>NC_088226.1:53184510-53903260 GCF_036934945.1 Oncorhynchus masou masou
TAGCTACATAGCCGTCTTTGTATCTAAGACAATTGTGTAGTCTAGAGCGATTTTCTAGGTTAGCTAGCCAGCTATTGTCGTTCTTTTAACGTAACGCAATCAACACTGCTAGCTAGCCAGCTAGCCCCCGAATAGCAGCACTGTAGAAACTATTACAGCACAACGGTTTGATTTGTTTGATCGTAGCTAGCTAGCTACATAGCCGTCTTTGTATCTAAGACAATTGTGTAGTCTAGAGCGATTTTCTAGGTTAGCTAGCCAGCTATTGTCGTTCTTGTAACGTAACGCTATCATCACTGCTAGCTAGCCAGCTAGCCCCCGAATAGCAGCACTGTAGAAACTATTACAGTACAACGGTTTGATTTGTTTGATCGTAGCTAGCTAGCTACATAGCCGTCTTTGTATCTAAGACAATTGTGTAGTCTAGAGCGATTTTCTAGGTTAGCTAGCCAGCTATTGTCGTTCTTTTAACGTAACGTAACGCAATCAACACTGCTAGCTAGCTAGCTAGCCCAAATAGCAGCACTGTAGAAACTATTACACTCGACGGAACGACTTGATTAGTGTAGCGTCAACATCGCAGCCACTGCCAGCTAGCCTACTCCAGCAGTACTGTATCATTTCAATCATTTTAGTCAATAAGATTCTTGCTACGTAAGCTTAACTTTCTGAACATTCGAGACGTGTAGTCCACTTGTCATTCCAATCTCCTTTGCATTAGCGTAGCCTCTTCTGTAGCCTGTCAACTATGTGTCTATCTATCCCTGTTCTCTCCTCTCTGTACAGACCATACAAACGCTCCACACCGCGTGGCCTCGGCCACCCTAATCTGGTGGTCCCAGCGCGCACGACCCACGTGGAGTTCCAGGTCTCCGGTAGCCTCTGGAACTGCCGATCTGCGGCCAACAAGGCAGAGTTCATCTCAGCCTATGCCTCCCTCCAGTCCCTCGACTTCTTGGCACTGACGGAAACATGGATCACCACAGATAACACTGCTACTCCTACTGCTCTCTCTTCGTCCGCCCACGTGTTCTCGCACACCCCGAGAGCTTCTGGTCAGCGGGGTGGTGGCACCGGGATCCCCATCTCTCCCAAGTGGTCATTCTCTCTTTCTCCCCTTACCCATCTGTCTATCGCCTCCTTTGAATTCCATGCTGTCACAGTTACCAGCCCTTTCAAGCTTAACATCCTTATCATTTATCGCCCTCCAGGTTCCCTCGGAGAGTTCATCAATGAGCTTGATGCCTTGATAAGCTCCTTTCCTGAGGACGGCTCACCTCTCACAGTCCTGGGCGACTTTAACCTCCCCACGTCTACCTTTGACTCATTCCTCTCTGCCTCCTTCTTTCCACTCCTCTCCTCCTTTGGCCTCACCCTCTCACCTTCCCCCCCTACTCACAAGGCAGGCAATACGCTCGACCTCATCTTTACTAGATGCTGTTCTTCCACTAACCTCATTGCAACTCCCCTCCAAGTCTCCGACCACTACCTTGTATCCTTTTCCCTCTCGCTCTCATCCAACACTTCCCACACTGCCCCTACTCGGATGGTATCGCGTCGTCCCAACCTTCGCTCTCTCTCCCCCGCTACTCTCTCCTCTTCCATCCTATCATCTCTTCCCTCTGCTCATACCTTCTCCAACCTATCTCCTGATTCTGCCTCCTCAACCCTCCTCTCTTCCCTTTCTGCATCCTTTGACTCTCTATGTCCCCTATCCTCCAGGCCGGCTCGGTCCTCCCCTCCCGCTCCGTGGCTCGACGACTCATTGCGAGCTCACAGAACAGAGCTCCGGGCAGCCGAGCGGAAATGGAGGAAAACTCGCCTCCCTGCGGACCTGGCATCCTTTCACTCCCTCCTCTCTACATTTTCCTCCTCTGTCTCTGCTGCTAAAGCCACTTTCTACCACTCTAAATTCCAAGCATCTGCCTCTAACCCTAGGAAGCTCTTTGCCACCTTCTCCTCCCTCCTGAATCCTCCTCCCCCTCCCCCCCTCCTCCCTCTCTGCAGATGACTTCGTCAACCATTTTGAAAAGAAGGTCGACGACATCCGATCCTCGTTTGCTAAGTCAAACGACACCGCTGGTTCTGCTCACACTGCCCTACCCTGTGCTCTGACCTCTTTCTCCCCTCTCTCTCCAGATGAAATCTCGCTTCTTGTGACGGCCGGCCGCCCAACAACCTGCCCGCTTGACCCTATCCCCTCCTCTCTTCTCCAGACCATTTCCGGAGACCTTCTCCCTTACCTCACCTCGCTCATCAACTCATCCCTGACCGCTGGCTACGTCGCTTCCGTCTTCAAGAGAGCGAGAGTTGCACAACTTCTGAAAAAACCTACACTCGATCCCTCCGATGTCAACAACTACAGACCAGTATCCCTTCTTTCTTTTCTCTCCAAAACTCTTGAACGTGCCGTCCTTGGCCAGCTCTCCCGCTATCTCTCTCAGAATGACCTTCTTGATCCAAATCAGTCAGGTTTCAAGACTAGTCATTCAACTGAGACTGCTCTTCTCTGTATCACGGAGGCGCTCCGCACTGCTAAAGCTAACTCTCTCTCCTCTGCTCTCATCCTTCTAGACCTATCGGCTGCCTTCGATACTGTGAACCATCAGATCCTCCTCTCCACCCTCTCCGAGTTGGGCATCTCCGGCGCGGCCCACGCTTGGATTGCGTCCTACCTGACAGGTCGCTCCTACCAGGTGGCGTGGCGAGAATCTGTCTCCTCGCCACGCGCTCTCACCACTGGTGTACCCCAGGGCTCTGTTCTAGGCCCTCTCCTATTCTCGCTATACACCAAGTCACTTGGCTCTGTCATAACCTCACATGGTCTCTCCTATCATTGCTATGCAGACGACACACAATTAATCTTCTCCTTTCCCCCTTCTGATGACCAGGTGGCGAATCGCATCTCTGCATGTCTGGCAGACATATCAGTGTGGATGACGGATCACCACCTCAAGCTGAACCTCGGCAAGACGGAGCTGCTCTTCCTCCCGGGGAAGGACTGCCCGTTCCATGATCTCGCCATCACGGTTGACAACTCCATTGTGTCCTCCTCCCAGAGCGCTAAGAACCTTGGCGTGATCCTGGACAACACCCTGTCGTTCTCAACCAACATCATGGCGGTGGCCCGTTCCTGTAGGTTCATGCTCTACAACATCCGCAGAGTACGACCCTGCCTCACACAGGAAGCGGCGCAGGTCCTAATCCAGGCACTTGTCATCTCCCGTCTGGATTACTGCAACTCGCTGTTGGCTGGGCTCCCTGCCTGTGCCATTAAACCCCTACAACTCATCCAGAATGCCGCAGCCCGTCTGGTGTTCAACCTTCCCAAGTTCTCTCACGTCACCCCGCTCCTCCGCTCTCTCCACTGGCTTCCAGTTGAAGCTCGCATCCGCTACAAGACCATGGTGCTTGCCTACGGAGCTGTGAGGGGAACGGCACCGCAGTACCTCCAGGCTCTGATCAGGCCCTACACCCAAACAAGGGCACTGCGTTCATCCACCTCTGGCCTGCTCGCCTCCCTACCACTGAGGAAGTACAGTTCCCGCTCAGCCCAGTCAAAACTGTTCGCTGCTCTGGCCCCCAATGGTGGAACAAACTCCCTCACGACGCCAGGACAGCAGAGTAAATCACCACCTTCCGGAGACACCTGAAACCCCACCTCTTCAAGGAATACCTAGGATAGGATAAGTAATCCTTCTCACCCCCCCCCTTTAAATGATTTAGATGCACTATTGTAAGTGGCTGTTCCACTGGATGTCAGAAGGTGAATTCACCAATTTGTAAGTCGCTCTGGATAAGAGCGTCTGCTAAATGACTTAAATGTAAATGTAAATGAGGAAGAGAGAGAGAGAGGGAGGAAGAGAGAGAGACAGAGACAGGGAGGAAATGAGAGAGAGACAGAGAGAGAGGAAGAGACAGAGAGAGAGGAAGAGACAGAGAGAGAGGAAGAGACAGAGAGAGAGGAAGAGACAGAGAGAGGGGAAGAGACAGAGAGAGAGGAAGAGACACAGAGAGGAAGAGACACAGAGAGGAAGAGACACAGAGAGGAAGAGACACAGAGAGGAAGAGACAGAGAGAGGAAGCGAGAGAGGAAGAGAGAGACAGGGAGGAAGAGAGAGACAGGGAGGAAGAGAGAGACAGGGAGGAAGAGAGAGACAGGGAGGAAGAGAGAGACAGGGAGGAAGAGAGATAGAGGGAGGAAGAGACAGAAAGAGAGAGAGAGAGGAAGAGAGAGACAGAGAGAGAGGAAGAGAGAGGAAGAGAGAGAAAGAGGGAGGAAGAGACAGATGGAGGAAAAGAGAGAGAGAAAGAGACAGAGAGAGGGAGGAAGAGACAGAGAGAGATGGGGAGACAGAGAGAGGGAGGAAAAGAGAGAGAGACAGAGAGAGACAGAGAGAGAGGGAGGAAGAGACAGACAGAGACAGAGAGAGAGAGAGAGAGACAGAAACAGAGAGACAGAGAAAGGAAGAGACAGAAACAGAGAGACAGAGAGAGGAAGAGACAGAGAGAGGGAGGAAGAGAGAGAGGAAGCGACAGAGAGAGGGAGAGAGAAAGAGACAGAGAGAGGAAGAGAGAGAGAGAGACAGAGAGAGAGGAAGAGAGAGAGAGAGGGAGAGAGAGGAAGAGAGAGACAGAGGGAGGAAGAGCGAGAGATGGAGAGAGAGAGATGGAGAGACAGAGAGAGAGAGACAGAGACAGAGACAGAGAGGAAGAGAGAGAGAGAGGGGGGTAGGAAGAGAGAGGAAGAGACAGAGAGAGGGAGGATGAGAGAGAGGGAGGAAGAGACAGAGAGAGAAGAAGAGACAGAGAGAGGAAGAGACACAGAGAGGAAGAGTCATGTGTGCACCCAAATGGTGCAGCGGATCTGGAGTCCCATAGTCGGGGGAAACATTGGCCCAGCGCCGTCCGGTTAGGGGAAGGTTTGGCTGGGGTAGGCCGTCATTGAAAATAAGAATTTGACTTGCCTAGTTAAATATAAAACAATTATGTGACAGGTTATATGTAGATAGTTTACTGGATCAGAGCAGAGCAACAGGTTAGCCAGAGTGCATGGATAACATGTACTCACAGTAACAAAAGTGGCCATTTATAAGAAATCCAAAAGTACCCAAAAGAGCAATATTTATATCAAAAAGAATCAAACGGACTATTAATTAGTCTCAGTGAGTGACAGGGAACATGTTACTAGCCAGTAGCAGTATAAACAGGATGCATGGTTTAAAGGAAGGTTGTTCCTCTACTTAGACACCAGAACCTCAGTCTGGGAGCTGGGGCAGACCAGGGTCGTGACCCCACTTGACCGGCCGGCTGATTTGCTGTGTTGACCTGCAGTTAAAGCAGCGTGGGCTCCAAGACAGGATCCTCACGGTCAAAGGATGTTAGTGTGTGTCTCCTCAGAGCCCTGCTGAGGGCCTCGCCTGGCACTGATGGATCACCACACATTTACCCTAACTGCAGCTAACTCACACATGCCAACACACACACACACACACACCAACATAAACACACACAGACACACACAAACATGTTCCATTCAGTCTGTCTCTCAAATTCATGTCTGCATGGTCTTCCATCTCCCTGTCCTATCTGTCTCAGTCATGGCTTTTCTCCAGTGTCTTAGTAGATATGATACCAGTGGTCATAAGTCTGCTGTTTATTTGACCTCTCATCTGGAGACCAGGGACTCCCTTCAGCCTCTCATTCGGAGATGACAGAGCAGAGGGCACTGCAGCAGGAGATGAAACACTCAGACTAAACTGAGAGATGAAGTCCAGGAGCAAAAGAGCTCTGATAGCGTCTCAAATTATTCCTTTAATTACACTATTTATACAAAAGTATGAGGACCCCCATTCAAATTAGTGGATTCGACTATTTCAGCCACACCCGTTGCTGACAAGGGTATACAATCGAGAACACGGCCATGCGATCTCCATAGACAAACATGGCAGTAGAATGGCCTTACTGAAGAGCTCAGTGACTTTCAACGTGGCACCATCATTTTAATTTATTTTTATAACCTTTATTTAACTAGGCAAGTCAGTTAAGAACTAATTATTTTTTACAACGACGGCCTACTCTGGCCAAACCCTAACGACGCTGGGCCAATAGTGCACCGCCCTATGGGACTCCCAATCACAGCCGGTTGTGATACAGCCTGGAATCAAACAAGGGTCTGTAGTGATGCCTCTTGCACTGAGATGCAGTGCCTTAGACGGCTGCGCCACTCGGGAGTCCCTCATGCCACCTTTCCAACAAGTCAGTCCAATTTCTGCCCTGCTAAAGCTGCCCTGGTCAACTGTAAGTGCTGTTATTGTGAAGTGGAAACGTCTAGGAGTAACAACGGCTCAGCCATGAAGTGGTAGGCCTCACAAGCTCACAGAACAGGACCGCCGAGTGCTGAAGCACGTAGCATGTAAAAATTGTCTGTCCTCGGTTGCAACACTCACTACCGAGTTCCAAACAGACACTGGAAGCAACGTCAGCACAAGAACTGTTCATCGGGAGCTTCATGAATTGGGTTCCGTGACCGAGCAGCCACACACAAGCCTAAGATCACCATGCGCAATTCCAAGTGCCGGCTGGAGTGGTGTAAAGCTTGCCGCCTTTTGACTCTGGAGCAATGGAAACACGTTCTCTGGAGTGATGAATCACGCATCACCATCTGACAGTCAGACAAGCTAATCTGGGTTTTGCAGATGCCAAGAGAACACTACCTGCCCCAATGCATAGTGCCAACTGTAAAGTTTGGTGGAGGAGGAATAATGGTCTGGGGCTGTGTTTCATGGTTCAGGCTCCATAGTTCCAGTGAATAGAAATCTTAAAGCTACAGCATACAATGACCTTCTAGACAATTATGTGGTTCCAACTTTGTGGCAACAGTTTGAGAAAGGATCTTTTCTATTTCAACATGACAATGCCCCTGTGCACAAAGTGAGGTCCATAGAGAAATGGTTTGTCCAGATCAGTATGGAAGAACTTGACTGGCCTGCACAGAGCCCTGACCTCAACCCCATTGAACACCTTTGGGATGAATTAGATGCCGACTGCGAGCCAGGTCTAATCGCATGACATCAGTACCTGACCTCACGAATGCTCTTGTGGCTGAATGGAAGCAAGTCCCCACAGCAAAGCTCTAACATCTAGTGGAAAGCCTTCCCAGAAGAGTGGAGGCTGTTATGGCAGCAAGGGGGTGACCAACTCCACATTAATGCTCATGATTTTTGGAATGAGATTTTCGACGAACAGGTGTCCACATACTTCTGGTCATGTAGTGTATTATACCCACTGTATACCCCATCCACATCTCCCTCCGACTATAAATACATTGTAAAACTGTATGGGCCCATGGTCTTGGAGAGCAGATCTCTTTTACAAAAGCCCATTCACCATGGTTACACCGCAGCTGGTGCTCTCCTGGCATGTCCATGGTCTCCGTATTGAACAATAGTGGTGTCCAGCAACATACGACATCGCCTGTGAAATCTGGAGGGCGGGACGTAGTGCCCTAAACTTTGGGGATTTGTTTGGTACAGAGGAAAGCTGGCAGGGCCCAATGTCTCCAGCCTGGCCAGCAATCAAAGCTTTGGGAGACAGGGGGATTGTGGGATTGGGGGTGGCATGCCAACAGCACACAGCATAGCCCAAACAGATGAGCCTGCTCCCAGAAACACATTATCATTCAGAGGGCAGGGCAACCTCATCCCAGACTCAGCCATGGAGCTCTCAGCAACGCTGAGCTACGCAATCGCACTGTGACTCTGTTTCTCTCTGACTGAGACACCCCACAAGATAGTGAGATACCAGGGAGATAGCGCCATGAGACAGAGTTCCAAAGCTGAGATAAATAACTTAAATTCCAATGAATAATTACCATTACCGCCAGCATAGTCATTATCGTTGTCATCCGGGGCCATGCTGTGTTATGCATTCCTTTAATGCCTGCCTGAAATGCTCATGTGACAGTATCATAGTAGATCAGGATTGAAGATTTATGTTTTATCTCCACATGGTGTGGGCACTGGCCCCAAGGTCACACAGCCTGGAACCTTCCACTGTACCACACACACACACACACCTATTTGAGTGTGGTCTCTCTGCATAGTGTATCCAATGAAATGACATTGGCGCCTGGCACTGGCTTTGATCAGGGCTCAGGCCAGAGCAGGTGAGTGAGCAGGATTAGAGTGGCATGTCACTGCCACCTGACCTGACCTATGAGCCACCAGTGGATGGAGGGGTGGTGAAAGAGAGAAGGCAGGGAAATTAATAGACGGGTGGCTGGCCTCCATTAGCTCAGCAGATGGTGGGGATCAGGAGTTCAGGGCTCTGTCTTCACCTCTGCACCCTGCAGAGAGCTGCTCATCAGAGGAATAGACACAGCCCAAATGAGGGGGGCACAGGGTCACACACAGCCGCCTGGATCCTGAGATGAGGTCCACCATGTCACTACTATTACAGTCTATATAGGGAGCTCTCTGTCATAGTAGTTACTTAGGCCTAATGAGAGAGAGAGTGAGAGAGAGAGGGAGAGATCGAGAATGAGTGAGAACGAGAGGTGAGAAAGATAGATAAAGAGAGTTTGAGTGTGAACTTGCTTGCGTGAATGTGTGTGGCATCACTTAATCCAGTTGCTCCCAGTCAGTGCTGAGGTGCCAAATATATTTCCCTGTTGATGAGGCCAGATGGTACCTAATTTGTCAAAAAATGCAGCCGTTGATAACACAACAAACAAGTGAGCAGGCAAGTAAATGTCTGTCCCATTATGATAAGTCAAATGAAAATCAGTAGCAGATAACACTTGATTTTTCAATTAAATGTCTGAAAAAACCCCACACATGTAAATTAAATGTAGCTAGTTGACCTAATGACAAATTACAATTTAATATTTTTGTGAATTTAAAGAAGTGAATATAACTGCACTATCAGCCCAAGGAGGCCTGAAAAACTTTTAGAGGCTATACATCGCAGTGCTCCATTTAACACTACAGCTGGATCATGCATAATTCCTGTGCAAGGCTATGACTAAATGGTTACAGACAACATATGCACATGCGTTTTGTAGAGACAACACTCCCCCAAAAAACATTCTCCACTCTGCTGTTGCTGCTCACTGGCTAATTATATGCCCAAGCTAGGGAGGGAGGAATCGTTAATGGACTGTCTCTCTATCCATAAACCCCAGGGGGGCCCCAGTCTTTTTGAGGTCCACAGCAGGGGTGCCCAGGGGCCGCAAATTAATCACAAACAAACAACATAGCCCGCACTTGCAAAACATTCCCTGTGGATATTAGCACCCGCTAGTGTTCTCCGAGACATACGCGCACATTCCATTCCACTACACACTAGCCACTACCCAACTAACTACACTACACGCAACTGCATGCTCAGCTGGGTGTCGCAACACAATGTCAATTATTCAACACTAGCCCATTTTGAGCCCAGTGTGGATCATCATTATCAGTGTTTCATCACGCCTGTGGATAGTACTCCCTATCCACATCCTTACCTTTCAGAAAATATTCATTACACATCAAAATAAATGCACGGATGTGGGACATCTTTTCTAATTGTATTAATTTCCTCTGTGCTAATGACAGGATGGTAAATTACAGATTCATAAAACAGATGGGTTCACATAGGATTCAATGATGCTAATGCTAAATTAAATAAATGGATACCAACTTTGCCAGACATCCAACTTACCACTAAGCAAGGTAAAGTTGCCCTTTTAGAGTTTCTGCATTGTAGAGTCAATGAAAAGCTATGAAAACCCAATCTGCACCCAGCATGACGAGTGAAACAATCTGTGCTGGGCCCCTGACGGGCAGGTGAGCGGGGAAAGTAGCGTGATGCCTGGAGTCCTCCATCTCACCTGGGAGGTGGAGTGGAAAAACACCAAGTTGGATGGCCCAGAGAGACACCGTGCATTCATCCACCTCTTCTTGGCCCAGTGGAGGGACTCGTTGAGCCACTCATTCCAGACTGGGCGCCTTCTCCGACTCGAGGGTTACGGCCCACCAGAGACGGCCCCTGAGAGACGGAGCTCCACATCATCACCATGCTACAGCCCCTACCTGTGTCTGTCTAGCTCGGTCTCTCAGTCATATAGCAGCTCAGAATCCCAGACACACATGGCACACTGAATGGCCACATGTGCTTTGCACAGACAGACACAGACATGCGTACATGCAAACATACAGTGACAAGAGGTGTTTGAAGAGGAGTCCTTGACAGTTGGACAGGAGAACAGAGAGTGAAGGCAGAGAGAAACAAAGAGCGAGCGAGACAGAGAGATGAAGGAGATGGAGGGCGGAGGGGACAGAGAGCAAGGCGGTTGCCATGGTGAAATAGCAGTCTATGAGCTAGCAGATAGAATACATGACCTTGACATCTAATTTAAATATCCAACCTCTGTTTTGTCTGGAGGCCTTCCAGATCTAATTTCAATTACCCTTCCTTGTCGTTTGGCTTTTTCCAATCCCACATTTAGCCTGCACATTCACAATTTAGAGCGAGTGAGTGTGCGAGTGTGCGAGTGAGCGAGTGAATTATCATTAACAAACCCTGCAATGCCAAGTACTGAGCAAAGAAAAGAGTCCCCTCATCTAGCTGGTCCTGGGGCTGTTCTACTAAGACACTGAAGCCTCATGACCAGAACATCCAATCAATCAGAATAAACCAAATTACAACACAGTCAAAACAAATCTACATGACCTATTGGGAAACTAAATGCTAAAAGTTAAATGCAGTGCTATCTGCCCCTAAATCGACAGCACACCCCAAATTTGAAACCCTTGTTCAAGGTTTCAAAAATCTCTCTGATGAGAATAGGCTACCCGTCCTGTTGGGGGGTAGGAAGTAGAGAGCTGTGGTTTGGCAACACACTACAGAGCAGCCAGCCGGCACATGTCCTCTATGTTATTGTTCAATGTGTAGTTATTTTGGCCCTTGATTATTGTTGCCCTGTTGACAATGTTGATTATTATAATCATATTAATATTGTAAATGTATCACTTAATTTCCAAAGTACGCTTTGGCAATATGTACATTGTTGCCGAGAGCGAGAGAGAGCGAGAGCCAATTGCTCTATATGGCAGGAAGTATGGGGTCTGCTCTCTAATAATGAATTTACCAAATGGGAAAAAAATTCAATCGAAATACTACATGCAGAGTTCGAAATACTACATGCAGAGTTTTGCAAGACTGTATCGCAAGTGCAAAGAAAAACACTAAATATTGCAGGTACAGTGGTTCTTCCTTTAAAAGATGTGACTGACTGCAGCACAGCTTGTGGGGTGCCGCAGAATTCTATGGTACGTTATTTATGTGTCAGCCATTGTTGCCAGAATGACGCAATTTACCACAATCTGACACCATCTACGACATGCAGCCATTCCTCCAGTTCCCTCTCCCTCTCTGTGTGATTGTGTGGTTGGATACAGGTGTGCTGGAGTCAGAGCAGTTCCCCACCAGCTGCAACCCGTTCCGTAATCAAGACCTCTACAAATACTCAGTCCTACCACTTCCACGCTGCCAGATCGTAATCTCCGTTCAGTCAGTCATGCTTCTAGCTATTTATTATTATTTAAGATCCTGTATCATGCTATGTCTGTTTCCTTGCCTGATGCTCTGACTCTGGCTCCTGTTCCACATCTCACCACTCTGCTACCCTGTTGTGGATTCAACTCACCATCACTCCCTTGGATTCCCCTCCGGACCAGTTGACCCTGTCCTAACCCAGCTCACTTCAACCTCAGCCTCCACATCTGGTTTCCTACAACTCATCCGAGCATCCCTGGATCTCCCCTTCATCTCTCCCTGTGTTACAATAAATATCTTGGTTCATTCATCCCTGTTTCCTGGTCTAGCTAGAAGCATGACTGACTGGAGGTTTGGAAGTGGAAGGACTGAGTATTTGTAGAGGTCTTGATTATGGAACGGGTTGCAGCTGGTGGGGAACTGCTCTGACGTACACCTGTATCCAACCACACAATCACACACAGAGGGAGAGAGAACTGGGGGATGGCTGCAGGTCAAGGAGACACCGGATGTCCATTAGGGGGTGTGGCAGGAGCAGATGTGACAGGATGTTGGACAATTCTGCTTTACAGTGGTTCTTCCTTTAAAAGTTTTGAGTTTATGCCACAACTGTTTGTGGTAGATGGTGTCAGATTGTGGTAAATTGCGTCATTCTGCTGCAGGTCAAGGAGACACCGGATGTCCACTAGGGGGTGTGGCAGAGAAGATGTGACACACCCCATCCTTATTTGAAAAGAAAAAAGAGCCATCAATTTTACAACCATCTAAAAACAAGTGACCCCAAAACATTCCATCACACCGCCCTACACAATGTCAAGAGATGAAACAAGAGAAGAGTCCCCTCAGCCAGCTGGTTCTGAGGCTCAGTTCACTAACCCAAACCAACCCCATAGAGCCTCAGGACAGCGCTCAGAAAATCTGGCCCAACCAAGTCATGACAAGCAAAAATAAACATATCACCTATTGGAAAGACACCACAAAAAAGCAAAGTAAACTTCAATGCTATTTGGCTCTAAACAGACAGTACACGGTGGCAGACTATCTGACCACTGTGACTGATAGAAAACTGAGGAAAACACTGACTAGGTGAAGACTCGTGAGCACAGTCTGGCTGTAGAGACTGGTCGTCACAGGCAAACCTGGCTGCCCAGAGAGGACAGGCTGTGCTCACTCTGCTCCAAGGGTGATGTAGAGACAGAGTTGCATTTCCTATTAATTACACTGTGACAAATACTTAGACGCAAGAGAATCTTTCTTTACCAAAATGATCATTCAGTACAAAGAATTTGTAGAATAAATAATCAAATATTTATTGGGTGAAAAGCCAAAATGTGCAAAGCCAAATATGTGTCCTGTGCAATGAAATGTCAATAATATTTTAAATGTAACATTTTTTGGCTTTCATGCCATGTTATGTGGCTTCTCAGTCAGGTTGAGATTGGTCAACTACCATTGCTTTAATGTATTATTATTCTCATTAATATTGCTGTTATAGCTGTTGGTAATGGTAATCCCATTTCCACTACTACTATTATGATTGATGTTGGTCCCACCATATGTATACTTTGACAATGTAAGTAATTTAACCTGCCATGTCGATAAAGTTTGCTGAATTGAATTGAGAGAGAGCGAGAGATATGTCCATTACAATAGAGGAGCAGAGAGCGGCAGTTTTAAAGTCAGGGCAATGCTCTCTATGGAGCAGACACCCAAGGCCACAGAATGACACTGAGAAGGACATCCACAGAACAGAACAGAGGCTGCCAGAGTCTGTGAAGCTGAGCTGCTGGGAACTTCACACGTATCAGATCCATGTCTCCCAGGGCCAGGCTCTGATTTCTCTCTGTAGTAGCCCCGCTGTTCACCAGATTTGCTGGAGCTCACAGTTAGATTAGAAACCATCTTGTGTCACCCCTGACAAATGGTGCAACAAAACAACATGTTTGGCTTTTGGGCGATCGCTCGCTTGTTCTTCTCAAACTTTTTTTTAAGCACCCACCCGACCCTCTCTTCCACATTGTTTCTCTCATTCCCTCACTCCCGAGGCATCTCCCTGAGCTGAAACATTGGAGCACTTGTTTGTTTAAACAGTATTTTTTTCAAGCAGGCAATGTTTGCGGGCAGCCTCACCAGGGGGTCCTGGAAGCAAAGCATGGGCAGCAACTGATCAATAGTTTTTCTGTCTCAGTGAGCAGGATGTTATGTGCCAAGTCACACAGACACAATCTGTATGTAAGAAACACAGACAAACCAAGTCCCTCTTTATCACATGCAAACAGAAACAAATGTGCATGTTTTACCTCCCTTAAACTATAACTTGCTCACTCTCTCTCATCCCTGTTTGACCTCTCCACCAGACCTCCCAGCCTATCTATCCCCCTCGGTGGGGCTATCTATGCCTACAGATTCCCCCTCTATAAAGTATGAATGAGTGAGAGGAATATTGAGTGGCTCTATCCAATTCTGAATTCTATTCGGCTCTGAGGAGGTTGCTGCAGAATGCCAAATGAAGAATATCTCTCTGCTTGTTACAGTGAGAAACCGCCCTCAGCCCCTTGAGCGGCTGTGCCCCCTCTCTGTGTCCCCTCTCCTGTCCCCTCCACAGCAGACAGGGGTACCAATTCATTCACCTTTGCCAGCCTTGCCAGCTGATCATCAAGCACCATCCATAAATAACAACCCCCTGATGAGTCAGTCTGCACTTAACACCCGAGGATGAGCAGTCAATCAGGAGGGCAGTGAATCTACTGTCCTCTGCTGCAGCCTACTGCATGTTGAATAAAGTTATTTGAATATTTGAAATATTAATGTCAATGCGTCTGGAAGCCATAGAGAGCAGGTGCTCCTCTTCATTCTGTCCCTGCCTCATATCTATATGCAGAGCAGTATGGTGCCTCTGGTTCAAGGGAGAGGTGCATTCTGGGATGGCGAAAGAGGGGATTTGGAATGAGTCAGACATCAGGGGATCTGGCCATTGGAATAATGCACAGTAGTGAGACAAGGAGTTCCCTACCTATCTAGTGAATGATGCAAACAGTCACACAGGATGAAGAACACTGGGTTACTTGGCAAACGTATTAGGTCAACTTTACAATAGTTTCTGCAACTGTCTCCAGCCATTGTGTAGACCCAGCGACACAATTTAAGAACACTTGCACCGCAAAGAATCACCCATCAATGTGAAGCCTGACTGATTCATTTAGAATTTGTCCTCTACAGAATCTATACTCTATAGTGTCCCTGTGACACAAAGTACCTGCTGTCATTGAACAAAGGAACTGCACAGACTGTAAGTCACCACATTTAGAGCCCAAGGTATCGCCCATAGTCTCTCCTGTATGATATATTCAGTCAGCCCAACCACGGTGGCCTTGACCCCTTTACTTTATCCTCCTCCCCCTCTCTCTCTCTCTCCAACCTCCAACCATGTGCTTTGAATAGATATGAGGTGTATTTAAGCTTGTAAATGAAGTAATCGGGTTTGAACATACCTGGCCAAGTAATAAGATCACTTAAAATAATTCCCCCTCCCCCAATCTGCACAGATAAAGAGGGGAGGAGGGAGATGCAAAAGAGTGAGACTTCAAAACGGAATCAGAGACTGAATGGAAATAAATGATTGGATACCGAGAGTAAATGGAGCAAACAGACATTGTAGGAAAATAATCAAATAAATAGGGAAAGGGCGTAGGAGGAGATAGAAAAAGACAAAATAGATTATACCGTGACTTGCTGAGGCAGAAGGCAATAGCCTTTTGAAAAGCTGAGCTAATATCCGTGATTAATAATGCTGCTGAGCGCTTATTGTCAGATGTGGTTACTTGTGACAGGGGGTGGTTTCTTTTTACAGTATGATGTGGAGGTTTCAACAGTAAGCCGACAGTTGTCCCTACACATTCGATGGAGAGGACAAACTTGGAACAGACCAGTGTCTAGCTTTAGGTTGGCTGGGAAGCCCTAAGGCTGTGGTGGGGGGATTTGGGGTTAGATCTTGTATGGAGGGCGGTTGGAGACCTAGACGGTCAGTCGGACTTCACCACACCACATCTCCTCGGCAGGCAGTAGCTCTAATCTCCTCAGGTCATCCACACAGTGTTGACCTACCGTCACATCTTTACTAACACTTCTGGGGCTGGTTTCAGAAGGCTTTTTCTAATGATAAATGAAACATACTTCAGGCACTCCAAGGCTTGTCCAATGTGTTGGACTACTCATAGTCCTTTACAATGGGCTCCTGAGTGGGGCAGGGGTCTAAGGCACTGCATCTCAGTGGAAGAGGCATCACTGCAGACCCTGGTTTGATTCCAGGCTCTATCACAACCGGCCGTGATTGGGAGTCCCATAGGGTGGCGCACAAATGGTCCAGCATCATCTGGGTTAGGGTTTGGCCACGCTAGGCTGTCATTGTAAATAAGAATGTGTTCTTAAAACTGACTTCCCTAGTAAAATACATTTTAAAAAGACAAAAAGGAACTGTAGATGTTTCATTCGTGTTTATGCCTCAAAGCACTTGCATTTGACTATACACGGTCTTCAGAAAGAATACCACCCTTGACTTATTCCAAATTTTGCTGTGTTACAGCCTGAATTTAAAATGTGTTTTTTTTCTCACACATCTACACACAATACTCCATAATGACAAAATGAAACATGTTTTTAGAAATGTTTGCAAATTTATTGAAAATACAATCAATAGTGAAGCAGCTTTGGCATTGATTACAGTTGTAAGTCTATCTGGGTACTGTAAGCCTCTAAGAGCTTTCCACACCTGGATTGTGCAACATTTGCCAATTATACTTTTCAAAATTCTTCAAGCTCTGTGAATTTTTTTGTTGATCATTGCAACACAACCATTTTATTTTGGCATATATTTTCAACTAGATTTAAGTCACAACTGTACTTTTGCCACTCAGGAACATTTACTGTCTTCTTGGTAAGTAATACCAGTATAGATTTGGCCTTGTCTGATGGAAAGCAGACTGAACCAGGTTTTCCTCTAGAATTGTACCTGTGCTTAGCTCCATTCCGTTTATTTTTTATCCTGAAAAACTCTTCAGTCCTTCATGATTAAATACATACCCATAACATGATGCAACCACCACTATGCTTCAAAATATGGAGAGTGGTATTCAGTAATGTGTTGTGTTGGATTTGCCCCTAACATACCACTTTGTATTCAGGGCAAAAAGTTACTTTTTCTTATCCCAGCCCCCATCCCCGCAGGAGGCCTTTTGCCTTTTGGTAGGCCGTCATCGTAAATAAGAATTTGTTCTTAAACTGACTTGTCTAGTTAAATAAAGGTTAAATAAAATATTGAAAAATCAATTAAAATTACTAGTATTACTTTATTGCCTTGTTGCAAACAGGATGCATGTTTTGGAATATTTTTATTTTGTACAGGCTTTCTTCTTTTCACTCTGTCATTTAGGTTAGTTTTGTGGAGTAACTACAATGTTGTTGATCCATCCTCAGTTCTCTCCTATCACAGCCATTAAACTATGTAACTGTTTTAAAGTCACCATTGGCCTCAAGGTGAAATCCCTGACCTCTTACTTCCTCTCCGGCAACTGAGTTAGGAAGGAAGCCTGTATCTTTGTAGAGACTGGGTGTATTTTCTGGTATATACCATCCAAATTGTAAATAATAACTTCACCATGCTCAAAGGGATATTCAATATCTGCTTTTTTTTTCTTATCCATCTACCATTAGAAATGTCTCAACATCCTGACAAAACAACTAAACATCAGAGACATACTTCATGGAGATAGATAAGGCTAAGTAAGGTATGATGCATGACTGAGCATATGAGCAGAGACTGAAAGAAGGATGCTCAGAACTCAACACACAGACATAACGGAAGAAGAGTGCTGATAATACACTGCAGAGCAGAGCCAGGCCAAGTCTCGCTTTTACGCCAGCACCATGTCACACTAACCCAAATAAACACCCTTAGAACATTTTACTCACAAATTATACACATGTTCCTGCAAGCTTATTCCAACATTAGAGGGGCTATGATCTACTGCAGATATAAATCATATCCTTTACTCTCATATACATCCCCTCTAATAGACATAGTGACAGTTTAATTTCCATGATAAAAAAATGTAATCACTATTGGATGACACATACCTTATGTGACCGACAGTACAGTAATCAGATCCACTATTTAACTGATCTAAATGCTCACCTCAGAGGCCAAACGAAGTCAACCACTCCCCAGCCAAGGACTCCACTAGGTCATCTGAGAAACAGGCTCCACTCCATATTAGGTGGATGGGTTTAATATCTAGATTATTGATCAGCCCATATAGCTACAGATCGATCTTATCTGGTCTCCACACAGGCAGACTAGCAATCAGTGAGAGAAGATATGGGAGGCTAAAAGTGTGTGTGTGTGTGTGTGTGTGTGTGTGTGTGTGTGTGTGTGTGTGTGTGTGTGTGTGTGTGTGTGTGTGTGTGTGTGTGTGTGTGTGTGTGTGTGTGTGTGTGTGTGTGTGTGTGTGTGTGTGTGTGTGTGTGTGTGTGAGTGTGTGAGTGTCCTCCTATGACACGAAGAAGATAAACATGGTAATTTGTGAACATAGTGTTGTGGGAGGAAAACATTCCATGCAGGTAGTTCACTGTAGATACTGCAGAGTGGAAAATCCAAACAGCTAAATCGGTGTGAACACAGTTTATGGAAAAACGTAATAACTTTCTTAGCATGATAATAATAATTAAATGACTCTTTATAGAATAACCACAATTTAAAAACAGAATTTTAAAAATCAAGAACAATCGGCTTCTGGCTCCCTCTGTGCTTCTGACTGGAAATAGACAAAACAACCTTTTCTGTCCCTTGATGGAAAAAAATTATTACAATTATGAACTTTTCAAATATAATGCCTGCTGCTGGTCTAATCAGTCGTCACTCGGTACAGTTGTGATTGGCTAGCAGCCCACATACAGTAGCTATCCCCTGACAGTACTTATTGCCAGATGAAACAAAATGTCTGTTCCAGTGTCTGTCCTTACTTCATTTATCCTCACCACTTTTTCCACAGTGAGACAATGCCTTCAAATGTTCAGTAAAACAGTATGACACAGTAAGACAAAGCGCCAGTGTGATAGGGGTTATTGTAAGTGAGGAGAACTGAACTCACCTCTACAGACGTTGCCGTTGTCTGGCTCAAAGCCAGCCTTGCAGGTGCAGCTCCCGATGGGAACCATCCACTCCCCATCTCCATTGCAGTACAGCTTGATGGGAAAATCCACCTCCTCTGAGTTAGCGATGCACGTGCCTCTGGCAATGACCAAGGAGGTGCTCTCGGCTCCTGTCATGGTCTCGGGGAATTTGGCAAAGTTCTGCACCACGCTGGGGCACTTCTTATGGAAGACACGTACGGACAGCAGGGACATGCAGGCCCCGTAGTCCTGGAAGGCCAGGTAGAAACCATTATGAGACAGTGGGCCGAAGCTCCGCACCTCCGTGTTGACCTTCATCAATCGTCCACCAAAGTCCACCTGGGAGAAGCTCTCGTCAGCCGCAATGGTGTCCACCTTCAGGTAGGGGGCTTCCATCCAGAAGGCGGTTCCCTTGGTGGTGGCGATGACCGAGTCCGTCTCGTAGTAGTAGAGGTTGAAGGTCTCCTTACAGGAGCCAGGGACACTGGGGATGGAGCTGCAATCACGGACAGTGAAACGCATTTCCACATAGACACGCTGAGCCCCTCGTCTGTCGATGTAGGTGGTAAGGAGCCAGTTGTTCTGGCTGGGCTCGAACACGTTACACACCTGGTAGGTCCTGATGGTGTTGAGGTTCTCATCGTAACCACTCACCTCCTCCCACTGTGGAGAACACACACACACAACAAACCCAAGTTAGAGTAAGGCATCAATCAATCAACACAATCCACTCAGGCATAGATAGGTAACCACAGACAAGTGGTCTAACTAAAATCAATCTTGGGCAGTTAGGACGGGGCAAGGCCTCACCACATTAGGACATTTGGTGCATTACAGACGTGGTATTGAATTAGAGCCTGAGGGAAAGGATGGCCCATAGCCTCAAAATGAGCTGCCTAGTTAATGGAGTCAGCATTAAAGCAGTACACACACACATTAGGAGGCTGTGAGCCGGCCATAAAGCACTGATAAGACTTAAGCACAGCCAATGCTTTCCCTACACCATTAATTCACACATTAATTAATTCACACATTACCAGTTCTGTGACGGACCAGGAGCACTGCTACTGTGCATTAACACCACTGGTAAGTCCTTCATAATCATTACAGAAATGTGTGTGTGTGTGTGCACTGTGTATGTGGGTGTGTTGTGTGTGTTGTGTATATGTGCAATATGATGATCTACTAATGGTCCTAATAATGTTGAAACGCCCACTTCTCCACATGATGAGCTCCTTATTTCCTTGGACCAACGGATGGCCCACTCGATGGCCACAGCAACCCATAGTCTGGCAGATTAAGGAAGGCATGGATACAGAAACACTAGTGGAGAGTACACTACACACCAACCCCCTGGGAGTTCTTGTTTTCTCCAACAAACCAGGCCTTCTTCAGGGAGGAGAGATGGATATGACGGTGTGTGGATGTGTGATGCATAAGGGTTGTGTGAAACGAGAGGTGACGTGGTGAGTTGTGACTATTGGGGAGAACTGGAGCGGTGCATTGTGGGAGACGCTATTGAAATAGTGGCCAGGAGGAGCTGATCACAGAGAGCTGAGATGATTAATGAGTTTACAGAGAGCCCTGACACAAGTTAAACCTTCTATTTTTTCTCAGCGCCTCTCCTTCGCTCTGCGCCTCTTCGTTGGGCTGACCATTCATCAGAATTAGAGCGACTTGTCCCTTTCAACACCAAGCAGACATTAATACAGCCAGGTACCACAGAGAGAGAGATGGAGGAGGGGTGCTCGATGCAGCCAGAGCCAAGCTAAGGAGACCATCCATGTCCGCACTATCCACAGGTGACCTATTTTACACAACATAAATTGCTGTGCCACAACTGTGCCATGCATCCACTGTTCCCTAACCAAGCAAACATGACGGCTGCCTTAAGAATACAAAACAAGGGACTTACTGTACTCTTGAACGTTGTAATAGTAGAATGCACAAGGTGCAATTTCAAAATTGGGTAGTGCATCATCAGTTCCTCTTGTCATGTCAGTCATTGAATACCTTAGAGAGCTATTTATAGACCTGTCATAAATGTCCAGATCAACTAAGCCATGTCAGCGAATGTTTTTTTTATTCAGGTTTTTAGGCTCATAGATATTATTGTACTTCTTAAGTCACTCAAATATCACGAGTAAACATTAGACATAGCAAAACATATAGAATTGCAGGAAAATGTGCTTTAAAACCCACACGGCGTCTCACAAAGACACGTTGGTATGAACCAAAAGTCTTCTATTTAGACTCCAGACCAAAAAGGACAAATTTCCACCGGTCTAATGTCCATTACTCGTGTTTATTGGCCCAAGCAAGTCTCTTCCTATTATTGGTATCCTTCAGTAGTGGTTTCTTTGCAGTAATTCGACCATTAAGGCCTGATTCATACAGTCACCTTTGAACAGTTGATGTTGAGAAGTGTGTGTGTCTTGAACTCTGTGAAGCATTTATTTGGGCTGCAATTTCTGAGTCTAGTAACTCCAATGAACTTATCTTCTGCAGCAGAGGTAACTCCGGGTCTTCCTTTCCTGTGGCGGTCCTCAGGAGAGCCAGTTTCATCATAGCGCTTGACGGTTTTTGCAACTGCACTTGAAGAAACTTCCAGCGTTTTTTAAATGTTCCATATTGACTGACCTTCATGTCTCAAAGTAATGATGGACGGCCGTTTCTCTTTACTTATTTGAGTTGTTCTTGCCATAATATGGACTTGGGGTTTTACCAAATAGGGCTATCTTCTATATAGCCCCTCTACCGTATCATAACACAACTGATTGGCTCAAACGCATTAAGGAGAAAATAAATTCCACAAATTCACTTTTTAGAAGGCACACCTGTGAATTGAAATGCATTCCAGGTGACTACCTCATTCAGCTGGTTGAGAGAATGACAAGAGTGAGCAAAGCTGTCATCAAGGCAAATGGTGGCTATTTGAAGAATATCAAATATATTTTGATTTGTTTGATACTTGTTTGGTTACTGCATGATTCCATATGTGTTATTTCATAGTTTTGAGGTCTTCACTATTATTCAACAATATAGAAAATAGTGAAATAAAGAAAACCTTGAAGGAGTAGGTGTTCTAAAACTATTGACCAGTAGTGTACATTTACATTTACATTTAAGTCATTTGGCAGACGCTCTTATCCAGAGCGACTTACAAATTGGTGAATTCACCTTATGACATCCAGTGGAACAGCCACTTTACAATAGTGCATCTAAATCATTTAAGGGGGGTGAGAAGGATTACTTTGTCCTATCCTAGGTATTCCTTAAAGAGGTGGGGTTTCAGGTGTCTCCGGAAGGTGGTGATTGACTCCGCTGTCCTGGCGTCGTGAGGGAGTTTGTTCCACCATTGGGGGGCCAGGGCAGCGAACAGTTTTGACTGGGCTGAGCGGGAACTGTACTTCCTCAGTGGTAGGGAGGCGAGCAGGCCAGAGGTGGATGAACGCAGTGCCCTTGTTTGGGTGTAGGGCCTGATCAGAGCCTGGAGGTACTGCGGTGCCGTTCCCCTCACAGCTCCGTAGGCAAGCACCATGGTCTTGTAGCGGATGCGAGCTTCAACTGGAAGCCAGTGGAGAGAGCGGAGGAGCGGGGTGACGTGAGAGAACTTGGGAAGGTTGAACACCAGACGGGCTGCGGCGTTCTGGATGAGTTGTAGGGGTTTAATGGCACAGGCAGGGAGCCCAGCCAACAGCGAGTTGCAGTAATCCAGACGGGAGATGGCAAGTGCCTGGATTAGGACCTGCGCCGCTTCCTGTGTGAGGCAGGGTCGTACTCTGCGGATGTTGTAGAGCATGAACCTACAGGAACGGGCCACCGCCTTGATGTTAGTTGAGAACGACAGGGTGTTGTCCAGGATCACGCCAAGGTTCTTAGCGCCCTGGGAGGAGGACACAATGGAGTTGTCAACCGTGATGGCGAGATCATGGACATTTGTACATTTGTGCCTTTTTTTCAATGCTGATTTGAATGTCATTGAGAAAACAAAAGTAATCCTAGAATTAATAATCTAGTTTTTCAAAAGTATCTGTAATCTGATTAAAATATTTTTGCTGGTAATGTAACGGATTAGAGTTTTTTTGTAATCAATTTCCTACAGCGGTACTTCCCTACTCTGCTTATAGTATTCCGAGTGGTGATGTAAAGGCTTGCTACCTTGGTTTATCCTACACTAATTTTAAGTGGATTTTCACCAATCTACAAGTGCAGACCTACGAAATTAATCTAAACACATTTGCACTAGGTAAACACATTTTGTAAACACATTTGCACCTAAATGAAGCGGTGACAATATGCCTGTGCGCTATTGTCAAGTGACGCTGGCCATTTATTTCACACAATTTCTCCCCACAGAAACAGCAGTGTTTGCTACAATTCTTGCTGCTAACCTATAACTATGCAATTGCTTGTCCCATCAAACATGTTGTATTATAATATGTAGGTAAAAGAACAAACGATATGTTAAGCATTAGCATTTCTTAGTTTTGTAACGCCAAGAATTGGTCCTTGGTTAGTGTGCGCCGGTCAAGCACGACTTTTAACCACAGTTTACAGGCCTTTCGTTTTTGGTTTATCCAGGTTAAGAGGTCATTTCATTGTTTGTTGTAAACACTAATGTTTATGTAAATTAAGTCTTTGTTTTCATTAACAGGTCAAATATTGTCATTATGGTGAGAATCATGCTATAGGCTAGTATTGCCTTTGAAGTGTAACATCAATGTTCATTAAGAATTTCCCTGTTTAAAGGTGTGAATGGATTATGCCAGGTTATGCCAACTGTTCTCCTCAATTTGAAGCGCTTTTGCACTTTGTCCTCGAGTTGAGATAATATTACTAGTGGCAAAACGTTTATGTTTTTCGTCAACCACTATTTTTCATAATTTTTTACGTTTTATATTTGATAAATATGCTACATCTCTGGATCCAGTCTTCTCCATCACCTGCACTGTAAAAAAAAAAATCATCTATTTTGCACCTGATCTAGTCTACTGTCTAGGCTACTGATTCTGTCTCAACTGTTGCTGCTTCAGATCCTAATAACTAGGAAGCCGGGTCCTCAATCTTTAACAAAAGTCCAAACAGAAAGCAGAGGTAGTGTTAATTGGGCTTCTAATAAAAACCTGTCATGTCCTTGTCGTGAGTGTCCCAGCAAACACAATCAGTGGAGTGTCCCCGTCACCTCTTAGCCAGGCAGGCAGGCAGCTAAAGAGAGTGAGGGGGTGGCTGGATGGATGTATGGATGGCTTTCTGAGAGAGAACAAAGCAGCCCTGGAACAGATGCAGTGTCTCACTCTCTGTCTACTGTATGTGTGTGTCCTCTCCTCTCTGTGCTCCTCTCAGATAGATAGAGGAGAAGAAAGCATCCCATGGCACCTCATCGCCTCGGCCCCACCAGGTAAAAATAACAGAGTATTCAGCTGCACCTCATTGGTTCTGGTCCATAATGGAAATAATGGGGCGTCCTGCCGCACCTCAGTTGTAATGCACTTCCCTGGTCCCGCTGCTTTATTCACTTCTACAAATAAACCTGAGAGCCACACACACACTCCTCTGGAGCTGGATGTACTATCCATGTGTGTATATTTAGAGAGTAAATGGACATGAGAGGGAATGCTTTAAACAGTGGACAACATCCACTACATCAGATGCTATACCCCCAACAGCACTGTTTTGTTGTCGTCCTGGACAAACACTCCTAATTCGACTCAGAAGGCCTGATGATTGACAAGTTGAATCAGGTGTGTTGTCCAGGACTACAATAAAAATGTGTACTGTTGGGGGTACTTGTGGACCGGGGTTGGGAACCACTGTGCTATATTATATATACACAGCATACCGTACTATGGTATGGTACTGTAAAAGCTGTGTGTTTTCATAGTGACTGAACATGGATGATCAGACTGGACCATGTCTTTCCTATTTTCCACTGTGTTCATCCACGTTCCAGTAAAAAAGTGTCCTCCCTCTCTAACCTCCTCTCTGCTGTCCTCCACCTCTCTCAGGATTACTCTGTCTGTGTGACTCTGAGTGGAGGAGAAGGGGAAGAGAGGCGTGATAATGAGGACCGTCAGCGGCAGGCAGACAGCACCACAGTCTGAATCAACAGGTTCACCTGCATCAACCCTAATGAGGTAACAGAGTGCGTATAAATGAAAGAGCAGGGAACAAAGAGCCTAGGCTACACTGCTCCCCATCCCACTGCTCCCCATCCCACTGATTCCCATCCCACTGATTCCCATCCCACTGATCCCCATCCCACTGATTCCCATCCCACTGCTCTCCAACCCACTGCTCCCCAACCCACTGCTCCCCAACCCACTGCTCCCCATCCCACTGATTCCCATCCCACTGATTCCCATCCCACTGATTCCCATCCCACTGATTCCCATCCCACTGATTCCCATCCGACTGCTCCCCATCCCACTGATTCCCATCCCACTGCTCCCAATCCCACTGATTCCCATCCCACTGATTCCCATCCGACTGCTCCCCATCCCACTGCTCCCCATCCCACTGCTCCCCATCCCACTGCTCCCCAACCCACTGCTCCCCATCCCACTGCTCCCCATCCCACTGCTCCCCATCCCACTGCTCCCCAACCCAATGCTCCCCAACCCAATGCTCCCCAACCCAGCTAGATGCTGATTAAAGTTAGATGTCTCTTTTAGACTGACACAATAGAGGGAATATGCAGGAGAGCCCACTAGTTTAAATTCGTGAACTCTGGGGGGTCTGTTTGAGTGCTCTTCCTCCTCATTACTGTGATCTGGGCCGTCTATGAAGGAAAAAGTGGTTTAGGAGGTGGAAGGTTTGAGTGCTCCCACCCATCCAAGACATACTAAATTCTCAAAACGGTGCCCGAGGAAGGTATGCAGCATCATCAAGGACCCTACACACCTCAGCCATGAGCTGTTCTCTCCCTTACCGTCAGGCAAGCGGTATCAAATCAAATTTTATTGGTCACATACACATATTTGGCAGATGTTATTGTGGGAGTTATTGCTTGTATTCCTAGCTCCAACAGTGCAGTAGTATCTAACAATTCACAACAATACACACGAATCTAAACGTAAAAGAATGGAATCAAGAAACATAAATATTAGCATGAGGTCTGACACCAACAGACTCAGAGACAGTTTCTATCCACAAGACATCAGACTGCTGAACACTTGAACTGGACTGACCACCTGTCTGATTCTCCACACCTTAGCCCAGACACTCTCATTCATCCACACAACCACAGACAAACACAGACATATACAGTGGGGCAAAAAAGGTTTTAGTCAGCCACCAATTGTGCAAGTTCTCCCACTTAAAAAGATGAGAGGCCTGTAATCTTCATCATGGGTACACTTCAACTATGACAGGCCCTCACCTCCTCCCTGTAGGCCGTCTCGTCGTTGTTGGTAATCAAGCCTACCACTGTTGTGTCGTCCGCAAACTTGATGATTGAGTTGGAGGCGTGCATTGCCGCACAGTCGTGGGTGAACAGGGAGTACAGGAGAGGGCTCAGAACGCACCCTTGTGGGGCCCCAGTGTTGAGGATCAGCGGGGTGGAGATGTTGTTGCCTACCCTCACCACCTGGGGGCGGCCCGTCAGGAAGTCCAGTACCCAGTTGCAAAGGGCGGGGTCGAGACCCAGGGTCTCGAGCTTGATGACGAGCTTGGAGGGTACTATGGTGTTAAATGCCGAGCTGTAGTCGATGAACAGCATTCTCACATAGGTATTCCTCTTGTCCAGATGGGTTAGGGCAGTGTGCAGTGTGGTTGAGATTGCGTCGTCTGTGGACCTATTTGGGCGGTAAGCAAATTGGAGTGGGTCTAGGGTGTCAGGTAGGGTGGAGGTGATATGGTCCTTGACTAGTCTCTCAAAGCACTTCATGATGACGGAAGTGAGTGCTACGGGGCGGTAGTCGTTTAGCTCAGTTACCTTAGCTTTCTTGGGAACAGGAACAATGGTGGCCCTCTTGAAGCATGTGGGAACAGCAGACTGGTATAGGGATTGATTGAATATGTCCGTAAACACACCAGCCAGCTGGTCTGCGCATGCTCTGAGGGCGCGGCTGGGGATGCCGTCTGGGCCTGCAGCCTTGCGAGGGTTAACACGTTTAAATGTTTTACTCACCTCGGCTGCAGTGAAGGAGAGACCGCATGTTTCCGTTGCAGGCCGTGTCAGTGGCACTGTATCGTCCTCAATGCAGGCAAAAAAGTTATTTAGTCTGCCTGGGAGCAAGACATCCTGGTCCGTGACTGAGCTGGATTTCATCTTGTAGTCTGTGATTGACTGTAGACCCTGCCACATACCTCTTGTGTCTGAGCCGTTGAATTGAGATTCTACTTTGTCTCTATACTGACGCTTAGTTTGTTTGATTGCCTTGCGGAGGGAATAGCTACACTGTTTGTATTCGGTCATGTTTCCGGTCACCTTGCCCTGATTAAAAGCAGTGGTTCGCGCTTTCAGTTTCACGCGAATGCTGCCGTCAATCCACGGTTTCTGGTTAGGGAATGTTTTAATCGTTGCTATGGGAACGACATCTTCAACGCACGTTCTAATGAACTCGCACACCGAATCAGCGTATTCGTCAATGTTGTTGCCTGACGCAATATGAAACATGTCCCAGTCCACGTGATGGAAGCAGTCTTGGAGTGTGGAATCAGATTGGTCGGACCAGCGTTGGACAGACCTCAGCGTGGGAGCTTCTTGTTTTAGTTTCTGTCTGTAAGCAGGGATCAGCAAAATGGAGTCGTGGTCAGCTTTTCCGAAACGGGGGCGGGGCAGGGCCTTATATGCGTCGCGGAAGTTAGAATAACAGTGATCCAAGGTTTTGCCAGCCCTGGTGGCGCAATCGATATGCTGATACATTTTAGGGAGTCTTGTTTTCAGATTAGCCTTGTTAAAATCCCCAGCTAAAATGAATGCAGCCTCAGGATGTATGGATTCCAGTTTGCAAAGAGTCAAATAAAGTTTGTTCAGAGCCATCTGAAATTGAGCTGCATCCTGGTTCCAATGATCATCCTTCAGATGTTTCTACAAGTTGGTTGGAGTCTTGCTGTGGTAAATTAAATTGATTGGACATGATTTGGAAAAGCACACACCTGTCTATACAGTTTAAGGTCCCACAGTTGACATTGCATGTCAGAGCAAAAACCAAGCCATGAGGTTGAAGGAATTGCCCGTAGATCTCCGAGACAGGATTGTATGAAGGGCCTTGGTCAGGGAGGTGACCAAGAACCCGATGGTTCCAGAGTTCCTCTGTGGAGATGGGAGAACCTTCCAGAAGGACAACCATCTCTGCAGTACTCCACTAATCAGGCCTTTACGGTTGAGTTGCCAGATGGAAGCCAATCCTCATTAAAAAGGCACGGCAGCCCGCCCAGAGTCTGCCAAAAGGCACCTAAAGACTCTCAGACCATGGGAAACAAGATTCTCTGGTCTGATGAAACCTAAATTGAACTCTTTGGCCTGAATGCCAAGCGTCACATCTGGAGGAAACCTGGCACCATCCCTACGGTGAAGCATGGTGGTGGCAGCATCATGCCTTAGGGGATGTTTTTCAGCGGGCAGGGACTGAAGACGAGTCAGGTTCGAGGGAAAAATGAACAGAGCAAAGTACAGAGAGATCCTTTGTGAAAACCTGCTCCAGAGTGCAGACTGGGGTGAAGGTTCACCTTCCAACAGGACAACGACCCTAAGCACACAGCCAAGACAACGCAGGAGTGGCTTCGTTACAAGCCTCTGAATATCCTTGAGTGGCCCGGCCAGAGCCCGGACTTGAACCCGATCAAACATCGCTGGAGAGACCTGAAAATTGTTGTGCAGCGACGCTCGCCATCCAACCTGACAGAGCTTGAAGGGATCTGCAGGGAAGAATGTGAGAAACTCCCCAAATACGTGTGCGAAGCATCATCATACCCAGGAAGATTAAAGGCTGTAATCGCTGCCCAAGGTGCTTCAACAAAGTACTGAGTAAAGGGTGTGGATACTTATGTAATTTTTACATGTGTTCATAAATTTGCTAAAATACACAAACATTTTTTTCAATGCATTTTAGAATAAGGCTGTTATGAAACAAAATGTTTTTAAAAAAGTCAAAGGGTTTAAATTCTTCCCGAATACACTGTAGCTGGAAATGAATCTCTCCTTCAGCGAGAAAACAGTATGTTCCTCTTTCATCATGAATAAAAAGAAAGATTGCTTTAAAAAGGAAAGATGGATGAAACACCACAAAGCTGTTTGAACACAGCAGGGTTTTGGAACAGTTTGTTCCTACTCATACAGACCTGTATAGCTTAAAGCAGAGAGTTATATTGTGGGCTCAAAAACAGAAAATCAGGAGTTAAAATCAACTGGTCATAACGGAGTGCTCAATATGCTCTGGTCTTCACCGATCTGAAATACATCCTGTGTGTTTGCGTGTGTAAAAATGCGTCGGTTTCTTTGTGTGTATATCTGTGTAAAGAACAGTAATTTCTGGTGCGAGGGGTTTCAATTAGAAAATGTTTATGAGTCAAGTGAGCATGGCTTGAGTCAAGTTGGCATGGCTTGCTATATAAAGCAGGCAGACAGGCATCGAGGCATTCTGTTAGAATGGACAAAACGAGTGACCTAAGCAGTCGGTGGTTCCAGGATCTCAGAAAAAGATCGGTTTACTGGGCTTTTTATGCATGACAGTGTCTAGGGTTTACAAGAATGGTGCGACAAACAAAAAACATCCAGGTCAGTGGCAGTCCTGTGGGCGAAAATAGCTTGTTGATGAGAGGTCGAAGGAGAATGGCGGTGCAAGCTAGCAGATGGGCTACAAACAGGCAAATACAACAGTGGTGTGCAGAACACCATCTCAAAACGCACAACTCGTAAGTCCTTCTCACAAATGGGCTACTGCAGCAGACGAACACACCAGCTTCCACTCCTATCAGCTGAAAACAAGAAGAAGTGGTTCCAGTGTGCACGCGATCCAACACTGGGCAATTGAGTAGTGGAAAAACATTGCCTGGTCCGACAAATCCCTGTTTGGCATAAGCAGCATGGGCCCATGGCTCCATTCTGTCTGGTGTCAACAGTACAGGCTGGTGGCGGTGGTGTAATGTTGTAGGGAATATTTTCCTGGCACATGTCAGGTCCCTTGATACCAATTCAGCAATGTTTCCATGCCCCGAAGAATTCAGGCTGTGCTGGAGGAAAAGGTGTGTCCGACCTGGTACTAGATGGGTGTACCTAATAAACTGACCACTGAATTAATTATTGTATGTACTGTATGTAATGGTAGAATCTATTAGATACAATTTCAGTGGGTTCTTGACTGAAGTTAGAACCTGGCTCTAAATGTCTGTGTAGCATCAGGAACAGATACAAGAGTCTAATCTAACTTCAGATTCTATTACACCATCCCCAGGTTAAACAAGTAATGATCAACATCCATGTCATGCATGTTTTTGGGGAGGAAGAAGAGCAGACTTTATAAGAAGGCTTGGTGTAGAGGAGTGCGGTGGGAATGTGAGTGAGGGATAAACTGACTCCATAGCGAGTTCTCCCTGTGGATCAGAGGATGGAGGGATGATAATAGAGGGGTACAGGCGCTTCACAGGCAGTCTCCTCTGTTCCCACACTCACCCAAATCGCTGTACATCCCGTACACACCAACACACGAGTGCCCAGTTCAATCTTCTCAATTCATTGTTTCTCTCTGACCCACTAAACGTTTAATCTAACAGAACATCTAGCTCCGGGTCATGCCTGTATTTCACCACACACTCAATTTATCTGAAGGAAGAAAACTCACTGTTCTTCACTTTATAACCTACAATTTTGAAAACCCCTGCAATCTCATCTCCCTCTGTTGTCTATAGGGACTCAATGTCCATATGAGTAGAAGACTATAGAAAAACACTGGATTTACTCAGAGTACCTGATGAAAATGAGAGGGACAATTTTAAAAAACTGTTTCATCATAATGTCAAAGATATTATTGACTTTTATTTAACTTGGCAAGTCTGTTATTAGGAACAAATTCTTATTTACAATGACTGCCTACCCCTCCCCTAACCCGGACGACGCTGGGCCAATTGTGCACCGCCCTATGGGACTCCCAATTCGGGTCGGTTGTGATACAGCCCGGGATCAAACCAGGGCCTCTAGCACTGAGATGCAGTGCCTTAGACCGCTGCACCACTCAGGAGCCCAAATGATTTGCTGACAGGGGGCAGTCTAAAACCACACCCCCCCCCAAAAAAATGGTAGTGTTTTTGGTGTTTAAAATGTTTCTGAAGTTTGTATTATTAAATTTAACATTTAATGACAAAAATTGTCATGAACTATTTTCACATTTCCTGTTGCTGCTGATCACTCATCTGTAAAATAGATTTGAATATTGCTGCATATAATCTATATTCATTTAAATTAATCTCACTAATTAAATTCCTATAAAGAGCAAACCCTAAGGGCCTAAATGCGCCTAATTTTGCAGAACATTATTCATTTTCCAATTTGTAAAATAAACAGTTTTAAATTACTTTTTATCTATATAAAAAAACTGAATCAGTTTCTATAATCATCAAGTGTGAATCGATCAAGTATGAGATTTACTATCATTTGGAAATGCAATTTAAATCACTATCAATGTCAATCTGTCAATCTGAATATGGCACCGTCTTGTGAATTTGAATTCATCTTAATGACATGCACATACAATCAACAGAACCTAATCTTGAGTGTTAAAAAATGGCACGTTAAAGCTCTCAACTGATCATGCAAAAAAGGACCTCTGGCATTTCTTGGCCTCCTCTGGATTTGACCAATTCTGATGTTTAATGTTTCACTTATTGTAGCACATAAGTAGAACTTAATTGTTCAGAGCGAGATCTAAGCGTTTTAATTAATCTTTTGGCAAGCTTGAAATTGGAATCTAAGTGTGCTCAAACTAAAGTATACCCTTGGGGTATTGCATGAGACACAGCGGATGCACATCCTCTCTCCCCACTTAACATGGCACAGAAAACTCAAAACCAGGCTACCAGCCAGCGCCTACAGTATGAATGAGGAGTTAGGAAATATAGGAAACAAACAGAGCCCCACAAATATCTAGGAGATTTGCATGCAATTATATTATTTAATGTCACAACAATATATCATATCAGTAAGCAAAAAAAAGCAATTTTATTAAAAGAATTGCTTGATCTAATGAAGCATAGGTGGTCCCTTTCCCATTGTATTATTATTTTGGTAAATTTTGCATTGAGTAAGGCAGCTTCAAAATGCAGCTGTTTTAGCCTCGCTATGTGCATTCTATAGTGGAGGGGCAGACAGAGGAAAGTACAGAGCGTAGATGTATTTGGTTCTCTTGTTGCGCATGATTGGCTTATGGTGCAATCACTCATGGGGACACAACGACACCGCAGCACCTGTTAGGAGAGCAAGAGCAAAAGCCCCTCTTCAGTGCTCCAATGTCATTGACTACGGATAAATCAACATCTTCTGCACAGTTACTTTGATTGGACTGATGTACACTTTATCAACTTCCTAGATGGCTAGTTGTTTACCAAGCACTGATACGATGTCTTCAAGCTAGGTAGCTTAGCGAGCTGAAACATGTCAACTAGTTTAGTTATCTCCTAAAACATCTCATTGCTCATTAGCCACCTAAACGTAAAAATACTGTATTGTAATCCATTAAAATAAAGAAGATTGAAGTCGAGTGGTTGGTGGTAGATCATGGAGCAGTGGCTAACATCTGTTTTGAGGTAGGCTAGCTTAAATATCCTATAGGCTACAGTGGCTTGCGAAAGTATTCACCCCCTTGGCATCTTTCCTATTTTGTTGCCTTACAACCTGGAATTAAAATAGATTTTTGTAGGGGTTTGTATCATTTGATTTACACAATATGCCTACCACTATGAAGATGCAAAATATTTTATTGTGAAACAAACAAGAAATAAGACAAAAACAGAAAACTTTGTAGAGCCACCTTTTGCAGCAATTACTGCTGCAAGTCTCTTGGGGTACATCTCTATAATCTAGACACTGGGATTTTTGCCCATTCTTCAAGGCAAAACTGCTCCGGCTCCTTCAAGTTGGATGGGCTCTGCTGGTGTACAGCAATCTTTGAGTCATACCACAGATTCTCAATTGAATTGAGGTTTGGGCTTTGATTAGGCCATTCCAAGACATTTGTTTCCCCTTAAACCACTCAAGTGTTGCTTTAGCAGTATGCTTAGGGCCATTGTCCTGTTGGAAGGGGAACCTTCGTCCCAGTCTCAAATCTCTGAAAGACTGAAACAGGTTTCCCCTCAAGAATATCCCTGTATTTAACTTCATCCATCATTCCTCCAATTCTGACCAATTTCAAAATCCCTGCTGATGAAAAACATCCCCACAGCATGATGCTGCCAACACCATGCTTCCTTGTGGGGATGGTGTTCTCGGGGTGATGGATGTTGGTTGGTTTGCGCCAGACATATCGTTTTGCTTGATGGCCAAAAATCTCAATTTTAGTCTCATCTGACCAGAGTACCTTCTTCCATATGTTTGGGGAGTCTCCCACATGCCTTTTGGCAAACACCATACATGTTTGCAAATGTTTTTCTTTAATTAAGCAATGGCTTTTTTCTGGCCACTCTTTCATAAAGCCCAGCTCTGTGGAGTGTATGGCTGAAAGTGATCCTATGGACAGATATTCCAATCTCCGCTGTGAAGCTTTGCAGCTCCTTCGGGGTTATCTTTGGTATTTTTTTGGCTCTGATTAATTCTCTCCTTGCCTGGTCTGAGTTTTGGTGGGCGGCCCTCTCTTGGCAGGTTTGTTGTGGTGCCATATTCTTTAAATGTTTTAATAATGCATTTAATGGTGCTCCATGGGATGTTCAAAGTTTCTGATGTATTTTTATAACCCAACCCTGACCTGTACTTCTCCACAACTTTGTCTCTGACCTGTTTGGAGAGCTCCTTGGTCTTCATGGTGCCGCTTGCTTGTTGGTGCCCCTTGCTTAGTGGGGAATAGTTATTTTTTAATTTCACTTCACCAATTTGGACTATTTTGTATATATCCATTACATGAAATCCAAATAAAAATCCATTCAAATTACAGGTTGTAATGCAACAAAATAGGAATAACGCCAAGGGGGATGAAGACTTATGCAAAGCACTGTACATGTCTTATTGTTGATATTCGATGGGAGACTGTAATACCCATGGAACCACATGTAGAAGAAGGATTAGTAATACATATGTTTGACGGAACTGTAATTGTGCAATAGAGAAAGCGAGGGAATAGCGTTATAAACGTTACATATTGTTACCTGGGCCCCTTTGTAACAGGCAGACGGACGCAAGCGGTGTTGCAAAATTGCAGACCTGTAACGGCCGTTGGTGGAAGAAGGTGAGGACCAAAGCGCAGCGTGGTACGTGTTCCTCATTTTTTAAATACAACTGAACACCAAATACAGTAACAAAAAGAACAAGCGAAACAGCTCCGTCAGGTGCAAAACACAAAACAGAAAGCAACTACCCACAAAACCCATGTGGGCAAGAGCTACCGAAGTATGGTTCTCAGTCAGAGACAACAATAGACAGCTGTCCCTGATTGAGAACCGTACCCGGTCAAAAACAAAGAAATACAAAAACATAGAAAAGGGAACAAAAAATGCCCACCCTAGTCATACCCTGGCCTAACCAAAATAGAGAATAAAAGCCTCTCTATGGCCAGGGCGTGACAAGACTAATTAGATTAATAGCTAGTTTACTCTATAAAAGTATGCTTGACTACTGTGGTCTCAAGCTCAAGATATGGGAAGTAGCCATAAACTGATCATAACCCAAATGTTATAACGTTTGTGTATGTGGCTCAGGCAAAGGCTGGTCTCCAGTTTCCAAAACACAGCGAAGGCTGGTCACCAGCAAAAACACAGTGAAGGCTGATCTCCAGCATGACCCTCCAATGCTGGTCTCTGCTGGTTTTTTTCATCAGGGTGTGGTATGCTCAACTATAGACTACCACTTGTTTAGATACAGTGACAAACAAAAAATAAGTAAGGTAATAGCCAAATAGCGCAAATAAAACAAACAAGTGCAAGTAAGTCTTTCGAGGCTTGACAAAATATTTTAGCCTATCCAATAGGATATGTCTTTTGAAAAATATGCATCTGGATTTTAATATAGGCTTAATTTAAAATTAAATAATAAATTGCAATAAAGAACAATAAGTTCTAGTTGTTTTTTAGCATGTCTTAGGTCTACCTAAAGGTTTCTGGCAAGGAGAACGAGCATATTCACATTTTCTGGTTTTAGAAGACTTCGGAGTTGTAACGGCTTTCGTCTGGTGGAAGAGAAGCGGACCAAAATGTAGCATGGTGGTTATTCATGTTCTTTAATAAATGAACTCGACATGAAATAACTAAACAAAACAATAAATGTGTGAAAACCTATACAGCCTATCTGGTGACAATAAACACAGAGACAGGAACAATCACCCACGAAACACAAAGAATATGGCTGCCTAAATATGGTTCCCAATCAGAGACAACGATAAACACCTGCCTCTGATTGAGAACCACTCCAGACAGCCATAGACTTTGCTAGATACCCCCACTAAGCCACAAACCCAATACCTAACAAAAACCCCAAGACAAAACACACCACAATAAACCCATGTCACACCCTGGCCTGACCAACTAAATGCAGACAAACACAATATACTTCGACCAGGGCGTGACAGGAGTTGAGTGACAATATTGCCTGCTGTACTGAAAACACTTTCAGACAGAGTGGTTGTTGCAGAGATGCACAGGTATCTTCAGGGAACGTTGGCCATGAGTGGAAAACAACCTTCATTTCCTCTCCACAATGCTAGTGGGTCATCGTCTCCTCCGATAGCATCTTCAATGTGGTAGTTCTGAGCTTTGCGCTGGCGTTGTGTACTCAGTGTCACTGAGTGTGACTTTCCTTCAGCAAGTAATACATAACTAGACCGAACAGTGTTTTATTGTTAACAGGGATTTAATGAGATTAAATTGTTACAAAAGCCACAAACAAATTTGAAGAATAATATATCCTAGACTAAGCATCAAATTATAACCAATGTGTGTAACTGCATCCTTCAGGGTGGAATTATCAACAATACACTGTTAAAATGAAGTGCTTTGGAACACCAAAACTAGTGGCAACTGAGCTGCCAACATCTTCAAAGAGAGGAAAACGTAACTTTACTGGAGTATTGAAACACATAGTCCTGAGATAATTTGAAATATTGCATGGTGTGTTGTAACACCACTTAATCAAGTGTTGTGCAACACCTTGCCAGTGACTGGGAGCACTAACCGAAATTATTGAAAAAACTATTTAGGTTATTCAAGCCCTGCTTAGAGCAGAATTAGATACCTTCTCATTTGATGTTGTTTCCTCTCTCTAAAGCTTTTAAACACCATCATGTTTTGAATCCTGTCTAATACAGAATTAGATATCTTCTTCTTAACTTCTTAATGTTTAACATTGTTTTCTGAATTTGATAATTTACCAATTTGGCAGGCATTGTCAAGCAGTGTTGAAACCACCAGCACAACCTGGCAGCAAGAATTGAGGATTCTACACTTGCCTCTTCCATTGACAATCACACATGTGGGAATGGGTGCTGTCCTCATTGAATATCAATTTGCCTGACGGTTTTGATATCCGTTTATCATTATCAATTACCAGAGGTGTGGACTCGAGTCACATGACTTGCAACTCAACTTTGACTTTAACACCAATGACTTGTGACTTGACTTGGACTTGAGCCTTATGACTCGACCAGACTTGATACCCTCCCTAAACCCAAATATTAAAAATGATGCTATTAAAAAAGTGTGCAGCTCATCAACTCTTCATTTAATGGTTTACAGTTTGAATCGGACAGCAGCCAATCAAATTGTGCCAGCTGAGAAAAAGTTGAGCGTGGCAGTGCAGAGGAAAGATGAGACCCAAAATTATTATTTTCGGATATAAAGACGACGCTGTATCAATAAAAAATGGATTGCAACTTGCAAAACATGCAGGACAAAAATTACAGACGGAGGTGCAACAATTTCCAACTTTGTTCGACATTTGAAGCTGCATAAATATAGCCAACTACAGCTAAATATAGCCAACTACAGCTGCTAATATAGCCAACAGCTATATATTTTATTACTTTACTAGTGTATCATGTAGGCTAATGTAACATTAAATCAATAAGCCTCCACACAGTCAGTCAGTGTGGGAACGTGATCATTGCATCCAAGATTGAGCTACAACTGGCTAGGCAGTTGGTAGCCTAAATCCTACCTGATGTTACTGCTGTTCCTAAAACTATTGACATACATTAGCCTACGGTAACCACACAGAGCGAGTGTGTGTGTTAAGGTTGGGCGATTGTGTACAAGCCTACATCGCCCGATTGCGCCCCATAGCGATCCTCGATAGTCGATCACTATTGGGGGGGGGGTGTATTTCTCATGGCTACCCATGTATTTCCATGGAAATATAAAGTTTATTTGGAAAGTAATAAATATATAGATATTTTTAAAAGCATTCATGATTTGCGTAAGTGTAATATACTATTGTAATATACTATTGTAATATGTAATATACTATTACGACTATTGTGACCTGTGTAAGACTCGAAACTCAAAGTTTAGGACTTGAGACTTGACTTGATATTTGGCGGTCTTGACTTGAGACTTGACTCGGACTTGTCTTTCTTGACTTGGGACTTGAGTGCTAAGACTTGACTTACTTGTGACTTGTAAAACAATGACTTGGTCTCACCTCTGTCAATTACACATCATGGCACAACAAGCTTAATACGAACATAGAAGTATACTTCTCTTTCTTCAAACATGCATACAACATGTGACAGAATCGTAAATTCAAAAAACTATTACCCACAATCATCTAAAAACAGAGTCACTTGGCAAGATAGGAAATGCAAGGTGGTAAAAACCAGACTTCCAATGAGTTCAATCACAAAATGTTCTCTTGTTGGTTATGAAAGACACTTACATTTTGACCAACATATTATGTTGGATATATTCTTTATTATTTTGGTCAAATGAAATGAACAAATCAAATCTACTTTTGGGGGTATTTGGCACTTTATTGAGATAGTTCTGAAATGACAGAGATACAGATAGGTGGGAGAAAGAGATGAAAATGTTGGAGCAAGGAATTTAACCCCGGTCATCAGTGAGGTGTCTAAGCTGGGTCAGTTACCACTGGCCAACGGGCTCTGCATAACTTGCATTCATTTTTATAAAGAATATGTTGGTTATTTTTTGTTGTTGTTGTCAATTTCAATGAACCCCAGAATAATTTCTTACAATGTGGCAGTGTGGTTGAGTGGGTACATTTCAAACAAAATGTACCAGTTATTGCCTCTCCTGTTTGGAATTCTATCTTCATTTTCAATACTTTATGTATACAGATTACAAAGAAAATATTCTGCATAGGCCCTTATCATCAATCAATATTTAGGCTACAAACCATTTGCATTTCTAAATCATGGATTGTATGAGATAAGCGTTTTTCGTGTTATGATGCTGCCTTTTACGTGCACTGAAACCCCCAGAAGTGTTTTCACAACACTTTCTTACAGATGTACCATGCAGAAATCTCTTCGGCATTTCATGGTTGCTAAAATTCTAATAGTTCATCTAAATTTTATTTATGTGACATAACAAGCAACTATAGTGTAGAACAGGTATTCCCAAACTGGGGTATGCGTACCCCCAGGGGTAAGCGCAATGCAGTCGGGGGTACGGCCATTTCTTTTTTCTTAAAACATTTTTCCTTCACATTTTCAAACAGTACATTTATATTTTACAACGAGGCTATACATTTAGGTGAGGTTTTTTTCTCGCCTGAGAAGCCTCGTTTCACTGCCAAAAATAAACTGTAACCATTTAGTGTTCAGCGAAATAACAACACAATGTAAAATACAGGTAGCCTAGTCAAATAATTAACATCCAATCACATTAACCGTTAATCTATCGCGGGAAACCTTCACACAGACATTTAGAAACAGAACATGACAATTTGAAAAATAAGCCTGAGCGTGAATAAAGATGACTTTTCGAGAAGCCAGACATGTATAAAAGCAACAGATACCATTAATAAGAAGGGGCTAGAAGGGTCTTATATGGTGAGCTACCGAATGGCTGGGACAGGCAAGTCCCATACTATTGTGGAGGACTTAATTATTCCTGCTGCCACGGATATGGCTGGGACAATGCTGGGGGGAAAGGCCAAAGAAAATATACAGACAATATCTTCATCAAACAACACTGTTTCACGACACATCAGTGACATGGCAGGAGATGTTTTGAAACAATTACTGCTACGCATACAAGTCAGTCAATTATATGCGTTACAGCTGGATGAGTCAACAGACGTGGAGGGCCTGGCACAGCTCCTGGTATATGTCCGTTACGTTTATGGGGGGTCAATTAAGGAAGACATCCTCTTCTGCAAACCACTGGAAACCAGGACAACAGGAGAGGATCTTTTTAAAGTACTGGGTAGCTTTATGACATCAAATGGGCTTTGGCGGTCAAGATATGTTGGTATCTGTACTGATGGATATGTTGGTATCTGTCCTGATGGAACAAAAGCCATGACAGGGAGACATACAGTAGTGGAATGGTAACACGCGTGCAAACAGTTGCTTTCTACGCCACTTGGGTACACTGCAGAATCCACCGAGAGGCTCTTGCTGCCAAGGAAATGCCTGACAGCATGAAAGACGTTTTGGACAACAGTTAAAATGGTTAACTTTATTAAAGCAAAGCCCCTGAACTGTCGTGCACTTTCTGCATTATGCAATGATATGGGCAGCGACCATGAAACGCTTATACAACATACAGAAGTGTGCTGGTTATCAAGGGGCAAAGTATTGATACGTTTTTTGAATTGAGAGACGAGCTTAAAGTTTTCTTTACTGACTATAATTTTCACTTGTCTGACCACTTGCATGATGACGAGTTTCTCACACGACTGGCCTATCTGGGTGATGTTTTTCTCGCCTGAATGATCTGAATCTAGGATTACAGGGACTCTCCGCAACTATATTCAATGTGCGGGACAAAATTGAGGCTATGATTAAGTTGGAGCTCTTTTATGTCTGCATTAACAAGGACAACACACAGATCTTTCTATCATTGTATGATTTTTGTGTGCAAATTAACTCAAGCTTACGTACAATGTCAAATGTGACATAGCAAAGCACCTGACTGAGCACAATTATACAGGTACTTTCCCGAAACGGATGACACAAACAACTGGATTCGTTATCCCTTTCATGCCCTGCCTCCAGTCCACTTACCGATATCTGAACAAGAGAGCCTCATCGAAATTGCAACAACCGGTTCTGTGAAAATGTAATTTAATCAGAAGCCACTGCCAGATATCTGGATAGGACTGCACTCAGTTTCTTGCCTTGGCAAATTGCGCTGTTTAAGACACTGATGCCCTTTGCAACCACGTACATATGTGAGAGTGGATTCTCGGCCCTCACTAGCATGAAAACTAAATAGAGGCACAGACTATGTGGAAAATGATTTAAGACTGAGACTCTCTCTAATACAGCCCAACATTGCAGAGTTATGTGCATTCTTTCAAGCATACCCTTCTCATTAACCTGTGGTGAGTTATTCACAATTTTTGACAAACAAATAAGGTTTCATATGTAAGATGGCTAAATAAAGAGCAAAACGATTGATTATTATTATATTATTATTTGTGCCCTGGTCCTATAAGAGCTCTATGTCACTTCCCACAAGCCGGGTTGTGACAAAAAGTAAGTGTATAATAAATGTATTGTGTGTGTGTGTGTGTGTGTGTGTGTGTGTGTGTGTGTGTGTGTGTGTGTGTGTGTGTGTGTGTGTGTGTGTGTGTGTGTGTGTGTGTGTGTGTGTGTGTGTGTGTGTGTGTGTGTGTGCGGCAGGCTTACTATGATGGCAACAAAAAAAGACAGATTAGACCCTGGTGCTAGAGTGGGTACGCAGCTGGTGGTTGAATGTTTGAAGGGGTATGGCCCGGGACTATGAAAGGTTTAGGAACCACTGTTCTAGATGAAGTGGAGTGTTCTTACCCCAGATGCAGGATACGCTATCCAACCCAGCTCTGCTGTGGCCGTCCGCGTGTCCATCACTGTCTCTGTAGGGGAGAGAGAGAGAGAGCTTCAATACACATTTCTGCTACAGTACTAACAATTCAAACACCTGTTACTGTAAAACACCTCATTCCATTACTTTTGTGTAAGCCCATTTTTACTTATCAGTCCATTGAAAACCATTGATATGAGCTAGTTCATAAATATCTCATTACAACATCAAATTGTATTTGTCACATACACATGGTTAGCAGATGTTAATGCGAGTGTAGCGAAATGCTTGTGCTTCTAGTTCCGACAATGCATCCGTGATTGACTGTAGACCCTGCCACATACCTCTTGTGTCTGAGCCGTTGAATTGAGATTCTACTTTGTCTCTATACTGACACTTAGCTTGTTTAATTGCCTTGCGGAGGGAATAGCTGCACTGTTTGTATTCGGTCATGTTTCCGGTCACCTTGCCCTGATTAAAAGCAGTGGTTTGCGCTTTCAGTTTCACGCGAATGCTGCCATCAATCCACGGTTTCTGGTTTGGGAATGTTTTAATCGTTGCTATGGGAATGACCTCTTCAACGCACGTTCTAATGAACTCGCACACTGAATCAGGCTATTCCTCAATGTTGTTGTCTGACGCAATACGAAACATATCCCAGTCCACGTGATTGATGCAGTCTTGGAGTGTGGAATCAGATTGGTCGGACCAGCGTTGGACAGACCTCAACGTGGGAGCTTCTTGTTTTAGTTTCTGTCTGTAGGCAGGGATCAACAAAATGGAGTCATGGTCAGCTTTTCCGAAAGGAGGGCGGGGCAGGGCCTTATATGCGTCGCGGAAGTTAGAATAGCAATGATCCAAGGTTTTGCCAGCCCTGGTGGTGCAATCGATATGCTGATACATTTTAGGGAGTCTTGTTTTCAGATTAGCCTTGTTAAAATCCCCAGCTACAATGAATGCAGCCTCAGGATGTATGGATTCCAGTTTGCAAAGAGTAAAATAAAGTTAATTCAGAGCCATCGATGTGTCTGCTTGGGGGGGAATATATACGGCTGTAATTATAATCGAAGAGAATTCCCTTGGTAGATAATGCGGTCGACATTTGATTGTGAGGAATTCTAAATCAGGTGAACAGAAGGATTTGAGTTCCTGTATGTTTTTGTGATCACACCACGTCTCGTTAGCCATAAGGCATACGCCCCCGCCCCACTGTGTGTGTGTATGTAGACACAGACAGACAGACAGACAGATATAGATATATAACCACAAATAAAAAGACATGGAAAGAGGGATTTACTTGCCAAACCAAAAGTGTTGCATGACCTACTGTTTTCAGGAACATCAAATATGCTCACAGCTCCAAAGTTTTCTTACACTTGTTTGGAATAAGTGTGTAGGTGTAGTAAATACAGGACAGTATATAACAAACTATTCTCTGTGGACATCATTCAAAGTGTTGCCCTTGGTAAATACATCATGTTGTTTTCCTGCCCCTGTGTTTGTTTTCACACAGTCTAAAAGTATTCAGCCTGGGACTGATCAATAGGTTATTGGTGGGTGATTTCTGCGGAGGAGTGCATTAAATATTGATGTACCGGGAAATATTGATCATGTCCGTGATAATGCATCAGCAAGTACAAACACCGGTGCCGCCAACTGCCACCAAACTGCCACCAAATTCTTCAAGGGCATTCACAACAACAGCACATTTTGGTTTATTGGTGCCGTTTCACCACAACAATTGTTCTCTCTCTTTCTCTCTCTCTCTCAATTTTCAATTCGCTTTATTAGCATGATGTAACAGTGTACAAATTGCCAAAGCTTACTTTGTTATTATTTTCCTATTGTAAATATCCAATCAAATCTCTCTCTCTCCTTGTTGGCATGGAGTCACATCCCTTTGTTCAAAGAAGAACATTTCCCCAATATATCAACTGGTCTGTGGGTCTGTCTGACTCCTCTCTCTCTTCACTCTTCCTCCTTCCCCATTTTTCTGGGAGTCAATAAAGCCAGAGGGTGGAAAGCAGCATGGCAAATCATCAGTCGACAACAACAGCCATTTTACAGAGAGAGGGTCTGGTCCAATCACCTGCCAACCAACCGCACCATGCAAAATGCAGAAAAGAACCCCTCACTCTCACACCAACTCAGCTACCTACCAGTGCTCCACACTGATGCACTCCCACTTATTAGAAAACTGGTCAGGGTAGTATCATGCCGTCCTCTCTTTTTTTTTATGTATCTCTGTAAACAGATACTTATCCTTAAATCCTGGTCTCAATGAACAGGCTGTTCTCTGTAGTCAATGGAGTAGAGGAGAGCAGAGCAGAGGAGAGCAGGTCCAGGGACAGCCGCAGGGTACCTTTCACTTTTACTGAGCTCAAAGCTTCACATTAATCCTATTATGGCTTCTTCAGAATTAGCCGATCATCAGAAGAAATCTCAGATTTCTGCATGGAAGTACAGGCACTTTGGATTGACATCCAGGATAGATGTCGTAGACAAGACACTCCAAGACCATTTCCCCAGATTACATATGCACATGTCATAAGCCCTGGCAAAAATGTTTAGAATTTCAGGACATTATCTGTTAAATGCATCTTAAAAAATGCTGAATTCTCTCAGCCTAATAGTAAAATGTGTAGAATAGCATGAGATTATCAGAAGAAATCTGACCTATAAAACTGAACATTTTCCTTTTGGCCCATGGCAGTATGTGTAGAATTACAGGAAATTACCTTTAAAACAGCAACATTTTCTCTCAGCCTCATGGCAAAATGTGCAGAATAGCATGAGATTAGCTGCAAAAACGGATAAAAAAATACCATTGCCCCATGTGTTGACCTTGTGTGAGGGACCCGCGAAAATGTGGTACGCCTAATCGGTCATTGGAGTGTTATGGGCTTTATCACGAAAGGAACCATGCCGACCCTGCCTTTACAGAGACCCACAGAACAAGCCACACCACAGTCACATTATCCCTCCTATGCAGTTAGGCAAGGTAGGACAACGAGAACACAATGAGCCAGAACAACTTAACATCTGTGTTCAGTGTTGAAGTAAATCCATTTCCCAGCATTCCCAGCACACAATTTGTCACAGTGACATACAAATCATTAAAATCCAGGCGGAAAATATTTACACAAGAAGCAACCTAATATCACACAGTCAACTCTAGTCGTTTAGTAAGTTCACCATTCTGCCATTCTCACTGTTCAACACAATGGCTCTTTATGTCATCATTTGATCTGTACTTTCCAATGATGGCACACTTATTCAGCATCCAGCTACCAATACATTACAGCAAATTATGAGCCAGCAATACCACATAACAATATAACAACAAAATGTATTACTACTCGATAACAATACTTTAAACATCTCTATACATCTAACAAGTAACACAATACAATTTACAGTGTCTTGCAAAAGTATTCCGACCCTTTCGATTTCTCCATATTTTATTGTGTTAAAGTGGGATGAAACAATTGATTTAATTGTCATTTTCTTGCCAACAATCTACACAAAATACTCTAATGTCAAAGTAGAAGAATTTGTATTTTATTTGATTAAGATTAATACAAATTAAATAACTAAAATACAGTCGTTACATAAGTATTCAGCTCCCTGAGTCATTTCTGTACCTGTTAGAAACACCTTTGTCATCGATTACAGCTGTGAGTCTTAGATAAGTCTAGAAGTTTGCGCAATATTTGCCCATTATTCTTTTCAAAATTCTTCAAGCTTTGTCTAGATGTTGGGGATAATGGCTAGACAGCACTTTAAGTCTTGCCATAGATTGCCAAGCAATTTTTTCGCAGAACTGTATTTTGGCCACAAAGGAATATTCACTGTCTACTTGGTAAGCAACTCCAGTGTTGATTTGGCCTTGTGCTGTAGGTTATTGTCCTGCTCAAATTTGAATTCCTCTCCCAGTCTCTGGGGTAAAGAAGACTGAAGTCATTTTTCCTCTAGGATTTTGCTTGTGCTTAGCTCCATTCCGTTTCTTTTTATCCTGAAAAACTCCCCAGTATTTGCAAATGTCAAGCATACCTATACCATGATGCAGCCAGCACCAGTGGTGATGTGTTGTGTTGGATTTGCCCTCAAACATAAGGCTTTGCATTTAGGCCAAAAAGTGTATTAATTTGCTGTTTTGTTTGTTTCAGTATTACTTTCGTGCATTGTTGCATACAAGATGAATGTTTTGGAATATTTGTATTCTTTATATTTGTATTCTTCTTTTCACTCGGTCATTTACACTACAATGTTGTTGATCCACCCTGAGATTTCTCCCATCACAGCCATTAAACCCTGAGCAGTATCATTCCTGTCCTGCAGCTCAGTTCAGAAGGCCGACTGTATCTTTGATTTGTCTGGGTGGTTTAATACATAATCCACAACATAATTAGTAATGTACAAGGTAAAAATCTGTACAGGCAGTTAACCCACTGTTCCTAGGCCGTCATTGAAAATAAGAATTTGTTCTTAACTGACTTGCCTCGTTAAAAAAAGGTCATAAAACAAATGTTAAAAACTTGACCATGCTTAAAGGAATATTCAATCTCTGATTTGTAATTCTTACCCATCTACCAATCACTGCCATTCTTTATGAAGCTTTCGAAAAGCTCCCTGATCTTTGTAGTTGAATCTGTGCTTGAAATTCGATATGTATGTATGGGGGACTGAGGAAGGGTTAGTCATTCAAAAATCATGTCAACCCATATTATTTCACACAGACTCCATGTAACCTATTATGTGATTTGTTGAGCTTAAATGTTACTCTTGAATGAATGTAGACTTGCCTAAACAAAGGGGCTGAATACTTCTTATGAGTTGTTTATTTATCTTGGGTAAAAAAACACATTTTTTTCGCTCTTCGACAATTGAATCCATTTTAAAAAATGACAATTAAATCAATTTTAATCCCACGTTGTAACACAATAAAATGTGAAAAAAAATCCAATAGGTCTGAATACTTTTGCAAGGCACTGCATATGAATTCCACAATGCAACATCACAAAATGAGGACGGATGCATTTGTTATCAAAATCAGTTGTATTACAGGACAACCAGTCTCAAGATAATTTTTACACATGAAAAGTATTCTATGCCACAAAGTGTTATTGAACTGCATCTGTTTTTAGAATGGCAAGCATGACCCAATTTATTTGTAGGCTTTCTTATTTATAGAGCCAGGGTTCTCTGGATGACATGTTACACCATGAAAGCACCATCATGTCTCATCACAACAAGGTGATCACACAGTGATTTGCCTCAGACATACCTGTCAGGACGAGAAAAAAAACTATTCTGGTATAGATACTGTCTAGCATTCTTGTACACACAATCTGAAGGTTTATTTTGTCCTAGATATTCTCTGTTTTTACGATGTATGTCACCTCAGATTTGAGTGCCATCAACATTTTGAAAGTCTGAAGGTTCAAAGTAAAGACACTTATCAGGAAAAGTTTAACACGGGCACAGGTTTGGTGAAGGTGTGATAAAGATATTGCACAGACAAAACTGCAATTGTTATGGTTGACCAAAATGACCAGCGACTGTGGGAGATCTAATGGTCCAGATGATTGCCTCAATAGAAATGTAACCACAACCTTAGCCACCATGGAGGTTGAAATTGGAAAAAGAGAGATGGCAGTAGAGAGGGCAAAGAAGGCCAGAGATCATTATGTTTGGCCTAAGTATTTATAGAATGGACAATCAATGCATGTTGCTGTACCAAAGCATCATTTAGTTAATAGTCTGTGCATGCCAGCGGAATCAGAAATCATGATTAAATATCCTGACCCACTGAAACACTGAGGTTCATATACAATAGCAATAACTCTTTGTTCAGCGACGGTTGGCCAGTGTCATCACTCACTCAGTTCAAATCTTTACATAAACCGGTCTTATCTATGACACAGTGAGGACAAATGTTGAGGGTTCAAGTAATACTGTATGTATGGACACAACTAACATAATATGAAGTGTGGCCTTGAACCTATGGCTCAGTTGTGCAGTGTTGCTTAGTTGGTTGAGCATGGCGCTTGCAAAACCAGGGTGTTGGGTTGGATTCCCACAGGGGACCAGTACGGGAAAATGCATGCACTCACTGCTGTAAGTCCCTCTTTAGTCACTCTGCTAAATGACTTTGATGTAAAATGTAAAACTATTCTGCTAATTAACCAGCAGCCTCTGATCTCCTTCACCTCAGCTCAGAGATATGCCTTAACAACATATCACAGGTGCAACACTATGTTCAACATATGTGAAAGCACATTTTCCCAATAGATTTATCACATTTGTTTTGGGCGACTGCCCATGGATTCAGGGCAGAGCTGTAGACGAGAACGCTCTCTGTGCCCTAACAAACATAACCTTCTTTTTCCCTCAGTAGGAACAAACAAAAGTATAGATTTGTGCAATTCAAACACAGAGGGGTACAAGCCTTGATCATGGATGGAGGGCAAATGTGAAAGTATACACTCACAGTGTCTCACCCCGCCCAAAAGCTGTCACTATAGCCTCCTATGCCATCGATACCAATGGTTTAAATGCCTCAAAACACATGACTGTAACTGTATCACTGATGTAACACATTCACAGTTGCTGTAGATCTGAATTACTTTAGAGGCCAAAAACAGGACCTAGTTTTGAATTGGTTGATAACTGAATACTGTCACTGTGTGTGTTCTCTTTTCAGTCATCTAGATATCTCCCAAATATATCTCATAACTGACATTGGCTTCAGAGCATTTGCACAATACGGGCATACGCACTCATTTACATCAGCCTCTATCTCTGTTTGTACATTCTTCCTTTACAAATGACTTTGTAAATAGTGCTGCAGAACATAAATGAAATGTAATTGTCTGTCATAGTAAGTGGCTACATTGTCAGCCATACGCTGGAGGCTTCATACGAATCACATTTTGAGTACTGAAGGAGAATACATATGAGCCCAGTACTGAGGGAGCTCTCACTTTAGTGGCTGTGTTGGAGGGACAGATACCTAACTGTGTAGCAGTGCACTGGGCAGGGGAGACTGGGTTATAGTGGAAAGTCTGACTGAGCTAATTAAACCATTATCCAGTCAGTGGTGACACCGCTCCCTTGACCCTGCGCCAACATTTATTTAGTTACTCGAAGTCAAATCCCACTGGTGGAGACTCTGCCTGTAAAGAAGAGGCTGTACCTAGGGAATTATATTCCCCATCCCATTCCAACTTAGTGTGGGTGACACGTTTATAAGACTGGAACTGTTCCCGTTGTATTTAGAGTGAAGAGATTTCAGGGAGGAGGCAGTGTGAGGCAAACTACTCTCATGGGACATTAGCTTTTTCTCTGTCGCTTTCTCTTTCCTCTGTCAAAAACAAACAATGCTTTGAATAAACTACAGCATAACATGTTTGGCATATACTGTACACACCATATATCCAAGTTTCCAGCTGAGATAAACAGAGATCAAAACAATTGCTGTTTGAATCAGAGTTGGGAAATATACTTCCCTCCTTAAACTATTGACAAAACTGTCCACACACACACACACACACACACACACACACACACACACACACACACACACACACACACACACACACACACACACACACACACACACACACACACACACACACACACACACAGAGAGTGTGCAAGGCGCTGCTGATCTCCTTGTAGAGGACACGTGGGACCGATGCAGTGGAATTAATTTCTGCTCTCCAGGCACTAATTAATTACCTTTCTCTACGGTAGTTTGTCTGAAACAGGAAAGGTCAGCAGGACTACTTTGGCCATTAGTAGAGAGAGAGAGACATCTGCAAATACAAACACCAACTTAGAACACCAGAGGAATCAGGAAGGATGACTAAGGTTAGCACCACTTCCAATATACGTGTAAAACTATGTTTCCATAAGACCCTAAAACCTGAATCATCCGTGTGGAGAATAGTGAAAAGTGATCTGAAGATCTCGTGTAGATCTTGGCTCTCCTGCTGTAGTGAATGATTGCTTGCCCAAGATGATTGAGTGTAGAGGGGGTGACCCACTCTGTACCTCTCCCTGCATAGATATCATCAGTAGAACTCCTGCTGTTGAAAGAGTGATTGGAGGAATGACTGGGCTCTGAGTGAGTTGAACAGCCCGTGGATGGACATGCCATGAGAGAACATGGACGACAGACAGACCAGACCGCCCAAAGCATGAGACAAAGCACCTCCCAGAAGACTCCATCCCTATGAATTCACAAGATATGTGCATTTTACAATGATTTCACCAAAAATTATGGTGAACTCCTTTGAACTGCTTTCATGATTGAATCGCACATTCTAGTTATAGCTCTTTCTATTTTTGTCCATGCCATTACATATTCATCATTGGGTAAATTGAGTATTGCAGCAGACTCTATCCTATGGCTCCTGTGGTAGTTTGCACACAGCTTTGCCTCAGTACATGCTGTATATTAGCTGAGGAGAGACCGACCTTATTACCGCTTGATGAAGTCTGCACTATAACCCAGTACAAAGCCTACTGAGACTTGGCATCCATACACAACTCTTAGTTGCAACACATTATGGACTCCATTACAGGCCTGTTACTGGCTCCCTCATTGCTCTGTGTAGACGTCATTATCTCACAGAACTCACAGGAACAGGCGAGAATAGAGTCGCAGGTAGTTACATTCTGAATTCACCGGGACTTGACACCCTAGATTCCATTGTAATTGCAGTCAGTTCTCCAGATGTATAGTTCAGTCTCGATATTTAAACATGCTCTGACTGTGGCGTCTGCCTGTGGCGTCTGCCTGCCTCATATTTGACTTGAGGAGATGACAGCTCAATTACCTGCTGATCCACTGAGCAGGGCTGAAGAGCTCTGGTAAAAACGCCGACAGAGCAGGTGAACAGTCATTCTGAACAGAAATAAGTAATGCTATGTTACTGGTGAGAGAGAGATACAAAGCAAAGGTCCCCATTGAGACCAAAACCTTTCATGCCTTACACTTCCACCAAATATTAGCAGAAGGGATCATAACTTATGGCCTACTCTGTGCATGGGGTATATAACTGACTCGTAATTTAAAAAGCCTGGCTTGAGATAGTAGCTCACGGAAATGGGGTTAAAGCTAATTGCAAGCATCCATCTTTGCTGACACACCCCAACAGGAAGGGCTAGAAGGGATCCATCTTTTGTCAAATTAACTTAAAGTAGATTTGCATTTTTAGCTACTCCTAACCCTTTTCCTGACCTTAACCTAAATCTCCTAACATGACAATGTCAATTTTCCTAACCTGCTGTGTAAGTTCTCCTAACCTACCACGAAAAGTCAAATCTGACGTTAATTTGACAAAAGCTGGATCCCATCTAGCCACGACCACCTTGAAGCTGTTAGCCAGGAATTAGACTCAGAACAATACCAGCCACAATACCAGCCACAAATTATTTCCCTGTGTGAGTGGAGGGGATGAGACCCTTGCTCTCACACCATCTCTTTCATAATCAATCCCTCTCTCTGTAACAAGGGAGTTTATTATAAACAACATGTCTGGCCTTCTGCAGGAGACAAGCACACCCTCACTCGGCCTCCCAGAGCACCAGGCTAGCTCCATTTCAGGGCTAGTCTCACATTAAACAGACAAAATATAAAAACACACACACACTTATTTGAATGATATATTCTGGAAAACAACTATACTCAGACAGATATGTCTGGAGAATGTATTGACTCCTGAGGCACATTGCGACATGGCCCTAAAGAACCGGAACAATGGGGGTCTGAAAGGTACTCTTAAGGTAAGGAACAGTGGGAGAGACAGAGGTATACTGCTATCCACATCCAACACAACACAGGGACCATGGAGAGAAGTATATATAGATGCGTTGTAACCTGAAACAGAAGCTCTACAGAACATACAGCCCCAGGGGAGAATATACAAGATACATATATTCAACGCAGTATGCCTGCCTGCCTGCTGTAGGAGACCCAATGACATCTGGCCATAGGCACAGATCTTAATAAGCTCCTGTGAGGAATTCTTCAGTTACTTCGAGGGAAGGGGGAAAGTGGAGGAAAGAAGACAACATATTAATCATGTTCTCTCAAATTGGGAGGACAGAAAATAAATCCTATCAGACTATTGAATTATCATTCCAGCTGACAAACCACATTCTCCAAGTCCTTGTAAGTATTTCTGATACAGTGTGTGTGTTGACTGGGAGTGAAGTAAAGTGTTGACAGGCTATTGAGTAGACACAACTGAACAACATTGTCTCTCTGTCGTATCCAGTGCACTGAGCAGGGCTCCCTCCACTCTGTTGACAGCGCTACGTGCTACCAATGCTACTGGAGTGAAGTGCTGACCAAATGTCACTGCCCGAACAGCCTGTTGGCGACAACTGTGTTTTTCAAGAGTGGTTGTCCGACATGCGCTAGCCCTGTGTAAAAATGCCTGGACTCTGGAGTTTAAATACGATATGGCCAGGGGCCACCAAGACCACTTGAGTGGCAGTGCAGAAGGGCAAGCTGGCTCACTTGTGGAAAATACCTCACGGACACTCCAGGTGAAATGGCAGTGTGTTGAGTGTTTGGGGGGATTTGAAGCAAAGTGGTTAAGAGGTTGAAAATGTCCCTCATGGTCAAAAGAAACAATTTTTGTATCTCCTTTAAGAATAAACTCAGCAGTGAGTGAGTAGGAACTCTGACATCTGTTATAAGCATACTTGTATCATGACAATAAATGTATGTGTACTTGTGGCATGTGTTACATGTAATGTAACTGACAGGTGACTAATGTTACCCTATGAGTGTGGCACATTTGCCTTACCTGTCGTGTTGGGTTACCCTTGTGGGGTGGCAAGTAGCCTAGTGGTTAGAGCGTTGGACTAGTAGCTGAAAGGTTGCAAGATCGAATCCCTGAGCTGACAAGGTACAAATCAGACCCTGAACTTGGCAGTTAACCCGTTGTTTGTTCCTAGGCAGTCATTGAAAATAAGAATTAGTTCGTAAGTACTTGCCTAGTTAAAAAAAGGTAAAATAAATGTTTTAAATGGGTTACCCTTGCTATGGGTTGACTGAGACAGGTGTGTGCCTGTGGGTATCATAGGTATTTGGACTGAGGTGGTAGGTGGTAAAAAGGTCACCAGTCATGTGATATGTGAGAAGGAGGGGCTGAGGAAAACAATGGCTAGGATGAAGTAGTGAGTTTCAAGGAATATGGAGGTAGAGAGATGTGGAGGACATACAGTATGTTTGGTACTGTACGGGTAGAGGTAAACTTAACTCACAGCAGCTGCTTGAAGAATCAGAGGTCTATCAGTACTGGGATAGCCATGCCTTCCTAGACAGACAGGCTAGAGTGCTGAGATTCTCCTCTCAGGCAGAAATCTGACTCTGGGCAGCTGTTAGCTGAGGTAGGGGCCTGTCAATGTGCCCTATGACTGAGGGCCAATGGTGGCCTGAACTCCCCTAGTGGAGCAGCATGAAGGTCCTCTGGCTCTGAGCAAGGCTACAGTATGTCTCTATCAGTGTCTCTAGGGCAAACTTGACTCCGAGCAGCTGGTTCCCCAGTGAAGGTATGTTTCCACCTCTGTAAACACTTCACGTCCACTCAGGAAGAATTAGTCATTTGTGACAATACACCCCTACAGTCACTCAAAAACAAAACAATACTCCTCCTCTCAATCTTTTCTTTCCCTCGGCCAGTCTAAAATCTATCATTTCTTCTTACCCTGAGAGAGGCATGTGAGTCTCTCTCTCTCTCTGTTCTCTCTGTTCTCTCGATTTAGATGTGATCCCCACAGGCCCCTATCCAGACAGCCATCAATCTGACGAGACATAACTGTAAGCTGCTAGCCTGGCTGCTGACAACCTTTAATAACCACAGTAAACACACTCAGCAATAAAGAGCTGTCTCTGTTTACTATATACACTGAGAGAGAGGATGAGACAGGGTTCAGACCACTGGACAGGATTATAGGTGTGTGAGAGAAAGTGTCCTGTGTGTGTGTTCACTAGCACAAGATCACACAAACATCACACCTGGGAATCGTGATATTTGTGCAAAGGGCCACATTCATGGTCACATATTGTTTGCATGGGAAATGTAACTGTCAGTCAGAGTGAGTGACACATTTCATCAACTGAGGTAAACAAGTTGAGCTTGACAGCTGCCTCCAATCGCTCTTTTTATCTCAGGTAATAGGTTGCCAGCAGACATTTCACGCCACACCATCACACACGGAGCTATAATTCACTGGGAAATATCCCTGTCTTTACACATTGATAACGCACCAATAAAACAACATCTATTCAAAGCTGAATTAAAGTTGCTAAACTGCCAAAATGAGAAAGGCTTTAAAACAGAAAACTGCAGCCTCAGCCTGCTGTGATAAAGGTATTGTGATATTCTCTCATGGTTAAATGGATTTACTAAAGGGATATTAAGAAGGAATCACTGGTCACTTTAATAATGGAACACAAGTGACTGTAATAATGAAACACGAGTCACTGTAATAATGGAACACTAGTCAGTCACTGTAATAATGGAACACTAGTCAGTCACTGTAATAATGGAACACTAGTCAGTCACTGTAATAATGGAACACTAGTCAGTCACTGTAATAATGGAACACTAGTCAGTCACTGTAATAATGGAACACTAGTCAGTCACTGTAATAATGGAACACTAGTCAGTCACTGTAATAATGTAACTAGTCACTGTAATAATGTTTACATACTCATTTCATATGTATATACTGTATTCTATTCTACTGTATTTTTGTCAAAGCCATTCTAAAATTGCTCATCCTAATATTTATATATTTCTTAATTCCATTATTTTACTTTTAGATTTGTGTGTATTGTTGGGAATTGTTAGATACTACTGCACTGTTGTAGCTAGGAACAAGCACTTCGCTACGCCCGCAATAACATCTGCAAAGTATGTGTATGTGACCAATAAAATGTGATTTGAGAAGACTATTACTGTCAATCGCTCATCCTATTAACTAGTCATGTCTCTTAAATAGGGTCATGGACTTGTGGTATTATAATATAGGCCTTCAGTTGATGTAAATCAGCCATGGTGTATTATGATGTAATAGTTCTGCCTCTCCCAAAAGTGTATAAGCCACTATCAATAACATACACAGCAAAATAAGTGGTCAAGATACCCAGCAGGTGACTGTTGTGTTCAGTGCTTGGATCAGCCCCTTCTCAGTATGTCCACTAAGTGAAGCCAGTAGCCTACCCTGTGAGGACCAAGATGCAGTTGAAACTCTGATACATAACAGCAGAAAATCACTGTTATTTTGCCATAGAAGGTAACATGAAAGTCAGCCAGCCTATTTACAGTAGAGATGGAAAACACAGAGGAGTTCAGTGTTCTTTTCTTATTGTTTCCCATTTCCATTTCACTCCTTAGTCCACAGAGCACTGTTTTTCTTTTGATAACAGACTCCCAATACCTCTTCTTGGTGACGCCTATCACCCATTTCAGTCTGGTTTGCACACTTGCTGTGGGTAAACACATTAACTATAAGGTTCTCAAGGCAAACACTTTGAGCAGGTACAAAGACTCAAAATATACTGTAGCAGGACTTCCACAGTGTGCTACTGTATGAAATCATAGGGAATCCTGGTTTTGCTGAATTTTTATTTTATTATTTTTTAATTTAACCTTTATTTAATTAGGCAAGTCGGTTAAGAACAAATTCTTATTTACAATGACTGCCTACACCACCCAAACCCGTACGATGCTGGGTCAATTGTGCGCCGCCGTCCTCAATGATTGATAATTGATATATGTAAGGAAAAAGAAGGAGAGAGAGAGAGAGAGCGATTGAGAGAATTGGATATAGTGGAGAGAAAGATTGGGATTCAGACCAGGGGAGAAACTTTCTCCATCCACCTCTAATCCTCTATTCGGACATACAGTATACATTCACACGACTACTTTACACAAGACACTCTCCTCTCTACAGTCAGATGATACACATATTAGAGGTTGACCGATTAATCGGAATGGCCGATTCATTAGGGACGATTTCAAGTTTTCATAACAATCGGAAATCTGTATTTTTGGACACCGATTTGGCATTTTTTTTTACCTGGGAATATTGAAGACTCCTGTTAAAAGGAACCATCAGCTATCATATGTTCTCATGTTCTGAGCAAGGAACTTAAACTTTATTACATGGCACATATTGCACTTTTACTTTCTTCTCCAAAACTTTGTTTTTGCATTATTTAAACCAAATTGAACATGTTTCATTATTTATTTGACGCTAAATTGAATTTATTGATGTATTATATTAAGTTAAAATAAGTGTTCATTCAGTATTGTTGTAATTGTCATTATCACAAATACAGTTTAAAATAAAATCGGCAGATTAATTGCTATTGGCTGTTTTGGTCCTCCAATAATTGGTATCGGTGTTGAAAAATCATAATCGGTCGACCTCATTGTACGCGCTCTCTGCCCTCATAGTAGTGAGGAGTAAACCTGCGCCACAGGCAATCATAGCATGTTTCCGCCACAACAACAAACAGGTTAGCACATGCATGTTTGTGGTTAGAATGTAAACCGCGGTGTTGTGACTTTGCCTAAGGGTATTATTATTATTTATAAACTGGGTAGTTTGGCTCCTGAATGCTGATTTGTTGAAAGCCATTGTATAATCAGACAATTTACCATGGGTATGACACAAAATTACAATGTTTACTATTCTAATTATGTTGGTAACCAGTTTGTAACAGCAAGAAGGCACCTCGGTGGTTTGTGGTATATTGCCAATATACCACAGCTAAGGGCTGTATCCAGGCACTTCACTTCGTATCGTGCCTAAGAACAGCCCTTGGCCATGTTATATTGGCCATATACCACACCTCCTTGGGCCTTATTGCTTAAATATATGTATCTGTCATGATGCAGCAGCATTAAACTGCACTCAGGATCATCCTAACACTCATATTCCCCTCAGGTTGATTCCTATTATGTGTCCTGAGCAGCAGACTAGCTTAACCTTCTGTAGCCCTGCGGCTCTCTGAGGAAGGAACATCATCTGCACATCTATCACTCCGGTAATAATGCCAAATTGTAATTATTTCGCCTCTATGGCCTATATATTGCCAACCTCCCTACTCTTCTACATTTGCACACGATGTACATAGATTTTTCTAGTTTTCTTTTGTGTTATTGACTGTACGTTTGTTTATGTGTAACTCTGTTGTTTTTGTCGCACTGCTTTGCTTTATCTTGGCCAGGTCGCAGTTGTAAATGAGAACTTGTTCTCAACTGGCCTACCTGGTTAAATAAAGGTGAAATCTCTAATTCTCTCTTTCTCTCTTTCTTTCTCTCTCTCAGAAGACCTGAGCCCAATGACCATGCCTCAGGACTACCTGACATGATGACTCCTTGCAGTCCCCAGTCCACCTGGCTGTGCTGTTGCTCCAGTTTCAACTGTTCTGCCTTATTATTATATTTGAACATCTTGGCCATGTTCTGTTATAATCTCCACCCGGCACAGCCAGAAGAGGACTGGCCACCCCACATAGCCTGGTTCCTCTCTAGGTTTCTTCCTAGGTTTTGGCCTTTCTAGGGAGTTTTTCCTAGCCACCGTGCTTCTACACCTGCATTGTTGCTGTCTGGGGTTTTAGGCTGGGTTTCTGTACAGCACTTTGAGATATCAGCTGATGTACGAAGGGCTATATAAATAAATTTGATTTGAAAAAAAAAAAAAAAAAAAGGATTCATCAAGGACAAGAGAGGGAGCTCAAAACATGGAAACATGAGCTGCTAAGTTGGATATTAGGTTGTGATACTTCCACATGTAGTCATTCTGAAGGTATGAGCTGAAACATCCAACATGAGTAACTAGGTCAGATTGTAAATTCCATTCTATGCTTGTTTGTTTATTTGTTGGTTTTTATCCTCACAGGTATTCTTCTCCCAAAACAGTGGTTTATCTCCACCGAACATAACCTTAGCAAAAACAACATTATCTAACAGCCAGTGAAAAAACTTTGCAGATTAACTAACCACCTCTGTCTGCCCTTTACTGAGTATAATTAAGTCTGGTGCTGTAATTCCCCACCTGAATGTCAGTGGTACAACATACACACATCACCTGCATTAGCCAGGCGTTATTGGCACATTAACCTTTAGACAATGTGAAAATTCCAACCAAAAGAAATTGCTTCTCTCTTTCTCACTCTCTCTGGCTCTCGCTGACTCTCTCTGGCTCTCTCTGGCTCTCGCTGACTCTCTCTGGCTCTCTCTCTCTTGAATTCTCACTAAATCAGAACGCTACACTAGCGTTTTTTTTTAGCATTTTATCAGTTTACTGGCTTAAAGCAGAACTAGGACTGTTTACTTTGGAAGCAGGCCAAGCCAGGAGAGGCAGGGATGTGGAGCGGAACAGAACAGGGAAAAGCATTCTAAACAAAGCCAGGGTAAAGAACCTGGGGCTGGTGTGTGATCTGACTTCTCCTGATCTCTTATCATGACCCCGAAAGCTTGGTTCAGACTGTTTTCTGGTATTTTCTCTTTTTACTTATGTACGGTATGGTTATGATAGGTTCGATGTGACTTTGCAAAAGCATTATCTTTATATACAGTGGAAACGTATCCTGAAGAAATTGAAGCCACTGGAGGAAAATGGAATATGTTGAAGTCGATTTGAGCAAATTGATGCCTGCTTTCATACAGGTGTTTTTGTGTGTGAATATATATGAATATATCTATATATTTTACAGTTGAACAATCTTTGGCCCTTTAAACATCCACTGTACATGCAGCTCAGCTGCCTGGAGGACAGCTACTTCTCGCAGCAAACATAAATAATGAAGGGTTTTCAGTCCCACAGTACACTATTCCCCTATTTCTCTCATCAGACCATCAAACACACTTCACTACTCCTCACAGAAACTCAGGTATGGCTAATTAGTCTGGTTACACATTGGCAGATGCAGTAGTTTGTCAGTGTTTTGCTATCGGCTATGGTGTCATTTTGCAGGTATGTCAAGTTAAGTGTTTCACTTTTCTGCTTCCTGGACTATGTTTAACAGACCCTGGGCTGCAGGTGGGCCTACTAGGTTTCCACAAAAACAATTATGAAAAGCAGCTCTGTAAGGGAGAACTTACTATGGAAGTAATGCATCAAACAACACTATAGGCTTTATGCACAGAAAGCAGAGAGTACTTCAATACCACATATGACAAACCCCAGAACTATAATTTCAGTGTTGTTGGAATAAGAAACAAAGAGAGAGAAAGGCAAAAATGGTGTTCATGACAGAGATGGGAATTGAAATTGTTGGCAGACATACAGCTCTGTGGTCAGTGGGAGAGTCTTGGTGGATGAGTACTGCTGATAGTGTTGTTTGGGGCGCTGGAGATAAGTGGTGATATAACCCCTGGCCTGTGATACATTGTCCTGGTCTACGAAAGGCTCCGGCCCAGAAAGATACAGCACACGGACAATCAGTATCCCTCACTCTCTCTCTGTTGACTTACCCCCTCTCTCTTTCTTTAGATATCTCCCTCACTTTCTCTCTGAACAGAAAGACTGTGAAATAACTTAATGGAAGTAAAGGCCAAGGTTGAATTCAACCATCGGGACAACAATAAGATTAGTATTACAAATGAGCCCTAAAAGAGAGCATGCCAAAAAGTAATAAGCACAGGGGCGGCAGGTAGCCTAGTGGTTAGAGTGTTAGGCCAGTAGCTGAAAGGTTGCTAGATCCCTGAGCTGACAAGGTAAAAATATGTCGCTCTGCCCCTGAACAAGGCAAGAAGAATTTGTTTGTAACTGACTTGCCTAGTTCAAAAACAACACACAATTACACTAAAATAGGTGTGTTTTCAGAATGTTGCGTAAATAATATTTTAATCATTCGTCTCTCCTGGTTAGGTGCCAAAAAGGTTTTGAAATCCTATGGAATCATTATTTAGAACACACCTTTGCGTGTTCCCAATTAATGTCTTTTGAGCACTGGTCTTAAAACATAATCCCTAGATGTCAGCACAACAGGAAAGAGGAGATTACCGTCTATGGGGTGCCCACACATACACACAGTGCTGAAACATAATACATGTTCTATCTGTCTGTCTAAGGCCGTGTAGTGAGCGTGCTTTTGCATCGCTTGAACTTCAGTGACCCCAAATTAGCCTGAAACATTCCAGTTACCCCCGACAACAGGCCTGGTTGTGCTGGTGTGAACACTGTGAAACTTGATCTGGGTGAATATGAGTGTGTCATTAGCTGTACTTCTTTAATGTAACTTTGTGTCATCCATCATCACATCCAAAACTCAGCAGAAGTTCAGCAGTCTGTCTCACCATCTCTCTTCCTCTTCTCCCTCTGCCTTTCCCAGACAGCAGTGGAAAGGAGGCAAACAGGCCAGAGGCTGTGGGAGAGCCATGGTAAACACAGGTTTATGTGCTCTAATCCCTGATCATTTGGAGCTCAGGAGCCTCCCTCTCTCAACACCTCTAGGGGGGGCCTATCAGGGCTGGGCCCCTCTGGACGACAGGGCCCATACATTCAGGTTCACCCAGGGCCCTGGCCACAGCCCTGAGACGATTACCGCTTAAGCTTCATTTAGCAAGTTGGGACAATAGACTTAAAGCTTTGGAGCCTTTAAACAGGCTCTGGATAACTGCTCTGACTGAGCTGATCCACTCACACATTCCAGGAGTGACCTTCCCCCTCAGAACATCAGGTCTCTTAAAACCACCACCATCAGGTGGCTGAAAGATAACCGGCAGCTGGGCTGGGGATAAGTCTCACTGGACTGTGTTATCCATCAGCTGCTGGCCTGTTCAGTCTGTACTAATCCACTCTCACAACCTGGGACCCTGCTCTCCACTACATCACTTGACTTCCCTTCCGTGTGAATGGTGCAATAACACTGGAGAAAGCCATCACAGTGCTAGAGGTGTTACTCCAGACCCGAGTCCCATAGAATGGCGCAAAATTGGCCCAGCGTTGTCCGGGTAAGGGTAAGTTTTTATTGGGGGGGGGGGGGGGTGCTTCACTTGGCTCATCGCGCTCTAGCGACTCCTTGTGGCGGGCCGGGTTCCTGCAATATTGGTGCAGCTGGCTTCCATGTTAAGTTGGTGGGTGTTAAGGGGCGCGGTTAGGTGGGTCATGTTTCGGAGGACGCATGACTCCACCTTCCCCTCTCTCTCCCCCCGTTGGGAAGTTGCAGCGATGACACAAGATTGAAATTGGGGAGAAAAAGGGGTAAAATACACACAAAAAAAAAAAAAGATTCTCTGTTCTGATGAAACCAAGTTGAACTCTTTGGCCTGAATGCCAAGCGTCACGTCTGGAGGAAACCTGGCACCATCCCTACGGTGACACATGGTGGTGGCACTATCATGCTTTAGGGATGTATTCAGTGGCAGGGAAATGGGAAACTAGTCAGGATTGAGGGAAAGATGAAAGGAGCAAAGTACAGAGAGATCCTTGATGAAAACCTGCTCCAGAGCACTCAGGTCCTCAGACTGGAGAGAAGGTTCATCTTCCAACAGGACAATGACCGTAAGCCCACAGCCAAGACAACACAGAAGTGGCTTCGGGACAAGTCTCTGAATGTCCTTGAGTGGCCCAGACAGAACCCGGACTTGAACCCGATCGAATGTCCTGTTAACCAATCGGCAACAATGGGGCGTGGACTTCAGCTACCAACTTCGGCTTGCCTCAAGAAATGTTGGGTGCCCAACAGGCAAAAAAAAACTTGCCGAAGTCCAAAAGGAACAAAAACGTCACAAAATGTTGACATAATATATGCAAACTGTTCTGAACAGTTTCATCTGGGAAGCATGCAGCCAAACCCTTCCCTTACCTGGACAACGCTGGGCCAATTGTGCACCGTCCTATGGGACTCGGGTCTGGAGTAATGCCTCTTGCACTGCGATGCAGTGCCTTAGACCGCTGTGTCACCAGGGAGGTCCGAGAATCTTGCAGCATTTTATGGTCGGAGTGTCCTTTAGGTTGACTCGGTCATGTGCCTTTTTACTGAAGAGTGGCTTCTATCTGGCCACTCTACCATAAAGGCCTGATTGGAGTGCTGCAGAGATGGTTGTCCTTCTGGAAGGTTCTCCCATCTCCAAGGAGTAACTCTGGAGCTCTGTCAGAGTGATCATCGGGTTCTTAGTGGTTCCACACTTATTTTGGTACCGTTATCTAGATCTGTATTGACACAATCCTGTCTCAGAGCTCTACAGACAATTCCTTCAACCTCATGGCTTGGTTTTGGCTCTGAAATGCACTGTCAACTGTTTAACTTGAGCTCAATTTCGAGTATCATAGCAAAGGGTCTGAATACTTATGTAAAAAAGGTATTTCTTTGTCATTATGGGGTATTGCGTGTAGATCCATTTTAGAATAAGTCGGTGGAAAAAGTCAAGGGGTCTGAACACTTTCCGAATGCACTGTATATCTAAACCAGCACCTAGTGGTGCCCCTAATGGTCCGTTTCCACGTCATCTCCCCACGTCCTCAGACATGGATGGACGTCGAATACTGACTTGTATCACTGGTGACCTGGCTGCAAATATAATGCCAGCCAGGTACTCCAAAGATGTGCATTTTACTGATGTGGCATGATCAATTTAGTGCTTTGTGCAGCAAATCGAAAATAGGGTTATTTCATTCATGTCTTTTCTGCCTTTCTGATAATGCATACATGTTGTCATTGTTCCGCAGGATACATTCATGTCTTTTCTGCCTTTCTGATAATGCATACATGTTGTCATTGTTCCGCAGGATACATTCATGTCTTTTCTGCCTTTCTGATAATGCATACATGTTGTCATTGTTCCGCAGGATACATTCATGTCTTTTCTGCCTTTCTGATAATGCATACATGTTGTCATTGTTCCGCAGGATACATTCATGTCTTTTCTGCCTTTCTGATAATGCATACATGTTGTCATTGTTCTGCAGGATACATTCATGTCTTTTCTGCCTTTCTGATAATGCATACATGTTGTCATTGTTCCGCAGGATACATTCATGTCTTTTCTGCCTTTCTGATAATGCATACATGTTGTCATTGTTCTGCAGGATACATTCATGTCTTTTCTGCCTTTCTGATAATGCATACATGTTGTCATTGTTCCGCAGGACACATTCATGTCTTTTCTGCCTTTCTGATAATGCATACATGTTGTCATTGTTCCGCAGGATACATTCATGTCTTTTCTGCCTTTCTGATAATGCATACATGTTGTCATTATTCCGCAGGATACATTCATGTCTTTTCTGCCTTTCTGATAATGCATACATGTTGTCATTGTTCCGCAGGATACATTCATGTCTTTTCTGCCTTTCTGATAATGCATACATGTTGTCATTGTTCCGCAGGATACATTCATGTCTTTTCTGCCTTTCTGATAATGCATACATGTTGTCATTGTTCCGCAGGATACATTCATTTGCTCTACTAGGTTTAATGAATAATGAATACATGGTATTCTTTTAATGTAGTTTCATATCCTGGCAAACATGCACGCTATGTCATTTGAGAAAAGGTTAATCCGTACAAAGCCATATTCTGCATTTGCCGTTTTCTGCTTTCTTGGTCCATCCTCTTGATCAGGGATGGGAAACTGGGTCTCAACTTACTGTTGTGAGGTAGAATAGTAGAACACACAAGGTGCAATTTCAAAATTTGGTTGTGCATAAGCAGTTTTTCTCTTGTTAAATCAGTCACTGATAGTCAATCAATTAGCCCATAGCAAAAAAAAAAAAGTGTGATTGCTAAGTTATAGCTGTTTAGCGGACAGCTATCTAAACTGGTTGAATTACCGTCTGGGGGGCCCCCATTGATTGTATTAGTCAGTCTCACTCAGATATCATATTAACAATTGCAAACATTTCTCTCCACCCTATGGCAAAATGTGTAGAATTGCAGGAAATTTGCAGTAAAACAGCAAATTTTCCTCTCCGCCCCATGGCAAAATTGCATGAAATTAGTTATAGAATTGCTACATTTTCTCTACACCCCATGGTAAAATTTGTATAATTGCATGAAATTAACTCCAAAACTGTTTCTCTTTTGTCAAGAGGGAGGCCATCAAATTTGCCAATAACTATTCTGGATTAATCTCATCATATTCATGCTTATATGCTAGGTTGAAGATAACAACGGTTAGGACAATGTAATATTTCCATTCAGAAGTGTTAGAAAATAAGCAAAGTCATTGGACCAGCACCGTTGATAGCGAGCGAAATTGACTGGAAATGAATGTTAGCAGTACAGAAAGTTCAAAATAAACACAATCTGTCAGGACCCGGTTACGAACCTGGGTCTCCGGAGTGAGAAACAGTCACTTAACCAACTGAGCCACGAAAGTCAGCAGAACCCAGAAGATGAGGCAGACACAGCAGTACTTAAGACGGTGTATTTAATAAAGTAAAAAGGAGAAGTCCTTCAATACAAAAAATGGCAAATCCAAAAGGTGGTAGGAATAGCACAAAAAAAGCCTCAAGAGATACTCAAAAACAAAAACAGAATTCCACAAGAGCATCCACCGGAATCGACAAGAATACACAGAACACTAGGGCTGGGTGCTAACATACAAACACAGAGCACAGAACTGAGGGAAACTAAGGGTTTAAATACAATCAGGGGAAACGAGGCACAGGTGCAAATAATAATGGGGAACAAGGGAAAAAACATAAGGTCAAAAAGCACAATGGGGGCATCTAGTGACCAAAACCCGGAACAACCCTGGCCAAATCCTGACACAATCGTCGTGAATTTCAGCTAACTACTCAGCAAACACATGGGAATCCAGTATCCGATGGACGGTATAAGCCGGCTGGCCTCCAATGACACGAGGCGGAGGGGAGGTCTGTCTGCCGGGACAAGGGGAGAAAAAACAACAGGTTTTAACAATGAAATGTGAAATGTGGGATTAATCTTAAGGGATCTGGGTAAGTGTAGGCGATAAGAAACTGGGTTAACTCTCCTGGCAACCTTGAAGGGACCGATGTATTTTTGGGACAGCTTGCGAGACTCCACCCGTAGAGGTAAGTCTCTTGTGGAGAGCCAGACTCTCTGGCCGGGGCGCAGGGTAGGCCCGGGACGGCGACGTCTGTTGGCTTGTTGTTGGTACCTCTGTGAGGAACGCATAAGATTAAGACGGGTCTTCCTCCACATAAGCCGACAGCGTCTGACGAACTTCAAGGCTGAAGGCACTCTGACTTCTGCCTCCTGGTCCGGGAACAATGGAGGAGCATAGCCAAACTGACACCCGTGCGGGGACATACCAGTGGAGGAGGAGCGCAAGGTGTTGTGCGCGTATTCGGCCCAAACAATAAAGGATGACCATGTGGACGGGTTGTCACGAGTCATACATCGGAGGGTGGTTTCCAGCTCTTGATTCATCCTCTCTGTTTGGCCGTTGGACTCCGGATGGTATCCTGAAGATAGACTGGCAGAAGCCCCCATGAGTTGGCAGAAGGCCTTCCAAAACCTTGAGGCGAACTGGGGACCTCTGTCAGAAACCATATCTTGAGGAATGCCGAAGACTCGGAACACATGATTAATTACCAACTCAGCCGTTTCCTTGGCAGAAGGTAACTTAGTCAGAGGGACGAACCTGGCCGCCTTTGAAAACCTGTCGATTATGACTAGGATACTAGTATTGCCATGGGACGGAGGAAGTCCAGTAATAAAGTCCAATGAGATATGGGACCAGGGTCTGTGGGGAACAGGTAAAGGGTGAAGGAGTCCTTGAGGGCGGAGGTGAGAAGATTTGCCCTGGCAGCACACGGGACAGGCATTGACGAAAGTGGCAACGTCTTCTCTTATGGTAGGCCACCAGAACTTACGCTGGATGAACTCCAAGGTGCGACCTACGCCCGGATGACAGGTGAGGCGAGAGGAGTGCCCCCACAGAAGGACCTGAGTCCTCACTGCCTTGGGGACAAACAACCGATTGGCAGGACCTCCTTTCGGGTCCGGTTCGCTAGCTTGAGCACGTCTCACGGTATCCTCAACTTGCCACGAGATCGGAGCCACAATCTTAGCAGCAGGAAGGACAGGCATGTCCGTGTCATCTCGAATGGCAGGAGCGTAGACTCGGGACAGGGCATCCGGTTTGAGATTCTTCGACCCGGGCCGATAGGTGAGGATAAACTGGAATCGATTGAAGAAAAGAGACCATCTAGCTTGTCTAGAGTTCAACCGCTTCGCCTGCTGGATATACTCCAGATTTTTGTGGTCCGTAAGCACTTGAAACGGGTGAGAAGCCCCCTCGAGCCAGTGTCTCCATTCCTTCAATGCCATCTTAACCGCTAGAAGTTCACGATCCCCCACATCGTAGTTCCTCTCAGTCGGGGTAAGCCGGTGTGAGAAGAAAGCGCACGGATGAAGCTTCTTGTCTTCACCCCTCTGAGACAGGACAGCTCCAACACCAACCTCTGATGCGTCTACCTCCACCACAAATGGTTCATCCGTAGTCGGTAGTATCAGGATGGGAGCAGAGAGAACGCGCTGCTTGAGTCCTTGGAAGGCCGTCTCAGCTTCTCTTCCCCACAAAAACCTTGCATTGCCACCCTTGGTTAAAGCTGAGAGAGGGGCTGCCACCAAGCTGAAGTTCTTGATGAACTTGCGGTAAAAGTTTGTGAAGCCCAGGAAACGCTGAACTTCCTTAACGGATTTGGGGGTGGGCCAATCCGCTACCGCCCCTACCTTCCTGGGGTCCATTTGGACTCGACCGGGTTCCACTACAAATCCCAGGAATTGTACTCGGGATGAATGGAATTCACATTTTTCCGGCTTAACGTACAGATGGCTGTCCAGGAGGCGTTTGAGTACTTGTCTGACATGCTTAGTGTGTTCTTGAAGGGAGCTCGAAAAGATGAAGATGTCATCCAAGTAAACGAACACAAATATGTTAAGCATATCCCTAAGCACATCGTTTATGAGCGCTTGGAACACCGCTGGGGCGTTGGTCAGGCCGAAGGGCATCACCAAGTATTCATAGTGACCAGTAGGCGTGTTGAAAGCGGTCTTCCACTCGTCACCAGGTCTGATCCGCACAAGATGGTATGCGTTCCGCAGGTCAAGCTTAGTGAAAACAACTGCTTCCTGGAGCAGCTCGAAGGCTGTGGCCATAAGGGGTAGCGGGTAACGGTTACGGACGGTTATGGCATTGAGTCCCCGGTAGTCGATGCAAGGACGTAATCCACCGTCTTTCTTGGCCACAAAGAAAAACCCTGCTCCCGCCGGGGAGGTGGATGGACGCATGAGGCCTGCTTCCAGAGCGTCCTTGATGTAGGTATCCATAGCAGCTCGTTCGGGTGGAGATAGGGAAAAGATCCGACCCCTGGGGGGCAAGTGCCCGGAAACAGGTCGATGGGGCAATCGTAAGGTCTATGGGGTGGTAGCATGGTGGCCCTCTGTTTGCTAAACACCAGTTTGAGGTCATGGTAACACTCGGGAACTCGGGTCAGGTCGATGGATTCTAAAGACTCGGGAGTAGAACTCGGGAATTCTGGAAAATACAAGTAGCTTGGCACGTAGGACCCCACTGCTTGATAGTGCCCACAGACCAGTCGATGTGAGGGTTATGGCTGTGAAGCCAGGGGTATCCAAGGACGAGAGGGAACTCGGAACAGGAGATCAAATGAAAGTTCATCAATTCCTGGTGTTGTGAAACTGAAAGTCGCAAGGAGGTAGTGACATGAGTGACAAGTCCAGATCCCAAAGGGCTTCCATCCAATGTAGTGATCCTCATGGGTTCACTTAGAGGTTCAGAGGGAACGCCATTCTCCTTCGCCCAGACACCATCCATGAAGTTACCTGCGGCTCCAGAGTCTACCAAGGCTTGAAGGTGAAGCTTGTGGTTGTCCCAGGAGAGGGTGACTGGAATGAGCAGACGGGAGTTGGACGGATGGGAGGAGGTTATGTTTCCCGTTACAGTTCCCCCGGTCTGTACGGGACAGAGCGTTTCCCTGGAGCCCGGGACACGTGGAACGGAAATGGCCCGGTTTGCCGCAATATAGACAGCGTCGCTCCCTCATCCGGCGGTCTCTCTCAGCCTGGGAGATGCGTCCAATCTGCATGGGTTCCGATGGTGCCAGCGAGGATAAAGGTGGGGACTCGGAGCTGGGACTGATAGGGGCTAGAGGTCTACGGTTGAGTTCTCTCTCTCTCAGACGCTGATCAATGCGTGAGGCCAACTTGATCAGGGACTCGAGATTGTCCGGTGGTTCCCGAGTGGCCAGTTCATCTTGGATAGTGTCGGAAAGGCCTTTCAGAAAGCACACCGTGAGCGCCTCGTTGTTCCAGCCACTTGCTGCTGCCACCGTGCGGAACTGGATGGCATAGTCCGTCACGCTGCACCAACCTTGGTGGAGAGTCAGGAGCTGTTTGGCTGAGTCAGAACCACTGCTTGGGCCTTGAAACACTCGTTTGAATTCCTCAGCAAAGGCAGAGTAGCTGGCACAGCAGGAACTATGGGCATCCCACACAGCAGTAGCCCAGGCCAGGGCTTTCTCCGACAGCAGGGTGATGATATAAGCGATCTTAGACCGGTCGGTGGGAAACGACGAGGGTTGTAGCTCAAAGGAGAGAGAACATTGGGTGAGAAACCCTTTACAAGCACTTGGATCACCTGAGAACCGTTGGGGAGGTGGAAGACGAGGTTCAGCCAGGGGGTTAACTGCCATGGGTACGTGAATCTGAGGTACTGGGACGGGAACTGTTGCCGGGGTAAGACGATCAGATATTTGCTTAATGGAAGTCAGCATCTCCGACAGAAGATGAGAATGTCTAGCCATTAAGGCCTCTTGCTGAACCAGGGCGGCTTCGTGGCGTTGGACAGTCTCCTGGTGGTGGGACAGCATGGCAAAAAGGTCCTGGGAACTGGCTGCCTCTGGGTTCATTTTTGGCTCTGTGTTTCTGTCAGGACCTGGTTACGAACCTGGGTCTCCGGAGTGAGAAACAGTCACTTAACCAACTGAGCCACGAATAGTCAGCAGAACCCAGAAGATGAGGCAGACACAGCAGTACTTAAGACGGTGTATTTAATAAAGTAAAAAGGAGAAGTCCTTCAATACAAAAAATGGCAAATCCAAAAGGTGGTAGGAATAGCACAAAAAAGCCTCAAGAGATACTCAAAAACAAAAACAGAATTCCACAAGAGCATCCACCGGAATCGACAAGAATACACAGAACACTAGGGCTGGGTGCTAACATACAAACACAGAGCACAGAACTGAGGGAAACTAAGGGTTTAAATACAATCAGGGGAAACGAGGCACAGGTGCAAATAATAATGGGGAACAAGGGAAAAAACATAAGGTCAAAAAGCACAATGGGGGCATCTAGTGACCAAAACCCGGAACAACCCTGGCCAAATCCTGACACAATCGTCGTGAATTTCAGCTAACTACTCAGCAAACACATAACTGTTTTACTGTCATTCTATTCATTAAAATGTTTTTCAAATGATCTACAGCCACTTTACTTGATTTCCCAACCTTTGGTCACATTTTTAATGCTAATCCTGTCATATCAGCAACTATGCTGGTCCAATTAATGTGTTTATTTTCTAAAACTCTACATGGAATTACTACGTTGTCTTAACCTGTGTATTTTTGACATAGCCTACATGGGGGAACTGATGCATCGTGCAAACTGACGCATTCTGGATTGTTGTACCAGGAATTGAAGTATGGGTAAGGGCACACTATCTTTGTGCCACACAAAGTGTCACTTTGAGCTCGTCACCTGTTATCTTCGGTACTCATTCAACCCCAGACTGAGGGCGTGGGTAGTGTGATGTAGGGAGGGGGACTTTAGCCGGAAACAGAAATCTAACATGTTTGAATGGGGGAGAGAAGGGAAAAAAAGGAGGACACCTACCTCTGAGGGCAAGCAAGTCAAGCAAGATTTTAGGAGTCTGTGTCTGCTCGCTCCTAAGACCACACTTGACTTCCTACCAGAACAGTTCCCCTCTCTTAAGATTTAGGCCCCAGCTTAGAGCAGGAGGATCGCAATGCAGCATCAGCAGAGACAAACATTTGTAATAAAAATATATATATACAAAAAAAATGAAACACTAATATCTTGATTAGATAAGTATTCAACCCCCTTAGTCAATACATGTTAGAATCACATTTGGCAGTGATTACAGCTGTGAGTCTTGTTATAAAGTCACATTTGGCAGTGATTACAGCTGTGAGTCTTGTTTTAAAGTCACAATTGTCCAGTGCTAAAAGCAAGCTTGTTTTAATAGCTTTAAAAAAATCCATCTCTGTCCATTTTCCCCTCCTCTCCCAAAAACCATGCCCTCTATTTCATTCAACAGCTTGCTGAGATGGCTGGAATTGCTTTCAGTTACCAGGGCTCCCCAAAGTTCAGCAGCATCTTAATGAATGTCGAAGGGGACCAGGTACAGAAGCAATCTGTGATGAGTTTTTGCCAAGCGAAGCAAATTGCTTTCCGTTTTCCCAGGTAATTGCCCTGATCTCAAGTAATCGTCCTGGGAGTGCAGTGAAAAGGGGAAAGAATCCTTTTGTTTGTATGTATGTATGTATGTATGTATGTATGTATGTATGTATGTATGTATGTATGTATGTATGTATGTATGTATGTATGTATGTATGTATGTATGTATATGTATGTATGTATGTAATGTATGTAATGTATGTATGTATGTATGTATGTATGTATGTATGTATGTGTGTGTGTGTGTCTTGGAAATGTACATTTGAAATAAAAGACAGTTAAAACATGAGAGGAAGGGAAAAGGGGAAAAAGGAAATGACTGTGTAGTGTATGTATCCACGAGTAATTAGCTGCGAGCCGGCTCAAACTATCAGAGAAGAACACATAGGTGAGGGCACAACGCAACTCTCATTTTGTGGAACATAGCAGGCCTACAGTAGTAAGAAAATGGCAATATTCAGTCCATGTCCTTCCATGAAGCCACTGGGCCTGAGACTTGCAGAATATGTAGATTTATAAAACACAGTCTCTCTTAGCAGTGGGCTGAATGGAGTCATCTCCCCTCTTAGCTTCAGGTCGCTCTGCTATCAGATATCATTGAGCTCTATGACCACAAGGGAAGGACCACGCTGGCGGTTCAGCAGGCTGGGACCATGGCCAAGGAGCTATGTTTTATTGACTGTAATATCTTCCTCTTGGCAGACAGTGGGCTAAGGGAAGGTGTGTGTGTGTCGGTGTGTGTGTGTGCTGTCTGATTTAGGGGTGGGGGAAATGACAGTGGGTAAAAATGTCTGTCGCTGGTGACTGAAAGCAAGACTTGTTGCCATAGATTTTGTGAATGGCTTTCTGATTGTAGGGCCTATCCCATCACATCTGTGTAAATCAGAAAGGTTGGGCATTGTGCCAAAGATGTGTCTGTCCAGTGATTTAAACCTGAATGAGCTCTTCCCAGAGATAACTGAGCCACTGTCACTGACTGAGCTCCACAACATAGTCATAGATTTACAGATACATGCATCCCTACAGAAAAGGCACAAACAGATTGACCGAAAGTACAAACATATTACATACACATCCCAAACAAACTGCAAACACATTTATACTGTATCTCATACACAAACCAGCACATTGAGTGTGAGTGTGTGTGTGTGTTTGGGGGGGTTAATTGTTTTTTTAACAAGATTGAAGAGATGTTGCTATGGTGAGATGAAATCCGTGTTGGGTATCCTACTGCTCATCTCTGGTCCGCCAGCAGAAAAATGTGATAGATTTTTGGGTCTGTGTAAACAAGTTATTTTGTTCGTCTTTTGCTACAGGCTATTCTCGTAAAAAATTATAGCAGCTCATTTATTGCTTCTTTCTTTGTTGTTTACAACCTATTACTGGATATTTTTATAACTTTTTAGTTTTTCTGAATAAACTTGATTTAACACTCAATAAAATGTTGAAAACGTGTGAAACGAGATAAGAATAATGAATGAATAGACTTTTGACAATGAGGTTGACAGACAGTCAAAACGTGCTCAACAGCAGTCATGGAGAAGGTTGTATAAAAGGTCACCTTTGGTTTTACATACTTGTTAAAGACCTTAAAGACAATTACATTTGTCTGTCAATCACATCCTGGTCGGGTGGAAGAAACCTGGTCCTCGTTTGAGGTCAAATGTGTCTTATTCCTTTTTACTGGAGTACAAAAATCTGATCTATTTAATATCGTAGCCACTTTAACTAAAAGTTGGTCATAAAAAGGCCTGTTCACACTGCAATGTTCTTAGCTCCATGCTAAGACTGGCCCTGGGCTAACTTATTCTGTGTTCACACAAGCACTTGTTGACCCTGGGAAAAGCTTTAGACCTGGGCTAAGGATTCACCGTTGTATTTCAAAACCCTGGGCTAATGGACAAACACACATGCGACCAACATTCTATCTCTGCCACGTGACCAATGTTATAAGCAATAAGGCATTTATTAACCCATTATTTTCCCCTGCTTCTAGTCAGGCATTTGATTTCCTCCTGCTTCTAGCCTAGCATTTGATTTCCAACAGTGATGGTTTGTTTAAACTTTGCTGTCTGCCTGTCTGACCACGGAAACAATGTTTCACTTTGACATGCGAAACCCCACCTCTTCAAGGAATACCTAGGATAGGATAAGTAATCCTTCTCACCCCCCCCCCCCTTAAATGATTTAGATGCACTATTGTAAAGTGGCTGTTCCACTGGATGTCAGAAGGTGAATTCACCAATTTGTAAGTCGCTCTGGATAAGAGCGTCTGCTAAATGACTTAAATGTAATGTAATGTAATGATATCGGTCCTGTACAGCAAATGCTGTGCAAGGACAAGACATCAACTTTTCTGATCCAGTCAAAATATGCAACAATATTATAATCATGGATAGCTATATCCAAATAAATTTCTATAGAAAAGCTATGAAAACGGAGTGTTTTCTGCCCTTCCAGCTGTAGAGGATGTGGCTTCAGTTGGCTAACGAAGTGAGGGCACTAGATAGCCTGCATAGCAACTGTTTCTGTTGTCAAGTTTTTGTCCTCAGTTGGGAGAATGAAATTAATAATGAAACGTAATAATATAGTGTGCAGAATGCATCCAAGACACATCACAACAAATGCAAATTAAGTGAAAGTGCAGCTTTTGTGATTGGACAGTGAACATTTGATGCGTTGTTCTTGACCCCGTTTCACACGGGTTATTTTGGCACTATGTTTCTGGGGCTAGCCTCGAAAAGTCAGTGATAACCATGCTCTGAAGCAGGGCCAGTTAGCCCTGGGATAAGGTTGGTGCTAGCCCACTTTAGAATGTGCAAGTGTGAACACTCGTTTAGCCCCGGGCTAAACTCTCCCTTAGCCCAGGGCTAACGAGGCTCTTACCCCTGGGCTAAATTTTAGTGTGAACGCTTCTAAAGTGGAGTTGTGTCCGTCAGTTGTCAGTTGATGTGTCCTGTCACAGAGAATTCACTCTCTCTGACTCAGAGTATAAGAAGAGGAAAGAATGATGTATGATTGTCATCCCTGATCACAGCCTCACAAGAAAGTAAAGTTCCAGAGTCAATGCTTTTCACCCTCGTCCATATCATAGACGCACTGTGGAAAATGTGATAATAAGCAAGATAACAAACCTGGGGGCTGAAAAGTGGCTGCACGTCAGAATAAGCAACAAATCTACCACAGCTAATGAGCAATGTAATAGCCATAACTAAAATACGCAAATACCAATTATTGCCACAGAGACAGGTGTTGCAAAAAAGAGTGAGACTGCACCCTCTTAGCACCTCATCCTCTTTTAATCCACCTCTCTCTCCTTCTTTCCTTCCTGTTCTCTTTTACTTGACTATCTTCCACCTGCGTTCTAAGAAAGGTTATTCACCAGAGTTGGTGTTGTTAGTGTTCTTGTAAAGTTATAGCCCTGGGTTGGATTAGGGTAGCTGTATGGTTGTTAATGCTGGGTTACAGAGAGTAGGGCTCCACATGGTTTCAATTACCGGTAGGCTTAGGCTACACTCCTGAACAATGTGCCCCCGTCCGTATCAATAAATCTACCTGTCAGGACCATATGCTTAACTTCAAAAACACATGTCCAGTCCATATCATATCCCACTTAAGTGACGGATCCCTTCTAAGTATGATTGTACAGTCTAAGCACTGTAACATTCACCACCACTATCACACAAACATAGTTGCAGACTGGAACCAAAAAGGGTTATCCTATGGGGACAGCCAAGGAACCCTTTTGGAACCCTTATTTCTAAGAATGTATGACATGTCAGATTGGTGGGTTTAAAGAGGGCTTTATTTTTGTCCTTAAGGAGGAAGCTATTTTAGCACTCATTTGTATTAATTCATCCATCTATCCATCCATCCATCATACTGTCATGCCCCTGCATAAACAGATATGGAAAGGTCATTATCATTAATTGGATCAGCCAACACTTTCTGACACACACTCACAGCCAGTGCAACTTTGCTATTCTAAAAACCTCCATTACCTCAGATGGGCGTACACTCGAGTATGTCATTTTCCATGCTTTCACACTCTTCACAGTCCTCCCTCTCTCTTTAGTTGCCTTTCACTATCTGTCTTCCCTGGTGGGATAATCCTCCTGAAACATCCATCATGTCTGCTTATGGAGCCATATGCCCAGAGAGAGACTCTTTAGGTGGCTGGCACATTGCCTGCCCTTAAATAGTGTATCTGCTCTTCCAATAATAATTCCCCATTATGTCAGCTAATGCGCCTGTGTCAGTGGACAAGGAACAGATGAGGCAGGAACCTAGGAGTGATGTCCCTCCCTGCTGCAAGGGAGAGGGCCCAGACCTTATACAGACCTCAAAGTACATGGGCAAATCTGAGGCCCATTTTCTCAACCAACTCACACAGTGCTTGTGAAAAGGCCGTTGAGTTCTGGTGGTGCATTTGACAGTCATAAAAATCAACATTTGTCTTTGTCTCTGACTCTGTGGGAGAGCTATTATGTTTCAAAATACGGTGTGAAATTAAACGTAAATCAACTTTTTCATAAAATGTAATGCATTAGTATTCTGTCATAAATGCCACGTTTAAACATTTATAAAGGAGCCCACATCATCTACATGCTGGTGACAGTTGGCTAGCACTGCTTACCCAGCACATGAATAAGTCTATTAAAAGACCAAAAAGAAAGAGTACTGAAGTTGGCTTATGCTAGAAACAAAGAACCCTTTCTTTAAAATGCCTTTTGCCTTTTGTTCATCAAACGCAATCATCTATTTTGAAATCAAAGCCATCAAATCATGTTCGCTATGCAAATTGCAGAGGGGGGTTGGGTGGTTCAGCTCTTCAGATCACTTTTGTCTCTGGTGTTTTTTATTTTTCGGTGCAGAAAAACTTCAGTAAAGGGACTTCATCATCATCTGGATGGTCTTCGTTTTTGTATTGCAGTCAACTGCAGCAGAGAAAGATGTGCACTGAAAAATAAGTCAGCGAAAGAAAGTAGGCTTCATTCTATAACTCCACACACTAACTGGTGTTGTGTGCTCTTAGGTGTGATATTGGGCTGGCACGGTAATTGTATAATCACATAACCGACCAATAGGGATGAAGACCATCATGAAAATAAAATACAAGTCATAACGGTATTTTTTTAAATGTTTTTTATGAGTCGGCAAACTTTACCCAAAAGCAGTCAAGTAAAAGTAAGACTGATTCACATCTAACAGCTGATATAAACATGCTTTGGGGCTGTTTTTCTGCAAAGGGATCAGGACAACTGATCCGTGTAAAGGAAAGACTGAATGGGGCCATGTATCGTGAGCTTTTGAGTGAAAACCTCCTTCCATCAGCAAGGGCATTGAAGATGAAACGTGGCTGGGTCTTTCAGCATGACAATGATCCCAAACACACTGCCCGGGCAACAAAGGAGTGGCTTCGTAAGAAGCATTTCAAGGTCCTGGAGTGGCCTAGCCAGTCTCCAGATCTCAAGCAAATAGAAAATCTTTGGAGGGAGTTGAAAGTCAGTGTTGCCCAGCAACAGCCCCAAAACATCACTGCTCTAGAGGCGATCTGCATGGAGGAATGGGCCAAAATACCAGCAACAGTGTGTGAAAACCTTGTGAAGACTTACAGAAAATGTTTGACCTCTGTCATTGCCAACAAAGGGTATATAACAAAGTATTGAGATAAACTTTTGTATTGACCAAATACTTATTTCCCACCATAATTTGCAAATAAATTCATAAAAAATCCTACAATGTGATTTTCTGGATTTTTTTTCTTCTCATTTTGTCTGTCATAGTTGAAGCTACGTCACCGGAAGCCCATCTGCTAGCCCCGGCCCACTAGCTGTCTGAATCGCTGTGTCTACAGCTAGTGTAGCGTAGTAACGACTACTGAATTGGCTCCCTGACTCATCTATTGCAACTCTCTGGACCCTACTCGGCTACACATGCCTCTCCCTAATGTCAATATGTCTTGTTTATTGCTGTTTTGGTTAGTGATTGTCTCATTTCACTGTAGAGCCCTGTCAAAAATATGCCATTTTGTTCCACCCCCCACACATGCGGTGATCTCACCTGGCTTAACTGGTGCCTCTAGAGACAAAACCTCTCACCACTCAATACCTAGGTTTACTGTTCCACTGTACTCACATCGTACCATACTCTTTTCTGTACATTATGCCTTGAATCTATTCTCCCGTGTCCAAAAATCTGCTCCTTTTAGTCTCTGTTCCGAACGACACTAGACAACCAGTTCTTATAGCCTTTAGCCATACCCTTATCCTACTCCTCCTCTGATCCTCTGGTGATGTAGAGGCTAACCCAGGCCCTGCACCTTCCAGCACCACTCCTACTCCCCAGGAGCTCTCATTTGTTGACTTCTGTAACTGTAAAAGCCTTGGTTTCATGCATGATAACATTAAAAGCCTCCTCCCTAAGTTTGTTTTATTCACTGCTTTAGCACACTCCACCAACCCTGATGTCCTAGCCGTGTCTGAATCCTGGCTTAGGAATGCCACCAAAAATTCTGAAATATCCATCCCTAACTATAACATTTTCCGACAAGATAGAACTGCCAAGGGCGGTGGAGTTGAAATCTACTACAGAGATAGCCTGCAGAGTTCTGTCATACGATCCAGGTCTGTGCCCAAATAATTTGAGCTTCTACTTTTAAAAATCCACCTTTCCAGAAACAAGTCTCTCACTTTTGCAGCTTGTTACAGACCCACTTCAGCCCCCAGTTGTGCACTGGACACCATGTGTGAATTGATTGCCCCCCCATCTATCTTCAGAGTTCGTACTGTTAGGTGACCTAAACTGGGACATGCTTAACACCCCGGCCTTCCTACAATCTAAGCTAGATACCCTCAATATCACACAAATTATCAAGGAATCTACCAGGTACAACCCTAAATTCGTAACCATGGGCACGCTCATAGATATCCTGACCAACTTGCCCTCTAAATTTACCTCTGCCGTCTTCAACCAGGATCTCAGCGATCACTGCCTCATTGCCTGGGTCTGCGGTAAAACAACCACCCCTCATCACTGTCAAATGCTCCCCAAAACACTTCAGCGAACAGGCCTTCCTAATCGACCTGGCCCGGGTATCCTGGAAGGATATTGACCTCATCCCATCAGTAGATAGCCCTTGGTTCACCCCAGACTTGACTGCCCTTGACAAGCACAAAAACATCCTGTGGCGTTCTGCATTAGCATTGAATAGCACCCCCCCTCCCTCCCCTGCGTCTTCACCCAAATCCAGATAGCTAATATTCTGAAAGAGCTGCAAAATCTGGACACCTACAAATCAGCTGGGCTAGACAATATGGGCCCTCTATAAAATTATCAGCCAAAATTGTTGCAACCCTATTACTAGCCTGTTCAACCTCACTTTCGTATCATCTGATATCCCCAAAGACTTGAAAGCTGCCGCAGTCATCCCCCTCTTCAAAAGGGGAGACACTCTAGACCCAAACTGTTATATATCTAAATCCATCCTGCCCTGCCTTTCTAAAATCTTCATTAACAAACAGATCACTGACGATTTCAAATCCCACCATAACTTCTCCACTATGCAATCTAGTTTCCGAGCTGGTCATGGGTGCACCTCAGCCACGCTCAAGATCCTAAACGATATCATAACCACCATCGATAAAAGAGAGTACTGTGCAGTCGTCTTCATCGACACAGCCAAGGCTTTCGACTCTGTCAATCACTGCATTCTTATCGGCAGACTCAATAGCCTTGGTTTCTCAAATGACTGCCTTGCCTGGTTCACCAACTACTTCTCAGATAGAGTTCAGTGTGTCAAATCGTAGGGCCTGTTGTCCGGACCTCTGGCAACCTCTATGGGGTGCCATAGGGTTCAATTCTCTGGCCGATTCTTTTCTCTGTATATATATCAATGATGTCGCTCTTGCTGCTGGTGATTCTCTGATCCACCTCTACGCAGACGACACCATTCTGTATACATCTGGCTCTCACAGTTTCACTGCCATACAACACTCCTTCTGTGGCCTCCAACTGCTTACAAATTCTAGTAGAACTAAATGCATGCTCTTCAACCGATTTCTGTCCCATATACTACCCACCACTGCGACCTGTATGCTCTCATTGGCTGGCCCTTACTACACATTCATCGCCAAACCCACTGGCTCCAGGTTATCTATAAGTCTTTGCTAGGTAAAGCCCCGCCTTATCTCAGCTCATTGGTCACCATATCAACACCCACCCGTACCACACGCTCCAGCAAGTATATTTCATCCCCAAAGCCAACACTTCCTTTGGCTGCCTTTCCTTCCAGTTCTCTGCTGCCAATGATTGAAACGAATTGCAAAAATCACTGAAGCTGGAGTCTTATATCTCCCTCTCTAACTTTAAGCATCAGCTGTCAGAGAAGCTTACCAATCACTGTACACAGCAAATCTGTAAATAGCAAACCCACTACCTCATCCCCATATTGTTATTTATCCTCTTGCTCTTTTGCACCCCAGTATCTCTACTTGCACATCATCATCTGCACATCTATCACTCCAGTGTTAATGCTATATTCTAATTATTTTTGCCTCAATGTCCTATTCAATTGCCTTACCTCCCATCTCTTCTACATTTGCACATACTGTACATAGATTTTTCTATTGTGTTATTGACTGTACGTTTGTTCATGTGTTGTTTTTGTCGCACTGCCTTGCTTTATCTTGGCCAGGTCGCAGTTGTAAATGAGAACTTGTTCTCAACTGGCCTACCTGGTTAAAAAAAAGGGTGTCTGCACATCTTGTCAATCCGTTCAATTTTATCCTGATATTGGTAAATCAACCCTAACAACAAGGTAATTGGCACCCCGATATCTCCCCTATAGCTTATTGATCACCAAGGGCCCAAAACAGTCAAATCACCATATTGCCCTGTGGATTTGCAATAGGATAAGAAATGCATCAAAGGTTCGGCTGTTAATTCAAATGTGTAATGTTCAGATGTCTTTCTTCTCCTGTGTTGTTCCATACACAGACTAATAAGAGACATCAACAATAGTGCCAGAAGTATGACAGCTGTAATTTCTCTCTCTCTCTCTCATTCTCCCTCTATCTCTCACACACTCTGAAGTCAAAATAAGTACACTACTGAGGTCATAAACCCAAAACAAAGCATTTAAGGCTCTAATAGGGATCTAAAATGGCCACTCAGGAAGATTCACGAGGTACGTAACAGCTTTATGGCATTGTTTCCTGGGTTCAAAAAGGAAATAAGGGCTGCAACATATTAAAATAACGAGGCTGTGAATCATGAGGGGAAAGAACTGGGTGGCAAAGTGTGTCCATGTTCACACCCACAGGGAGTCCGTCTATCCTTACAAGACAAGCAGGCTGAAAATCACATGATCAGCATTGTCCACTAAAACAGCAATGACACAATGTATTTCCTGTTCATCTACATTACTAGACATCTGAATACAAATAGGAAAGACAGAAGTAGAGATTGGCCCTCCAGTGCACTAGCAACTGGAAAGACTCTCACCCAGATGGGAACACTTAAAAAATATATATATATATTGAGTGATTCCTTACATAGCCACGGGAAGATGTTTGGGGGTGGGGGTGCTTAGTCTACACCAGACTTTGCATCACTAGTTGCTGAACCCTTTCTCTTCCCCACTAGGCTGGCCCTGCAGCCAAGATTGACAGCCAGTCTAACTCGGCTGCTCACTCCAGTATCGAGGAGGAAAGGAGGGCAGAGAAGAAGAGGGCTGTTGCGTTCTTTTTTTCAGTACTCCTGCTTCTTAAAAATCAATACCGAATTACCTGAAAATGCTTTTTTTCAGTTTACGTCAGCGTCAACTGCAGAGACTAAGAGGGGAGAGGGGGAAGAGGGGGAAGAGGGGGCAAGGTCATTACCAACTTCCTTACTTTATCACCTTCCACATTCCTACACACTTTTTTTCCATCATTCAAAACTTTTCCTCCCTCTGTTTCTACCACAAATCTGCTGTCCCTTGTTTTGCTCTCATTTTTCTGAAAGGGGAAAAGGGCATGCTGAACAGAGAACACCATAGATAGAATATAAGAACAGAACAGTGCCTGAGCATTCCTGAAAAGCAGCGAATAAAATTCTGCTGTATAATGTGCTCTGGGTGAATAGTTTCTAGCATTTGTTTTCTGAGTTTTATGGCTCTTGCAGTCATATGGATATTCACTGAGCAATCCTTCATTTGACCTATGACCTTTGTGGACCAGGACTAGCATGACATTAGAGATGAGGCACCCTTATCTTGAAGGGTGCCTAAATGGAAAGGACAGAAATAGGAAAGCGTGAAACACCAACGTATTTAGGCCTGCCTGGTCCACAATTATAAAGGCGAAGGAAAAAGAGAGAGAGACTTAAGCCTTACAACTCTTACCTCCCCTACCTACCTAATTAATTCGCTCCTGCCTCTTCTCCCTCCTCCTTTGGTCTAACACTCTCCTCTGTTGTCCTTTTGTAAACATGTATATTGACTACTATTCAATGTAATAATAGAATGTTTAAAAAACACAAAGCAAAGTCCGTAATCACAGACATTCAAACTTCAAACACAATATCAAAACAAAAACCAATTAGTCTTTTAGCCGGGGGGCTGTGAGGCACACAGAGAGCTCTGTTCGCCTTCACCAGGAGCTGCTGCTACCGCTACTGAAGACTTTAATTACCAGGAGAATGGATGAATGAATGACAGAGAGAGAGAGAGAGGAAACAGGCCCTGGAGCAGGTCCACGCAGACATAACAATGATTCTTTGTACGGACATAAGGCCCCTGTACCCTTATTACCCTTATGCTAAGCCCCCCTTTCCAAAGTCAAACAGGCTCAGGGGCCTCTCTCATTAGCCTGTGTCAGGGAGGAAGGGAGGGGCCTCCAATGCCACAGCTTTAAGCACCATCTGTCAGAGCAGCTCACAGATTACTGTACATAGCCCATCTATAATTTAGCCCAAACAACTACCTCTTCCCCTACTGTATTTATTTATTATTTAGCTCCTTTGCACCCCATTATTTCTCTCTCTACTTTGCACATTCTTCCACTGCAAATCTACCATTCCAGTGTTTTACTTGCTATATTGTATTTACTTCGCCACCATGGCCTTTTTTTGCCTTTACCTCCCTTATCTCACCTCATTTGCTCACATCGTATATAGACTTGTTTTTCAACTGTATTATTGACTGTATGTTTATTTTACTCCATGTGTAACTCTGTGTTGTTGTATGTGTCGAACTGCTTTGCTTTATCTTGGCCAGGTCGCAATTGTAAATGACAACTTGTTCTCAACTTGCATACCTGGTTAAATAAAGGTGAAATGTAAAAAAAAACACACAAAAACAGCACCGCCACCACAGCCAATGACACTCGCTCAGTGACTTACACAATCCACATCCCTCACGAACTCACCACCTCTCTCCCTCTCATGCTCTCCTCTCTGTCTCTTTTCTAACAGGCTTGGGGCCTGAGGGAGTCAGAGGGAGTCGGGATAAGGCTAGGCCTGGGAGTTATGGTTTTAAGTAGAGGCAGCATTAACAAGCTAGGGGATATTGTCCATTTATTGAAGGCTAGTTAATAATTAATGTCTTACATGCAAGCTCATTAAAACACAGGGTGATAGCGGGAACATGAGAGAAAAGAGGGAGATGAATAGAATACAAACGGACAGTTAGTGAGAGAAATATGCAGATGCGGTGAAAGAGAAAAGGAGGGAGGACCAGGAGGGCAAAAGATGAAAAGAGGAATGAAGAAAGACGACAAGGAAAATACTCATTAAAACACACTACGGATTAGATCAGAGCACTTGATTGTTTGGGTTTTTGGTGTCATTTGAATTCAGAAGACAAGTTGAAATATTCACACAATTAACTGTGGAGAATAAAAGGACAGACAAAGAGAGGGAGAAGAGAATTGAAGATCCAATGGTATGGTAGGGAGAGAATGAAGCAAAACAGAGAGCAGCACACCGACTGCCTGTGAGATCGTCACTGTTGTAAGGTTGTGAGAGTTATGCTCTGGACCAATCATCACTATAAAGTTGTTTCCCATAAACAGAGGCTTGTTTAATTACTTTATCAACCAGTTCATTAGGCAGCAATTTGCCTGCAACAGGCACCAGTTTTAATTAGGACACAGAGGATCGGTTAGAGAAAGTCCTTCTGAAGGACTGGCTTGATTGGCCACACCATACCCAATGCTCGACAAGGCCAAATAAAGCTTGGGCCAGCTCATTGACAAAGCCAGGTCTAATTCACTGATAGTCATTGTTTATGGCTAGATTGTCAAAGCAAGCTGTGGATATTTAATGACAATGACTGCCTAAACATTGGCCAACTCATTCATGGGGCCTGGCCACTAATAGGTGAACTAAGCAGTCCTCTACTGGGTCTGGCCCAAGGATTAGTCAGGTTATTGTCATAGCCAGGCAAATGGTAAGGGGCCTCACTATATGACCAGTCAACCCTAGTCCACATACTGAGTACAGGTTATACCTAACCACTCCTTTAGTCTTTTCAAAACCCTGCTGTGAAATACTGTATCAAATCAAAGATTAAATATTTGATACAGGGTTTTTTCTAACCATGGTGTATATCAGTGGATTGATCTATAAGAAACCTTAAAAAACAGAGACAAGGGCATTCGATTTGTGCCCAATTGACGGTCATTGGGTGCACCACAGATGCATGTTGGCAGCCTGGTCTCATAGTCTGGGCGTAACATAGTAAATGTAATCTTGGTCAAATCATATTAGTATGATACGTTGTATTTGTATGGTTACATAAGACAGAAGGTTACTTAAGACAAAAACAAAAGTAAGGTGGTTGGTTCTGGTGGAAGTAAGTAAGTAAGTAGCCTTGCACGAGACAGAATGGCTCATAGGAGCAGGATCCTATCTCCTGTTTCTGTAGCGTGAGGCAGCTTAATATACAAGTACACCCTCCTGAACAGGAAGTCAGTCTATCGCAGGGCCTTACCACCAATCAAACTCATTAATGCGGAGTGCCAAGCTGAGACGTAATGGGTCCAATTTTTACAGACTTTGGTGCAATTCAGCCAGGGATTGAACTCCCAACGTTCCAATCTCAGGGTGGACACTAAACATAAGGCCACTGAGTTGGTCAAGGCGCATTACGCGTGGATGGGTAAGCGTATTACGCGAATGTGTTTGAATCTCATCTCGGACAACTTTAGCATATTAGCTCATTAGCCACTTCACAACTTCTTACTAATTTCTAGCTACTTTGAAACTACTTAGCATGTTAGCTAACCCTTCTCCTAACCCAAACCTTAACCCTTTAACCTAATTCCTAACCCAGGGAAATCCATCCCTAGCAAACACAGCTGATTTGATCAAATTGCATTCTAAACTGAATATCATGATTAGGTGATTATTGGAGTCAGGTGTGTTAGCTGCGGCAAAACTGTGACACCAATCAGGCCCTTGAGGACTGGAATTGCCCATCCCTGCCCTAACTGAGCTAACATTAGTCCCAACAAATTGGAATTCCGAACATATACATTTAGGAAATTCTGAACATATTGTTCAAATTGCAATTAGCAACATATATGAATTGTAATTCGTAACTAAATGGATGGACATCCACAAATTAATACACACTATACTGAAAAATAACATATCAAACTAATTGGAGTGTCTCATATTTAGTTTACTATGTTATGTCTACCCCTGAGTCCAGGTTGGCGTTTGCTATGCTATTTACCACATCCATAGCTGATGATGCTTCACTGAGAGCGTCTAGGTATATCAATAAACCTGGTGAGACCAGCCCGACCTGTGGATTCTTCCCGAGTAGCCTACTCAAAAACATCCATATAGACAAAATCCACATTAAAGTTTAGTTTTTTGAAAACCAGACAATCGTTAACATGAGAGGAACAAACCCCGCAAACCTGAAGGAAACGTATCTAATAATATAGTGTGTCGAACAGATAGCATTTAGGGGATGACCTTCTCTACAGCTAACTTCTTGACAGGCACAGCTCCACATCAAAATGGGATTCAGTGAAGTCATAATTCATGGAGGTTTAGGGGGATATAGTCAAATAAATAAATCATTATAGGTACAATGCCTGTCACCCATCTAAAACATGACCAGTATGAAATATTCCATGGCGCACTGACTGACTGCATATCCTTCACCAGGGTGCCGGGGACTGGCTGTCGCACGCGTCCCTCATCTGTACTAGCCTATATTTCGGGGAGGTAATATCATATCAAATAATATTGGTGTAAATAATTCGTGTACTAGGCCTACAGATAGTTGCATTAACATTTAATTACCCCGCGGCATTTAATGATTGGTCATTAATTGAACAAAATTAACCAATTGAAGCCGATAACGCAAAGATGATATATATATATATATTTTTTTTTAATAATAAATGGATTCAGTGTTCATCGTGTAGCCTAATGATTGAAGGGAATGTGTGACCCAAAAGTCAAGGTCCACCATCGTCTGGTGGCAGTGGTAGGCTAAGCCCACCCTCGAACCTGGGTACCTCTGCCTGCCCTGCATCCATCTGAGGCGCCACGGAACCAGCCCCAAAGTTATCCCATCTAAGATCCTAATAGCTTTCCATTCCTTTAGAAGATAAAACATCCACGTGCTTACAATAGCCATGTTTATGTAACACATTGCGTTCAAACGCGCTCACACATAGCCATACAATATCATAACTAAAAAAGAGAAACTCCTATAATTTACCTTCCACTGCGTAAACCGTAGCAATCACGCATAAAATCGCAAACAAATCCACTGGCATGGCAAAGGTGGTCTGCCTTTCCTCTCCCTTTCAAAAAGGTGTAAACACAAGTCCTTCAGCTGCCACAGAATAGTATTCCACCAGTGCTTATTTTGAGTCACATTTCAAACCGTACTGTACGCAGTGTATGAAAACCTAATACTTGGAGGCTTGTGGCACGAAGGGAATAGGTGAAGCCGGATGCGAGAAAGACCTTGGGCCCCCTCCACTTCTCACACCCCTTGAACACCTCTTGGCCAATCACGGAAAGAAGATAGTGGATCTCAAACCAATCCCAGCAGAGGACCCGCTCAGAGTCCTACTAACATTTTCAAACTACTGAAAAGCCCCCGTGTTGCCTTGCGCTCATACTGAAGGGAAAGAGCAGCGACTAGTGGTCCAGAGAAAGTACTGCATGCACAGTTTCATCAAATTAATGTCAGTGATAAATGGTCTATGTAGATAATGTGATTGCATTTACCCTTTATTTCTCATCCTATTCCATAAATCTTAGCAGTCCATGATGTTTTATGGCTATGCATAGTCATGAGTTATTTCCATAGACCATGATGATATACTGAATTAATACCTGTAATATCTGTATTTGATGAGAACAAAACCCATCACATGCAGGACGGCGACCGAATCAATGCATATCTGCCTTCCTTTACGATAGACCAACTCGTTGATTAAGTAGGCTCATAGATTTATTAATGTTTTATGTCCTGCAAGAGACTATGGCAGATTTAAGAGTATTTTCCAACAACTGTGTCCATTACTGTGTCATCATGACTTTGCATAGGAATTTTGAACGGGTGCATTGAGGCGAAAAAGTGTTGGCCTATGAAATGGTTTGGATTTATGTGTGTAGTAGTGCAGTAGTTATACTATGAGATCGTATGACCCTGCAGTTGGATAACAGGGGAAAGACCACTTCGCCAGCCAATCAATCATGTTTAGCCTTCTTCACTTGAGGAAGAGAATAATGTTTGTGTGTGTGTGTGTGTGTGTGTGTGTGTGTGTGTGTGTGTGTGTGTGTGTGTGTGTGTGTGTGTGTGTGTGTGTGTGTGTGTGTGTGTGTGTGTGTGTGTGTGCGTGTGCGTGTGTGCGTGTGTGCGTGCGTGCGTGCGTGCGTGTGTGCGTGTGTGTGTGTGTGTGTGTGTGTCTGTGTACGTGGGTACGTGCGTACGTGCGTGTGTGTGTGTGTCTGCGTACGTGGGTACGTGCGTACGTGCGTGTGTGTGTGTGCATAACTCACACACTACAGAACATTGAGAATGCTGGCTAATTTGAATGTTTGTTACTTTCTTCTTGGTAATTCAATTATCATTTGTGTTTGTAACATGAATATTCCATAATTACAGGACATAAGTCAACTATAAGTGTATAAATCATTATTTTCTACCACTGATGTCCTCTATACCTTTCCCTTTCCCTATACAAACACCTTGAAAGTGGGTTGCCAGCATGAAAATTAATTGCGTGCCACTTCAATGTACTTGCTGCTATTTTCTAGAATCAAACTGGATTAATATAATAAGTATTTAGAAAAATGTAGAACACTTCACATTGTAATGGTAATTTGAGTAATAAGAATAAATAGTGTCTAAATGCATAGAGTGTTGCATTAAATGTAATATGTAAACATTTATTTCCCATTTTATATGTTAAATAATTTTGCGCATTGCATGGAATATACAATTACTTGCTGCCCTCACTAATTTTACTGTCCTCCTAAATGAGGGTGGAGAAGGCAAGAGCCTGTGACTCAGCAGCCCAGGCAGACAGACAGACCACACAATAATGTAGGCAGGGTGTGCCAACAGCCAGTGCTCTTCCCCCTCACATCCACTGTGCTCTTCCCCATCACACCCCACTGTGCTCTGTCCCCCGCCACTGTTCTCTGCCCCTTCACACCCTGCGTTTCTCTGCCCGCCTCACACCCCGCTGTGCTCTAACCCCTCACACCCCGCTGGGCTCTAACCCCTCACACCCCGCTGGGCTCTAACCCCTCACACCCCGCTGGGCTCTAACCCCTCACACCCCGCTGGGCTCTAACAAATCACACCCCGCTAAGCTCTAACCCCTCACACCCCGCTGGGCTCTGCGCCCTCACACCCCGCTGTGCTCTGCCCCCTCACACCCCGCTGTGCTCTGCCCCCTCACACCCCGCTGTGCTCTGCCCCCTCACACCCCGCTGTGCTCTGCCCCCTCACACCCCGCTGTGCTTTAACCCCTCACACCCCGCTGTGCTCTGCCATCTCACACCCCGCTGTGCTCTGCTCCCTCACATGCCACTGTTCTCTAACCCCTCACACCCCGCTGTGCTCTGCCCCCTCACACCCCACTGTGCTCTGCCCCCTCACACCCCACTGTTCTCTGACCCCTCACACCCCACTGTGCTCTGCCCCATCACACCCCACTGTGCTCTGCCCCCTCACACCCCGCTGTGCTCTGCCCCCTCACACCCCACTGTTCTCTGCCACCTCATACCCCACTGTGCTCTAACCCCTCACACCCCGCTGTGCTCTGCCCCCTCACACCCCACTGTTCTCTGCCCCCTCACACCCCGCTGTGCTCTGCTCCCTCACACCCCGCTGTGCTCTGCCCCCTCACACCCCGCTGTGCTCTGCCCCCTCACACCCCACTGTGCTCTGCTCCCTCACACGCCACTGTTCTCTAACCCCTCACACCCCGCTGTGCTCTGCCCCCTCACACCCCACTGTGCTCTGCAACCCTCACACCCCACTGTGCTCTTCCCCCTCACACCCCACTGTGCTTTGCCCCCTCACACCCGCTGTGTTCTGCCCCCTCACACCCCACTGTGCTCTGCCCACTCACACCCCGCTGTGCTCTAACCCCTCACAGCCCGCTGTGCTCTGCCCCCTCACACCCCACTGTTCTCTGCCCCCTCACACCCTGCTGTGCTCTGCTCCCTCACACCCTGCTGTGCTCTGCCCCCTCACACCACGCTGTGCTCTGCCCCCTCACACTCCACTGTGCTCTGTCCTCTCACACCCAGCTGTGCGTTAACCCCTCACACTCCACTGTGCTCTGTCCTCTCACACCCAGCTGTGCGTTATATCCTCTCACATCCCGCTGTGCTCTGCCCCCTCACACCAAGCAGTGCTCTAACCGCCGACACATCGCTGTTCTCTGCCCCCTCACACTCCACTGTTCTCTGCCCCATCACACTCCACTGTGGTCTGCACCCTCACACCCCACTGTTCTCTGCCCCCTCACATCCCACTGTTCTCTGCCCCCTCACACCCCGCTGTGCTCTGCCCCCTCACACCCCGCTGTGCTCTGCCCCCTCACACCCCGCTGTGCTCTGCCCCCTCACACCCCGCTGTGCTTTAACCCCTCACACCCCGCTGTGCTCTGCCATCTCACACCCCGCTGTGCTCTGCTCCCTCACATGCCACTGTTCTATAACCCCTCACACCCCGCTGTGCTCTGCCCCCTCACACCCCACTGTGCTCTGCCCCCTCACACCCCGCTGTGCTCTGCCCCCTCACACCCCGCTGTGCTTTAACCCCTCACACCCCGCTGTGCTCTGCCATCTCACACCCCGCTGTGCTCTGCTCCCTCACATGCCACTGTTCTCTAACCCCTCACACCCCGCTGTGCTCTGCCCCCTCACACCCCACTGTTCTCTGCCCCCTCACACCCCACTGTTCTCTGCCCCCTCATACTCCACTGTTCTCTGCCCCCTCACACTCCACTGTGCTCTGCCCCCTCACACCGCACTGTTCTCTGCCCCCTCACATCCCACTGTTCTCTGCCCCCTCAAGCCCCGCTGTGCTCTAACCACTCACACATTGCTGTTCTCTGCCCCCTCACACTCCACTGTGCTCTGCCCCCTCACACCCCACTGTTCTCTGCCCCCTCACACCCCACTGTGCTCTGCTCCCTCACACCCTGCTGTGCTCTGCCCCCTCACACCACGCTGTGCTCTGCCCCCTCACACTCCACTGTGCTCTGTCCTCTCACACCCAGCTGTGCGTTAACCCCTCACACTCCACTGTGCTCTGTCCTCTCACACCCAGCTGTGCGTTATATCCTCTCACATCCCGCTGTGCTCTGCCCCCTCACACCAAGCAGTGCTCTAACCACCGACACATCGCTGTTCTCTGCCCCCTCACACTCCACTGTTCTCTGCCCCATCACACTCCACTGTGGTCTGCACCCTCACACCCCACTGTTCTCTGCCCCCTCACATCCCACTGTTCTCTGCCCCCTCACACCCCGCTGTGCTCTGCCCCCTCACACCCCGCTGTGCTCTGCCCCCTCACACCCCGCTGTGCTCTGCCCCCTCACACCCCGCTGTGCTTTAACCCCTCACACCCCGCTGTGCTCTGCCATCTCACACCCCGCTGTGCTCTGCTCCCTCACATGCCACTGTTCTCTAACCCCTCACACCCCGCTGTGCTCTGCCCCCTCACACCCCACTGTGCTCTGCCCCCTCACACCCCACTGTGCTCTGCCCCCTCACACCCCACTGTTCTCTGCCCCCTCACACCCCGCTGTGCTCTGCTCCCTCACACCCCGCTGTGCTCTGCCCCCTCACACCCCGCTGTGCTCTGCCCCCTCACACCCCACTGTGCTCTGCTCCCTCACACCCCGCTGTGCTCTGCCCCCTCACACCCCACTGTTCTCTGCCCCCTCACACCCCGCTGTGCTCTGCTCCCTCACACCCCGCTGTGCTCTGCCCCCTCACACCCCGCTGTGCTCTGCCCCCTCACACCCCACTGTGCTCTGCTCCCTCACACGCCACTGTTCTCTTCCCCCTCACACCCCGCTGTGCTCTGCCCCCTCACACCCCACTGTGCTCTGCAACCCTCACACCCCACTGTGCTCTTCCCCTCACACCCCACTGTGCTTTGCCCCCTCACACCCGCTGTGTTCTGCCCCCTCACACCCCACTGTGCTCTGCCCACTCACACCCCGCTGTGCTCTAACCCCTCACAGCCCGCTGTGCTCTGCCCCCTCACACCCCACTGTTCTCTGCCCCCTCACACCCTGCTGTGCTCTGCTCCCTCACACCCTGCTGTGCTCTGCCCCCTCACACCACGCTGTGCTCTGCCCCCTCACACTCCACTGTGCTCTGTCCTCTCACACCCAGCTGTGCGTTAACCCCTCACACTCCACTGTGCTCTGTCCTCTCACACCCAGCTGTGCGTTATATCCTCTCACATCCCGCTGTGCTCTGCCCCCTCACACCAAGCAGTGCTCTAACCACCGACACATCGCTGTTCTCTGCCCCCTCACACTCCACTGTTCTCTGCCCCATCACACTCCACTGTGGTCTGCACCCTCACACCCCACTGTTCTCTGCCCCCTCACACCCCACTGTTCTCTGCCCCCTCACACCCCGCTGTGCTCTGCCCCCTCACACCCCGCTGTGCTCTGCCCCCTCACACCCCGCTGTGCTCTGCCCCCTCACACCCCGCTGTGCTTTAACCCCTCACACCCCGCTGTGCTCTGCCATCTCACACCCCGCTGTGCTCTGCTCCCTCACATGCCTCTGTTCTCTAACCCCTCACACCCCGCTGTGCTCTGCCCCCTCACACCCCTCTGTGCTCTGCCCCCTCACACCCCACTGTGCTCTGCCCCCTCACACCCCACTGTTCTCTGACCCCTCACACCCCACTGTGCTCTGCCCCCTCACACCCCACTGTGCTCTGCCCCCTCACACCCCGCTGTGCTCTGCCCCCTCACACCCCACTTTTCTCTGCCACCTCATACCCCACTGTGCTCTAACCCTCACACCCCGCTGTGCTCTGCCCCCTCACACCCCACTGTTCTCTGCCCCCTCACACCCCGCTGTGCTCTGCTCCCTCACACCCCGCTGTGCTCTGCCCCCTCACACCCCGCTGTGCTCTGCCCCCTCACACCCCACTGTGCTCTGCTCCCTCACACGCCACTGTTCTCTAACCCCTCACACCCCGCTGTGCTCTGCCCCCTCACACCCCACTGTGCTCTGCAACCCTCACACCCCACTGTGCTCTTCCCCCTCACACCCCACTGTGCTTTGCCCCCTCACACCCGCTGTGTTCTGCCCCCTCACACCCCACTGTGCTCTGCCCACTCACACCCCGCTGTGCTCTAACCCCTCACAGCCCGCTGTGCTCTGCCCCCTCACACCCCACTGTTCTCTGCCCCCTCACACCCTGCTGTGCTCTGCTCCCTCACACCCTGCTGTGCTCTGCCCCCTCACACCACGCTGTGCTCTGCCCCCTCACACTCCACTGTGCTCTGTCCTCTCACACCCAGCTGTGCGTTAACCCCTCACACTCCACTGTGCTCTGTCCTCTCACACCCAGCTGTGCGTTATATCCTCTCACATCCCGCTGTGCTCTGCCCCCTCACACCAAGCAGTGCTCTAACCGCCGACACATCGCTGTTCTCTGCCCCCTCACACTCCACTGTTCTCTGCCCCATCACACTCCACTGTGGTCTGCACCCTCACACCCCACTGTTCTCTGCCCCCTCACATCCCACTGTTCTCTGCCCCCTCACATCCCACTGTTCTCTGCCCCCTCACACCCCGCTGTGCTCTAACCCCTCACACATTGCTGTTCTCTGCCCCCTCACACTCCACTGTTCTCTACCTCCTCACACCCCACTGTTCTCTGCCCCCTCACACCCCACTGTTCTCTGCCCCCTCACACCCCACTGTTCTCTGCCCCCTCACACCCCACTGTTCTCTGCCCCCTCATACTCCACTGTTCTCTGCCCCCTCACACTCCACTGTGCTCTGCCCCCTCACACCGCACTGTTCTCTGCCCCCTCACATCCCACTGTTCTCTGCCCCCTCAAGCCCCGCTGTGCTCTAACCACTCACACATTGCTGTTCTCTGCCCCCTCACACTCCACTGTGCTCTGCCCCCTCACACCCCACTGTTCTCTGCCCCCTCACACCCCACTGTGCTCTGCCCCCCCACACCCCACTGTTCTCTGCCAACTCACACCCCGCTGTTCTCTGCCCCCTCACACCCTGCTTTGCTCTGCCCTCTCACACCTTGCTGTGCTCTAACCCCTCACACTCCACTGTGCTCTGTCCTCTCACACCCAGCTGTGCGTTATAACCTCTCACACCCCACTGTGCTCTGCCCCCTCACACCCCACTGTGCTCTAACCCCTCACACCCCGCTGTGCTCTGCTCCCTCACACCCCGCTGTGCTCTGCCCCTCACACGCCGCTGTGCTCTGCCCCCCCACACCCCGCTGTGCTCTGCCCCCTCACACCCCACTGTGCTCTGCTCCCTCACACGCCACTGTTCTCTAACCCCTCACACCCCGCTGTGCTCTGCCCCCTCACACCCAACTGTGCTCTGCCCCCTCACACCCAACTGTGCTCTTCCCCCTCACACCCCACTGTGCTTTGCCCCCTCACACCCACTGTGCTCTGCCCCCTCACACCCCGCTGTGCTCTGCCCACTCACACCCCGCTGTGCTCTAACCCCTCACAGCCCGCTGTGCTCTGCCCCCTCACACCCCACTGTTCTCTGCCCCCTCACACCCTGCTGTGCTCTGCTCCCTCACACCCTGCTGTGCTCTGCCCCCTCACACCCCGCTGTGCTCTGCCCCCTCACACCCTGCTGTGCTCTGCCCTCTCACACCCTGCTGTGCTCTAACCCCTCACACTCCACTGTGCTCTGTCCTCTCACACCCAGCTGTGCGTTATAACCTCTCACATCCCGCTGTGCTCTGCCCCCTCACACCAAGCAGTGCTCTAACCGCCGACACATCGCTGTGCTCTGCCCCCTCACACTCCACTGTTCTCTGCCCCATCACACTCCACTGTGGTCTGCACCCTCACACCCTGCTGTGCTCTTCCCCCTCACACCCCGCTGTGCTCTGCCCCCTCACACCCTGCTGTGCTCTGCCCTCTCACACCACGCTGTGCTCTAACCCCTCACACATCGCTGTTCTCTGCCCCCTCACACTCCACTGTTCTCTACCCCCTCACACCCCACTGTTCTCTGCCCCCTCACACCCCACTGTTCTCTGCCCCCTCACACCCCACTGTTCTCTGCCCCCTCACACTCCACTGTGCTCTGCCCCCTCACACCCCACTGTGCTCTGCCCCCTCACATCCCACTGTTCTCTGCCCCCTCAAGCCCCGCTGTGCTCTAACCACTCACACATTGCTGTTCTCTGCCCCCTCACACTCCACTGTGCTCTGCCCCCTCACACCCCACTGTTCTCTGCCCCCTCACACCCCACTGTTCTCTGCCCCCCCACACCCCACTGTTCTCTGCCCCCCCACACCCCACTGTTCTCTGCCAACTCACACCCCGCTGTTCTCTGCCCCCTCACACCCTGCTTTGCTCTGCCCTCTCACACCCTGCTGTGCTCTAACCCCTCACACTCCACTGTGCTCTGTCCTCTCACACCCAGCTGTGCGTTAACCCCTCACACTCCACTGTGCTCTGTCCTCTCACACCCAGCTGTGCGTTATAACCTCTCACACCCCACTGTGCTCTGCCCCCTCACACCCCACTGTGCTCTAACCCCTCACACCCCACTGTGCTCTAACCCCTCACACCCCACTGTGCTCTGCCCCCTCACACCCCACTGTGCTCTAACCCCTCACACCCCACTGTGCTCTAACCCCTCACACCCCGCTGTGCTCTGCTCCCTCACACCCCGCTGTGCTCTGCCCCTCACACGCCACTGTGCTCTGCCCCCTCACACCCCACTGTGCTCTGCTCCCTCACACACCACTGTTCTCTAACCACTCACACCCCGCTGTGCTCTGCCCCCTCACACCCAACTGTGCTCTGCTCCCTCACACCCCACTGTGCTCTTCCCCCTCACACCCCACTGTGCTTTGCCCCCTACACCCGCTCTGCTCTGCCCCCTCACACCCCGCTGTGCTCTGCCCCCTCACACCCCGCTGTGCTCTGCCCACTCACACCCCGCTGTGCTCTAACCCCTCACAGCCTGCTGTGCTCTGCCCCCTCACACCCTGCTGTGCTCTGCTCCCTCACACCCTGCTGTGCTCTGCCCTCTCACACCCTGCTGTGCTCTGCCCCCTCACACCCTGCTGTGCTCTGCCCCCTCACAGCCCGCTGTGCTCTGCCCCCTCACACCCTGCTGTGCTCTGCCCCCTCACACCCTGCTGTGCTCTGCCCTCTCACACCCTGCTGTGCTCTAACCCCTCACACTCCACTGTGCTCTGTCCTCTCACACCCAGCTGTGCGTTAACCCCTCACACTCCACTGTGCTCTGTCCTCTCACACCCAGCTGTGCGTTATAACCTCTCACATCCCGCTGTGCTCTGCCCCCTCACACCAAGCAGTGCTCTAACCGCCGACACATCGCTGTTCTCTGCCCCCTCACACTCCACTGTTCTCTGCCCCATCACACTCCACTGTGGTCTGCACCCTCACACCCCACTGTTCTCTGCCCCCTCACATCTCACTGTTCTCTGCCCCCTCACACCCCACTGTGCTTTGCCCCCTCACACCCGCTGTGCTCTGCCCCCTCACACCCAACTGTGCTCTTCCCCCTCACACCCCACTGTGCTTTGCCCCCTCACACCCACTGTGCTCTGCCCCCTCACACCCCGCTGTGCTCTGCCCACTCACACCCCGCTGTGCTCTAACCCCTCACAGCCCGCTGTGCTCTGCCCCCTCACACCCCACTGTTCTCTGCCCCCTCACACCCTGCTGTGCTCTGCTCCCTCACACCCTGCTGTGCTCTGCCCCCTCACACCCCGCTGTGCTCTGCCCCCTCACACCCTGCTGTGCTCTGCCCTCTCACACCCTGCTGTGCTCTAACCCCTCACACTCCACTGTGCTCTGTCCTCTCACACCCAGCTGTGCGTTATAACCTCTCACATCCCGCTGTGCTCTGCCCCCTCACACCAAGCAGTGCTCTAACCGCCGACACATCGCTGTGCTCTGCCCCCTCACACTCCACTGTTCTCTGCCCCATCACACTCCACTGTGGTCTGCACCCTCACACCCTGCTGTGCTCTGCCCCCTCACACCCCGCTGTGCTCTGCCCCCTCACACCCCGCTGTGCTCTGCCCTCTCACACCACGCTGTGCTCTAACCCCTCACACATCGCTGTTCTCTGCCCCCTCACACTCCACTGTTCTCTACCCCCTCACACCCCACTGTTCTCTGCCCCCTCACACCCCACTGTTCTCTGCCCCCTCACACCCCACTGTTCTCTGCCCCCTCACACCCCACTGTTCTCTGCCCCCTCACACCCCACTGTGCTCTGCCCCCTCACATCCCACTGTTCTCTGCCCCCTCAAGCCCCGCTGTGCTCTAACCACTCACACATTGCTGTTCTCTGCCCCCTCACACTCCACTGTGCTCTGCCCCCTCACACCCTACTGTTCTCTGCCCCCTCACACCCCACTGTTCTCTGCCCCCCCACACCCCACTGTTCTCTGCCCCCCCACACCCCACTGTTCTCTGCCAACTCACACCCCGCTGTTCTCTGCCCCCTCACACCCTGCTTTGCTCTGCCCTCTCACACCCTGCTGTGCTCTAACCCCTCACACTCCACTGTGCTCTGTCCTCTCACACCCAGCTGTGCGTTAACCCCTCACACTCCACTGTGCTCTGTCCTCTCACACCCAGCTGTGCGTTATAACCTCTCACACCCCACTGTGCTCTGCCCCCTCACACCCCACTGTGCTCTAACCCCTCACACCCCACTGTGCTCTAACCCCTCACACCCCGCTGTGCTCTGCCCCCTCACACCCCACTGTTCTCTGCCCCCTCACACCCCACTGTTCTCTGCCCCCCCACACCCCACTGTTCTCTGCCCCCCCACACCCCACTGTTCTCTGCCAACTCACACCCCGCTGTTCTCTGCCCCCTCACACCCTGCTTTGCTCTGCCCTCTCACACCCTGCTGTGCTCTAACCCCTCACACTCCACTGTGCTCTGTCCTCTCACACCCAGCTGTGCGTTAACCCCTCACACTCCACTGTGCTCTGTCCTCTCACACCCAGCTGTGCGTTATAACCTCTCACACCCCACTGTGCTCTGCCCCCTCACACCCCACTGTGCTCTAACCCCTCACACCCCACTGTGCTCTAACCCCTCACACCCCGCTGTGCTCTGCTCCCTCACACCCCGCTGTGCTCTGCCCCTCACACGCCACTGTGCTCTGCCCCCCCACACGCCGCTGTGCTCTGCCCCCTCACACCCCGCTGTGCTCTGCTCCCTCACACCCCGCTGTGCTCTGCCCCTCACACGCCACTGTGCTCTGCCCCCCCACACGCCGCTGTGCTCTGCCCCCTCACACCCCACTGTGCTCTGCTCCCTCACACACCACTGTTCTCTAACCCCTCACACCCCGCTGTGCTCTGCCCCCTCACACCCAACTGTGCTCTGCTCCCTCACACCCCACTGTGCTCTTCCCCCTCACACCCCACTGTGCTTTGCCCCCTCACACCCGCTGTGCTCTGCCCCCTCACACCCCGCTGTGCTCTGCCCCCTCACACCCCGCTGTGCTCTGCCCACTCACACCCCGCTGTGCTCTAACCCCTCACAGCCTGCTGTGCTCTGCCCCCTCACACCCTGCTGTGCTCTGCTCCCTCACACCCTGCTGTGCTCTGCCCTCTCACACCCTGCTGTGCTCTGCCCCCTCACACCCTGCTGTGCTCTGCCCCCTCACAGCCCGCTGTGCTCTGCCCCCTCACACCCTGCTGTGCTCTGCCCCCTCACACCCTGCTGTGCTCTGCCCTCTCACACCCTGCTGTGCTCTAACCCCTCACACTCCACTGTGCTCTGTCCTCTCACACCCAGCTGTGCGTTAACCCCTCACACTCCACTGTGCTCTGTCCTCTCACACCCAGCTGTGCGTTATAACCTCTCACATCCCGCTGTGCTCTGCCCCCTCACACCAAGCAGTGCTCTAACCGCCGACACATCGCTGTTCTCTGCCCCCTCACACTCCACTGTTCTCTGCCCCATCACACTCCACTGTGGTCTGCACCCTCACACCCCACTGTTCTCTGCCCCCTCACATCTCACTGTTCTCTGCCCCCTCACACCCCGCTGTGCTCTAACCCCTCACACATCGCTGTTCTCTGCCCGCTCACACTCCACTGTTCTCTACCCCCTCACACAACCCACTGTTCTCTGCCCCCTCACACCCCACTGTTCTCTGCCCCCTCACACCCCACTGTTCTCTGCCCCCTCACACCCCACTGTTCTCTGCCCCCTCACACCGCACTGTTCTCTGCCCCCTCACATCCCGCTGTTCTCTGCCCCCTCACACCCCGCTGTGCTCTAACCACTCACACATCGCTGTTCTCTGCCCCCTCACACTCCACTGTGCTCTGCCCCCTCACACCCCACTGTTCTCTGCCCCCTCACACCCCACTGTGCTCTGCCCCCTCACACCCCGCTGTGCTCTGTCCTCTCACATCCCGCTGTGCTCTGTCCTCTCACATCCCGCTGTTCTCTGACCCCTGACAAATCGCTGCTCTCTGCCCCCTCACACCCCGCTGTGCTCTGCCCCCTCACACCCCACTGTTCTCGGACCCCTCACACCCCACTGTGCTCTGCCCCCTCACACCCCGCTGTGCTCTGTCCTCTCACACCCCGCTGTGCTCTAACCCCTGACACATCGCTGCTCTCTGCCCCCTCACACCCCCCTCACACTCTGCCCCCTCACACCCCGCTGTGCTCTGTCCTCTCACATCCCGCTGTGCTCTGTCCTCTCACATCCCGCTGTTCTCTGCCCCCTCACACCCCACTGTTCTCTGCCCCCTCACACCGCACTGTTCTCTGCCCCCTCACATCCCGCTGTTCTCTGCCCCCTCACACCCCGCTGTGCTCTAACCACTCACACCCCGCTGTGCTCTGCCCCCTCACACATCGCTGTTCTCTGCCCCCTCACACTCCGCTGTTCTCTGCCCCCTCACACTCCACTGTTCTCTGCCCCCTCACACTCCACTGTGCTCTGCCCCCTCACACCCCGCTGTGCTCTAACCATTCACACCCCGCTGTTCTCTGACCCCTGACACATCGCTGCTCTCTGCCCCCTCACACCCCACTGTTCTCTGCCCCCTCACACCCCACTGTGCTCTGCTCCCTCACACACCACTGTTCTCTAACCCCTCACACCCCGCTGTGCTCTGCCCCCTCACACCCAACTGTGCTCTGCTCCCTCACACCCCACTGTGCTCTTCCCCCTCACACCCCACTGTGCTTTGCCCCCTCACACCCGCTGTGCTCTGCCCCCTCACACCCCGCTGTGCTCTGCCCCCTCACACCCCGCTGTGCTCTAACCACTCACAGCCTGCTGTGCTCTGCCCCCTCACACCCTGCTGTGCTCTGCCCACTCACACCCCGCTGTGCTCTAACCACTCACAGCCTGCTGTGCTCTGCCCCCTCACACCCTGCTGTGCTCTGCTCCCTCACACCCTGCTGTGCTCTGCCCTCTCACACCCTGCTGTGCTCTGCCCCCTCACACCCTGCTGTGCTCTGCCCCCTCACAGCCCGCTGTGCTCTGCCCCCTCACACCCTGCTGTGCTCTGCCCCCTCACACCCTGCTGTGCTCTGCCCTCTCACACCCTGCTGTGCTCTAACCCCTCACACTCCACTGTGCTCTGTCCTCTCACACCCAGCTGTGCGTTAACCCCTCACACTCCACTGTGCTCTGTCCTCTCACACCCAGCTGTGCGTTATAACCTCTCACATCCCGCTGTGCTCTGCCCCCTCACACCAAGCAGTGCTCTAACCGCCGACACATCGCTGTTCTCTGCCCCCTCACACTCCACTGTTCTCTGCCCCATCACACTCCACTGTGGTCTGCACCCTCACACCCCACTGTTCTCTGCCCCCTCACATCTCACTGTTCTCTGCCCCCTCACACCCCGCTGTGCTCTAACCCCTCACACATCGCTGTTCTCTGCCCGCTCACACTCCACTGTTCTCTACCCCCTCACACAACCCACTGTTCTCTGCCCCCTCACACCCCACTGTTCTCTGCCCCCTCACACCCCACTGTTCTCTGCCCCCTCACACCCCACTGTTCTCTGCCCCCTCACACCGCACTGTTCTCTGCCCCCTCACATCCCGCTGTTCTCTGCCCCCTCACACCCCGCTGTGCTCTAACCACTCACACATCGCTGTTCTCTGCCCCCTCACACTCCACTGTGCTCTGCCCCCTCACACCCCACTGTTCTCTGCCCCCTCACACCCCACTGTGCTCTGCCCCCTCACACCCCGCTGTGCTCTGTCCTCTCACATCCCGCTGTGCTCTGTCCTCTCACATCCCGCTGTTCTCTGACCCCTGACACATCGCTGCTCTCTGCCCCCTCACACCCCGCTGTGCTCTGCCCCCTCACACCCCACTGTTCTCGGACCCCTCACACCCCACTGTGCTCTGCCCCCTCACACCCCGCTGTGCTCTGTCCTCTCACACCCCGCTGTGCTCTAACCCCTGACACATCGCTGCTCTCTGCCCCCTCACACCCCCTCACACTCTGCCCCCTCACACCCCGCTGTGCTCTGTCCTCTCACATCCCGCTGTGCTCTGTCCTCTCACATCCCGCTGTTCTCTGCCCTCTCACATCCCGCTGTGCTTGGCCCCCTCACACCCCGCTGTGCACTAACCCCTCACACCCCACTGTTCTCTGCCCCCTCACACCCCGCTGTGCTCGGCCCCCTCACACCCCGCTGTGCTCAGCCCCCTCACACCCCGCTGTGCTCTGCGCCCTCACACCCCGCTGTGCTCTGCCCCCTCACACATCGCTGTTCTCTGCCCCCTCACACTCCGCTGTTCTCTGCCCCCTCACACTCCACTGTTCTCTGCCCCCTCACACTCCACTGTGCTCTGCCCCCTCACACCCCGCTGTGCTCTAACCATTCACACCCCGCTGTGCTCTGCCCCCTCACACCCCACTGTTCTCTGCCCCCTCACACCCCACTGTTCTCTGCCCCCTCAAACCCCACTGTTCTCGGCCCCCTCACACCCCACTGTGCTCTGCCCCCTCACACCCCGCTGTGCTCTGTCCTCTCACACCCCGCTGTGCTCTAACCCCTGACACATCGCTGCTCTCTGCCCCCTCACACCCCGCTGTGCTCTGTCCTCTCACATCCCGCTGTTCTCTGCCCTTTGCTGGCTGCCCACACCAACCCACCCCATGCCTATTTCCTCCCCCAGCCTGCCTGCCTCGCCTTCCCGCCCCCTCCCCTACGCCCTGCCTCCCCATTACGAGGGTCCTGCTTCAACGAGTGGCATACTCCCTGCACCTCCTCCCCTCCCCAGGGACACTGATGTACACAGGGCCTGCTGACGGAGCCTGATCCTCTCTTATCAATACAGCAGCTCCGCTCACCTGCTCTACTTTCAACTACAGCCCTGTGCCGACTCTGTGGAGCTGGCTGACCTTTAGATGGTAGCAACCAGATAGTGTTGAAAAACATTTCTGCGCCCAATCCTACACACAGCTGCACATAAAGGCACAGTGATGCATCACCTACACAGACACACGCACATGCACGTACCGCAACCCTGCGCACACACACACACACACACACACACAATTGATATGTGCTATCCAGTGGTAGCTAACCAGTGGAACAGAAGACACAGGAACAGAAGCCATGTATGAAACAGATGCATGAGATTGGTCAGCGCATTAATACTATACCACAGTTCTAAAACTCTACAACCTTATCAATGAACCTGTCAGAGGTCCTCTCCTAATACCCTTCCTCTTCAGAACCCTCCAATATCCAATCACAACAATATCCTCACACAACAACCCCTTTTTACACAGGACCCCCTTTAAATAGGAACCCTGTATGGCGCACATAGGGCGGTACAATTGGCCCCGCGTCATCCGGGTTTGGGTTAGGCCGGGGTAGGCCGTCACGGTAAAATAAGAATTGGTTCTTAACTGACTTGCCTAGTTCAATTAATGTTAAATACACTACACGCCTTGACTTAGTGAGAAACTCAGTGTATTTGCTAGTCTTGTTATTGCCCGGCTACAGAACATTATGAATGCTGGTTTGTCTCAATTTTTGTAACTTTATTATGTGGTAATCAAATATTTTTTTGTGTTTGTAACATGAGTAGACATTAATTACAGGTAATAAGCCAACTATAAGAGTAAACATCATTATTTCTACCACTGTGCATTATGCAGATAAATAGGATTTTATTCATTCATTTCTTCAGCTCAAAATCTCCCCGTTGCTTGAACAGATCATCAAAGTCACTTTCAGTATGCAGAAAGAAGTATTTACTCTGCTCAATGTCCTGAGCAGCAATGATCCGGGCCAGCAGAAAGTCTTCAATGACCTTGGATTCACAGGGCCTGTGTTGAACTCTGTGTGTGACGTTCCTGTAGGGTTCAATGACCAGGAGCCCAGACATGCCGTTGGATTTTGTCAACGAGGGGGTCTCCTGAATATTTCTCTGTAGGAACTCTGTATAAGTCTTTATCAAGCCAGGGATACTGAGTTGATAGTACTGGTTCAGTACATCTACAGGGCCTTCTGGTAAGGCAGTTAGACGGAACCAATGGATCCGCATGTGCATGTGGAACGCTGCCCCGTTCAGCCACTGTTTCACGCCAGCGGAGCTCATGCTACTCTCTGTGACCAACTTTGAATAGAAGTTATCCAGTTCCTGTTTAAGCTTCTGGTCATAATGTTTGAGGAGCTCTGCCATCCTCTTCTTATCATTGGCTATACCAGGAACTTGCTTTAGGTACTCACTGACAATAGGGCCGATTTCTGAAGAGTAATCCGCTCCAAAGATCCTCCTTATGGGGTCTATGTATGACCTTTGCTCATGGATCTGGTGAGTTAAGACCTCAAAGAGCAGTGACAGCGCCAGCGCCACAATACCCAGACCTCCCAGGCTCACCTTGGTGCTCCCTCCAAATGCAGACGTCAGATCCTGGTTAAAGGCTGTTAGTTGCTCAGCCGACATGTTCTGCTGGATGGCTGCATATTGATGTTCCAGAGCAGCAGTGGAGTTGCGGGATAGGAAGTTGGTGAGGGTTCTGTCCAGGGAGATGTCAGGAACGATGCCTGCATGGCTGGCTACCTCAAACAGACAGTTTATAGTTTCTGAAGATGGACTGCATGCTTTGTTACCCATGTTTGGGCTGTGCTGTCTGTCTAACACGCTCCTCTTTCCTAAGACTTTGTTGAATACTGCCTGTTTATTTAAACACATGATGGGCTCAGAGTCTGAAGGACATTGTCCCGGCTAGGACAAACATCTAATAACCACACAGGGGAATCTAGGGTTATTAGATGTCGGCAAATCTTTCCGCCAATGAAAAATCAGGTCATTGACTGATGCTGACTTCAGACACAAACAGCATACATTTATGCTGACACAGACTCAGCGTCTGGTTACACAATGCATTCTTTATCTAGCCATCCCAAAATATAAAATTCACCGCTACCTTTGAAACTACCACTACACCCTTTAAATGAACTTATTCCATTACTTTCCAGATTGCAGCTAACATTAAATCACCTTAATTACAGTCATGATTGACTGTTCTTTTTGGCTATGAATTACTTTTCTGCAATTCAAAACCTTCCCGTTGGTTGATCAGTTTATAAAAGTCATGTTCAGACTGCAGAAAGAAGTCTTTGCTCTCTTCAATCTCCTGAGCAGCAATGATCCGGGTCAGCAGAGCGTCTCCAATGACCTTGGACTCACAGGGACTGTGTTGAACTCTGTGTGTGACGTTCTTGTGGGGCTCAACGACCAGGAGCCCTGGCATGCTGTTGGCTCCTGGCTCTGGTGGTATCTCCTGGATATTTTTGCGTAGGTGGGCTGTATAGAGCTTGACCAGGCTTGTGAACGCAGTCTTGTAGGAGAGACGCAGTGCTTCTGCTGAGCCTCGTGGAACGGAGCCCAATCGGATCTCATGGATCCTCATGTGCAGGTGGAAAGAAGCCCCACACAGCCACTGTTTCATGGCCACTGACCCCATGCGTTTCTTGTTCGTCATCCTCTCAAAATGGTCAATCAGCTCATACTTCAGGTACTGGTCATAGAGCTCTGTCACCTCTGCCATCTTGTTCATGTCATTGGCTATCTCAGGGACCAGCTTCAGGTATTCACTGATGAGGGACCCAATTCTTGAGGAATTGCCGATTCCAAAGATCATTTTGGTAGGGTCCATAGCATTCTTGCTGTTCCCATGCCTTTTTGCCTTGTGGGCTAAGACATCAAAGAGTAGAGACAGGGCTAGTGCCACAACACCCACACCCCCCAAGGCCACATTTGTGTTCCCTCTCAATAAAGACGTCAGGTCCTGGTTGAAAACAGTGAGTTGTTCAGCAGACAAGTGTTGCTGAATGCCTGCATAATGTTGTTCGAGAGCAGCACTTGAGTCCAGGGATAGGAAGCTTTGCAGTGTGTCATCCAGAGAGATATCAGGAATCAAGCTGCCTGCCCTGGCAACTGAGAACAGGTTGTCTATGGTTGCTGAAGATGGGAGGCAAGAAGTGATGCTTCTGAGCAGCATTATTCTCTTTCAGTAACTATCTTACTAATACTCTCTATATCACCTACTTTCTGGTGATTTCACTCTCATCTCAGCATCCGTAATATAATGATGAAACTAAATTACACTGGTGGTGTATTTGAACAGCAAGTCTGTGGAGGACATTGTCCTGTTAAAGTTAATATTTGTTGACCCTTTTGGAGTTCATGGACCAACTCAAAAAGAACATACTGTGAAATGTAGACCATCATTTGAAAAAACAAGTCATCTGTTGACATTGGACAACAAAAAGCCAGCACCACCGCACTGACACGTATTCCACGTTGCAGTTCAGTTTACATGTATACCTGAGACACTATGCACTAATTCAAGCCAACCTACATGAATGTGGGCTCAAGTGAAGATGGGGTTTAGGTAAAGAATATCCTTACAGATGTGCATGAAAAGGTGGCATATGAGCATGAAAAAGAGCATGCACACACACACACACACACACACACACACACACACACACACACACACACACACACACACACACACACACACACACACACACACAGGTTCTGCTCTGATTGACTTGGAACTTACGCAAAAAGTAGAATCCTTGTTACTCTGCATTATTCAGGCTGGACCTACAAACAAGATCAAATCAGATACATAATTATTCTCTCAATGTCACATTATATTTTAAAATGTGTTGGCAGCTGTAATTCATAGAAAAACACTTTATTGGAAAAGTAGTAGCAGGCCTAAACGTTTGCATGATCCAGGATATAAAGGGTAAACAGCAACACTTCTGGGAGCAGTGGCCCAATAAAAGAAACCACCTCGGTTTTCAAGGAGTATTTGAAACATTCCCTGGAGACCTGCATCCTCTAACTACAGTGCCTTGCAAAAATATTCATCCCCCTTGGCGTTTTTCCTATTTTGTTGCATTACAACCTGTAATTTAAATAGATTTTTATTTGGATTTCATGTAATGGACATAACCAAAATAGTCCAATTTGGGGAAGTGAAATAAAAAACTTTCAAACGGAAAAGTGGTGCGTGCATATGTATTCACCCCCTTTGCTATGAAGCCCCTAAATAAGATCTGGTGCAACCAATTACCTTCAAAAGTACATAATTAGTTAAATAAACTCCACCTGTTGGCAATCTAAGTGTCACATGATCTGTCACATGATCTTAGTATATACACCTGTTCTGAAAGGCCCCAGAGTCTGCAACACCACTAAGCAAGGGGCACCACCAAGCAAGCGGAACCATGAAGACCAAGGGGCTCTCCAAACAGGTCAGGGACAAAGTTGTGGAGAAGTACAGATCAGGGTTGGGTTATAACCCTGAAGGAGCTGCAAAGCTCCACAGCGGAGATTGGAGTATCTGTCAATAGGACCACTTTAAGCCGTACACTGCACAGAGCTGGGCTTTATGGAAGAGTGACCAGAAAAAAAGCCATTGCTTGAAGAAAAAAATAATCAAACTCGTTTGGTGATCGCCAAAAGACATGTGGGAGACTCCCCAATCATATGGAAGAAGGTACTCTGGTTAAATGTAACTTTTTGGCCAACAAGGAAAACGCTATGTCTGGCACAAACCCAACACATCTCATCACCCTGAGAACACCATCCCCACAGAGAAGCATTGTGGTGGCAGCATCATGCTGTGGGGATGTTTTTCATTGGCAGGGACTTTGAAACTGGTGAGAATTGAAGGAATGATGGATGGCGTTGTGAGAAACCTGTTTCAGTCTTCCAGAGATTTGAGACGGGTGAATTTTCACCTTCCAGCAGGACAATGACCCTAAGCATACTGCTAAAGCAACACTCAAGTGGTTAAAGGAGAAACATTAAAATGTCTTGGAATGGCCTAGTCAAAGCCCAGACCTCAATCCAATTGAAAATCTGTGGTATGACTTAAAGATTGCTGCACACCAGCGGAACCCATCCAACTTGAAGGAGCTGGAGCAGTTTTGCCTTGAAGAATAGACAAAAATCCCAGTGGCTAGATGTGCCAAGCTTATAGAGCAATACCCCAAGAGACTTGCAGCTGTAATTGCTGCAAAGGTTGGCTCTACGAAGTATTGACTTTTGGGGGGGGGGGGTAAATGCACGTTCAAGTGTTCTGTTTTTTTGTCTTATTTCTTGTTTGTTTCACAATAAAAAATATTTTGCATCTTCAAATTAGTAGGCATGTTGTGTAAGTCAAATGATACAACCCCCCCGAAAATCCATTTTAATTCCAGGTTGTAGGGCAACAAAATAGAAAAATGGCAAGGGTGCTGAATACTTTCACAAGCCACTGTACCTACATGTTTCATGCAGACCACCATAGTCCCTGTGCCCAAGAATGCCAAGGTTACCTGCCTAAATGACTACCTCCCCGTAGCACTCACGTATGTAGCCATGAAGTGCTTTGAAAGGCTGGTCATGGCTCACATCAACACCATCTTCCTGGAAACCCTGGACCAACTCCAATTCACATATGGCCCCAACAGATCCACAGATGACGCAAGCTTAATGGCACGCCACACTGCCCCTTCCCACTTGGACAAAAGGAACACCTACGTGAGAATGCTGTTCATTGACTACAGCTCAGCGTTAAACACCATAGTGCCCACAAAGCTCATTGCTAAGCTAAGGATCCTGGGACTAAACATCTCTCTCTGCAACTGGATCCTGGACTTCCTGAAGGGCCGCCCCCAGGTGGTAAGGGTAGGCAAAAATCTTCCACGGTGATCCTCAACACGGGTTCCCCTCGGGGGTGCGTGCTTAGTCCCTGCCTGTGCTCCCTGTTCACCCATGACTGCGTAGCCAAGCACGACTCCAATGCCATCATTAAGTTTGCTGATGACACAAACAGTGGTAGGCCTGATCATCGACAAAGATGAGACAGCCTATAGGGAGGAGCTCAGATACCTGGCAGTGTGGTGCCAGGACAACAACATTTCCCTCAACCTGAGCAAGACAAAGGAGCTGATCGTGGACTACAGGAAATGGAGGGCCAAACACACCACCATTCACATTAACAGGGCTGTAGTGGAGCGGGTTGAGAGCTTTAAGTTCCTTGGTGTCCACATCCCAATAAACTATCATGGTCCAAAGTTGCATCACTGCCTGGTATGGCAACTGCTCGGCATCTGACCGTAAGGTGCTACAGATGGTAATGCGAATGGCCCAGTACATCATTGGGGCTAATCTTCCTGCCATCCAGGACCTCTATACTAGGCGATATTAGAGGAAGGACCAAGAAATTGTTGAAGACTCCAGCCACCCAAGTCATAGATGGTTCTCTCTGGTACCGCAAGGTAAGCAGAGCACGGAGTGCCAATTCTAGCTCCAAAAGGCTCCTCAACGGCTTCTAACCCTAAGCCAAAAAACTTCTGAAAAATGTATCAAACGGCTACCCTTACTTTTTTTTACACTGCTGCTACTCGCTGCTTATTATCTATGCATAGTCATCTTTACCCCTACGTATACGTACATATTACCTCAACTATCTATGTCCACAGACGTAGATTTTTGGTACAATATATACCGGACCAAATCTGAAAAATCATAGACGTTGTTTGATTGTTTGGTTCTGATTAGACCCAGTCCGGATGGGCCTTGATTTCAACAGCAACAGACAGACTGGCCTATATTTGGTCCAAACATAGACATCTATAATTGGTTCACATTTGATCTGGTCCGGACCGGCCTTGATCTGGCACAAACATAGATGTCTATGATTGGTTCAGATTTGGTCCTGTCCAGACCAGAACAAATCTTAACAAATCATAGACATCTATGTCCCAGGACCCCTTTTGTGATAGCAAATTCATTAGGGACCACCTCATAATCAGAACAAATCGAGTGAGATCAAAATAGTGTATGGCAGGATGAACCAAGTTCCTGGCCCTAGAAGAAGATTTGGCCGTATTCAAGCAAAATTCCTGCAATTCTACACATTTTGTCATGGGACAGATATAAAACGTTGTTGATTTAAAGGCCTAGTTTTATATATATTCAGTACCAGTCAAAAGTTTGAACACACCTACTTATTCCAGGGTTTTTCTTTATTTTTGACAATTTTCTACATTAAAGAATAATGAAGACATATAATAATAATGAAGACATCAAAACTATGAAATAACACATATGGAATCAAGTGTTAACAAATCAAAATATATTTTATATTGATATTGTTTGAAGTAGCCACCCTTTGCCTTGAATGACAGCTTTGCACACTCTTGGCATTCTCTCAACTAGCTTCATGAGGTAGTCACCTGGGAATGCATTTCAATTAACAGGTGTGCCTTGTTAAAAGTTAATTTGTGGAATTTCTTTCCTTCTTAATGCGTTTGAGCCAATCAGTTGTGTTGTGACAAAGTAGGGGTGCTATACAGAAGACAGCCCTATTTGGTAAAAGACAGAGTCCATATTATGGCAAGAACAGCTCAAATAAGCAAAGAGAAATTACATTTCATCAATACTTTAAGACACGAAGGTCAGTCAAGATGGAACATTTCAAAAACTTTGAAAGTTTCTTCAAGTGAAGTCACAAAAACCATCAAGTGCTATGATGAAACTGGCTCTCATGAGGAGCGCCACAGGAAAGGAAGACCCAGGGTTACCTCTACTGCAGATGATAAGTTCATTAGAGTTAACTGCACCTCAGATTGTAGCCCAAATACATGCTTCACAGAGTTCAAGTAACAGACACATCTCAACATCAACTGTTCAGAGGAGACTGCATGAATCAGGCCTTCATTGTCGAATTGCTGCAAAGAAACCACTACTAAAGGACACCAATAAGAAGAAGAGACTTGCTTGGGCCAAGAAACACAAGCAATGGACATTAGACTGGTGGAAATCTGAGAGAATGCCATGAGTGTGAAAAACTGTGACTACATTGAAGAATCTAAAATGTATGTATATATATATATATATATATATAAAATACACTTTTTTGGTTACTACATGATTCTATATGTATTATTTCATAGTTTTGACATCTTTACTATTATTCTACAATGTAGAAAATAGTAAAAAATAAAGAAAAAATAGAATGAGTAGGTGTGTCCAAACTTTTGACTGGTACTATATATATGAAGAAGCCATGTAATCCTTTACTCCCCAACCCTGACCACGTGACAGACATCCGGCTTCTTCACCAGACATGACGCTTGGCATTCAGGCCAAAGAGTTCAATCTAGGTTTCATCAGACAAGAGAATCTTGTTTCTCATAGTCTGAGTCCATTATGTGCCTTTTGGCAAACTCCAAGCTAGTAGTCATGTGCCTTTTACTGAGGACTGGCTTCCATCTGACCACTCTACGATAAAGGCCTGATTGGTTGAGTGTTGCAAAGATGGTTGTCCTTCTCCACAGAGGAACTCTGGAGCTCTGTCAGAGTGACCATCGGGTCTTGGTCACCTCCCTCCATAAGGCCCTTCTTCGTTGATTGGCCGGGCAGCCAGCTCTAGGAAGAGTTTTGGTGGTTCCAAACTTCTAAAACTGCAAACCATGAAGAAAATATTCCAATAGAATCATCCTCTAAATAAAACCAAAGCAATATCACAAATGAAAGGGATGTGCTGAATGACATAAGTCACATGGGCAGGCACACAACCATGAAGCTACTACTGGACAGGGAAGCAGACCCCAACTCCTCCAGTGTGCCCATGCCTGTCTTCTTCCTGGTATCAAGGCAAGCCACATCCAGGCTGTCAGGCGTCTGCTGGAGTGTGGAGCAAGTGCCTGCCTTCAGAGGTGGGTTATCGCTCACCTTTCTTTTACTCTTTCTCACTCTGGGTTAGCCCCACTAACAAAACATTGGCTACTCCTAGCTGGCTCTAGTTGACTACACAGACTTGATGTTTCAATATGACTGTGGTTGCTGGAATGGCTTAATTATGGCTGCAGTCCCTGTACAGGGATCAACATCAGGGGAAATTTCAGAGTGACAAGTAATAGTACTCGATAAAACTCAAACTTTCATTAAAGCACACATACAGGGTACTCAATTAAAGCTACACTCGTTGTGAATCTAGCCAACATGTCAGATTTTTAAAATGCTTTTCGGCGAAAGCATGAGAAGCTATTATCTGATAGCATGCAACCCCCCGAAATACACGAAGGGGACGTAAACACGATAATTTGCGTAGCCGGCGCTACACAAAACGCAGAAATAAAATATAAAACATTCATTACCTTTGACGAGCTTCTTTGTTGGCACTCCTATATGTCCCATAAACATCACAATTGGGTCTTTTTTTCGATTAAATCGGTCCATGTATACCCAAAATGTCAATTTATGAAGACTGTCAGATCCAGGAAAAAAATCCTTTTTTAAAATTAAAAAAGTTGCCTATAAACTTTGACAAAACACTTCAAACTACTTTTGTAATCCAACTTTAGGTATTAGTAAACGTTAATAAATCGATCAAATTGATCACGGAGCGATCTGTATTCAATAGCAGCAAGTCAACAAATCATGGACGATTTTCTCTCTTCCATAACTTTCTCTTGTGTACTCGATGACAGGAAGTGCCTATTTCTCATTTCACCAAGGATTAACTTCAACCCAATTCCCAACACTGGCGACATCGTGCGGAAGCTGTAGGAACTGTAAACTGGACCGTATCTATTTTCTCTTGCCATAGACAATACAGAGACTGGCGGAGTGATATTTTTTGTGTGTTTTTTGTGAACAGATTTCCTTGGGATTTTGCCTGCAACAGATGTTCTGTTATAGTCACAGACATGATTTAACCAGTTTTAGAAACTTCAGAGTGTTTTCTATCCACACATACTAGTCATATGCATATACTATATTCCTTGCATGAGTAGCAGGACGTTGATATTTTGTGCGATTTTTAACAAAAAGCTGAAAAAATTCACACGCTCCTTAAGAGGTTTTAATGGTAACAAAAGGCTAGAGCGGTTGGTTGGTCTATTCCAGTGGGAAGTTACATTCAAATATCTCCTCTCATCTCTTGTGTTCCAGCAAAAGGGATTATACCCTCTGCACTTCGCTGCAGCTCTCACCAGGGCAGAGGGCCCAAAGATCACAGAGCTGCTGCTGCACACCGTGGGAGGGAGTTTGAAATAAGTAGGTTACCACTCTACTACTTCTCTCCTCCTCCCCTAGTCCCCCTATGTAATCATTCTAAACTTGGTATAGGGTTTTCTCCCAACTCTCCATGACGGTTCAGTGAGATCTCTCGCTGTGTTTAACACCAACCACTTAATTATTTCCATTGGATTTCCCCTCTCACACCCTCTCCATCCCTCAGTAGCCATTTAGTACATGAATACCCTGTTATAATATGTGAGGAGTAAATCTGAATCCGTCTTTTTCATGGCACAATGTGAAATGTTCCTGCTCTGTTCTCTTACATTCATTTGGTCCCTTCAATTGTTCACAGACTGAGCTGTTTTGAACCAGAAGGTTTTGTCCTCCAACAAAGAGTTAATTTGCTGTAACAAGGGCGTTCTAAGCTTGCAACGATTATGGGAAGGCGGGGAGCTGCCAATTTCAGCTGGATGGGAGGAAGGAAGGAAGGAAGGAAGGAAGGGAGCACATCCTTGAGAGGAGCTGGAACACATTGGGTGGGAGGGAGGGAGGGGAGCTGGAACACATTGGGAGGGAGGGAGGGAGAGGAGCTGGAACACATTGGGAGGGAGGGAGGGAGGGAGGGAGCTGGAAGAAATGCTGGGGGGCACGAAAGGAGCTGGTTGGGACATCACACACAGTAAGGCTGAGATGAGTTGGTCCTGCCCTCCCCCCCACTACACAGCCAATTAATTAAAAATAACCAACTCACTATCAAGCTTTTATTATTTGGATCAGCTGTGTAGTGATAGTGCAAAACCCAAACGTGCACCCAGGGGGGGGCTGAACTACTAAACTACAACAAGGGTGTGACCCCTTGTATTAGGCTCCTGTAAGATTTCAGACAAGGAAATTGCACGTTTAAAGCTATATAAGTTTTAGTCACTAGATGGAAGCAAAGGCATTGTTATTGCATGTACATGAGAAAAGGGTTTTGAAGAAACAGAAAACAAGGTCTGAGGTTAACACAGGCTTAGGAGATCGTGTACGTTTTGTTCTAAGAGATAATAGCAGTCCGTTAACATGACCTTTATGAATTATGAAGCGTTTGTGATTTACGTGCTTTTTTTTATAACAGATTCTCCAGAATTCACTAAATATTCATCAGTTAACGTCAATTTATCTCAATGAACAAAACATACAAGATCTCCTAAGCCTGTGTAAACCTCAGACCTTATTTTCTGGGTTTCTTCCAAAACCCTATTCTTTGGCTGTACAAACAAGAGGTAACTTATCAGCATCTTGAGAGGTCCAAGGAGAAGCTGGCAAGAGGGTTAGTTTAGGGTAGGATCAGAGTAGGATAAGGCCCCATCTTCACTGCAGGACATTATTTCTGTCAGTCATGACCCATTAGATGCCAGAGAGATTGGGAATAAGCATGGCTCTGTGTTTGTGTCCACAGCTTAGCCCAATGACCCAAACAGCTCTGTGTTGAAAGCCAAAAGCAACAAGTGCTCTCAGGATCCAGACACTCAAAGACGATACTTACGAGCCGGGGTCAAAACCTGGCCCAGAAACTCTCAGAGACACTTTGAAAACCTGAAAAAGAACTACAGCGTTATCTGACAGCTACACAGAGACAGATCCTGCTATATTAAAGCACTTTAGGAGTAGAATTTCTCTAGAAACATGGAGTATGGTGACTTGATTTGATTTCTTGTGAAATTGTGTGCCAGATGATTTGAGAGACATGATAATGTGCAGGAAGATAAACTAATGATAATGAAACATTGTATGGACAGCATCCTAGTACTGTTGACTCTTGACTCTATTATCCCAAGTAGCAGTTAAAAAGAACAGTCAGTCATCTTTGTCATCACGTTTAAAGTAACTGACACAATCTAGGGTAAAAACGACAGGGCGTTGACATATTTTCACCTCGGCATTGTTGCAAATGTATTTTTTTTATTTTTCATAACTTGGACACTTTGTCAAATTGTCACATTGTTCTTATGCTTCCCACGGTAGTTGGACAATTAAGCGTATTCACAAAATACTTGGGGCCCCTGTTTTTCTTTTCATCCATTTATTCCAAATACATAAACTCATTCACACCCTGACACATAAAAACACACTCACACCAGACCTGGGTTCAAATACTATTTCAGGTATTTTGATTACTTTTCAATACATTTCAAAAAAAGTATTCAGACAAAATTATAAAAAATAAAAAAACAGTAGCTGATTATTGGAATCTATTTAGAAATATACTTGGAAAGTATGTGAAAATACTCAAATACATGGCTCGAATACACTCCCATGCCTTTAACATAGGTATTTCAAATATTATTTAAAATAAGTATTTGGAAAATACTTTCAAATGCAATTTGGTCAACTATTTGGTTTTTACAAATAATCATTAAAATACTCAAAAGTAATTATTTTGGGCTGTGTATTTGAAAATACTCAAATATACAGAAAAATTCTTCAAATAACAATTACTCAAATACACGTGTTTGTACCCAGATCTGCACCACACATGCATGGTAATCAGCCAGTCTGTATCTGTATCCAAATCAATCAGCACTTCAACATGGCGCTTCTCACCCATTGATTTTCCATTGTGCTGATTCTCTGTGCATTGAGAGAGGGCCTGCTCATCGATTGCTCAGCATGCGTGGGCCCTGGGATCTGCACTGAGGAGCCCAGTGTTAGGTTTACAGCACAAAGAGTTTAAATTAAGAGCTATAAGAATCTGCAGGTAACAGGGAATGGGCCTGTGTTGTGTTGATCTTCTTCCCACCTCAATTAAAGTAAGGGAAATTAAGAACACAATATCTCTCTACTGAATGTGCCTGGGTACCATATGAAAAGCAGGTTAAGGAAGAAACATGCAGTCTCATGGGCCTGTGTTGAAGGAGAAACAAGGTGCAGTGCAAATTTAAGGGATGGTAAACAAGACTGGAAAGCAGTACTCATGCTCTCAGTCTATTGTTTCCGTTTCATTTAGCTCTATTTTCAATGCTTCTTTCCTGGGTAATCAGACGCTGTATTCACACAGTCTTAAAGCATACATTTTACATGCATCCATTCATACTGTGCCTATATGCAGTCAGTCAAACAGTCACATACACAGTTTTACACAAAGTCAAAGACAAGCATTCACACACTTACATACCGTACACCAGTACATTGACACCTACACTGCGTTACATTAATGGACACTGTGTCACCAGATCTTCCCCATTCTAACATCCACGTACTGTCTGGATGTCTTAAATTATTCAACCCCAACATTTAATCACCATTGGCCATACATACACAATTTGCCACTACATCAGATGTATTCTCTGCTATGAGACTTGTAACTGTACACACACAGACACTTTGAAATGGTCCTCCTGTGTGTGACGGGGGGGAACATGAGCCAGCTCCTACAATGCACTTAGATCACTGACTACACCTTATCTCATTACAATCTCACATTCCAGCAATGTTTGGAGAACATGTGACTGCGTTTTAGTCAAGGCATTCCCACTCCACATCCAGCTGTAGTCAACTGTGTAGATGGCAGGTGGGGAAGGTTCAGACCCCTAAGCTTGGGTTAATGACCATAGATTACATTATATTATAAGACATAGAAAATATGTACAAAAAGGTGAACCCGTCTTGTTTTTTTGGACAGGTCGCTAGGATGTGTTGAGTGAACAATACTAACCAAGGTCTCCGTCATCATGCCACAACTGGTACACTATGATTGAAATTGTTCTGAAAAAAAGATCTGTGAAAAGATCTGCATGTGTGTGTTGGGCTTCTTTCGGCATGTGTAAATGCTGTGTGTTTCTGGCTAAGTGAACTATGCTTTATCACCTGACTGTTAACAGAATGGTGGTTTTTACAAGTTTTAAGACCAGATGGATAAATGAAAATATCAGGCCCAGTGAGAGGCTTATAGGCCTAGTCTGACAAAAGTGGTTTTCTACAGTCCTTCAGCAGAGGTCAGGTATATAGTTATACTGCTTTCACAGATACCCTCTCAAGTGAAGTTTGTCAATGGTGCTGTGTTAATGTGCTATTGATGCAAGTATATTACAAGTACAAGAAACCATTATTTTTGATTTAATATACTTGAGAGATCCAAATTCCCTGTCACTGTGATTGATAAGAAAAACAAATGCATTGGATTAGCACACTGAAGATACACACCAAACCGTCTCTCACAGTGTTCTCACAACATCACTGTCAAGTTATTGGCATTGTTAGAACATTGCAACAAGGTCACATTGACTTTACATTGAGTGGCATGATCGCTAAGAAGCTTGTCCCATCCAAACATTGCATCTAGCATGTGAACCATCCTTGTTCACCACCCAAGCATAGAAACAATAAAAAGAAGCCAAAGACCAGCTCTACTTGCCACATTTAAAATATTTCAAAACAAGAAAAAATTATTAGGACATTTCTTTGTGTTTCTCTCATTAAAATGAAAGGTAGTCCATTCATTCAATAACAATCCTTTCCTATTTGGCAAAGTTACCCACCCATCCCCCTTTTTTCTCTCTTCTATTCCATCTCAGAGCCCTACTCCAAAACACAGTCTCGACTGGATGCACCACCAGTCCATTATCGCCTGCGCAGCAGTGTGGCCAATGAGAGCAAGAGGAGGAGGATGGAGGGGTGGGTCTGGGTTCCTGTGCCCTTCACCTTCTTGTTCTCAGGATGATTGTAGTATCTGGTGCTGTCTGCTTTGGGCACAATGACACGAGGTCCATTACGGGCACACGACTCGCCTGTACACATTCCACTTCCTGAACCACTGACGTCATCACCTGGAGACAAAGGAAAGGCCTTGGTTAATTGAAATTAGGATATCAGTGAGACCAAGCGGTTCAACATGTTTCTGATACACTCCCAACTCTAACCTGCACATCCAATACCCCCCATCCCCAAAACCAATACCCCATATCCTCTCACCATGTCTACTATACTCTCGGCCCTTCCTCCCTCCTCTCTCAACCCTCCTCCCCCTCTCCACTCCCGCCCGTCACTCACTGGCATCCTGGAAGTCCACATCATTGCCGTTGAGGGCGTTCCTCAGACGGTTGGTCATGATCTTCAACTGCATGATCTGCTGGCGGATAGTCATGTCTGGCTTGGTGATGTCGATGTCCACTTCTGGGTTGTTGATCTGGCTGGCCAGGCCGTCGCCCATCACCTCAAGAAGATACCTGGACACAGAACACATCAACACGTCACTTCGCAGGCAACGCATTTGGTACTACTGTGGATTTCTGTGGTACCACATTGCAGGAGGATGACAACATTTTGGACTAGGCCTCCTGCTGCACATTATTGTAATGTGAATTTGGACCATGATGGGGATGTATGGCAAGTAGGTTTTTGTGGGTTATGTTGTCTTTTCCTGTTCTAATCTGGACAAATTTGGACAAATCAATTTTCGTTCAGGGATTTAGTCTATCGATATCACCAGTGATTTATTTGTCATTCTTTGTATGTACAGTGCCTTGCGAAAGTATTCTGCCCCCTTGAACTTTGCGACCTTTTGCCACATTTCAGGCTTCAAACATAAAGATATAAAACTGTATTTTTTGTGAAGAATCAACAACAAGTGGGACACAATCATGAAGTGGAACGACATTTATTGGATATTTCAAACTTTTTTAACAAATCAAAAACTGACAAATTGGGCATGCAAAATTATTCAGCCCCCTTAAGTTAATACTTTGTAGCGCCACCTTTTGCTGCGATTACAGCTGTAAGTCGCTTGGGGTATGTCTCTATCAGTTTTGCACATCGAGAGACTGAATTTTTTTCCCATTCCTCCTTGCAAAACAGCTCGAGCTCAGTGAGGTTGGATGGAGAGCATTTGTGAACAGCAGTTTTTAGTTCTTTCCACAGATTCTCGATTGGATTCAGGTCTGGACTTTGACTTGGCCATTCTAACACCTGGATATGTTTATTTTTGAACCATTCCATTGTAGATTTTGCTTTATGTTTTGGATCATTGTCTTGTTGGAAGACAAATCTCCGTCCCAGTCTCAGGTCTTTTGCAGACTCCATCAGGTTTTCTTCCAGAATGGTCCTGTATTTGGCTCCATCCATCTTCCCATCAATTTTAACCATCGTCCCTGTCCCTGCTGAAGAAAAGCAGGCCCAAACCATGATGCTGCCACCACCATGTTTGACAGTGGGGATGGAGTGTTCAGAGTGATGAGCTGTGTTGCTTTTACGCCAAACATAACGTTTTGCATTGTTGCCAAAAAGTTCAATTTTGGTTTCATCTGACCAGAGCACCTTCTTCCACATGTTTGGTGTGTCTCCCAGGTGGCTTGTGGCAAACTTTAAACAACACTTTTTATGGATATCTTTAAGAAATGGCTTTCTTCTTGCCACTCTACCATAAAAGGCCAGATTTGTGCAATATACGACTGATTGTTTTCCTATGGACAGAGTCTCCCACCTCAGCTGTAGATCTCTGCAGTTCATCCAGAGTGATCATGGGCCTCTTGGCTGCATCTCTGATCAGTCTTCTCCTTGTATGAGCTGAAAGTTTAGAGGGATGGCCAGGTCTTGGTAGATTTGCAGTGGTCTGATACTCCTTCCATTTCAATATTATCGCTTGCACAGTGCTCCTTGGGATGTTTAAAGCTTGGGAAATCTTTTTGTATCCAAATCCGGCTTTAAACCTCTTCACAACAGTATCTCGGACCTGCCTGGTATGTTCCTTGTTCTTCATGATGCTCTCTGCGCCTTTAAAGGACCTCTGAGACTATCACAGTGCAGGTGCATTTATACGGAGACTTGATTACACACAGGTGGATTGTATTTATCATCATTAGTCATTTAGGTTAACATTGGATCATTCAGAGATCCTCACTGAACTTCTGGAGAGAGTTTGCTGCACTGAAAGTAAAGGGGCTGAATAATTTTGCACGCCCAATTTTTCAGTTTTTTATTTGTTAAAAAAGTTTGAAATATCCAATAAATGTCGTTCCACTTCATGATTGTGTCCCCTTGTTGTTGATTCTTCACAAAAAAATACAGTTTTATATCTTTATGTTTGAAGCCTGAAATGTGGCAAAAGGTCGCAAAGTTCGAGGGGGCCGAATACTTTCGCAAGGCACTGTATCTGTCCATCTATCTCAGACTCTCCTTATCATCTCGATCCCGTCTTCCTCTGGGGCCTCTTCTCATCCACGGGACTATATTGCTGTGGTCACAGTACTGGATGGAAAAACCACACACTCATGCAAATAGTCTGAGTAGCCATTTGATTACCTGCGGCAGGGTAGCCTAGTGGTTAGAGTGTTGGACTAGTAACCGAAAGGTTGCAAGTTCATATCCCCGAGCTGAGAAGGTACAAATCTGTCCTTCTGCTCCTGAACAGGGAGTTAACCCACTGTTCCTATGGCCGTCATTGAAAATAAGAATTTGTTCTTAACTGACTTGCCTAGTTAAATAAAGGTAAAATAAAAAAATAAAAAACCTGTTGAGGAGTCTTAAGGTTAAAAGCTGTTGAGAAGGCTTTTGGTCCGAGACTTGATGCTCCGGTACTGCTTGCCATGCGGTAGCAGAGAGAACAGTCTATGACTGGGGTGACTAGGGTCTTTGAACATTTTTAGGGCCTTCCTCTGACAGCGCCTGTTGTAGAGGTCCTGGATGGCAGGCAGCTTAGCCCCAGTGCTGTACTAGGCTGTATGCATTACCCTCTGTAGTGCCTTGCAGTCGGAGGCCGAGCAGTTGCCGTACCAGGCAGTGATGCAACCAGTCAGGATGCTCTCGACGGTGCAGCTGTATAACCTTTTGAGGATTTGAGGACCCATTCCAAATATTGTTAGTTTCCTGAGGGGCAATAGGCTTTGTCGTGCCCTCTTCACGACTGTCTTGGTGTGTTTGGACCATTCTAGTTTGTTGATGATGTAGACACCAAGGAACTTCAAGCTCACAAATGGGGGCGTGCTCGGTCCTCCTTTTCCTGTAGTCCACAATCATGTCCTTTGTCTTGATTACGTTGAGGGATAGGTTATTATTCTGGCACCACCCGGGCCAGGTCTCTGACCTCCTCCCTATAGGCTGTCTCGTTGTTGTCGGCGATCAGGCCTACCACTGTTGTGTCGTCTGCAGACTTAATGATGGTGTTGGAGTCGTGCCTGGCCAAGCAATCGTGGGTGAACAGGGAGTACAGGAGGGGACTGAGCATGCACCCCCAAGGTTTCTCCAGTGTGGAGGATCAGTGTGGCAGATGTGCTGCTACCTACCCTCACCACCTGAGGCAGCCCGTCAGGAAGTCCAGGATCCAGTTGCAGAGGGAGGTGTTTAGTCCCAGGATCCTTAACTTAGTGATGAGCTTTGAGGACACTATGGTGTTGAACGCTGAGCTGTAGTCAATGAATAGCATTCTCATGTAGGTGTTCCTTTTGTCCAGGTGGGAAAGGGCAGTTAGGAGTGCATTAGAGATTGCATCATCTATGGATCTGCTTGAGCGGTATGCAAATTGGAGTGGATCTAGGGTTTCTGGGATAATGGCGTTAATGTGAGCCATTACCAGCCTTTCAAAGCACTTCATGGCTACGGACGTGAGTGCTACGGGTCTGTAGTATTTAGGCAGGTTACCTTAGTGTTCTTTGGCACAGGGACTATGGTGGTCTGCTTGAAACATATTGGTATTACAGACTCAATCAGGGAAATGTTAAAAATCTCAGTGAAGACACCTGCCAGTTGGTCAGCACATGCCCAGAGCACACGTCCTGGTAATCCTTGGCCCAGCGGCCTTGTGATCGTTAACCTGTTTAAAGGTCTTACTCACGTCGGCTACGGAGAACTTGATCAAACAGTCGTCCGGAAAAGCTGAGCATAGAAGTGATTTAGCTTGTCTTATAGGCTCGTGCCACCTATGCAGCTCGCGGCTGTGCTTCCCATTGTAGTCAGTTTGTAGGCACTGCCACAGCCGACGAGAGTTGGAGCCGGTGTAGTAAAATTCAATCTTATTCCTGTATTGTCACTTTGCCTGTTTGATGGTTCGTCAGAGAGCATAGCAGGATTTATTATAAGCTTCCGGGTTAGAGTTCTAAGAAAATCTTGTCTGCTAAATTAACTAGTGTGCCCACAGCCATATGGCATAGCCAGAACAAATCAAATGTAATTTGTCACATACACATGGTTATCAGATGTTAATGTGAGCGTAGCGAAATGCTTGTGCTTCAAATTCCGACAGTGCAGTAATATCTAACAAGTAGTCAAACAAATTCACAACGGCTACCCTATACACACAATGTAAGAGGATGGATATGTAAACATTATTAAAGTGGCATTATTTAAAGTGACTAGTGATAACATTATTAAATCCACTTATTAAAGTGGCTAGAGAATTGAGTCTGTATGTTGGCAGCAGCCTCTCTATGTTACTGATGGCTGTTTAACAGTCTGATGGTCTTGAGATAGAAGCTGTTTTCAGTCTCTCATTCCCAGCTTTGATGCAACGGTACTGATCTCGCCTTCTGGATGATAGTAGGGTTAACCGGCAGTGGCTCGGGTGGTTGCTGTCCTTAATGATCTTTTTGGCCTTCCTGTGACATCGGGTGCTGTAGATATCCTGGAGGGCAGGTAGTTTGCCCCCGGTGATGCATTGTGCAAACCCCACTACCTTCTGGAAAGCCTTGCGGCGGAAGAAGGTGCAGTTGCCGTACCAGGCGGTGATACAGCCCGACAGAATGCTCTCGATTTTGCATCTGTAGAAGTTTGTGAGGGTTTTAAGTGACAAGCTAAATTTCTTCATCCTCCTGAGGTTGGAAAGGCGCTGTTGCGTCTTCTTCACCACGCTGTCTGTGTGGGTGAACCATTTCAGTTTGTCCGTGATGTGTACGCTGAGGAACTTAAACTTTCCACTTTCGCCACTACTGTCCCGTCGATGTGGATAGGGGGGTGCTCCCTCTACTATTTACTGAAGTCCACGATCATCTGTTTTGTTGATGTTGAGTGAGAGATTATTTTCCTGACACCACACTCCGAGGGCCCTCACCTCCTTACTGTAGGCTGTCTTGTCGTTGTTGGTAATCAAACCTACCACTGTAGTGTCATCTGCAAACTTGATGATTGAGTTGTAGACATGCATGGCCATGCAGTCATGGGTAAACATGGAGTACAGGAGAGGGCTGAGAACGCACCCAGCGGGGTGGAAATGGATCAGCGGGGTGGAAATGTTGTTTCCTACCTTCTCCAACTGGGGGGCGGCCAGTCAGAAAGTCCAGGACCCAGTTGCACAGGGCGGGGTCGAGACCCAGGGTCTCGAGCTTAATGATGAGTTCGGTGGGTACTATGGTGTTGAATACTGAGCTGTAGTCAATGAACAGCATTCTTACATAGGTATTCCTCTTGTCCAGATGGGACAGTGTGATGTCGTGCAGTGTGATGACTAGGATAGGGATTGATTGAATATGTCCATAAACACACCAGCCAGCTGGTCTGCACATGCTCTGTGGATGTGGCTAGGGATGCAGTCTGGGCCGGAAGCCTTGCGAGGGTTAACACATTTAAATGTTTTACTCATGTTGGCCACCTGGCCACGTTGAAAGAGAGCCCGCAGTCTTTGGTAGCGGGCCGTGTCAGTGGTACTGTATTGTCCTCAAAGCGCGCAAAGAAGTTATTTTTGTAATCCTTGATTGACTGTAGACGTTGCCACATACGTTTCGTGTTTGAGCCGTTGAATTGCGACTCTACTTGTCTCTGTACTGACACTTTGCTTGTTTGATTGCCTTGCGGCGGGAATAGCTACACTGTTTGTATTCGGTCATGTTTCCAGTCGCCTTGCCATGATTAAATGCGGTGGTTCGCGCTTTCAGTTTGCACGAACGCTGTCATCAATCCACAGTTTCTGGTTAGGTAAGGTTTTAATAGTGACAGTGCGTACAACATCTCCAATGCACTTCCTAATAAACTCACTCACGAGACAGCGTAAACAGATAGGGCATATACGTATAGGGCCTAACATAGGACAACTCAGAGTATGCTATTCTGTTCTTCTAAAATAGACAGCTTTTTTTTCATAACATGTTTCTTTAGAACTGTCTAAAATAAATAATGGATTTATTGTGATGGTGTAGGCTATATTACATGGATTTATTATACTTAGACTAAACTGTAGATGTTCCAAAGATCTGCATCAGTGGCTTGTAGGCTGTGCGTGGAAGCCAGGAGATGCTAAAAGTGTTGATGTTAATTAACAGTCAGTTACCGTGAGACTGGCAGTTATTTGCTTGACAATCACCGGCTGAGAAAATGTCATGACCGCCACAGCCCTAGATACATGCATTACTAATGGTCCCATTGCCTTGGAGTTGCAGTTTTATGTCATGACCGCCACAGCCCTAGATACATGCATTACTAATGGTCCCATTGCCTTGGAGTTGCAGTTTTATGTCATGACCGCCACAGCCCTAGCTACATGCATTACTCATGGTCCCATTGCCTTGGAGTTGCAGTTTTATGTCATGACCGCCACAGCCCTAGCTACATGCATTACTAATGGTCCCATTGCCTTGGAGTTGCAGTTTTATGACATGGCCTGTCACATATTTCAATATTTCAGCATCACACACACACACACACACACACACACACACACACACACACACACACACACACACACACACACACACACACACACACACACACATACACTTTTATATCAGCGTCCAATGCTGCTTTAACGCTAACACAAACACGCCCATGAACCCACAAGTACATACAGTTTTTATGACACAGTCATTATTCAGCGTAAACAGTCCTCCATAAATCTAAATGCCCAAATCTCAATCCAATAAGGGAGGAGTTATGGCTCTGCAGAAGGGGAGGTAAACTGCTCCATCATCCATTTAGTTTACAGAGGGTCTTGGGGATTCACTCTAACCAGAGAGAATGTTGCATGACAAATAGGCAGTGCTGTGTCTATAGCTCTGTGAATGGTTAGCATGTTCATCCTCATTCTAAAAGGGCATCTCAGGGTTACCTGAGCAATCCACATCCAACACAGTACAGATGTTCTCAGACATTTGAAGCGGAATAGTATACCATGGGATGGTATGCTACATATTCCTGTTGACAATGTGTCAGTAACAGTCTGTCTATGCCAGACAGCTAAACTACAGGACAGGTGCTCATCATACCTGGCTTTGGTCATGCCATTCCAGCACTTGTCATCACTAGCTGCTCCTGCTGCCACTTTACTACTGCACAGAGCAGCTGGCAGCTGGACCCAGTACTGCTGCATCTCCCGCAGCTTACTGGACACATCAGATATCTAGGAGAGAAATGACAAACGAGTCAACACAAAACACGCATGTACACACACACAGAGTGAGTGAGTGAGTGAGTGAGTGAGTGAGTGAGTGAGTGAGTGAGTGAGTGAGTGAGTGAGAGAGAGAGAGAGAGCTATTCTTGGTCTACTGGGTACATTAGACTCAACAGAGAGGATGTCCTGCAGTTTTAATGACACACACACCTGCATCTCCAGCCGGACCCCTGCGGTGGGGCTGGGTTTGTACCCCATTGCGGTGCTGGCGGGGTTAACTCTCTTCTTTTTCTCCTCAGACCCAGAACTCTGTGTGCCTGCCACCTTGGGGGTCCCACAGGCCTGTAACACCTACCACCAAACACACAGTAAAACAACACCTTTAGACACACACATCTGAGACTCAAACACATGTAAAATAGCATAGAGCGTGGGAGTAAAGGTTTAGTCAGCGTTTGGTGCTGGTTGAACGGACCTTGCTGGTGAAGACCTCTGTGTTCTCCTGCATGTAGAGGATGGCGTCTGAGATACGGAGGGGGATGGAGTAGATGACCGCGTCCACACTGGGGTCAGAACTGAAACTAGATGCCACCTGCAGCATGGTGTCTGGACAAACAGAGACAGGATATTAACAAGGGGAAAGACTGAGTGTGTGTGTGTGTGTGTGTGTGTGTGTGTGTGTGTGTGTGTGTGTGTGTGTGTGTGTGTGTGTGTGTGTGTGTGTGTGTGTGTGTGTGTGTGTGTGTGTGTGTGTGTGTGTGTGTGTGTGTGTGTGTGTGTGTGTGCATGCATGTGTCTGTGCCAGTGTTTGTGTTGTCAGTGTCCGTGTCCGTGCAGTCCGGCGGACATGTGTGTCTCTCACCGATGAGGTTCTGCCACTCGGTGTCGAGGTCGGCCTGGTTGGCGAGGCATCCCTTCATGACGTTTCTGCAGTAGTTGGCACATGGCTTGACTGAGGCCAGGCCTCGACAGTGAGGACAGTACAACAGCTTCATCATGGCACGGGTACACTCTGGGCTGAGAGGTACCTGGAGGAAAAGACCAATCATCATCATCATCAACAATGAGCTTTGCATCTTTTCAATTTTGACTTCAACTGTGAGGAGTTATGAGTAATACGACGAGTTGGAATGGGAAGGTCATGTTTTGTAAAATAACTGCTATTCTGAATTCTATTTTCACACAGGCATGATGACTGGCGCCTGTGTAGAGTAGAGAGTTGTTCCTTGTTACTTCTTAGGTCTCTATATATGTATCAAGTCAACTGTGCATAGCGATAGGGGCCGTTACACTTGTCAGTGCGAAGACCGATGAAAAGCCCAGTAAAGCTCACTTAGAGACATCTTTCCTCCCCTGATGTACTGACTGGTTCCCTCCAGAACTGCCATTTTGTACACAGGTCTCTGAATGCATACACCATCTCCAATACAGAGACAGAAGTTCACCCTCATTGCATTTGTGGTTATAATATGTATTATAATCTTGATTATCATGTATTGATTATGATTAAGAGTATTGTGTGATATGGAAGGGCAACACTACCATGCTGCTAACACATGACCGTGGTTAGATAGTGGATAAAGAAGTGGATATGTTGGTCCATGTTGTGTAGATGTTTGTGGTCAGAAGAGTCGGCCATCATTTCCAAAGACAATCACACATTCAGAGGAAGACCCATGTCATTTTCCCAGATTGCAGTTTCAAATTTAGCTCCTTAATGTGGATGTCTAGAGTTTGACACCATTAAGAACTTTACAAGCAAACTGATCAGATAACAAGATTAAAGAGGCATCATTACAACCGGTCCTTGTATTGCCAGACTTCACAGGGACACATCAACAGGGTTTAATGTAAACAGACAGCCGGCTTCCTAGCACGTCCGACAGCCACCGATTGATTGTGACATCCCAGTGTGAGATCTCCTACAGAGTGACATAACAGGAGGGGGAGTGGAGCAGAGCAGAGGCCAGTTATTGGTGGCTGCTAAATTAAGATCAATGATGGGACAGATACCCATGATGCCTCACTGTTACAGCAGCCACCATCACTGGCAGTAATGACAATAATCAACCATAGCTCCAAGGAATTCTTCCATCTGCATGCTCTCTCCCCCTCTCTCTCTCTCTCTCTCTCAGATTCTCTCTCTCAGATTCTCTCTCAGATTCTCTCTCTCAGATCCTTTCACTCAGATCCTCTCACTTTACTCAAACTCTCTCTCTCTCATACACTCACATTCATGGATCTCTCTATACCTCCTCCTCTATATCTCCCTCTCCCTGTGTTCTATTTAAAGGTGGTAAAGCTTGTGGTATCATGTACTGGAAACCCAGACTGTATTTAAATGGGCCAGACTCTGGCCTCTTTGTGCCAACATAAAGAGTGGTTTGAAATGGTGGTTATTTTTAGCAAGAAGGGAGTGAGAATCCACTGGATTCCTGCAAGTGGCTATTGGCCTCTGTGGTGTTTGTGTAAACAGCTTGTGTATGTTCGATATGTAAAGCACAAATACACATCAATCCACTTTTTTAAAAACACAACAGATTACACATTAGACATGACAATACAGACTTAAAGTACTTTCATAGTAATGTAACATTCACATGAACGTAAAACCTTAATGTTTTTCAAAGGCTCCTTCCTCTCTCCAAGAATGTGCCAGGAATCACCTTTTGAAACTCTTTATACCACCAAGAGCATCAAAAAAATGGCATACATCCACTGCTGAGACAGAGAAGCGTCCCACTGTGCATGTTTTATATTTTATTTCAGCGTTTTGTGTAGCACCTGCAGGGTTGAAATATGCTAACCCCTTTGTTTACTGTTGGTGCAGATGGTGCAGGCTATCAGATAATACCTTCTTATGCTTTTGCCGAAAAGCATTTTTTAAATCTGACATGTTGGCTGGATTCACAATGAGTGTAGCTTTAATTGAGTACCCTGCATGTGTGATTTAATGAAAGTTTGAATTTTATCGCGTATTATTTGAATTTGATGCTATGCATTTCCCGAGGCTATTGGCCACTTGAGACGCTAGAGTCTCACTATCCCTAAGAGGATTTATTAAAGCCATGTTTGAAGAGAAAAAGTAGAATGGCCAAAGTATTCAGCAAGTAGACAGTGGCTGTAAGAACAGGGACAGGAAGGCCAGACCTCTCTGTAATTCACTTATGATGGGGAAAAGATGTTAAGCTAGCCTAGCTACATTATTCATCTGCCCCTCAGACAAATAAAATCATATTTTATTTTTCACATGCTTTGTAAACAACAGGTATAGACTAACAGTGAAATGCTTACTTAGGGGTACTTTTCCAACAATGCAGAGGTAAAGCTCAAGATTTTTTATTTAAGTTTTTACAAAATAGTAGTACAAGGAATAAATATGCAGTGAATAACGAATAACAATATGGAATAAAAATAAAATGGCCATATATATAGGGAATAGAAAAGAGGAATGTCCGCAACTCCAGTACGCTCCCATGGTGATTTAATCAGACGCACAATAAACACAAAGTTTTGATCTGAGTTGGATCTTAGTCGTTCTTTTGTCCTGCAGCTGATAAGTTCAATGTGCATATTTATCTCTATTTTCCCCCATTTATATAAGGAGTACCAGTACCGAATCTATGTACAGGGGTACGAGGTAATTGAAGTAGCTGAGCTGTAGTCAATGAATAGCATTCTTACATAGGTATTCATTTTGTCCTGGTGGGTGAGGGCAGTGTGTAGTGTAATAGAGATTGCCTCCTCTGTGGATGAGTTGGGGCTGTATGCAAATTGGAGTGGGTCCAGAGTGTCTGGGATGATGGTGTTGATGTGAGCCATGACCAGCATTTCAAAGCATTTCATGGCTATAGAAGGGAGTGCTACCGGCAATGCACAGGAGCCTTTTACACGCCCCTACTGAGACACGCCCCTACTGAGACGCGCCCCTGCTGAGACACGCCCCTGCTGAGACACGCCCCTGCTGAGACACGCCCCTGCTGAGACACGCCCCTGCTGAGACATGCCCCTGCTGAGACACGCCCCTAGTGTGCTTTATCTATCCACAGTATTCATTACATTTACATTTAAGTCATTTAGCAGCCGCTCTTATCCAGAGCGACTTACATGTTTTCACCAGGATAGCCAAGGTTAAACATTGCCTGTGGGTGAAAATTACAGTCTCATCCAGGGACTTTACTTTTTTGTGACACATTTACACAAGATACTACCTCATAAAAATCCCAATTTGAACTGGTTGAGAGGGTTTCAGTGTGTGCTGTAGGATGTGAGTAATGTGTGTGTATGGTGGTTAATGGTTAACAGTGTGGCAGATGTGAGGTGGTAATCTCAGGTATAAAAAGCACAGCTATGTTTATCAGAGGCAACAGCACGTGAAACAGCACAGGTCTCTACAACAACAGTACCTGGGAGACTTTGCGGACCACCTCTCCACTGACGGTCAGGCCCTGGACGAATGACCGCGACGCCACCAAGGCCCGAGTGACCTTGGACTTGAGGTCGCGGGGAACATCCCCAAAGGGCCGCAGGGTCTCCGTCTGCTTGGCCACACACTCCAGGTAGTCATCAGTGAGAGTGTACTGTGGGAGGGTGGAGGCCTTGAACAGGCGCTCCAGCAGCCGTGCCCAGAAGTCGTTGAGCGTCTCCTCCAGGTTGACAGCGGAGCCACGGTAGTAGCGACGCAGATCAGTGTACAGGTCCTGGAACACAGGGGCGTTCTTGGAGTAGAGGGAGCTCAGTTTGGCCAGGAAGGACTCCTGGAGGGAGCGCTCTGAGCTATTCAGGAGGTCTGTGAAGTATGCTGAGGAGAGAGGAGAGAGGGACGAGGAATCAAATACTGGACTAGTCAGTTGTATTTATAGGACAGGAGCAGCACCTATCAATGCCTTTGCCAGACCACAAACAGGGCCTAGGGAGCGTAGAGTGGGATACATATCTTTTCTTGAGGAACTTGAGGCAACCGACCAATCAAACACGGAAGAGATTATGAAAGAGACAGGCCTCCAAAGCTCTTTGGTCTAGTCTACAAAAAGGGTGATTAGGCTCATTCACACGCATGGTCACATGCGCCTGGCTGGAGATGCAGGTGTGTGTTTCATTAAAACTGCAGGACATCCTCTCTGTTGAGTCTAATGTGACCAGTAGACCAAGACCAAAACTCAATCTCTCCCTCTGACACACACACACACACACACACCTGGTTTGTCTCCAGCTTCCAGCCATAACAACATTAGATCCATCAACCTTGTTTCCACATCATTTCAATGAAATTACATTGAAGCAACATGGAATAGACATTGAATTGATGTCTGTGCCCAGAGGGTGAGGTCTTGGTGCTACGTAAAACATTGAAATAAATTCGGAGTGTGGAAATTAGCAGATTTATTTGGCCCATCGTTATGACCAGGGCATAAGAGACATCATATATATATGCACAGTATCAGTCAAACGTTTGGACACACCTACTCAGTCAAAGATTTTTCTTTATTTTTACTATTTTCTACATTGTAGAATAATAGTGAAGACATCAAAACTATGAAATAACACATATGGAATCATGTAGTAAAGTGTTAAACACATCAACATACATTTTAGATTTTTCAAAGTAGCCTCCCTTTGCCTTGAATGACAGCTTTGCACACTCTTGGCATTCTCTCAACCAGCTTCATGAAGTGGTCACCTGGAATGCATTTCAATTAACAGGTGTGCCTTGTTAAAAGTTCATTTGTGGAATTTCTTTCCTTCTTAATGCGTTTGAGCCAATCAGTTGTGTTGTGACAAGGTATGGGTGGTATACAGAAGATATCCCTATTTGGTAAAACCCCAAGTCCATATTATGGCAAGAACAGCTCAAATAAGCGAAGAGAATCAACATTCCATCATTACTTTAACACATCAAACCGTCATGTCTTTGTGAGACGCAGAGTAGGTGAACGGATGATCTCCGCATGTGTGGTTCCCACTGTGAAGCATGGAGGAGGAGGTGTGATGGTGTGGGGTGCTTTGCTGGTGACATTGTATTTGATTTATTTAGAGTTCAAGGCACACTTAACCAGCAAGGCGACCATCACATCTGGTAATTTGTTTTTCAACAGGACGATGACCCAACACACCTCCAGGCTGTGTCAGGGCCATTTGACCAAGAAGGAGAGTGATGGAGTGCTGCATCAGATGGCTTGACCTCCACAATCACCAGACCTCAACCCAATTGAGATGGTTTGGGATGATTTGGATTGCAGAGTGAAGGAAAAGCAGCCAACAATATGTGTGAACTCCTTCAAGTCTATTGGAAAAGCATTCCAGGGGAAGCTGGCAAATTAATGGTGGCTGCTGGTGAAGCTGGTTGAGAGAATGCCAAGAGTGTGCAAAGCTGTCATCAAGGCAAAGGGTGGCTACTTTGAAGAATCTCAAAAAATAAAATATATTTTGATTTGTTTAACACTTTCTTGGTTACTCCATGATTCCATATGTGTTATTTCATTGTTTTGATATCTTCATTATTATTCTACTCTCCGCCTTCAAAAGGGGGGCCACTAAATTGTTTTGCCCGCAAGGTTTTGCTTGAGGCTTCCAAAAAACTAGGGCCCTGATTGTGACATACAAGGAGTAGTGCTCTAGCTTCCCTGACAAATGAGCTATAGACACTGTGAGAACCTGTGAATTTATCTGTAGAACTGTCGAGCACTTTTTCAGCTGCGTTTCAGTTCACAGCACTGTGCGGGTACACGCTTAGAAAAAAGTGTTCTAAAAGGGTTATTCGGCTGTCCCCATAGGATAACCCTTTTTGGTTCCAGGTAGAACCCTTTTAGGTTTGATGTAGAACCCTCTGTGGAAAGGGTTCTACATGGAAACCAAAGGGGTTCTACCCGGAACCAAAAAAAGGTTCTACCCGGGGCAAGAAAGGGTTCAAACCTGGAACCAAAAAGGGTTCTTTGGCTGTCCCCATAGGAAAACCCTTTGAAGAACCCTTCTTGGTTCCAGGTAGAACTATTTTGGTTCCCTTTAAGGTTCTAGATAGCACATTTTTACAAAGAGTGTATAGTGAGAGGAGAAGAGAAAAACAAAACAATAAAATCAACAAGGGACAATGTCATTGCCCCTTATACCTCCTTATTGAGCCTTGTAATAAAGCAGCATATATTGAGAGTTACAGTGTCAGTGAGAAATGTAATACATCTCTGTATCCTCCCATTCTGCTGACACACTGACTGGGCTGCTGCTGCTGCCTGATGCTGGAGCTGACCCTCATAGAAAGATGGTTAAGATGGGCAGACTGCCTCTGACTCTCCCTCTAATCTGAGGTTTGCATGCTGGAGGAGAGGGGAGGTGCCTGGGTGGGGCCTGGGAGTGCTGCTGCTGCTGTGGAGAAGCAATAAAAACCTTCATTTAGTTGAGCGAGTCCAGGGCCCACGCCCGACAACCCTGAACACAACCAGATGGCCATGTAGCTCTTACCGTCACTGCTCTCCGCGTCCTTCTGTTCCTTCTGTTTCTACTGCTCCTACTGCTACTACTCCTGTACTCTACTGCTGATCCGACACAGCTGCAGTCATATCAAATGGGCTTGAACCATCACATGCACACGTCAATTTCCTCCTCTCTCTATCACTGCTTCATGTAGCTATAGCTCTCCTGCTCATTCCTCTTTGATGCATTGCTTCATCCTCATCAACATTTGACTTTCCGCTGTCTCTGTGGTTGTAAACTCCTGATGTTGAGGGGGATGAAAAGGGGTTGTGGGTTTTGGGGTGAGGGAGCTGTACTGTATGCAGCTGGACTAGCTCTATACTGTTCTGCCAGCCCAGCCCCTGTGTGTGTGATAGTGTCCTTGTTGTTGTGTGGCCCAAACCTTCCTCCTGTTGCTAGGCTAACTCTGCCACATCAGTCACACTTCTTTCATCTTGCTCCGTAAATCATAGCAGCCCAGCAGTCCAGAAAGTGCAGAAAGCAGGAGAAAAGGGAACTGGAACTCCCCATCTGACACACACTGCCTGACTCATACCACCATACCCTCTCCTCTTTCCTTCTTTTTTAAATTCTTTCAAATGTCCATTAGCATTGCCAGCATCCCAGCCTGTGGCAGTGGATTGGAGGAGGAGAGACGGAGGGAGGGCTCCCTGCTCCCCCCATCCCCACCAACCTGTCAGACGGTGTCTGCTAGGTTCCATGACTCATTACCACAACCAATCATAACTCACTTTCCCAGCCACCCGCAATCTCCTCCCTGTCTCTGTTTCTACTGCTCTCTGTCTATGCCACTCTGATGACAGCTAGGACCCATCAAAGCAGGAAACATGACTCCATGCCATCATCTCCAGTTCCTGTTCTAATCTTATGTTAATCAGATGGATGGAGGTCCAGATTACCCTGTGGGGGATTTATTTTCCCTGAGCAAACAACCGTGTTTCAGGCGTTATCAGCTGCTGTCATCGGGGCACCATATCCTTTGGGCCACATTGGTCCTGTAGCTGGAGCCTCAGAACTATATTGATTAGTTTATAAATAGAGTTTACCAGTGATGTGTTAAAGATTGCAGTCTTTAAAATTCTCAGAACAGGTCAAGGACATCATCAAGGGCATCCAGTTCTTGAACTCAAAGATCGCATGCAAATAAGTGTGTGTGTGCGAGTGTGTTTGTATTGTCAGTATAGAGGAGTGTATGCGTTCTGGGAGGCTGCTACTCACTGTCGAAGCTCCTGTACTGTGCATTGAGAGAGGCCTGTAGCGAGCGTCCAGCCTCTCTGACCAGGCCCTCAAACTCCCTGCGACTCAGGTTGGACAGGGTCTCCTCCATGGCACTGGTACAGCAGGTGTACCCCTGGGGACAGATCCGAAGGTGCTCACCTACACAGACGCAAGACAGAGGAGAGGACATGTTTAGGGTTTTATCCACAGTGCATACAAACTATATTTCCATACATGTATTTTGTTCTGTCTGTATTTTATTCACACAGCAAAACAGCACAACTGTGGTGGGCATTGTATCTGATAAACTGAAAATGGTCCATAATGGATTGCTATTGGTCTCTGTAACTTGTGGAGTAATCAATCTCTTAAGGATCTAAAAATAGCTGTGCAGGCTCCTCTGCTTCCCCAGAACCCACAGTAAAAAGAAAGAGAGAGGATGATATCTCATTGTTACCACCAATTCATTACACTGACCTACATGCCATCACATGGCCTCGGGCCCTCAGGACCCCAGAGGTGGAGGGGGCTATGGTTATCACATATCACCTCTCCCCCTCTCTCTGACTGTCTCTGAGCAACACATCAGACCAGTGTCTGTCAGACTTCAGCCAGAGAGGAGCTTAACCAGAGAGAATAGAGATGAGCTCAGTCATAGAACAGAGATATTGATTATGTTAAAGGACACACTGGGATCAACTCAAAGAACATGGAGGTGCACAGCTGAAAACTACACTGGAGAACGGGCCATTTCAAAAATTCATATATAAAAACAACCAGATGACATATACAGGTAACTGCCAAAAACACTTGTGGAAATGAGGGATACAAAGTGTATTGAAAGCAGATGCTTCCACAAAGATATGGTTTCTGAGTTAATTAAGCAATTAACATCCCCACCATGCTTAGGGTCATGTATAAAAATGCTGGGCAGGCCATTATTTTGCCCATTATTTTGGTTACCATGGCTATGCCCCATGACATGACAATGCCCCCATCCACAGGGCACGAGTGATCATTGAATGGTTTGATAAGCATGAAAACAATGTAATGCCATAGCCATATGCCAAAGCTGTCTCAGTCACCAGATCCCTGCCAAATTGAACACTTATGGGAGATTCTGGAGCGGCGCCTGAGACAGCGTTCTCCAGCACCATCAACAAAACACCAAATCATGGAATTTCTAGTGAAAGAATGGTGTCGCATCCCTCCAATAGAGTTCCAGACACTTGTAAAATCTATACCAAGGTGCATTGAAGCTGTGCTCGCTCGTGGTGGACTAACGCCCTACTAAAACACTTTATGTTGGTGTTACCTTTATTTTGTCAGTTACTAATAGAAGAATGGCCCCGGAGGGGATGGATGCCGTTTTACATACTCCAAATCAATTGTCTTATTTTGTGTGGTTTTTTGCATTGTTTTGTACATAACGTTGATGCTACCGTCTCTTATGAACGACAAGAGATTCTGGATATCTGAAAAGCGATGACTCACCTCAAACTGGACAAAGATTTTTTCTTTAATGAGTCTGACACGAAGAACATAATGTTGTTTCCTTGACAAGGCCCTAATCCCTGTTATTCGCATGAAGAAAATAAGGAAATAAAGTAGACACAGATCAGGGTGCCTTGTGAGAATTCGACGGTGACCCGCCTCCACCATCTGTTCTATTGGCTAATGTGCAATCACTGGAGAATAAACTGGATGAGCTCCGTTTGAGACTATCCTACATACCAACGGGACATTAAAAACTGTAATATGTGGCTGAACAACCACAGATGTTATACCGTTGGCTGGGTTTTCCGTGCATCGACAGGACAGAACAATTACGTCCGGTAAGACGAGGGGTGGGGGTGTGTGTCTATCTGTCAATAACAGCTGGTGCGCAATGTCTAATATTAAGGTAGTCTCGAGGTATTGCTCGCCTGAGGTAGAGTACCTCATGATAAGCTGTAGACCACACCATCTACCAAGAGAGTTTTCATCTATATTTTTCGTTGCCGTCTATTTACCACCACAAACCGACGCTGGCACTAAGACCGCACTCAACCAGCTGTATAAGGCCATAATCAAACAAGAAAATGCTCATCCAAAAGCGGCGCTCCTGGTGGACGAGGACTTTAATGCAGGCAAACTTGAATCTGTTTTACCTCATTTCTACCAGCATGTCAAATATGCATACAGAGGGAAAAAAACTCTAGACCACCTTAACACCACACATATAGATGCTTACAAGCAACAACCTAAGCAGGAAGTGACTCGCTCAATAAGGAAGTGGTCAGATGATGCGGATGCTACTCTACAGGACTGTTTAGCTAGCATAGACTGGAATATGTTCTGCGATTCATCCAAAGACATTGAGGAGTATACCACCTCAGTTACTGCCTTCATCAATAAGTGCATCGACAACGTCGTCCCTACAGTGACTGTACGCACTAGAGGTCAACCGATTAATCAGCATGGTTGATTAATTAGGGCCGATTTCAAGTTTTCATAACAATCAGCAATCTGCATTTTTGGACGCCAATTATGGCCAATTATATTGCAATCCATGAGGAGACTGCGTAGCACCTGTTACGCGAGTGCAGCATAAAAAGGACCTTGTGGCTGCAAGGAGCCAAGGTAAGTTGCTAGCTAGCATTAAACTTATCTCGTAAAAAACTATCAATCTTAACATAATCACTAGTTAACTACACATGGTTGATGATATTACTAGTCTAACTAGCTTGTCCTGCATTGCGTATAATCAATGTGGTGCCTGTTAATTTATCATCAAATCACAGCCTACTTCAACTTTGCCAAACGGGTGATGATTTAACAAAAGCACATTCGAGGAAAAATCACAATCGTTGCACCAATGTACCGAACCATGAACATCAAAGCCTTTCTTAAAATAAATACACAAGTATATATTTTTAAACCTGGGTATTTATTTAAAATAAATTCATGTTAGCAAGCAATATTAACTAGGGAAATTGTGTCACTTCTCTAGCGTTCAGTGCAAGCAGAGTCAGGGTATATGCAGCAGTTTGGGCTGCCTGGTGCACAGTGCCCTTTATGATTTCAAGCCTATCAACTCCCGAGATTAGGCTGGCAATACTATGGTGCCTATACGAACATCCGAGTCAAAGGTATATGAAAGACAAATGGTATAGAGAGAAATAGTCCTATAATTCCTATAATAACTACAACCTAACTTATTAACTGGGAATATTGAAGACTCATGTTTAAAGGAACCACCAGCTTTCATTACTGTGCAGCCGTGTTCTGGCCCTTCTTTGGACACTGTGTTAACAACCCTCCAGGCAAGCTTCAATGCCATACAACTCTCCTTCCGTGGCTTCCAATTGCTCTTAAATACAAGTAAAACTAAATGCATGCTCTTCAACCGATCGCTACCCGCTCCTACCCGCCTGTCCAACATCACTACTCTGGACGGCTCTGATTTAGAATACGTGGACAACTACAAATACTTAGGTGTCTGGTTAGACTGTAAACTCTCCTTCCAGACCCATATAAAATATCTCCAATCCAAAGTTAAATCTAGAATTGGCTTCCTATTTCGCAAAAAAGCATCCTTCTCTCATTGTTGGTTAAGGACTTGTAAGTAATTTCAAGGTAAAATCTACACCTGTTGTATTCGGCGCATGTGACAAATACATTTGATTTGATACCTGCATATACAGTACTGTGCCTTCAGAAAATATTCACACCACTTGACTTTGTCCTCACTTTGTTGTGTTACAGCCTGAAACTTTCAACTTGATTAAATTGAGATTTGTTTGGTCACTGGCCTACACACAATAACCCATAATGTCAGCATTTTTATAAATTAATAAAAAATGAAAAGCTGAAATGACTTGAGTATTAAACCCCTTTGTTATGGCAAGCCTAAATGAGTTCAGGAATAAAAAGGTGCTTTAACAAGTCACATAATACAGTACGTTGCATAGACTCACTCATTGTGCAATAAATCAAATCAAATAGTGTTTAGCATGATTTTTTAAATGACTACCTCATCACTATACCCCACACATAACATTATCTGTAAGGTCCATCAGAGCAGTGAATTTCAAACACAGATTCAACCACAAAGACCAGGAGTGGTTTTCCAATGCTTCGCAAAGAAGGGCACCGATTTGTAGATGGATAAAACATCTAAAAAGCAGACAATGAATATCCCTTTGTGCATGGTGAAGTTATTAATTACACATTGGATGGTGTACCAATACACCCTGTCTCTACAAAAATAGAGCTGTCTTTATTAACTCAGTTGTCGGAGAGGAAGGAAACCGCTCAGGAATTTCACCATGAGGCCAATGGTGACTTTAAAACAATTACAGAGTTTAATAGCTACGATAGGAGAAAAGTGAGGATGGATTAACAACATTGTAGTTACTTCACAATACTAACCTAGTTGACAGAGTGAAAAGAAGGAATAATAAAAAATATTCCAAAAGATGCATCCTGTTTGCAACAAGGCACAAAAGTAATACTGCAAAATATGTGGCAAAGCAATTTTCTTTTTGTCCTGAATACAAAGTATTATGTTTGGGGCAAATCCAATACAACACATTACTGAGTACCACTCTCCATATTTTCATGCATAGTGGTGGCTAAATCATGTTATGGGTATGGTTGTAATCGTTAAGGCCTGGGGAGTTTTTCAGGATAAAAACATTTATTGAATGGTGCTAAGTACAAGCAAAATCCTAGAGGAAAACATGGTTCAATCTGCTTTCCACTAGACAATGGGAGATTAATTCACCTTCCAGCAGGACAATAACCTGAAACACCAAATCTATACTGGAGTTGCTTACCAAGAAGTCAGTGAATATTACTGAGTGACCAGGTTACATTTGTGACTTAAATCTGCTTGAAAATCTATGGAAAAACTTGAAAATTGTTGTCTAGCAATGATCAACAACCAATTTGACAGAGCTTGAAGAATTTTGAAAAGAATAAATGGGCAAATATTGTTTAATCCAACTGTAAGACTCACAGCTGTAATTGCTACCAAATGTGATTCTAACATGTATTGTCTCAGGGGTGGGAATACTTCTGTAAAATGAGATATTCTGTATTTCATTTTCAATACATTTGCAAACATGTTTTCACTTTGTCATTATGGGGTATTGTGTGTAGATGGGTGAGGAAAACATTCTGTAACACAATGTGGAATAAGTCAAGGGGTGTGAAAACTTTCTGAAGCGACTGTAAAAGACATCCCAGCTAGCACATAACATTCTGAGAACCATATGTTTCTTAGAGCTTGGTGGTGAGAGCATGGTTGTCCTATGGTTATGTTGCATACCACCTTCCCACAACTTTATGGGAATGGTGCAGGATAGTGTGCCGGCTTTGGAACATTCTCAGCACATTAAAGGAACTTCACAAAAGAAAATCTTGGTATTTCAATACTTTAACATAATGTTTCCTAAAAGTTCAAACATGGTTATACTTCATTTCAATTGTGGTAATGTTCTAGGAGTGTTCTCCAACTGGTTTGACTTTGGGAATGTTCTCAAATAGTTCAGAGGACATTCAGAGACAACGTTCTTTTGTGGGAATTTCAATATTTCAGCGTAACATTTCCTACAGATTTCTTCATGGTTCTATTTTAAGTAATATTCTCAAATTGTCCAAAGAACGTTAAGAAAACTTTCCATAAAAACCACAAGAAAACTTTAGTAACATTCAGAGAATGTTCTAAGAATGTTATTTAAAAACATATACATTCCATTCTCAGCATCAACATAACGTTCTCTATCCTCTATCTTGTTAAGTCCGGAAAGTAAGTCACTCTGGATAAGAGTGTCTGCTAAATTACATTTAAAACATTTTTTAAGTGTGTTCAGGTGTGTCGGCCGCGCCCACTTATTGGCCACATCTTATTTTAATCAGAGTGATTGTTTCCTTTGAACTGCGTTCTGTTTGAATAGACCTAAATGAACAGCTTTGTATGGGTAAAAAAATCAACATGGCATGCTAGCTCCATCCTGGTGATGCAGTGGACTTATTCCATGGATAGAAAACAGAAGAGCATAGGTTTGAATCTCACTGACTCCGTGCCACAATAAAAAAGAAATGTGTTTGCATGACTAATGCCTAAGCAATTACATTTCCATGTGTCCTATCTGTGCTTGGAGTTCAAACCAGTTAACCCAGACTAAGATTTGACATTTCGCAAACAGGTTCCCTGTTGAAGCCCTTCCCTCGGCCTGGTCCTGGATGTCTTTCCAGGGAACTGGAGAAGAGATGCTATCGCATCCATGCATCTTTTATGACTCCTGACTACAGTAGGTGGGAAAAGTTCAGAGAAGTTTCTATTAACTGATTTATTTCCTCACTTTTATGTTACAATTCCAGAGAAAGAACATAGATATCTGCCTACCAGGAAGCTCACTAATTGTGTGGTAGTCAGGCAGTAGTTTGTCTGTTTTCCTTTAGTGTTGTAAACAGCATGTGGTACAGTATTATGACAATGTCATGAGGAGTATTGCAAACCTTTATATCAAATCAAACAACTTTGAGAGGACATGGAAAGGGTTGATTGATCCTTATCGTGATCACGCTGTATAGAGATGAGAAGGGTAGCACTCAATGAACTTGACAGCCATTTTTATTGTGCATTTTCCTATTGTGTATAATTGAAAAAATCTTTTTAGCTTTATTTAACTAGGCAAGTATAAACTCCTTCCTCCTGAACGTCTCTTTTTTCTCTTTCTTTTAGTTATGTCTTTACTTTGAAGCAGCGCTTAGCTTCTGAAGCGAGACTTCAAACAGGTTGTGATGAGGTGATTTGATATGCGGAGCAAAGTGTGAACCAGTAAAAACTCAATGGAGGGATTCTAGTAGAGATCCTATTGCATGTCTTACTCGTAGGCCTAGAATATTACGGAGCTGAATTGGCTAAAATCTCATTAAACAGCTCATCTTGTGGCCTGTTCATGAGCATGCGTCCATTTTAGTCCGAAAGCAGAGGGAAGATGTGTGGCATGCATTTCAATTACTGTTGACAGTGAACAACAAAAGACAAGACTGATAATCTGTCATGTGCACCCACATTCATACAAGCCAGGAACACAGGAGACACACGCTTGAGCACCCACACACACCCACATACCTCCCTCCCCAATCCATAGACATGCAAAAACAAACACACAGAATTATAAATAGCAAGTCATCATCAGTATGCAGATAGGATCCCATCTCCCATTGGACCACTAAGACAACAAGGTTCCTGAGACTTAGGCCTACATTATGTAGATCCCTTACAACGGTATATACTGTATGAAACATTTGCCACTCCATATTGAGATGCTCTCGACCTACAGTATCTACACTCTGTAATATCTGCCTCCTAAGTGGCGCAGCAGTCCAAGGCACTGAATCAAATCAAATTTTATTTGTCACATACACATGGTTAGCAGATGTTAATGAGAGTGTAGCAAAATGCTTGTGCTTCTAGTTCCGACAATGCAGTAATAACCAACAAGTAATCTAGCTAACAATTCCAAAACTACTACCTTATACACATAAGTGTAAAGGGATAAATATGTACATAAAGATATATGAATGAGTGATGGTACAGAGCGGCATAGGCAAGATGCAGTAGATGGTATCGAGTACAGTATATACATATGAGATGAGTATGTAAACAAAGTGGCATAGTTTAAAGTGGCTAGTGATACATGTATTACATAAAGATGCAGTAGATGATATAGAGTACAGTATATACGTATACATATGAGATATATAATGTAGGGTATGTAAACATTATATTAAGTAGCATTGTTTAAAGTGGCTAGTGATATATTTTACATCAATTCCCATCAATTCCCATTATTAAAGTGGCTGGAGTTGAGTCAGTGTGTTGGCAGCTGCCACTGTTAGTGGTGGCTGTTTAATGTTAGTGGTGGCCTTGAGATAGAAGCTGTTTTTCAGTCTCTCGGTCCCAGCTTTGATGCACCTGTACTGACCTCGCCTTCTGGACGATAGAGGGGTGAACAGGCAGTGGCTCAGGTGGTTGTTGTCCTTGATGATCTTTATGGCCTTCCTGTGACATCGGGTGGTGTAGGTGTCCTGGAGGGCAGGTAGTTTGCCCCCAGTGATGCGTTGTGCAGACCTCACTACCCTCTGGAGAGCCTTACGGTTGTGGGCGGAGCAGTTGCCGTACCAGGCGGTGATACAGCCCACCAGGATGCTCTCGATTGTGCATCTGTAGAAGTTTGTGAGTGCTTTTGGTGACAAGCCAAATTTCTTCAGCCTCCTGAGGTTGAAGAGGCGCTGCTGCGCCTTCTTCACGATGCTGTCTGTGTGGGTGGACCAATTCAGTTTGTCTGTGATGGGTACGCCGAGGAACTTAAAACTTACTACCCTCTCCACTACTGTTCCATCGATGTGGATAGGGGGGTGTTCCCTCTGCTGTTTCCTGAAGTCCATGATCATCTCCTTAGTTTTGTTGACGTTGAGTGTGAGGTTATTTTCCTGACACCACACTCCGAGTGCCCTCACCTCCTCCCTGTAGGCTGTCTCGTCGTTGTTGGTAATCAAGGCTACCACTGTTGCGTCGTCCGCAAACTTGATGATTGAGTTGGAGGCGTGCATGGATACGCAGTCGTGGGTGAACAGGGAGTACAGGAGAGGGCTCAGAACGCACCCTTGTGGGGCCCCAGTGTTGAGGATCAGCGGGGTGGAGATGTTGTTACCTACCCTCACCACCTGGGGGGCGGCCCGTCAGGAAGTCCAGTACCCAGTTGCACAGGGCGGGGTCGAGACCCAGGGTCTCGAGCTTGATGATGAGTTTGGAGGGTACTATGGTGTTAAATGCTGAGCTGTAGTCGATGAACAGCATTCTCACATAGGTATCCCTCTTGTCCAGATGGGTTAGGGCAGTGTGCAGTGTGGTTGAGATTGCATCGTCTGTGGACCTATTTGGGCAGTAAACAAATTGGAGTGGGTCTAGGGTGTCAGGTAGGGTGGAGGTGATATGGTCCTTGACTAGTCTCTCAAAGCACTTCATGATGACGGAAGTGAGTGCTATGGGCGGTAGTCGTTTAGCTCAGTTACCTTAGCTTTCTTGGGAACAGGAACAGGATCGCAGCGCTTGAAGTGTCACTACAGCCCTGGGTTCGATGCCAGGCTGTGTCACAGCCTGCCATGACCGTGAGACCCATGAGGCGGTGCACAATTGGCCCAGCATCATCCGGGTTAGGGGAAGGTTTGGCGGGCTGGGATTTCCTTGTCCCATTGTGTTCTAGCGACTCCTTGTGGAGGGCCGGGCACCTGGAAGCTGACCTCGGTCGCCAGCTGTGCGGCTAGCATCCGGGTTAAGCAAGTAGCGTGTCAAGAAGCAGTGCGGCTTGGCAGGGTCGTGTTTCGGAGGACGCATGCTCTCGACCTTTGCCTCTCCCAAGTCTGTACTGGAGTTGCAGCGATGGGGCAAGACTGTAACTACCAATTGGATATCATGAAAAGGGGGTAAAAAGTACAAAATAATATATATATTTTTTATTTAAAAAATCTGTGATGGGCATGATTGAAAATGGGCAGCTACATCCTTGCTATAGTGGCTGGTTGGCTATATCCTGTTGGCTGCTTGGTGACAGACAGACAGACAGACAGACAGACAGACAGACAGACAGACAGACAGACAGACAGAGCCCTGGTCTGGTCTGTCTCTGGCTGGCTGGCTGTGTGAGGGAGCAGGTGCAGGGAGAAAGTCTAGCCCACTTACAGCGTTTATTCAAGAGGCGGATTACTGCTGAGGGAGATGAGGGGTGTCCAACCTCGCTCCCGTGTCACACTAATCGAATCAAAGTCATAGCACTGTCAGCCACAGTCAAAGGCACAACCCACACATTTAATACAGACTAATACAATATGCAAGACTTCCACAGAAAATGTAGCTAGCAAATCTAGATTGGACAGCCGTTGAAAGAAAATGTTGACATGGACTATTTGTCCATGAACCTGCACTCTCCATCCCATTTATATCTATGGCTATCACTTCTGCAACCAGAAATTAATCTAGACAGACAATTGTGACCAGCCTACACTCTATCTAGATCCTAAAATGGTTCTTTGGCTGTCCACATACAGTTGGATAACCCTTTAAAGAACCCTTTTTGGTTCCAGGTAGAATCCTTTTGGGATCCAACCTTTTCCTCAGAGGGTTCTACATGGAACCAAAAGTAGTTTTACCTGGAACCAAAAAGGGTTCTACAAGGAAGCAAAAAGGGTTCTCCTATGGGGACAGCTGAAGAACCTTTTTTATAAGAGTGTACAAATGTCTCTCTGTGCAAAAGAGATTGAAAAGAAAACTACATCAGATGCTTGGAAGGGGCAATAAAAGGCTTGCAAAGACTTTCATAATGTAACTTTTGAAACTTAATGGAAACTTTGGTTTAAGCAACAAAACCATCCAAAGAGGGATTGCCATTCCACTTTAATATATTTAATTGTTTTTGGTTCAACCACTGATCTGTGGATGGAGAAAAGACATTTCCACCTCAGCCATAGAGGTTGTTGTCTCTAGACTGAAGTATGTTTACTACAGTAAAGGGACTTAAAAACATTACAGCGTTGCTTAGTCATGGAAACTATGTATCCTGCATGAGCCATAAAATTAACGAACTCACAGTGACAAACACATACAGTTGAAGTCTGAAGTTTACATACACCTTAGCCAAGTACATTTAAACTCAGTTTTTCACGATTCCTGACATTTAATCCTAGTAACAATTCTCTGTCTTAGGTCAGTTAGGATCACTACTTCATTTTACGAATGTGAAATGTCAGAATAATAGTAGAGAGAATGATTTACTTCAGCTTTTATTTCTGTCATCACATTCCCAGTGTTTACATATACTGGGAAGTTTACATACACTCAATTAGTGTTTGGTAGCATTGCCTTTAAATTGTTTAACTTGGGTCAAATGTTTCGTGTAGCCTTCCACAAACGTTCCACAATAAGTTGGGTGAATTTTGGCCCATTTACCAGACAGAGCTGGTGTAACTGAGTCAGGTGTGTAGGCCTCCTTGCTTGCACACGCTTTTTCAGTTCTGGCCACATATTTTTTAGAAGATTGAGGTCAGGGCTTTGTGATGGCCACTCCAATACCTTGACTTTGTTGTCCTTAAGCCATTTTGCCACAACTTTGGAAGTATGCTTGGAGTCATTGTCCATTTGGAAGACCCGTTTGCGACCAAGCTTTAACTTCCTGACTGATGTCTTGAGATGTTGCCTCATTATATCCACAGAATTGTCCTGCCTCATGATGGCATCGATTTTGTGAAGCGCACCAGTCCCTCCTGCAGCAAAGCACCCCAACAACATGATGCTGCCACCCCCGTGCTTCACGGTTGGGATGGTGTTCTTCGGCTTGCAAGCCTCCCCCTTTTTCCTCCAAACATAACGATGGTCATTATGGCCAAACAGTTCTATTTTGTTTCATCAGACCAGAGGACATTTCTCCAAAAAGTACCATATTTGTTCCCATGTGCAGTTGCTAACTGCAGTCTGTTTTTTTATGGCGGTTTTGGAGCAGTGGCTTCTTCCTTGCTGAGCAGCCTTTCAGGTTATGTTGATACCTTCAGGTGTTTGGAAATTTCTCCAAAGGATGAACCAGACTTTTGAAGGTCTACATTTTTTTCGGAGGTCTTGGCTGATTTCTTTTGATTTTCCCATGATGTCAAGCAAAGAGGCACTGAGTTTGAAGGTAGGCCTTGAAATACATTCACAGGTATACCTCCTTTAATAATGGAAAAATATATGTTATCAATTTATCACTAGCCACTTTATATAATGTTTACATACCCTACATTACTCATCTCATATGTATATACTGTACACTATACCATCTACTGCATCTTGCCTCTTGATGTAATGTATCACTAGCCACTTTAAACAATGCCACTTCATATAATGTTTTCATACCCTACATTACTCATCTCATATGTATATACTGTACTCTATAACATCTACTGCATATTGCCTATGCCGTTCGGCCATCACTCATTTATATATTTTTATGTACATATTCTTATTCATTCCTTTACACTTGTGTGTATAAGGTAGTTGTTGTGAAATTGTTATGTTATATTACTTGTTAGATATTACTGCATGGTCGGAACTAGAAGCAAAAGCATTTCGCTACACTTGCATTAACATCTGCTAACCATGTGTATGTGACAAATACATTTGATTTGATTTGATTCAAATATTATTAATTAGCCAATCAGAAGCTTCTAAAGCCATGGCATCATTTTATGGAATTTTCCAAGCTGTTTAAAGGCACAGTATGTAAACTTCTGACCCGCCGGAATTATGATGCAGTGCATTATAAGTGAAATAATCTGTCTGTAAACAATTCTTGGAAAAATTGTGTCATGCACAAAGTAGATGTCCTAACCGACTTGCCAAAACTAAAGTTTGTTAACAAGAAATTTGTCATGAGATCATTTATTTTGGTATTGTCCATATGTAGCTCGTTTTGGTCACAGGTCCAGGAATGGCTGAAGAATTGCAACTTTTGCGTAGAACTAACGCTGCAGATTGCAATACTGGGTGATTTGAAAAGCCATAGTCAATCAATCAATAATATAATAATTGTTTTAGCAAAAATGTTTATTTTTAATTTACAATCTGTAGAAGCTATGAGAATAGAAAGGCTCAGTACTTTTGTGAAGCATCACAGCACAGTTGAAAAATATATGGCAAATAGAAATTCAAAATGGATGGTGTTGAGAGATAGATGGGAGGGGTTGAAAGGAGCTGAAGGGTGGGACTAATAACAAGATAACCAATGTAAAACATACGGGATCTTTAAAATGTATATAGGTTCAGATATTTTGTGGGATAGCACAGTTACAAATAGAATCAAACTGGATGGACATCAGAAATAGAGGAAGGACTAAAGACAAACTAAATATAACTATTGTAAAGTAGATTGTGTCTGTAAAATGTGTATAAGATGTATAAACTGAAGGTAGATGCCTAAGTGTTTATTAGTTTACTCCAATTGGGGGAAGGGTGGTAGGGTTTGCAGGGAATAATAAAGGTATATTCTTAAGAAAGTATGTATGTCTATATAGGTATGTGTATGTATATATGTGTATATGTATGCATACGTGTATGTATATGGATATATATATATTTACCCCAAAAATATGAGGGATTGGAAATGATGCAGACAATTACATTGATGGAAGCAACAATCTTTCCACACTGTTAAGCTGATCCACCCCTTGAAAAATAATAATTGTGGAGTGGTTGAAAAACGAGTTTTAATGACTCGAACCAAAGACTTCAACTGTATACTACAGGTCCGTCAAGGGTGGATCACATTCTTGTATGGGCTGTTTGTTCCATATGGATGCAGTGGATTAACTCTGGCATATTACAATGAACACAATCATATTGGCTTCTCTGAACACTCATTCTGTAGCAGAGATAATGAATGATACTCAATCACTCTGCATCTGTCTCGGGCTGCTCCTTCTCGCCCTATCCACATACCAATGTACTGTGTCTATATTCTTTCAGTTTACCTATGCTTTCTCTGTTGTCCACCATCTTTCTTTCTATATATTGCCATCTGTGCACAGTAATGTAAAGGGCATTTACATTACAGCGGATCCAGTTTACAATCCTGCACCTACTATCCATTCAATTAACATTATTCACAAGACCAAAATTGAAACTGTAAAATCCATCTCAGAATAGTGGAGCTAGATCCATATACCCCGTAGCCTGGCTGACTCATGTGGTGCACAGCGTGGGAGATCTGTGACACCGGTCTGGACAGGAGTCTGTTGTTTGTGCAATATTCCTGCTAAAGTTGGCTCGAGCTTTGATTTGTTCTCTCAAACATTTTATTTCCTGGGGGGTTGAGACCTCTCATTGTTTGGATTTGAACATCCAACAGTTGTATTGGAAGGGGGCGGTGCTCACGGGCTGTGTGTGGCTGTCCATGTGGGTGTTTCAGTGAGAAAGAAAGAAAAAAAGCACAGCCCCCTACATTATCAACACTTCGTGCCTACATCAGACTGAAGTCAACATCCAGACAGAAGTCAGGAAGACTTGCAGTTTGGTGTCAGCCAGACTATATAGCCTACACCGGTACATGCATCTCATTCAACAGCCCACACATAGAAATTACATTGGATCTAACACAGCAATAATTATTACATTTAAAAAACGTAATTTTCATCTGATATCATTTCAATGAGATTGTTGAGCATGTATCTGGGATGTTGGCCAGTGTTTAAACATGGCAACCCCGCTCTCCCTCCCCATCCCCTCCCCTCCACCTACCAGTCACACCACCACTCCAATTACTCCCTGCCTACAATTTAATATGGGAAGGACATGGGAGTAATTTCTAAACGCTGTATAATTTTACGGGCACCTTGGCTCTGGGAAGGGCCATTCAGTGACGATGTGTCCATTTTTGGAAAGTGTGATAACACCACCGGGGAGCTGTGTCCGATGGTGGAGAGGAACGTGACAGATGGGGTGCAGAGGAGGTGATGGGGGGACACCGCTCCTCAACCAGGTGTTGACAGGGTAGACGCTGGGGCCGACTCAGTGAAAGGTCGCCAGACGACCCCAGTCATCTGTATACAGAGAAAGGCTGAGCCATCACCTGACATTAGACTCCTCCTCCATCTCTTTTCTCAGCCATGTGCACAGTGCACAGAGACACATCGATGCGTGCACGCGCAGACATGCAACCAGACACACACACACACACACACAGGAAGTTTACACACAACACCCGTAGGCCAGCACCCAACAGTTAGAGAAGGACAGAGAATGCAAAGCAACTGGCCATGAATTATTTATACGCTACAGCACAGAGGAATAGAGCAACTAATCACTAATCTACACTGAACAAAAATATAAACACAACATTCAACAATTTCTACGATTTTACAGAGTTACAGTTCATATAAGGAAATCAGTCAATTTAAATAAATAAATGAGGCCCTAGTCTATGGATTTCACATGACTGGGCAGGGGCACCTGCATAGGCCCACCCACTGGGGAACCAGGCTCTGCCATTCAGAGTGAGTTTTTCCCCACAAAAGAGCTTTATTACAGACATAAATATTCCTCAGGTAATTTGAGAGAAATAAGCTTTTTGTGGGGATGGAACATTTCTGGGATCTTTTATTTCATCTCATGAAACATGGGACCAACATTTACGTGTTGCGTTTATATTTCTGTTCAATGCTCTCTGGCATGGTAACTTATCAGACATATGGTGTTCGTGCTGAATAGGAGCTTGAGCTTTTGCTTCAGGGCATGACAAACATAGACAGAGCATGAGTGACCTGTACAATCATCATCTCTTTCCCACCCTCTCCTGAAAACTGAAAACAGCACACACACACACACACACACACACACACACACACACACACACACACACACACACAACCCTTGTCATGCCAGTCGATCATAATTGAATTGCTGTGCATCTTCAGCAGAGCACTGCGTCTCCTCTGGCCCACCTGGCATAATCCCACCATAGCCATCACATGCTTTAATCGAATGGCTGCCACATGCATCTGCTGTGACCCTGGCTGGGGAACATCCATGCATCCCTGCCTGCCTGCCCTCTGGTCTCTGACAGCTCTCATACTTGGCTGGACAGAGTCCTGATACAGGACCAACTGCCAAGTGGACTGGAGACTGATCTGAGGCCCATGTGTAGCAATTGTATTTATTTTAATTTTATTTCACCTTTATTTAACCAGGTAGGCAAGTTGAGAACAAGTTCTCATTTACAACTGCGACCTGGCCAAGATAAAGCAAAGCAGTGCGACAGAAACAACAATACAGTTACACATAAACAAACGTACAGTCAATAACACAAAAGAAAACAAAAATCTATGTACAGTGTGTGCAAATGTAGAAGAGTAGGGACCAACTGCCGTGCTTCTACCGTGCTTCTACACCTGCATTGCTAACTGTTTGGGGTTTTAGGCTGGGTTTCTGTACAGCACTTTGAGATGTCAGCTGATGTAAGAAGGGCTTTATAAATACATTTGATTTGATTTGATTTAGGGAGGTAGGAAATAAATAGGCCCTAGAGTCAAAAATAATTACAATTTAGCATTAATACTGGAGTGATAGATGTGCAAGTAGAGATACTGGGGAGCAAAAGAGCAAGAGGGTAAGCAATAATATGGGGATGAGGTAGTCGGGTGTGATATTTACAGATGGGCTGTGTACAGGTACAGTGATTGGAAAGCTGCTCAGGCAGCTGATGCTTAAAGTTAGAGACAGAGTTATAAGACTCCAGCTTCAGAGATTTTTGCAATTAGTTCCAGTCATTGGCAGTAGAGAACTGGAAGGAAAGACGGCCAAAGGAAGTGTTGGCTTTGGGGATGACCAGTGCAATGTACAGTGCCTTGCGAAAGTATTCGGCCCCCTTGAACTTTGCCACATTTCAGGCTTCAAACATAAAGATATAAAACTGTATTTTTTTGTGAAGAATCAACAACAAGTGGGACACAATCATGAAGTGGAACAACATTTATTGGATATTTCAAACTTTTTTAACAAATCAAAAACTGAAAAATTGGGCGTGCAAAATTATTCAGCCCCTTTACTTTCAGTGCAGCAAACTCTCTCCAGAAGTTCAGTGAGGATCTCTGAATGATCCAATGTTGACCTAAATGACTAATGATGATAAATACAATCCACATGTGTGTAATCAAGTCTCCATATAAATGCACCTGCACTGTGATAGTCTCAGAGGTCCGTTAAAAGCGCAGAGAGCATCATGAAGAACAAGGAACACACTAGGCAGGTCCAAGATACTGTTGTGAAGAAGTTTAAAGCCGGATTTGGATACAAAAAGATTTCCCAAGCTTTAAACATCCCAAGGAGCACTGTGCAAGCGATAATATTGAAATGGAAGGAGTATAAGACCACTGCAAATCTACCAAGACCTGGCCGTCCCTCTAAACTTTCAGCTCATACAAGGAGAAGACTGATCAGAGATGCAGCCAAGAGGCCCATGATCACTCTGGATGAACTGCAGAGATCTACAGCTGAGGTGGGAGACTCTGTCCATAGGACAACAATCAGTCGTATATTGCACAAATCTGGCCTTTATGGAAGAGTGGCAAGAAGAAAGCCATTTCTTAAAGATACCCATAAAAAGTGTTGTTTAAGGTTTGCCACAAGCCACCTGGGAGACACACCAAACATGTGGAAGAAGGTGCTCTGGTCAGATGAAACCAAAATTGAACTTTTTGGCAACAATGCAAAACGTTATGTTTGGCGTAAAAGCAACACAGCACATCACCCTGAACACCATACCCACTGTCAAACATGGTGGTGGCAGCATCATGGTTTGGGCCTGCTTTTCTTCAGCAGGGACAGGGAAGATGGTTTAAATTGATGGGAAGATGGATGGAGCCAAATACAGGACCATTCTGGAAGAAAACCTGATGGAGTCTGCAAAAGACCTGAGACTGGGACGGAGATTTGTCTTCCAACAAGACAATGATCCAAAACATAAAGCAAAATCTACAATGGAATGGTTCAAAAATAAACATATCCAGGTGTTAGAATGGCCAAGTCAAAGTCCAGACCTGAATCCAATCGAGAATCTGTGGAAAGAACTGAAAACTGCTGTTCACAAATGCTCTCCATCCAACCTCACTGAGCTCGAGCTGTTTTGCAAGGAGGAATGGGAAAAGATTTCAGTCTCTCGATGTGCAAAACTGATAGAGACATACCCCAAGCGACTTGCAGCTGTAATCGCAGCAAAAGGTGGCGCTACAAAGGATTAACTTAAGGGGGCTGAATAATTTTGCACGCCCAATTTTTCAGTTTTTGATTTGTTAAAAAAGTTTGAAATATCCAATAAATGTCGTTCCACTTCATGATTGTGTCCCACTTGTTGTTGATTCTTCACAAAAAAAATAGTTTTATATCTTTATGTTTGAAGCCTGAAATGTGGCAAAAGGTCGCAAAGTTCAAGGGGGCCGAATACTTTCGCAAGGCACTGTACCTGCTGGAGCGCGTGCTACGGGTGGGTGTTGCTATTGTGACCAGTGAGCTGAGATAAGTCAGGGGTTTACCTAGCAAAGACTTATAGATGACCTGGAGTCAGTGGGTTTGGCGACGGATATGTAGTGAGGGCCAGCCAACGAGAGCATACAGGTCGCAGAGGTGGGTAGTATATGGGGCTTTGGTGATTACACGGATGGCACTGTGATAGACTACATCCAGTTTGCTGAGTAGAGTGTCGGGGGCTATTTTGTAAATGACATCGCCGAAGTCAAGGATCGGTAGGATAGTCAGTTTTACGAGGGTATGTTTGGCGGCATGAGTGAAGAAGGCTTTGATGCGAAATAAGAAGGTGATTCTAGATTTAATTTTGGATTGGAGATGCTTAATGTGCGTGTGGAAGGAGAGTTTACAGTCTAGCCAGACACCTAGGTATTTGTAATTGTCCACATATTCTAGGTCAGAACCGTCCAGAGTAGTGATGCTAGTCGGGCTGGGATGGTGCGGGCAGCAATCAGTTGAAGAGCATGCACTTAGTTTTACTACCATTTAAAAGCAGTTAGAGGCCACGGAAGGAATGTTGTATGGCGGTGAAGCTCGTTTGGAGGTTTGTTAGCACAGTGTCCAAAGAAGGGCCAGATGTATACATAATGGTGTTATCTGCGTAAATCTGATGTCTACTATGCTATAATGTTGACATAGAGAGAAGAGTTCATTTAGACTGACAATGAAATAGGGATAAGATTGAGATCATATTTGTCTGAGATTCATTATGTAAAGTACCTGACAGATATGGTGGAATTGGAATAATTGGGAAATGCTCAGAATTAAACACTGGTGGTGTCTTTTAGAAACTTCTTAGAAATTGCACGAACCTCTTTGAACTTTATTGTAATTCTCTCTAAGTGCACCAGCAAGGCCAATGATTTCTGCAGGGGAAAAAACCTAAATCAGTTGAGCAACCGTAACTAGTAGTCAGAAGATGTGTTTATACAGGCAGCACAATTCTGACCTATTTTTCACTAATTACACTTTTTACCAATCAGATCAGCTCTGAAAAAGATCTGATGTGATTGGTCAAAAAAACAATTAATGGAAAACATTTCAGAATTGGACTGCCTGTGTAAACACAGCCAGAGAGACTAATCTATGGACTAAAACCATGGCCGTTGAGTGCTTAATCCCTCTCTGGTCGACCATTCATGAACAATTCACCTAGTTATTACGGTCTAGATGTTGCATGTTAAAGTGGGTCATTACACTATTATACAGTACCAGTCTGCAGTTTTCCACTGATTCCTCAGTGATCTCCATTCAATGTTCTTTATACATCAATTATTCAATGTCTTAGGCAATTTGAATATAAACATTTTAAGGGAGAAAGGGGGAACCTAGTCAATTGGTCAACTGAATGCCTTCAACTGAATTGTGTCTTCCACATTTAACCCAACCCCTCTGAATCAGAGAGGTGCGGGGGGCTGCATTAATCGACATCCACATCTTTGGTGGTTTTCTATGTACACTGAACAAAAAGATAAAAGCAACATGTAAAGTATTGGTCCCATCTGTCATGAGGTGAAATAAAAGATCCCAAACATTTTCAGAATATACAAAAAGCTTGTTTTTCTCAAATGTTGTGCACAAATTTGTTTACATCCCTGTTAGTGAGCATTTCTCCTTTGCCAAGATAATACATTCACCTGACCAATGTGGTATATCAAAAAGCTGATTAAACAGGATGATAATTACACAGCTGCACCTTGTCCTAGGGACAATAAAAGGCCACTCGAAAATGTGCAGTTTTGTCACACAACACAATGACACAAATGTCTCAAGTTTTGAGGGAGCGTGCAATTGACATGCTGACTGCAACAATGTCCACCATAGCCGTTGCTAGAGAATTTAATGTTAAATTTCTCTACCATAAGCCCCCTCCAAAGTTGTTTTAGAGAATTTCGCAGTACATCCAACTGGCCTCACAACCGCAGACCATGTGTATGGCATTGTGTGGGCGAGTGGTTTGCTGATGTCAAAGTTGTCAACAGAGTGCCCCATGGTGGCGGTGGGCAGGCATTAGCTACGGACAACGAACACAATTTTATCAATGGCCATTTGAATGCACAGAGATACCATAACAAGATCCTGAGGCCCATTATTGTGCCATTAATCCACCGCCATCACCTCATGTTGCAACATGATAATGCACAGCCCCATGTCGCAAGGATCTGTACACAATTCCTGGTCCCAGTTCTTCCATAGCCCGCAAACTCACCAGACATGTCACCCATTGAGCATGTTTGGGATGCTCTGGATCAACGTGTACAACAGCGTGTTCCAGTTCCCACCAGCGTGTTCCAGTTCCTGCCAGTATCCAGCAACTTCGCACAGCCATTAAAGAGGAGTGGGACAACATACCACAGGCCACAATCAACAGCCTGATCAACTCTATACGAAGGAGATGTGTCGTGCTGCATGAGGCAAATGGTGGTCGCACGAGGTACTGACTGGTTTTCTGAGCCATGCCCTTACCTTTTTTAAGTAATGTATCTGTGAACAACAGATGCATATCTGTATTCGCAGTCATAGATTAGGGCCTAATGAATGTATTTCAATTGGCTGATTCCCTTATATGAAGAGTAACTCATTAAAATATTTGAAATCGTTCCATGTTGTGCTTATATTTTTGTTCATTATATTTATCCTTTGTCTCCATCTGAAATAATCTATCATCTCCATAGTCTTGCATATTGGGCTTCTAGGCTCTTTCATAACACTCCAATGTGTCAGACACTCCAATGTGTCAGGTAAACTAAACCTTCTCAGACACAGTAAATTATCAATTAACTAGAATTGTTATAGTTAGGCAGAGTAGACAAAATGGTTCACAGTAACAATCAGACATATACTATTTACTATGTATTAGGATCCCCACCACAGGTGTTGCTAGAGCGCAATGGGACAAGGACATCCCGGCCGGCCAAAACTTGCCCTAACCCGAATGACGTTGGGCCAATTGTACGCCGCCTCATGGGTGTCCCGGTTGGCTGTGACACAGCTAGTATCAAACCAGGATCTGTAATGAAGCAGCTAGCACTGTGATGCAGTGCCTTAGACTGCTGCGCCACTCGGGAGGCCCTAATAAATGCATTTCTATATCTTCCAAAATATTTTTTTACAATGGTGGGGAGAGCCAGGATGGAGATAAGGTGGCTTCAACACAGCACCCCCCCATTAGTCATCTAATGTACAGTATATATCATTGATCATGACTCAGATGCACACAAACGCACACACACACTGCAGATCACATACAGACTTTAGGACCTCCATACAGTAGGTAACTAAGAGAGAAATTTGTGAAGAGGACCTGCCCATGACCTTTGACCATATTCTCTCCCTAAGCCATTGTCTGGGGAAAATAACAATACAATTTCAACTGAAGTGGTTCCTTTTATTTGCCAATTGCCTCTAGGCCTTGGCATAAATTTAATTCCTCAGACATCCCAAGGGTTAATACACATACATTTTACCCAGGAGTTAACTCTGATAGGATTTTCACCTTCAGGCAGGCACAGTGGGAGGTGAGCACTGAATTGAGAAATACCGTAAATAAATGATAGAATGTTGAGAATAACAAAATATTATTTGTGTCTTAAAGGCTTCTTGTGTAAAACACAGCAATTGATTAGCTCTGCTGATTGCTGGTAATGCTCATTTGAATTCAGTTCTGCATGTACAAATACAACAAGTGTAGACTTTACTGTGAACAATTGTTGGAAAAATGACTTGTCATGCTCAAAATAGATGTCCTAACAAACTTGCCAAAACTATAGTTTGTTAACAAGAAATTTGTGGAGTGGTTGAAAAAACGAGTTTTAATGACTCCAACCTAAGTGTATCTAAACTTCTAACTTCAACTGTACATCTGGCACTTCTTTGGACACCTCCAAACGAGCTTCAACTCAATACAAAACTACTTCTATGGCCTCCACCTGCTCTTAAATGCTAGTAAAACGAAATGCATGCTCTTCAACCGAACGCTGCCCGCACTCGCCAGCCCTACTAGCATCACTACTCTGGATGGCGCTGACTTAGAATATGTGGACAACTATAAATCAAGTTGTAAATGAGAACATATTCTCAACTGGCCCACCTGGTTAAATAAAGTTGAAACAAAAACAAAAACAAAAAAAATCTCTGTGTGTGGAGTCAAGGTGGTCAAGTATTTTTTCCCCCTGGTTGCACATGTGACATGCTGGTAAAAACTTGCTTAAACTGATTTAAGTTTGCCTGCATTAAAGACCCCGGCCACTAGGAGCGCTGCTTCTTGATAAAAAAAAACACACCCCAACCCCTCGTCTTACCAGAGGTAGCGTGTCTGTTCTGCCGGTGCATGGAAAATGCACCGGCTAGCTCTCTATTGTATGTATCTTCGTTCAACCACGTCTCAGTGAAACATAAGATGTTACAGTTTTTAATGTCCAGTTGGTAGGATAATCTTAGTCGTAGGTCATCAATTTTATTTTCCAATGATTGCATGTTAGCAAGAAGAATGGAAGGCAATGGGAGTTTACTCGCTAACCTCCAGATTCTCAGAAGGGTGCACGATCTGCGGCCTCTTTTGCGGCTTCTTTTCTTCAAGCAAAAGGCGTGGATCTGGGCCTGTTCCAATGAAAGCAGAATATTCTTCTCGTCGGACTTGTTAAAGGAAAAAGTTTCTTCCAGTCCGCGGTGAGTAATCGCTTTTCTGCCACTTGGGGCGGCAGCGTAGCCTAGTGGTTAGAGGGTTGGACTAATAAACAGAAGATTGCAAGTTCAAATCCCCAAGCTGACAAGGTACAAGTCTGTCATTCTGCCCCTGAACAGGCAGTTAACCCACTGCTCCTAGGCCGTCATTGAAAATAAGAATTTGTTCTTAACTCACTTGCCTAGTTAAATAAAGGTAAAATAAATAAAAATTCTGATGTCCAGAAGTTATTTTCGGTCATAAGATACGGTAGCAGCAACATTATGTACACAATGAGTAAAAAAAGAAGTTACACAAAACACACAAAAAACTACAAAATAGCACAATTGGTTGGGAGAATGTAAAACGTCAGCCATGTTCTTCGGCGCCATCTATTGTATCGAACCATGTTCACGCCTCCAGTGGGCAAAAACCCACCAGTCAGTGAAACATTAAATCCACACTACAAAATTAAAGACTTTGTGGGGACTATAATTAAAACTTGAAAAAACATCAGCCTCTGTGTTATGAGAATACAGAACACATTGGACATTGGACAGTAGAAACATTTCAAAACAGTATTGAACCATTTTTCTCAGACAGAAACACTTTTTAGCCCCTTGTTAAACATTTACAGAATGAATATCAGAATCTAACATGAATGTCCAATCCTTCTCCAACTACAGATCCCTGTGTTAACCAGACCAACCAAAATTAATTATCCTCCCTATGTTCTTTCAAAGCCCTCTGTGTATCCCTGGGGCCCGGAGTAAATACCACAGCGAGCCTGAACACAGTTCGAGCCTGAACAGGTGCGAGGGGCGTGGTCCCAAATTCCCCTTGGTAAGGGCGGGAAAACCACATCGTCGCGCTCAGCCCTCGATTCCATAATCGATGCTAGCCCATGTAATTTTGTGAAATAGAGGCATTCAGAAGCATTATTGGAAAAATGCTCCATTCAGCCTTCAGCCAAATCTTCAAAGATAAATGGATGTGTCTGACTAGCAGCCAAACAAGCTATTTAAAGCTAATAACAAGCAACAAAGTGATGTTAGACTGAGATTGAAGGTAAAATAGCCTATCTTACTGGAGATCCTAACAACTTAGTTCATCAACTCGGGCCTAAACAGTCACAAATAGCCATTTGCTTTCCAAAAAGGCAAGAACTAAGGTGATAATACTGCAGGTTAAATGCAGGACATTCTGCGATGGCTGTAGTTGATCAAAGTGATGGGATAAATACTTGATAGGCTAGGCTATACATAAGGCCATGTGAAAAGATAGTGTTGAAACACAGACCTTTCCAGATGGGTGTCTCGTGGTCATAGTCCCCACAGAGATAAGCTCCTTTGTTAAGTCTGACCTTGTTTTCAGATTTGGGGTCACAGGCAATCTGAGCTTTACAGAAACAATGGTCTCAATTAAGCAGATCAGTGTGTTTAACAAACACAAACACAGACATAATATCAGCATTATGAGCCACAGTGCATAGACAATGAGGTTAAGCATGCCGAGAGTCAATGATGGGTGAGCAAGTGCATGTAATACACAGACATACACACTGTATCATTGTAAAAGAAGGCAGCATGCAAAAGTTCCTAATGTTGACATCAGCTTGAAATCCTTTAACTCATTAGCATTACAATATGTTTGAATTGAACACAGGGTCTTTACTGTAATGGCTTGCATTCACTTTTCAGTCTATTCGGATCCCACTACTGTCACAACCCTATCCATTGTGTTGGGTCATTTCTGTGATGGTATTAACGGAAAGAAGCACTCACAAAAAATACCCAATTCACAGCACCTTTCCTCACATCATCTCTTCTCCTTATCTCCCAACCTTCACATCCCCTCTAACCTTTCCCCTATTTCTGCCCCTGTTCATTATCACCCCCCACCCACTTCTCTCCGCTCCAACTCTCTTCCCTATTTGCCAGTTGTGACATCCGCCTCATGCCTACAGGTTGGTTGCCCCCTGCAGAGTCTGCTGGAGTTGAAAGTACGACACAGGAAGTATTTTACGTCTGTAGCACCTCACCGTCTTATTTTAAGCGCTAGTGCCCTTTGACCCGTGGGCTCATAAAGCCATCGCACTCGGGCAATAAAACGGGATTGACGGCTGCCCTGTGGCTCGCCTCTTTGAGTGCCACAAGAGACAACATCAAAGCAGGTCTGGCGCGCTCTATAAACTGCCAAAAAGTGCCATGTCATTTATTTCTTCAGTAGTTTTTTTATTCCTTCCCTTCCTTTGTAAATGAGCATGTTAGTCATGAGCAGGTTTTTTAGATCATGCTTGTTTCAGACACCTAAATGAAGGGGTGGAGGGACTGTGTAAGTGTGCTTGGGTGGGTGTGTGTATGTGTGCTTGGGTGGGTGGGTGTGCGTATGTGTGCTTGGGTGTGTGTGTGTGTATGTGTTGTTGGGTATAATTCTGTGTATGTGTTGTTGGGTGTGATTCTATGTATGTGAGTTTACAGCTGTACGGCACACTCTGAGGTCTGACTCTACCATTCTCTTAGAAAAGCACCTGTAACTGATTAAGTATGCACATTGCCAGCCTCCGAAAACATTTTTATTACTTTAGGAGAAGGAGCAAAAAGGGAGGAAATAATGATTGACCTGTAATGGTGGTGTCTAATGAGGCCTCATGATCCTATCAGGGCTGGAGAATCAGTGGTGGCAGATTGGAGTGGTTTTTCCCTCTAAATCACTTCACATTAAGTAAGGACTCCTGAGAGCACTGTGGTTTTCTATCGTGTCTTTTTAAGCTTCCCGAAATGGTCCCTCTGACTTTAATAGAAGAGAAGAAACATAGCAAACCAAGAGCTTGTAAAAATGGTTGAACGGACCTGTGAAGGCTTACTGTAATTCATCAGGATTTGGGTGAGGTTGAAGATTCAAATTCTATGAGGAGATTTAATTGGCCTACTTCCATGTAATATAGATGTCTTGCTTGCTTAATGGGACACATAGGAAAGAAGGTAAAACAGCACTTTGGGTGAAACATTACTGGGTTTCATAAGAGTCTAAAAATACATCACTGCAGTGCTTGGCCTCAACCCGGGCCTGTCTGCACACCAAGCGCGCGCGCGCGCGTGTGTGTGTGTGTGTGTGTACACAGCAAGGTAAGGGTGTAATAATGTAATTCTATGTAATTTTATCAAGTGCTTAAAAGCCATTTCTTACACAAGCTAGTATTTTATTCAGAAGCTAGTATTTTATTATAGTATTTTATTTATTGCTCTCATAAGCTGTAAATGTGTGCAACGTGTGCCATGCTGTGTGTATATGGGTGTCCTTTCAGCAGCATTTTATGTCATTCTTCTTCAGGGTGTTTTATTCAGTCAATTACTGCTGTTGGTTTCTCAATAAGCAGTTACATACTGGTGCTAAGAACGTATACCAGAGAGAAGAAAGTGTTTGCCAAGGCTTTATAAAAATGCTGTTTACCTAATGTCATGCTCCCATTAGATATGAAAATATAAGCTTGTTTGACTCCATTGCTTGTAAACAATGTAAATGTAAACAACCACTGTATAGCCTCAAAACATGGTTAAAACTAGTCCTTGCATCCACATCTCTGTCTATGAATTTGAGAGTGGTTATATTTGTTCAGTCCCATCCCTGAGTTTTTTCCAAAAACTGAGGCGAGGTGACAGCTTCCCACTGGGCACAGATGTCAGTTCAACGTCTAGTTTTGATTTACATTTGGTGAAGTTGTCAACTAACTTGAATTCAACACGAAATCAACTAAACATTTCACCATGTCATTGGATTTAGGTAAAAAGTTGGGTGAAAAAAATACCAAATGCCCTTTCGTTGATGACTTTTTACAAATCCATTCAGTTTTCCACATTGATTCAATACCATCAAATATATATTTTTTGTTGAAATGACATGGAAACAACGTTAATTCGACCAGTTTTTGCACAGTGGGTTGTTCTTGTTTCAATTTAAGGATTCTAGCTTTAACTTTGGATTGATAGATAGTGACCTTATATACCAGAGGTGAATACAGATGTCCAGCTACAGTATATAACCCCAAAAAACTGTTGGTCGAAACGGTAGAAGAGAAATGTAACACTTTATATGGATCATCCCCTTCAAATGACGTTAAAACGGTTAACAAACTATTAGTTCCACATGTCCATGACAGAATAGCGGGGGAGAAAGAAGGATGAGATGCCAAGACTCTGGAGATGTTCACTCCCTTATCACAAGACCAAGATGCTTATTTGAGGGCATCACAACTGCCCAGCATTCAAGACATATATTATCTGGGCAGAATGACATCTGCACATTTCACTGATGATCTGATGCAGTGTCACTAGTCGCAATGCAAAATATTATTGCCTATACAGAAATAGCCATGATAATTGGCAGGTAACTTTTCAAGAGGTATTTATGATTGAATTGATACAAAATGTGATTCTATAAACGAGTAGACGGTTACATAAGCTCACAACAAACACTAGGCACCGAATATAATACAGTACCTTGCAGTGTGAATAATCTGGTTTTAAATGTGTGTGTGCTGTATGTAAGCATGCATGAGAGACGAAGAGAAAGTGCGAGATAACATCCTATACTGTCATGGAGACAGTCTTAAACTGCCATGCTCCATGCTCTTATTAAATGCTGGACTACAGCTCTGGGATTATGGTGAGATTATTCATGTTTTTAAAACATCCTAATCCCTGTGTAATAAAGCAGAGGAGGAAATGACAATTGTGGTTGGTTGAGGGCACATTTTGGAGAAAGAGCAAGAGGGGCGAGAGAGGGAGAGAGCGAGAGAGTGAAATAGAGTTGAGCATGTGTGCAGTACACATGTGAGTGATGGAGAAGTGGTTATGAGAAGAGAAAAAAATAGATGAGTAAGAAGTATTAAATTGAGTGACTGAAAGTAGCAGGTATTAAATCTCATAACACACACTGGCACATGCTTGTCTCAGCAAAACAGCTCTTGCTGAAGTTGCATGAACTAGCCGACCAGCCAGACTTGAATATACACTCTGGAAAATATTTCTACTGAAACATGGATAATTATAGGTCTCTCTCAGAATTAATCTTTGAGTTCAAACCCAAGACATGTAAATGAGAACTTCCCTTAACCAGCTGTGTTTAGACGCAGATAGAACACTGTTTCATTTTCAATGAAGCATTACAAGGAAAATGTATGAGTTATGTGTGTTTCACTATGTGAAAGTTTGTTTACTCTAAATGATGTTGTTGGGGATCGAGCCATCCACACAAAAAAATGGGTACTTCAGTATTCTGATGCTAAACCCTGCTCCCTGTGTGGGTTTAAGGTACCACAGGTTCACATGAACAACAGGATTTAACATTTACCCCATGCCACGTGCCACACATGGTGTGCAACACACCTAAAAGAGTCAATGAGATCTGAAGGAGTGTCGGAGACAAGCTAATTCGTCCAATATGAACCCTGTAAAGGGATCTAATCAAGTTTATGAAGAGGAGACTGAGTTAAGCAGTCACTCTTACTGATTACATCTGGGGCTCATGACCTCGTTGGGGTAAATATCAATTATTTACATTTTTGTTGCAGTGTTGACAACGAGTTGTGGTGCGCGGATACTAAATGAATATAGGGGAAACACTGTAAAGGCATGACTGTCCTACTGTGTTAACTGCTATGAACAATAAATTACATTCATAGATTTTGCCTGATTTCTGAGCATGGGAGCTGCATGAAATTCTTCATTAAATACTTTTATAGACTTACAACATTTGCCATAACTCACCGCCTCTTCAATACAACCGCAAAGGAAAGCATGTGTACTTTATTAAGTCCCTAGCATGAAGCACAGATCGTGCGGCTTCATTCATAAAACAGACTAGCACTAATCAAGAGGCCCACATCAAACACAAGCAGATTAACTTATTTTAGATTCATTTGGAGAGCAGATGGATTGTTGGACATGCAGAGACAGTGAAGGAGGAAGAGACAATGACTACGAATAGCATCCAACATTACAGATGAAGAGAGAGGTAGGGATGGAAAGCAGTGGCGGTCAGTGCCGTTCTTTTCATGAGCATGGCCTTATTTCTATTACAGCATATTGGATGATTCTCTTTCATAGTCCATTCACCCAGTTCAATGTAAAAGCAAAAGGTTTATTCTACTACATGATACTCAAATTTTACCTAAACCCACCACGAGGTTGCCACAACCTAGCCTATGAATGAAAGTTTACAACGTAGATGCACAAATGTCGAGATAAAATTTGAGATGATAGTGACACATTCAATAGCACCTTGCACACTCTTGCCTGCATCTAGCTTATCTAGGGTGTAATCATTAGTCCAACAGTTGCAAATGAGAGTTTCTATTGAAACATTTAGGTGTGTTTATCCCCATTTGTTCCGTTTGCTTCTGTTTAAGAAACGTTTTTCAACAGAATGGTCGGAATTAATTCACCCATGATCACGCGTAAACACAGTTCACTTTCATAGCAGCCACATTGTATTCCTTCTCGCACCTATGCACACTCCTCCTCTCCTTGTCCCTTAGCTTGTGGACTTCAATACACAACACATCAGCTGTATATGACCAGGCGAAAAAAACATTCCAAGCTTAACCACTACACACAGCCTACATCCGCTGTCACCATATTAGCTAAAGTAACGCCATAGTCAGCATAGCTCGTAGAACTAACGCGTTAGTAAACCTGCTACAATCATGAAGTAAAGTTAGTGTACATTCAGTAAGCAGTTACAATGGCAGACCCCAGTGGCAATAAATTATTAATACCAAAAGCTTACCTTGATTTGGAAGAGTTCCAGTGTTGTGTTGGATAGTCATAGCCAGCTAGCTAACATAGCAAAAAAATGTCTGATTTTAAATATGTTATCACTGCACAACACATTTCAAAATGGGAATACAATGTCAGATGTTTTGTATTTATACAACAACTTAATGTGCTATCACAGTGCTTCATCCAATAGCACAACCAAATTACCTGGATTGTAGTTGAGATCACAATAAAAGTACATAGTTCAAGTGATCAAACTGAGATTCCACACAGATACTTATATTTGTAAGATAACTTTAGGCTATTTATTGTATTACAAAAGGCATGTTAAATTGTGTTAGGTTGACAACGCAACCAAATTTCAACATTTAAAGGAGATGTACTGTATCTAATGCTTGGATGGTTTCAACTACGCCACTAGCTTAAATAAAGATTAGTTATTTGTCTAGTTAAATAAAGGTGAAATAAATCAAAATAAACAACATTTAAAAATGAATTAACACTATTCTTTACCTTTTATTTTGGGTTTAGTTGGAGATGTGATTCCAATTTATAATTTGTTAACTTGTCGACGGTATTGCAAAAATGATATTGAATTGTGTTTGGTTGTCAATGCAAACAAATATCAACATTTGAAAGAGATTGATATTTTGTGCCACTGACTTAGGCTGAATTTAATTCCGGTTTGTCTACAAATTAATAATTGATATTCACGTCTCTGTCTCAACCCAAAAACAAGTTAAAGAATATGACAAAATAAAATAAAATATTAAAATGCGCTTTAAATAAAGTTTGATTTGATTTGGTTTTATTCTTTAACTTAGATTGTTGGTTGAAATAGCGACATTAATCCAACATATTCCTTAATAACTTGAATATTACATTTGACCAAAATTGAAATCCTAGGCCTATATTTATTGTCTACTTTTAGTTGAACCTTGGGTTGAATTGAAACAATAGCTGTTGACGACTTTGCAAATGCCATAATATTATAGGCCTAAATAGTATAATTGATGATATATGACATATAGAGAATGGTTACGTTTCATTTGCTCTGTTATACCTACCGTTTGGAATGACTTCGATAGCAACAGTGAATGTATTTAGTTATTAAGAGATCTCTCAAAAATCACTGTTACAATAGCACACTGGTAGTAGTCAGTGACAAATATCAAAGCTAAGCAGGGCTGCTGGGCTTTATTAAAACCTTGGATGGGAGACAAAATGGATAGCTGTGGAAAGATCAACTCTCCTGTAGGAGGTACTGCCCAGCCTATATAGTTTTTCTGATAGTGGATATAACGTTGAAGCTCTGACATTGTTTCAAAGGTACAAATTCAACATATTTTATATGAGGGTTGGCTATGTTGAAAATTGGTTAACATGATGACATAATTCTGTGGTTTAAATTTCACCCTCAAAACAACACAGTTCACCTTGATGTCTTTTTGCGAATCCAATGTATTTTCCAGGTAGATTTCACGTCACAACAAATTACGTTGAAACAACGTTGATTCAACCAGTTTGTGCACAGTGGGGAGGATTTGGAGAGGAAAGGAAAAGATAATGAGAGGGTGAGAGTAGCAGGAACAAAGAGAGAGAATGGCCAGAAGAAAGACTACATGCAACCAAGAGAGGGGAAGTGAGGAGGAGACAGGGATGGGATCCAAGAAGAATAAGGAGATAATGGAGATAAGTGATGGGAGGAAAAGAGAGAGGGCTAACTGCAAAGGCTGTCAAGGAGAGCTGGAGATTGTCGTCCTCTGTCCTGCTACCTTTCAAATCTAGATTAGCGTCTCCTCCCATCGGAGGAAGAATTCAAACATCATGAAAAATGTACAGCCAAAGGCTTTTAACAAGCCTGCCCTAAGCCCCTATCAAATACACACACACACATCAAAAAGCACAACACAGCCACTCCCAGTCCCAAACACACACACACAATGGCATGCTTAACCCGTAAAGTACAATCTACTGTATAACTCACTAACCTTGGAACCAGAACCAAGAGAATAACAAAAAAACTAAACATAAACTAAACAGTCACGTGAATCAGCCCATAAGACGCATACGAATTCAAAAACTGTGCAGCAAATGTCAAATATATACAGGTCCTTCAGAAAGTATTCACACCCCTTGACTTTTTCCACATTTTGTTGTGTTACAAGTTGGGATTAAAAATTGATTGAATTGTCATCTTTTTGTCAACGATCGACACAAAATACTCTGTAATGTCAAAGTGTAAAAAATGCAAAAGATCTTAAGACATTTATGAAAAACAAAACACTGTATTTTGAATACATACGTAAGTATTTAATACATAATTGGTCGTGATTACAGCTGTGTGTGTTTCTGGGTAAGTCTCTAAGACAGAGTTACCCCTATTGTCGGCCCGTGTGTGGTTTTATTTGGCCCCCCAAGTTTTCTGAGCAAAATATATACATATTTTACTTTTATTGTTGGACATAAAAGACTAAAAAAAACACCAGGAAATCAGCTCCAAGTGTTTTTAATTTAAGACATCTGTTCCCAAATATTCCCACGCATAATAGAGAGATGTGATCATATACAAATGTAAGCAAGCAGTCTACGAATTATTTGTAATTATGTTCCGGCCCCCCAACCATCCGCTCAAGAAAAAAGAAACCCACCCGTGGCTGAACCTAGTTGATGATCCCTGCTCTAAGAGCTTTGCACACTATCTTTTTTTAAATTCTTCAAGCTCCGTCAAGTTGGGAGTTGATCATTGCTAGGCAGCCATAGATTTTCAAGCCGATTTAAGTCAGAACTGTAACCAGGCCACTCAGTAACATTCAATGTCATATTAGTAAGCAACTCCAGTGTATATTTGGCCTTGTGTTTTAGGTTATTATGCTGCTGAAAGGTGAATTAGTCTCCCAGTGTCTGTTGGAAAGCCAGGTTTTCCTTGAGGATTTTGCCTATGCTTAGCTCTATTCCATTTATTTTGATCATAAAAGAAGTCCCTAGTTCTTACCGATGACACACATACCAATAAGATGATTCAGCCACCACCATGCTTGAAAATGTGATGAGGGGATGTCAGTGCTGTGTTGTGTTGGATTTGCCCCAAACATAACACTTTATATTTTTTTACAAGGCAAGTCAGTTAAGAACAAATTCTTATTTTCAATGACGGCCGAGGAACAGTGGGTTAACTGCCTGTTCAGGGGCAGAACAACAGATATGTACATTGTCAGCTGGGGGATTTGAACTTGCAACCGTTCAGTTACTAGTCCAATGCTCTAACCACTAGGCTACCCTGCAGCCCCATATTCAGGATATAAAGTTAATTTCTTTACAAACAGGATTCATGTTTTGGAATATTTGTTCTGTACAGGCTTCTTTCTTTTCACTCTGTCATTTACACTAGGTTAGTATTGTGGAGTAACTACAATGTTGTTGATCCATCCTCAGTTTTCTCCTATCCTATCCTCCTATCACAGCCATTAAACTCTGTAACTGTTTTAAAGTCACCATTTGACTCATGGTGAAATGCCTGAGTAGTTTCCTCTCCTCTCCGGCAACTGAGTTAGGAAGGACACCTGTATCTTTGTAGTGACTGGGTGTATTGGTGCACCATCCAAAGTGTAATTAATAACTAATACATTTAGCCTCTTGAAATTATTTAGGCTTACCATAACAAAGGGGTTGAATAATTATTGACTCATTTCAGCTTTTTATTTTTTATTAATTTGTACAAATGTCTAAAAACATATTTCCACTTTGACATTATGAGGTTATTGTGTGTAGGCCAATGACACAAAACCTCAATTTAAATCAATTTTAAATTCAGGCCATAACACCACAAAATGTTAGAAAAAGTCAAGGGGTGTGAATACTTTCTGAAGGCATTGTAGCACATGTGATCTCTCACTATGGCAGGTGAGCTCAGGTTATAATTCACCTGCATGGGACAGTGCTCTCACAGGCATCCATCCAGCTGGCGAACCAACCGCACGGCACAGAGTTTTTTTAAAGCAGCGAGAAACAACAACAGTGCGATAAGGTTTTCTATGCGCTGCTGCACAGTGTGAATGGTTGAGTGAGTAGCTGATCTCGGACGGGTGTTCTTCTGCTAGAGACGATGGACAGCATTGATTTCCTCCCTGACACATGAAAGATCCTCCACCAAGGAAACACTACTGTATGTGTGCTGAAAGTATACACAGAAGCTGCTCTAGGACTGCTCACTTCTTTGTTAGGAATGTATCAATGACAGTATCTACACTGAAAATATAATTACCTCAGCAAAAAAATAAATGTCCTCTCACTGTCAACTGCGTTTATTTTCAGAAAACTTAACGTGTAAATATTTGTATGAACATAACAAGATTCAACAACTGAGACATAAACTGAACAAATTCCACAGACATGTGGCTAACAGAAATGGAATAATGTGTCCCTGAACAAAGAGGCGGTCAAAATCAAAAGTAACAGTCAGTATCTGGTGTGGCCACCAGCTGCATTAAGTACTGCAGTGCATCTCCTCCTCATGGACTGTACCAGATTTGACAGTTCTTGTTGTGAGATGTTACCCCACTCTTCCACCAAGGCACCTGCAAGTTCCCAGACATTGCTGGGGGGAATGGCCCTAGCCCTCACCCTCCGATTCAACAGGTCCCAGATGTGCACAATGGGATTGAGATCCAGGCTCTTCGCTGGCCATGGCAGAACACTGACATTCTTGTCTTGCAGGAAATCCCGCACAGAACGAGTAGTATTGCTGGTGGGTCATGTCGGGAAGGGTACCACATGAGTGAGGAGGATGTCTTCCCTGTAACGCACAGCATTGAGATTGCCTGCAATGACAACAAGCTCAGTCCGATGATGCTGTGACACCGCCAGAGCACAGGCCTCAGTGTAACGCTCATTCCTTCGACGATAAACTAAAATCTGACCATCACCCCTGGTGTGACCAAACCGCAACTCGTCAGTGAAGAGCACTTTTTGCCAGTTCTCTCTGGTCCAGCGACGGTGGGTTTGTGCCCATAGGCGACGTTGTTGCCGGTGATGTCTGGTGAGGACATTACAACAAGCCTACAAGCCCTCAGTCCAGCCTCCCTCAGCCTATTGCGGACAGTCTGAGCACTGATGGAGGGATTGTGTATTCCTGGTGTAACTCGGGCAGTTGTTGTTGCCATCCTGTACCTGTCCCGCTGGTGTGATGTTCAGATGTACCGATCCTGTGCAGGTGTTGTTACACGTGGTCTGCCACTGCGAGGACGATAAGCTGTCCGTCCTGTAGCACTGTCTTAGACGTCTCACAGTACGGACATTGCAATTTATTGGCCACATCTGCAGTCCTCATGCCTCCTTTCAGATCACCTAAGGCACGTTCACACAGATGAGCAGGGAACTTGGCATCTTTCTTTTGGTGTTTTCAGAGTCAGTAGAAAGGCCTCTTTAGTGTCCTAAGTTTTCATAAATGTGACCTTAATTGCCTACCGTCTGTAAGCTGTTAGTTAGTGTCTGTAAACTGTTAGTGTCTTAACAACCTTTTACAATGAAGATCTGTGAAGTTATTTGGATTTTTACTAATTATCTTTGAAAGACATTGTCCTGAAAAAGGGACTTTTCTTTTTTGCTGAGTTTATAAACACAACATGTAAAGTGTTGTTCCCATGTTTAGTGAGCTGAAATAAAAGCTAAAATCTCAGAAATGTTCCATACACACAAAAAGCTTATTTCTCTAAAATATTTTGCACAAATTTGATTACATCCCTGTTATTGAGCATTTCTCCTTTGCCAGGATAATCCATCCACATTACAGGTGAGGCATATCAAGAAGCTGACTAAACAGCATGATCATTACACAGGTGCACCTTGTGTTGGGGACAATAAAAAGCAATAAAATGTGCAGTTGTCACACAACACAATGCCACAGACATCTCAAGTTTTGAGAGAGCGTGCAATTGGCATGATGACTGCTGAAATGTCCACGAGAGCTGTTGCCAGATGATTGAATGTCATTTCTCTACCATAAGCCACCTCCAACATAGTTTTAGAGAATTTGGCAGTACGTACAACCAGCCTCACAACCGCAGACCACGTGTATGGCATTGTGTGGGCAAGCGGTTTGCTGATGTCAACATTGTGAACAGAGTGTCCTATGGTGGCAATGGGGTTGTGGTATGGGCAGGTATCCACTACAGACAACGAACACAATTGCATTTCATCGCAATTTGAATGCACAAAATTACTGTGACAAGACACTGAGGCCCATTGTGAGGCCCATTTTTTAAAGGTATCTGTGACCAACAGAGGTATATCTGTACCCCCAGTCATATGAAATCCATAGATTAGGGCCTAAGGAATTTATTTCTGTCACGACTTCCGCCGAAGTTGGTCCCTCTCCTTGTTCGGGCAGTGTTCAGCGGTCGACGTCACCGGTTTTCTAGCCACCACCGATCCACTTTTCATTTTCCATTTGTTTTGTCTTCATTGTACACACCTGGTTTCCATTCCCATAATTATATGTTCCTTACTTAACCCTGTGTCCCACATGGTTTTGTGCTTCTTTGTTCATTGTAAGTTGGTCTCATTTGTGAGCTTGATTTATGTTCCTTCTTGGAATATTTGTTTTTTTGAGTAAAGTTACGTTTATTACTCATCTCTGTGTCCTGCGCCTGACTTCACCTTACCTGCTACACCTTGACGCCTTACAATTTCAATTCACTAATTTCCTTCTACTCAGTAAAATCTATAAAATTCTTGCATGTTGCATTTATATTTGTGTTCAGTAAAGCTGTAATCGTAGTGTTATTTCTTAAAAGTGTGAATATAATGCTCTTTCAGATTGTTTTCCTTATAGTATATTGTATCAAGTTTTGTTATTTTGTTCTGAATACATGTTATTTCCATGTGAAGGTGAGGAGTGATCCTGTTTAAGTCAGTTCAATGGAACGTTAGAGTTGGGAAAGCCTAGACCACGGGTGTCAAACATCGACCCCAAAATCAGTGGATAGAGGACTATTTTTTGCTAATTTTGACGATTAGGAAATATGATACATTTTCAGTGCAACCCTCTGGACCTCGTTGGGGACAGATGTGACTCCCGGGGCAAAATGAGTTTGACACCCCTGGCCTAGACTAAGGCCCTATATTTAAACACTCAATGACAATATCAAAAATGTGAAAGGGCACTCACTTTCTTAGTGTACAGACACACAGAAAAACTGCAGACCAAAGGAAAATATCAATGCTCTAGAGGGGAGAGGAGGGTGTGTTAAAGAGAGTGAAACTGTTGACTTCAACAGAGAAGAGTGTGCAAGAGAGTAAAGAGGAGACAAACACAAAGTCAACCACTGGACACATTAGTTTCCATAGATCTTCTACTTATCACTGTAATATTTATCCTGGCTGTGTCTAGAGTGTTAGGCAACTGAGAAACTCAAAAGACATCCCGAGTGTTGGAGGAGAATGTTTCATTAAGGGTAATTTGCCAAACTAAACCCATTAACATTCAGCACAAGGCGTTCAGCTCACTCATGTTTATCACAGTGGATGTGAAGGCAGGCAGTGGCTCTGGGAGCATTGTGATGAGTAGTGTGCCATCATGGCACTGACAGAGTACAAGATAACGATCGCCCTGTCGAACCCTGTCACTTGCTTCCCCTTCAGATCACTTCCCTCCCAGGCTTCACCCTCAGTGCTAAGCTAATTGGGTGAGGAGGGAAAAACTCTAAATGAAAGGGCTGCGGTCAGGTTTCCCTGTAAATGATTCAAAAACTTTGCTAAATCTCAGTGCATCAATTGACTGTCATGAACACACACAGGGTAGGCCTACAGTGAATACTGATAAGCGGGCGAAGCCAAACAAGAGTAACTGTCAAACCTCAACTGAACCTAGAAGAACAAACGGAACCTGGCCTGAAGCCAAGTCAGCACCAGCTCATCAGCACGGACAACACAACACTCTTATATTGTTTATTTAACGCTCTGCACATAATGCATAGGAGTTGAGGACCAATTAATGGGAACCACAGATATGAGATGATTATGTGTTTATTATTTAATTTCTGTCCAGTAGTTCTTCTCAGTAGCAGTGAAAAGCAGAGCCAGTATATTTCTATGTGGCTCAAGTGAAATGCAGCTTTCATGGTTCCTCGTCAGAGAGATTCATTACCCAGCAGAGTTCAGGGGCCTGAGAAACTCCTCTCTTTATCACACCAGTGATTAAGTCTATTGATTTCCGCAGGGAAAAGTAGCTGCACGGAGTCGGGGCCAGGCTACAAGGCTGATGTTGAGTCTCACTGTGTAGCAGTTGGGGAAGAGGGAACTCACATTGACTTGCTGAACACAGTGCTACTGTAACAAGAATAACTTTCAGATGTCTTCCTCAGTGAATGCAACTGAAGTAGATGAAAGTAAACAATGTAAAGGAACATCTAAAAATATGTGGGACAGTCCGACCCATTCATTATAATATCAGGGTTGTATCTGGAGTCTGACTTCAATGGTCGTCTGATGATTCATCGTGGTCTCTGTGAGGGAAGCAGCAATCTGAAGGCCCACGCTGCAACACTTCCATATTTTATTTAATTTATTTAACTTAAGTGATCATGCCTGAGTAGCTGGTGTTTTGAGGATATATTGGCACGCGTGTTGTTCGGCCCGAGACAAAGTTGATATATCGTGCCAATATATCCTTCAAACACCAGCTTTGAGGACATGATCACTTTTCTACAATGGGTTACCAACATATTCAAATAAAGATTGACATATTTTCATTAAAAACATTATTTAGATGAATGTATTCATACTATTTCATCCTTCCACAAGTTATAGTCTAGACATAAATCTATGGTTGTTATCCAAGCCAGCTGGTCGTTCATTCTATCGATTTGGTTGTTGAACACAGAGACGTGACCCAGTCGTTCAGTCTTTTTGTTTTGTGTCTAAGGATGCGACTCAATAGTTCATTCCAAATGTTCTATTGCCATATTGGCTGGCAACGTTTTTATCCCGTGCTTGCTAGCTAGCCAACTACGGCTAACTTACAGTCATGTTAAACAGTGAAGACATAATAACAACGAAGTAGCTGCATTTGTTTAAACTGTTTTCTAGTGACATTTATTTGGATACATCCATAACAATGATCTAATGATGTGCGATTTCAGCTGGCATAGAAAATGTGCTCTCTCGTCAAACACTGTTGTTCAGAGGAGCTAGCCAACAACACAACTAACACAATCATTTCAAACTGAAGCTGGAAAGACTTCAAACTAGCTGCACTTTGTTTCATTTTAACCTGTTTTCTATTGATAGAAATTATGCTAATTCATGATTTCGAGTGGTTGAGAAAAGCAACCTACCTGTCTGTCTTATCCCGACACGTTAATTACTATGGGACAGCTGGAGATCAAATTTGAATATTGAAACAATGTTGCAAATGTCGGAGAGACAGACAGCAAGGCTTATACAAATCTCTGCTGTTGAAAACTAAATGTTAGTCTAAAGGAAATGTGAGAATGTCTAGATGCTATTTATAGTGGAGATCAAGTTTAGAAATTGCCTGGTTGGGCTGATGAGAGAGTGAATTGCGAAGTAAGATAGAAAATAGGCATTTTAACGTCATAGATTTAGCCTGTGGTAACTTGTGAAATAGACACCAGCTGGAATGTGGTTTTAACCAATCAGCATTCAGGATTAGACCCAACCTTACGTTATTCATGTTTTTAGAGTTTGTTTTCACCTCACTGGCACAACACGCAATATACCCTAACGCATGTGAGGTATGGAGAAATCTGGCCATGGAGTCATGAACCCACTTCCGTACAACCTGACGTCTGTCATATGAGCATATGGGTGTGTCCACAGAAAATGAGATGGGCAATCCATGTTCATGAATGAAATACCCTCCCTGGGAGAGGTGTTACATTTCAGTAGGCTTTAAATAATAATGTGTTCTTAAGTTCTGACTCGCCTAGTTAAATAAAGGTTCAATTTAAAAAATAAAAAAAATGAGCGCACACACACACTCATACACTGAGTGTACAAAATCCGCAACTCAATATTAGGAAGGTCTTCTTAATGTTTTTTTTATACTCAGTGTATAACTTCCACCTGAATGGAGGAAATAAAATCCTTTCTTTGTCAAGGATACCGTAGGAAACTAAAGGGATTACATTATTGAAGTATCCATTGAACAGTGAACATTGAGGGACCATTGTCAGCTGGGTTATTGCTACAGTCATCACGGATGTGGTAAAAATTACACACGACAAACTTAAATTACATTTTGCACAACATAGATCAGTATCTACAGAAAATATTTGCTTTTTATCCAGTCCACGGTCACATACAGGAAAGTAGGGTGTAAAAAAAATATCGATATAGAAGATATAAAGTATATTTTATCCTGGAAGTTATGAAAAACTACAATCTTTATCCAATCCTGAGCTGCAACCAATCCTTTGTTTTTCAGATAAAAAAAAGACAGACCTTGTATGATTCTCACTGGGAATATTCAATGTTTTCCCATGGCTTTAACAATATCATCTATGAGACTGAATGAAGTGACCTTCAAATTCCCTGCAGAGCCCACTGGCAATCCCCCTACTACCTTAGCTCTGTGTACATAATCCACAGCCAACAGGAGACTCAGAAACCTATTACAACTCCGCAATAATGCAAAGGTGTGTGTGTGTGTGTGTGTGTGTGTGTGTGTGTGTGTGTGTGTGTGTGTGTGTGTGTGTGTGTGTGTGTGTGTGTGTACCCATGTGCATGTGTATGTGCATACCTATGCATGAGTTATGGATAATACAACAAAGAGTCCACTATAAAGGATGGATGCATCAAAGGCTGACATTGGCCACTAATCACTGTGACAGAACATGATGCGTTGCATGGGGAACAGGCTAAAACAGATGCTGGATGAGAAAACTGTTCTTTTGATGCATCTTCATCTCCATGGTTGTTTTGATAACCCATCCTGAAATATTAACTGTTTACTACTCACTTAATGTCATATTGAATGTCAGAATATAGATATAACATACATTTCAGTAATTTAGCATACTGTGTTCAAGCCATGACATCACACCATGACACTATTCAATATGATTATGTGATGACATCATCTTTGCTGATGGACTGTTTGTTCAGATGAGGCAGTTAAGAGGGATGCCTTGTCTAATAGAGAAGAGCACTGGGAACAGAAGTCCAAAGGTTAAAGGAACAGGCAGGACAATTAAGAGTGTACCTAAATACAATTAGCATACAAATGGTTAATAGTAAAACAAATGCTGTATTGAATATTGAGCCTGAAATAGAATGTATGTCCTACCATGCTTTGCCTCTTAGCTTTCTTTTATCCACGTGACTAAAAACAAGTGATGCACTCGCAGGTAAAAGGCCACGTGTCAAACTCATTCTACATAGGGCCGAGCGTCTACGGGTTTTCGCTCATCCCTTGTACTTGATTGATGAATTAAGGTCATTGATTGGTAAAGAATTCCCCTCACCTGGTTGTCTGGGTCTTAATTGAAAGGAAAAAACAAAAACATGCAGGCACTACGCCCTTCATGGAAATGAGTTTGACACCCCTGTAGTAGGCCTACTGATAATGATGTTTTTTTAAATGATCTTTCTGTACACAAAAAGGTGCTATCTACAACCTAAAATGCTTCTTCGGCTGTCCCCATAGGAGAAACCTTTAAATAACTATTTTTTTGGGATCCAAGTAGAACCTGTTTGGGTTCCATTTAGAACCATTTTTGCATAGGGTTCTACCTGGAACCCAAAAGGGTTTCTACCTGGAACCCAAAAGGGTTTCTACCTGGAACCCAAAAGGGTTTCTACCTGGAACCCAAAAGGGATTTATCTTATGGGGACAGCCATATAACCCTTTTGTAAACCTTTTTTAAGAGTGGACCACATCTAAAAGTCCTACATTGATATCAGGCCCTGGCCTATGTGAAGACACCAGAGCACTTCGAGAAGCTCTTTTCAAATGTAGTTGCAACTTCGGGGCTAGTTAGCTGCACATGGAGATTGTGCTAGTAGGCTGTCCGTAGATACAGAAGCCTACAACAGCCGACCACTCACCTACTTATTGCCCTCAATCGTGTCTTATGCTCATAATTTAAATATTTTACACTGGAAACCAAAATTATAACATTTCATATAATTATTTAATTAAACATTTGCTTGAAAAATATAATACTAATGTCTAGAAAATGTGCCGTTACTTACCAGATATCTCTGTCTGTGGCACCCCGTTGAGAGTGAAGCCTTTACCGCTGTAGAACTGTCGGACATCCGAACAGCTCCGGGCTTTACTGCTCGCATTGTCCGCCGACAATGGGATAGCAGATAGACAAAGGAATAGGAGAGCCTGGAGAAAATCCATACTGACAACCAAATAGTAAGGTGTAGATCAAAGAGAACGAGTCTTGGCAATTAAAAATAAGTCCTACAAAGCCTCGTATGACATTCAACCGGTAGATAAAGCCTCCCTTGGCGGTGTATCTCGCTTTGGCGAGGAGGATACAGCTGGAAACACCAGCTGAGCAATCTGTCAGCGCTCCCCGGAGTCCTGTGACGACGCTGTGACTGTCAAGATGAGCAAGTCCTCGCAGTGATGAGTCTACTAGGCAGAACGGCTCTAAAAAAAACGAGAATTAATTACTTTAATACGTGTTATCAAAATCCACCAATAAACCGAATAAAGGCTCTGCTACTGTCAGTGAAGAGTCACTGTAGTCTTTGATGAAACTGTATGGAACAAGTGAACTCTACAAATATCGGAGATGTGTAAGGGAGAATAGCCCGACTGTTGTGAGCTGAGCACGTAGCACAGACAGTATAGGATTGGAATCGCGCTGGGATACTCATGCGGAGCTGCTGTTTTGGTGCCGCCCCGCGGAGAACAGAGGATGCCACCACCTGCAGGTCAGTGCGCTTCTGTTTTCTTTTTTTTTCTTTGTTTGCTGTTGTTGTTTTTTAAATACGTTTTTATTCAAAATACAAAATCAACGACTTCGAATGTGCAGCACTTTAATATTACGATTTACCTTTCTTCCAGAGCCAATCAAAACCTATTTGTTTGGTGAAAAATAAGTGTATAATTCTAGAAAAATCACTCGAGATTTCGCGTTATGGAAATGAGCCCAAATGCATTCACTGTTGGCTCTTGAAAGTCCACACCATCTCTAGGCTACTGGATGGGATAAAGATGTAGGCTCTTTATTTGTATACCCTGCAGTATAACTTTCATACAAAGCAGGAAATGTAAAACTTGTAGCGTAGTTGAGGTTTAAAAAGGCCTCTGAAGTTTGTAATTTTCACTTTATAATTTCAGACTTTCCCTTACAAAAAATTGTATCAACCCCTACAAAAATGTCCATTCATTATAATCCACATAGTAATTCAGATTTTCTGTTGCAGCAGAATTATTGTCCTGTTGTAGCATACTGTCTCATATCTAGATCTGTACCATGACCACAATAGGACAATACTTTCTGTTCATCTGTTTGAGTTCCGTGCATAATACATTTTTTACCCACAGGTGCCCATAAAACACAATGACAAAACTCACATAATTGCACCGAAGGAGGGGCTTCTTTAATTCTCTACACACATTCCCATTGACATAGGCCTACTGTACTGTACACACTAATTTCCAAGCATATAATCCCATTGTCAGCCGTATCTCCCTGCATGGCACAGAGATGGGTACAGAAGCCTGAGAGGTGGGAGTTGGTGGGTGGGAGGTCCGACCAGCCACTAAACTGTATGTGTGAAATGACAGTGTAATTACATGTACAGGGGACACATCGAGTCGCTCACTAACCACACTGTAATCCCTGTTACAGTGTAGCCTGCCAGGGTCTGTACTGGATTAACATGGGGTTGTCGTGAATTGGGACACAGCCGTGTGTGTGTGTGTGTGTGTGTGTGTGTGTGTGTGTGTGTGTGTGTGTGTGTGTGTGTGTGTGTGTGTGTGTGTGTGTGTGTGTGTGTGTGTGTGTGTGTGTGTGTGTGTGTGTGTGTGTGCGCGTGTGTGCATGTGTGTGCGAGCGAGGGTGCATGATTGCATGGTTGTGTGTATAGTCTGTGTGCATGTGTGATAGAAGTGCGAAATGTATTCCTTAGGCCAACCTGGACTCAGGGAGAGATGTAACATAGTAAATGTAAATCCTGGACAATCCAATTATTATGATGTTGTCATGCATAGGTGTAGGAGGTGGCAGGGAAGTCAGGCGCAGGAGAGTCAAATGGAGTGTAAAATGGAGTCTTTTAATAAAGTTCACGGAGTATGCTCCATAACACTAAATGTACGTAAACAAACAAACATGGGTACGAGGACCCGACGCGCACCTATACACCATCACACTACACTGACAATAAAACAATCTCTGACAAAGACATGAGGGGAAACAGAGGGTTAAAAACAGGTAATGAATGGGATTGAAAACCAGTGTGTGGGAAGACAAGACAAAACCAATGGAAAATTAAAAAAGGATCAATGATGGCTAGAAGACCGGTGACGTCGAACGCCGAGCACCGCCCGAACAAGGAGAGGCAACAACTTCGGCAGAACTCGTGACAGTACCCCCCCCCCCTGACGCGCGGTTCCAGCTGCGCGTCGACACCGGCCTCGGGACGACCCGGAGGGCGAGGTGCAGGGCGATCCGGATGGAGACGGTGGAATTCTGATAACATGGAAGGATCTAACACGTCCTCCACCGGAACCCAGCATCTCTCCTCCGGCGCGTATCCCTCCCAGTCCACGAGGTACTGAAGGCCCCTCGCCCGACGTCTCGAATCCAAAATGGATCGAACAGAGTACGCCGGAACCCCCTCGATGTCGAGAGGAGGCGGAGGAACATTACGCACTTCAGCCTCCTGGAGCGGGCCAGCCACCATCGGCCTGAGGAGAGACACATGGAACGAGGGGTTAATACGGTAATGAGTGGGTAGTTGTAACCTATAACATACCTCGTTCACTCTCCTCAGGACTTTAAACGGCCCCACAAACCGCGGACCCAGCTTCCGGCAGAGCAGGCGAAGGGGCAGGTTTCGGGTCGAGAGCCAGACCCTGTCCCCTGGTGCGAACACTGGGGCCTCACTGCGGCGACGGTCTGCGACAATTTTCTGGCGCCTTATAGCACGCTGAAGTTGGACGTGGGCTGCCTCCCAGGTTTCCTCAGCGTGCCGAAACCAATTGTCCACCGCAGGGGCCTCGGTCTGGCTCTGATGCCAAGGAGCCAGAACCGGCTGATACCCTAATACACATTGAAAGGGAGTAAGGTTAGTGGAGGAGTGACGTAGCGAGTTCTGAGCCAACTCTGCCCAGTGCACGAACTTCGCCCACTCCCCCGGCCGATCCTGGCAATAAGACCGCAGAAACCTACCCACATCCTGCTTAACTCTCTCCACCTGCCCATTACTCTCGGGGTGAAAACCTGAGGTAAGACTAACCGAGATCCCCAGACGCTCCATGAACGCCTTCCAGACCCTTGATGTGAACTGGGAACCCCGATCAGACACTATATCCACAGGCACCCCATAGTGCCGGAAAACGTGTGTAAACAGGGCCTCTGCAGTTTGTAAGGCCGTAGGGAGACCGGGCAAAGGGAGGAGACGACAGGACTTTGAAAACCGATCCACAACGACCAGGGTCATGGTGTAACCCTGTGAAGGTGGAAGATCAGTAAAAAAATCCACCGACAGGTGCGACCACGGCCGTTGAGGAATGGGTAGTGGTCGTAGCTTACCTCTGGGCAGGAGTCTAGGAGCCTTGCACTGGGCGCACACTGAGCAGGAAGAAACATAAATCCTCACGAACTTAGCTAAAGTGGGCCACCAGTATCTCCCTTCAAGACAGCGCATCGTCCGACCTATCCCAGGATGACCAGAGGAGGGTGACGTGTGAGCCCAATATATCAATCGGTCGCGGACAGCAGACAGAACGTACAGACGACCAGCTGGACACTCAGGGGGAGAAGGCTCTGCACGTGACGCCCGCTCAATATCCGCGTCCAGCTCCCACACTACAGGCGCCACCAGACACGAAGCTGGGAGTATGGGAGTGGGATCCATGGACCGCTCCTCTGTGTCATACAGCCGAGACAATGCGTCTGCCTTAACGTTCTGGGAGCCTGGTCTGTAAGAAAGAGTAAACACAAAACGAGTGAAAAACATGGCCCACCTTGCCTGGCGAGGATTCAATCTCTTCGCCTGCCGGATGTACTCCAGATTGCGGTGGTCAGTCCAGATGAGAAAAGGGTGTTTAGCCCCCTCAAGCCAATGCCTCCACACCTTCAAAGCTTCTACGACAGCTAACAGCTCTCGGTTCCCCACATCATAGTTTCGCTCCACCGGGCTGAGCTTCTTCGAAAAGAAAGCACAGGGGCGAAGCTTCAGTGGCGTACCCGAACGCTGAGAGAGCACTGCTCCTATCCCAGCTTCGGATGCGTCCACCTCCACTATGAATGGCAAAGAGGGATCCGGATGAGCCAGCACAGGCACCGAGGTAAACAGAGCCTTCAGGTGCTCAAAAGCCCTGTTCGCCTCAGCCGACCACTGCAAGCGCACCGGGCCCCCCTTTAGCAGTGAGGTAATGGGAGCTGCCACCTGACCAAAACCCCGGATAAACCTCTGTTTCTTTGTTTGTCTGTTTCTGTATTTGGCCTGATATGGTTCTCAATCAGAGGGAGGTGTTAGTCATTGTCTCTGATTGGGAACCATATTTAGGTAGCCTGTTTGGTTTTGGGTTTGGTGGGTGATTGTTCCTGTTCCTGTCATCTTGTCCTTAGATCTGTCGTGTGTTAGTTGGGACCAGTATTAGGCTGTTTCGGTTTTCGTGTATTGTTTATTGTTTTCCGTATTGATTTGTGTTTACTTCAGTTTTATTAAACATGGATCGCAATAGCCACGCCGCATTTTGGTCTGACTTTCTTTCACCTACAGAAAACCGTGACAGAATCACCCACCACAACAGGACCAAGCGGCGTGACAACAGGCAGCGGCAGCAGGAGAGTCTGGATTATACGACTTGGGAGGAAATAGACAGGTGGGCGGTCGACCCAGGGAGAGTGCCGGAGCCCGCCTGGGATTCGCTGGAGCAGTGCGAAGAGGGGTATAGAAGAATGGAGTTGGAGAAGCAAGCACGGCAGCGTGGTAGGAAGCCCGAGAGTCAGCCCCAAAAATTTCTTGGGGGTGGCACACAGGAAGTGTGGCGAAGCCAGGTAGGAGACCTGTGTCAACTTCCTGTGGTTACCAGGGGGCTAGAGAAACCGGGCAGGCACCGTGTTATGCTGTGGTGCGCACGGTGTCCCCAGTGCGGGTGCATAGCCCGGTGCGGTACATTCCAGCTCCGCGTATCGGCCGGGCTAGCGTGAGCGTCGAGCCAAATGCCATGAAGCCGGCTCTACGCATCTGGTCTCCAGTGCGTCTCCTTGGGCCGGCTTACATGGCACTAGCCTTGCGCACGGTGTCCCCGGTTCGCGCACTGGCAGAGCGACCAGGAGTATTCAACCAGGTAAGGTTGGGCAGGCTCGGTGCTCAAGAGCTCCAGTGCGCCTGCACGGTCCGGTCTACCCAGTACCACCCCCACGCACCAGCCCTCCGGTGGCAGCTCCCCGCACCAGGCTTCCTGTGCGTGTCCTCGGCCCAGTACCACCAGTGCCAGCACCACGCATCAGGCCTACAGTGCTCCTCGCCTCTCCAGCGCTGCCAGAGCCTTACTCCTCTCCTGCGCTGCCAGAGTCTCCCACCTGTTTAGCGCTGCCAGAGCCTTCCTCCTCTACATCGCTGCTGGAGTCTCCTGCCTGTTCAGCGCAGCCAGAGCTGCCAGTCTGCATGGAGCAGCCAAAGCTGCCAGTCTGCATGGAGCAGCCAGAGCTGCCAGTCTGCATGGAGCAGCCAGAGCTGCCAGTCTGCAAGGAGCTGTCAGTCTGCAAGCAGCTGCCAGTCTGCAAGGAGCTGCCAGTCTGCAAGGAGCTGCCAGAACTGCCAGTCTGCAAGGAGCTGCCAGGGCTGCCAGTCTGCATGGAGCAGCCAGAGCTGCCAGTCTGCAAGAAGTCGCCAGAGCTGCCAGTCTGCAAGAAGCCGCCAGAGCTGCCAGTCTGCATGGAGCAGCCAGAGCCGTCAGTCAGAATGGAGCAGCCAGAGCCGCCAGTCAGCATGGAGCAGCCAGAGCCGCCAGTCAGCATGGAGCAGCCAGAGCCGCCAGTCAGCATGGAGCAGCCAGAGCCGCCAGTCAGCATGGAGCAGCCAGAGCCGCCAGTCAGCATGGAGCAGCCAGAGCCGCCAGTCAGCATGGAGCAGCCAGAGCCGTCAGTCTGCCAGGATCCGCCAGTCAGCCAGACTCTTCCAGATCCGCCAGTCAGCCAGGATCTTCCAGATCCGCCAGTCAGCCAGGATCCGCCAGTCAGCCAGACTCTTCCAGATCCGCCAGTCAGCCAGACTCTTCCAGATCCGCCAGTCAGCCAGACTCTTCCAGATCCGCCAGTCAGCCAGGATCTTCCAGATCCGCCAGTCAGCGAGACTCTTCCAGATCCGCCAGTCAGCCAGACTCATCCAGATCCGCCAGTCAGCCAGGATCCGCCAGTCAGCGAGACTCTTCCAGATCCGCCAGTCAGCCAGACTCTTCCAGATCCGCCAGTCAGCAAGACTCTTCCAGATCCGCTAGTCAGCCAGGATCTGCCAGAACCGCCAGTCAGCCAGGATCTGCCAGAGCCTTCCTCCTCTCCTGTGCTGCCTAGTCTCCCGCCTGTCCGGCGCTGCTGCCGGAGTCTGAAGAGCCCCTCTGTCCCGAGCTGCCCCTCTGTCCCGAGCTGCCCCTCTGTCCCGAGCTGCCCCTCTGTCCCGAGCTGCCCCTCAATCCAGTGGGGTTATATAGTAGGGTCGCCGTAGTTAGGAGGCCAAGGAAGCGGACAAGGTGGCGGACAAAGACTATGGTGAAGTGGGGGCCACGTCCAGCACCAGATCCGCCACCGCAGACAGATGCCCACCCAGACCCTCCCCAATAGGTTCAGATTTTGCTGCCGGAGTCCGCACCTTGGGGGGGGGGGGGTACTGTTACAACCTTGACCATAGTTTGCTTTGTATGTTTATATGTTTTGTTTGGTCAGGGTGTGATCTGAGTGGGCATTCTATGTTGTGTGTCTAGTTTGTCTGTTTCTGTGTTTGGCCTGATATGGTTCTCAATCAGAGGCAGGTGTTGGTCATTGTCTCTGATTGGGAACCATATTTAGGTAGCCTGTTTGGTGTTGGGTTTGGTGGGTGATTGTTCCTGTTCCTGTCCTTTTGTCCTTAGGTCTGTCGTGTGTTAGTTTGCACCAGTATTAGGCTATTTCGGTTTTCGTGTATTGTTTATTGTTTTTCGTATTGATTCGTGTTTACTTCAGTTTTATTAAACATGGATCGCAATAGCCACGCCGCATTTTAGTCTGACTCTCTTTCACCTACAGAAAACCGTGACACTTGGCAGAGTTCCCTCCCTCTCTCTCTCTCTCTCTCTCTCTCTCTCTCTCTCTCTCTCTCTCTCTCTCTCTGACTGAGAGTGGCAGCCACATTTTGAGTGTACCCATGCCAGGAGGTTGTTACTAGTTACTACAGCCACAAAATGAAAATTGGCGAAATTGTCAAAATTCATGATAACAAACATTTGCTTTTTGGTCTAATTAAAGCTCAGGTTTAGGTATAAGGTTAGCAGTGTGTTTAAGGTTACGGTTAAGGTTAGATTTCAAATCAGATTTTAAGAAGATAAATTATATAAATAGGCAAGATTTAGCCCTAATTATGACTTTGTGCCTGTGGTAACTACTGACGAACATGCCAGGAAGTAAAAGCAGGAAGTGTACCCTTCAATCTGCGCTGTGATTTGTTGAGTCAAATTAACGGACATTACAAAAAATATATCTAAATATATTTTAGATTTGATATTCTTCAAAGTAGCCACCCTTTGCCTAGATGACAGCTTTGCACACTCTTGGTATTCTCTCAACCAGCTTAACATGGAATGCTTTTCCAACAGTCTTGAAGGAGTTCCCACATATGTTGAGCACTTTTGGTTGCTTTTCCTTCACTCTGCGGTCCAGCTAATTCAAACCATCTCAACTGGGTTGAGGTTGGGTGATTGTGGAGGCCAGGACTCAATCACTCTCCTTCTTGGTCAAATAGCCATTACACAGCCTGTAGGTGTGTTGGGTCATTGTCCTGTTGAAAATCAGATGATAATCCCACTAAGCGCAAACCAGATGGGATGGCGTATCGCTTCAGAATGCTGTGGTAGCCATGCTGGTTAAGTGTGCCGTGGAATTCTAAAGTAATCACTGACAGTGTCCCCAGCAAAGCACCCCCACACCATCTCACCTCCTCCTCATTGCAGCAATTTGACAATGAATGCCTGATTCAAGCAGTCTCCTCTGAACAGTTGATGTTGAGATATGTCTTTTACTTGAACTCTGTGAAGCATTTATTTGGGCTGCAATTTCTGAGGCTGGTGACTCTAATGAACTTATCCTCTGAGCAGAGGTAACACTGGGTCTTCTTTACCTGTTGCGGCCCTCGTGAGAGCCAGTTTCATAATACCGCTTGATGGTTTTTGGGACTGCGCTTGAAGAAAAGTTCAAAGTTCTTTAAATGTTATGTATTGACTGATCTTCATGTCTTAAACTAATGATGGACTGTCGTTTCTCTTTGCTTATTTGAGTTGTTCTTGCCATAATATGGACTTGGTATTTACCAAATAGGGATATCTTCTGTATACCACCCTTACCTTGTCACAACACAACTGATTGGCTCAAACATATTAAGGTGTCACGCCCTGGTCTAAGTATTTTGCGTTTTTCTTCATTTATTTGGTCAGGCCAGGGTGTGGCATGGGTGTTTGTATGTGGTGGGTTTTGTATCGGGATTGTAGCTTAGTGGGGTGTTCTAGATAAGGCTATGGCTGTCTGAAGTGGTTCTCAATCAGAGGCAGGTGTTTATCGTTGTCTCTGATTGGGAACCATATTTAGGCAGCCATATTCTTTGAGTGTTTCGCGGGGGATTGTCCTTATTGTCCTTTCGTCTGTCGTGTATTGAGTTTGCACCAGTATTAGGCTGTTTCGGTTTTCGTTACGTTTATTGTTTTTGTAGTGTTTATATTTTGATTCGTGTTTATTCATTTCGTTAACTTGATACTCCCCATCCCGGATCCGGGATCGTGAATACAGCCTCAGGCTCATTAGCATAACGCAACGTTAACGATTTCTGAAAATCGCAAATGAAATGAAAATAATATGCCTGCTCTCAAGCTTAGCCTTTTCTTAACAACACTGTCATCTCAGATTTTCAAAATATGCTTTTGAACCATAGCAAATCAAGCATTTGTGTAAGAGTATTGCAAGCTAGCTTAGCATTTTGCGTAGCATTTAGCACGCAACATTTTCACAAAAACCAGATAACCAAATAAATAAAATCTTTTACCTTTGAAGAGCTTTGGATGTTTTCAATGAGGAGACTCTCAGTTACATAGCAAATGTTCAGTTTTTCCTGAAAGAATCTTTGTGTAGGAGAAATCGCTCCGTTTTGTACATCACATTTGGTTACCGAAACGAACCGAAAATTCAGTCACCAAAACGTCAAACTTTTTCCGAATTAACTCCATAATATCGACCGAAACATGGCAAACGTTGTTTAGAATCAATCCTCAAGGTGTTTTTTCACATATCTCTTCATTGATATGCCGTTCGTGGAAGCCTGCTTTCCCCTCAGAATCCCATGGAAAAATACCAGCAGCTGAAAATGACGCACCAATTTCGACGGAGGACACCGGGCGGACACCTGGAAAATGTAGTCTCTTATGGTCAATCTTCCAATGATATGCCTACAAATACGTCACAATGCTGCAGACACCTTGGGGAAACGATAGATAGGGCAGGCTCATTCCTCTCGCATTCACAGCCATATAAGGAGACAATGGAAAACAGAGCCTCAAAAATCCTGCTCATTTCCTGGTTGCCGTTTCATCTTGGTTTTGCCTGTAGCTCCCGTTCTAGGGCACCCACAGACAATATCTTTGCAGTTCTGGAAAATTCAGAGTGTTTTCTTTCCAAAGCTATCAATTATATGCATAGTCGAGCATCTTTTTGTGACAAAATATCTTGTTTAAAACGGGAACGTTTTTCATCCAAAAATGAAATTGCGCCCCCAGAGTTTCAAGAGGTTAAACATGGATCGCAATCTACACGCCGCATTTTGGTCCGACACTCCTTCACACCTAGAAAACCGTAACATAAGGAAAGGAATTCCACAAATTACCTTTTAACAAGGCACATTGTTAATTGAAATGCATTCCAGGTGACTACCTCATGAAGCTGGTTGAGAGAATGCCAAGAATGTGCAAAGCTGTCATCAAGGCAAAGGGTGGCAACTTTGCAGAATCTCAAATATAATATATATTTTGATTTGTTTAACACTTTTTTGGTTACTGCATGATTCCATATGTGTTATTTCATAGTTTTGATGTCTTCACTATTATTCTACAATGTAAAAAATACTAAAAATAAAGAAAAACCCTGGAATGAGTTTGTGTGTCCAAACTTTTGACTGGTACTGTATATTCGATTGCATGAACCACATCAGTTTCCATCATTTGAATGAACAAATCAAATCATCAAATCAAATGTTATTTGTCACATACACATGGTTAGCAGATGTTAATGCGAGTGTAGCGAAATGCTTGTGCGTCTAGTTCCGACAATGCAGTAATAACCAACAAGTAATCTAACTAACAATTCCAAAACTACTGTCTTATACACACAAGAGTAAGGGGATAAAGAATATGTACATAAAGATATATGAATGACTGATGGTACAGAGCGGCATAGGCAAGATACAGTAGATGGTATCGAGTACATTATATACAAATGAGATGAGTATGTAAACAAAGTGGCATAGTTAAAGTGGCTAGTGATACATGTATTACATAAAGATGCAGTAGATGATATAGAGTACAGTATATAAAGTGCCTTGCGAAAGTATTCGGGCCCCTTGAACTTTGCGACCTTTTGCCACATTTCAGGCTTCAAACATAAAGATATAAAACGGTATTTTTTTGTGAAGAATCAACAACAAGTGGGACACAATCATGAAGTGGAACGACATTTATTGGATATTTCAAACTTTTTTAACAAATCAAAAACTGAAAAATTGGGTGTGCAAAATTATTCAGCCCCTTTACTTTCAGTGCAGCAAACTCTCTCCAGAAGTTCAGTGAGGATCTCTGAATGAACCAATGTTGACCTAAATGACTAATGATGATAAATACAATCCACCTGTGTGTAGTCTGTCTCCGTATAAATGCACCTGCACTGTGATAGTCTTAGAGGTCCGTTAAAAGCGCAGAGAGCATCATGAAGAGCAAGGAACACACCAGACAGGTCCGAGATACTGTTGTGAAGAAGTTTAAAGCCGGATTTGGATACAAAAAGATTTCCCAAGCTTTAAACATCCCAAGGAGCACTGTGCAAGCGATAATATTGAAATGGAAAGAGTATCAGACCACTGCAAATCTACCAAGACCTGGCCGTCCCTCTAAACTTTCAGCTCATACAAGGAGAAGACTGATCAGAGATGCAGCCAAGAGGCCCATGATCACTCCGGATGAACTGCAGAGATCTACAGCTGAGGTGGGAGACTCTGTCCATAGGACAACAATCAATCGTATATTGCACAAATCTGGCCTTTATGGAAGAGTTGCAAGAAGAAAGCCATTTCTTAAAGATATCCATAAAAGTGTTGTTTAAAGTTTGCCACAAGCCACTTGGGAGACACACCAAACATGTGGAAGAAGGTGCTCTGGTCAGTCAACACAGCTCATTACCCTGACCACACCATCCCCACTGTCAAACATGGTGGTGGCAGCATCATGGTTTGGGCCTGCTTTTCTTCAGCAGGGACAGGGAAGATGGTTAAAATTGATGGGAAGATGGATGGAGCCAAATACAGGACCATTCTGGAAGAAAACCTGATGGAGTCTGCAAAAGACCTGAGACTGGGACGGAGATTTGTCTTCCAACAAGACAATGATCCAAAACATAAAGCAAAATCTACAATGGAATGGTTCAAAAATAAACATATCCAAGTGTTAGAATGGCCAAGTCAAAGTCCAGACCTGAATCCAATCGAGAATCTGTGGAAAGAACTGAAAACTGCTGTTCACAAATGCTCTCCATCCAACCTCACTGAGCTCGAGCTGTTTTGCAAGGAGGAATGGGAAAAAATGTCAGTCTCTCGATGTGCAAAACTGATAGAGACATACCCCAAGAGACTTACAGCTGTAATCGCAGCAAAAGGTGGCGCTACAAAGTATTAACTTAAGGGGGCTGAATAATTTTGTACACCCAATTTTTCAGTTTTTGATTTGTTCAAAAAGTTTGAAATATCCAATAAATGCCGTTCCACTTCATGATTGTGTCCCACTTGTTGTTGATTCTTCACAAAAAAATACAGTTTTATATCTTTATGTTTGAAGCCTGAAATGTGGCAAAAGGTTGCAAAGTTCAAGTGGGCCGAATACTTTCGCAAGGCACTGTATGTATACATATGAGATGAATAATGTAGGGTATGTAAACATTATATTAGGTAGCATTGTGTAAAGTGGCTAGTGATATATTTTACATCATTTCCCCATCAAATCCCATTATTAAAGTGGCTGGAGTTGAGTCAGTGTGTTGGCAGCAGCCACTCAATGTTAGTGGTGGCTGTTTAACAGTCTGATGGCCTTGAGATAGAAGCTGTTTTTCAGTCTCTCGGTCCCAGCTTTGATGCACCTGTACTGACCTCGCCTTCTGGATGATAGCGGGGTGAACAGGCAGTGGCTCAGGTGGTTGTTGTCCTTGATGATCTTTATGGCCTTCCTGTAACATGGGGTGGTGTAAGTGTCCTGGAGGGCAGGTAGTTTGCCCCCGGTGATGCGTTGTGCAGACCTCACTACCCTCTGGTGAGCCTTACGGTTGTGGGCGGAGCAGTTGCCGTACCAGGCGGTTATACAGCCCGCCAGGATGCTCTCGATTGTGCATCTGTAGAAGTTTGTGAGTGCTTTTGGTGACAAGCCAAATTTCTTTAGCCTCCTGAGGTTGAAGAGGCGCTGCTGCGCCTTCTTCACGATGCTGTCTGTGTGGGTGGACCAATTCAGTTTGTCTGTGATGTGTATGCCGAGGAACTTAAAACGTACTACCCTCTCCACTACTGTTCCATCGATGTGGATAGGGGGGTGTTCCCTCTGCTGTTTCCTGAAGTCCACAATCATCTCCTTAGTTTTGTTGACATTGAGTGTGAGGTTATTTTCCTGACACCACACTCCGAGGGCCCTCACCTCCTCCTGTAGGCCGTCTCGTCGTTGTTAGTAATCAAGCCTACCACTGTTGTGTCGTCCGCAAACTTGATGATTGAGTTGGAGGCGTGCGTTGCCACGCAGTCGTGGGTGAACAGGGATTATACAGGAGAGGGTTCAGAACGCACCCTTGTGGGGCCCCAGTGTTGAGGATCAGCGGGGTGGAGATGTTGTTGTCTACCCTCACCACCTGGGGGCGGCCCGTCAGGAAGTCCAGTGCCCAGTTGCACAGGGCGGGGTCGAGACCCAGGGTCTCGAGCTTGATGACGAGCTTGGAGGGTACTATGGTGTTAAATGCCGAGCTGTAGGCGATGAACAGCATTCTCACATAGGTATTCCTCTTGTCCAGATATGGGTTAGGGCAGTGTGAAGTGTGGTTGCGATTGCATCGTCTGTGGACCTATTTGGGCGGTAAGCAAATTGGAGTGGGTCTAGGGTGTCAGGTAGGGTGGAGGTGATATGGTCCTTGACTAGTCTCTCAAAGCACTTCATGATGACGGAAGTGAGTGCTACTGGGCGGTAGTCGTTTAGCTCAGTTACCTTAGCTTTCTTGGGAACAGGAACAATGGTGGCCCTCTTGAAGCATGTGGGAACAGCAGACTGGGATAGGGATTGATTGAATATGTCCGTAAACACACCAGCCAGCTGGTCTGCGCATGCTCTGATGGCGCAGCTGGGAATGCCTTCTGGGCCTGCAGCCTTGCGAGGGTTAACACGTTTAAATGTTTTACTCACCTCGGCTGCAGTGAAGGAGAGACCGCATGTTTTGGTTGCAGGCCGTGTCAGTGGCACTGTATTGTCCTCAAAGCGGGCAAAAAAGTTATTTCGTCTGCCTGGGAGCAAGACATCCTGGTCCGTGACGGGGCTGGTTTTCTTTTTGTAATCCGCGATTGACTGTAGACCCTGCCACATACCTCTTGTGTCTGAGCCGTTGAATTGAGATTCTACTTTGTCTCTATACTGACGCTTAGCTTGTTTGATTGCCTTGCGGAGGGAATAGCTACACTGTTTGTATTCGGTCATGTTTCCGGTCACCTTGCCCTGATTAAAAGCAGTGGTTCGCGCTTTCAGTTTCACACGAATGCTGCCATCAATCCACGGTTTCTGGTTTGGGAATGTTTTAATTGTTGCTATGGGATCGACATCTTCAACGCACGTTCTAATGAACTCGCACACCGAATCAGCGTATTCGTCAATGTTGTTGTCTGACGCAATACGAAACATATCCCAGTCCACGTGATGGAAGCAGTCTTGGAGTGTGGAATCAGATTGGTCGGACCAGCGTTGGACAGACCTCAGCGTGGGAGCTTCTTGTTTTAGTTTCTGTCTGTAGGCAGGGATCAACAAAATGGATTCGTGGTCAGCTTTTCCGAAAGGAGGGCGGGGCAGGGCCTTATATGCGGCGCGGAAGTTAGAATAGCAATGATCGAAGGTTTTGCCAGCCCTGGTTGCGCAATCGATATGCTGATACAATTTAGGGAGTCTTGTTTTCAGATTAGCCTTGTTAAAACCCCCAGCTACAATGATTGCAGCCTCAGGATGTATGGATTCCAGTTTGCAAAGAGTCAAATAAAGTTTGTTCAGAGCCATCAATGTGTCTGCTTGGGGGGGAATATATACGGCTGTGATTATAATCGAAGAGAATTCCCTTGGTAGATAATGCGGTCGACATTTGATTGTGTGGAATTCTAAATCAGGTGAACAGAAGGATTTGAGTTCCTGTACGTTTTTGTGATCACACCACGTCTCGTTAGCCATAAGGCATACGCCCCCGCCCCTCTTCTTACCAGAAAGATGTTTGTTTCTGTCGGCGCGATGCGTGGAGAAACCAGCTGGCTGCACCGACTCCGATAGCGTCTCTCCAGTGAGCCATGTTTCCGTGAAGCAAAGAACGTTACAGTCTCTGATGTCCCTCTGGAATGCTACCCTTGCTCGGATTTCATCAACCTTGTTGTCAAGAGACTGGACATTGGCGAGAAGTATACTAGGGAGAGGTGCACGATGTGCCCGTCTCCGGAGTCTGACCAGAAGTCCGCTTCGTTTCCCTCTTTTACGAAGTTGTTTTTTTGGGGTCATCATACATTTTCATGGCAATCCAGCATCAGTTGAAATAACATTCCAAAATACCATGGAAATTATTGCATCACAATACCAGGCATCCATTGCGAGTGTACCCATACGTTTACCAGTCAAATTGAGAGGGTTCGAGCTTCCAAGTCCGTTTTTATTCATTCTGTTTCTATGGGTTGATAAATAGGAGGAAAGTGGAATTGTCGGATGTGGCATGGCTTGCAGACTATAATGGATTACAAAGGGAAAAAGCCCAGTGGCACATAACTCCCAAACAAGCTGAATGCCTTTTATGCTCGCATCAAGGAAAACAACACAGAGTCCTGCTTGAAAGCACCTGTTCTTCCAGATGACTGTGTGATCTTGCTCTCTGTGGCCGATGTGAATAAAACTTCTAAACACTTGCAAAGACTCCGGGCAAGACGGAATACCAGGGTGCTTTCTCAGAGCATGTGCAGACCGCTGGCAAGTGTCTTCCAAAGCTCATCACCAAGCACCCTGGGACTGAACACCTCCCTCTGCAACTGGATCCTGGACTTCCTGATGGGTCGACCCCAGGTGGTGTTGGTCGACAACAACACCTCAGCCATGCTGACTCTCAACACGGGGGCCCCTCAAGGGTGCATGCTTAGTCCCATCCTGTACACTATACAGTGAGTATACCAAACATTAAGAGCCCCCCCCCCTCCCCCTTTTGCCCTCAGAACAGCCTGACTTTGTTGGGGCATGGACTCTACAAGGTGTCGAAAGCGCTCAACAGGGATGCTGGCCCATGTTGACTCCAATACTTCCCACAGTTGTGCCAAGTTTGCTGGATGTCCTTTGGGTAGTGGACCATTCTTGATACACACGAGAAAATGTAGAGTGTGAAAAATCCAGTAGCGTTGCAGTTCTTGACACAAACCGTTGTGCCTGGCACCTTGTGGCACATGTACACAATCATTGTCTCAATTGTCTCAAGGCTTAAAAATCATCCTTTAACCTGTCTCCTCACCTTCATCTGCACTGATTGAAGTGGATTTAATAAGTGGCATCAATAAAGGATCATAGCTTTCACCTGCGTACACTTGGTCAGTCTATGTCATAGAAAGTGCAGGTGTTCTTAATGTTTTGTATTCTCAGTGTATATACACACTATACACACACTCACTCCCACACACACTGACACTCTCATGCAAAACCCACACACCTTCACATACACTACATACCTACACACTACACACACACACATACCGACACAACACATACACACACACACGCACATACACACGCACACTTTTACACTTATAATTTGCGTTTGCTACTCTGTTCTTTATTTTACTCATATTATTATCTATCAAATCAAATCAAATCAAATTTTATTTGTCACATACACATGGTTAGCAGATGTTAATGCGAGTGTAGCGAAATGCTTGTGCTTCTAGTTCCGACAATGCAGTAATAACCAACAAGTAATCTAACTAACAATTCCTAAACTACTGTCTTATACACAGTGTAAGGGGATAAAGAATATGTACATAAGGATATATGAATGAGTGATGGTACAGAGCAGCATAGGCAAGATACAGTAGATGGTATCGAGTACAGTATATACATATGAGATGAGTATGTAAACAAAGTGGCATAGTTAAAGTGGCTAGTGATACATGTATTACATAAGGATGCAGTCGATGATATAGAGTACAGTATATACGTATGCATATGAGATGAATAATGTAGGGTAAGTAACATTATATAAGGTAGCATTGTTTAAAGTGGCTAGTGATATATTTACATCATTTCCCATCAATTTCCATTATTAAAGTGGCTGGAGTTGAGTCAGTGTCAGTGTGTTGGCAGCAGCCACTCAATGTTAGTGGTGGCTGTTTAACAGTCTGATGGCCTTGAGATAGAAGCTGTTTTTCAGTCTCTCGGTCCCAGCTTTGTTGCACCTGTACTGACCTCGCCTTCTGGATGATAGCGGGGTGAACAGGCAGTGGCTCGGGTGGTTGATGTCCTTGATGATCTTTATGGCCTTCCTGTAACATCGGGTGGTGTAGGTGTCCTGGAGGGCAGGTAGTTTGCCCCCGGTGATGCGTTGTGCAGACCTCACTACCCTCTGGAGAGCCTAGTCACTTTACCCTGCCCCTGCACATTGATCTCCCTGTATTTTATTACTCTTGTGTTACTATTTAGTTTTTACTCTGCATGGTTGGGAAGGGCTAGTTAGTAAGCATTTCACACTAAAGTCTACACCCGTTGTATTCGGTGCATGTGACAAATACAATTACATTTTTTTTTTTTTGATCAGCCCCATAGTCTCATTTCTGAGCTTAATGGAGCAGAATAGTCCAATCACTGCACATGCCTCACATGCATGGATCCATTCATTTATGCTGCATAACACCAAAAGTTGTTTTTCTCTGTTGTCAGCTTCTATTCATGATGCAATTCAAATTTATTTAAATGATCATGAGAAACATCCTTCCCACTGGAAACAGACGTCATATCAATGCCAAGTTTTTATTTATATTTGGTTGAGTTGAATCAACAAAAAATGTCAATATGTCATTGTATTTAGGTTAAAAGTTGGGTTGATTCAACGTCATCACATTTAATTATTTTGTTGAAATGGTGTGGAAACAACATTGATTCAACCTGTTTTTCACAATGGGATATAGTGGTTAAAAGCATTGCAGCAGTAACAAACACCTTTCAAAGCAAAAGCAAACGGAACTCGGATTCATTTCACACATTCTGCTGCACAGTGCACAGAGTGTTCTATTCCGTCAGACTGGTTCTTGTGGGTGACCAATATTCGAACACATGCACATCTCACACGTCATGTTCAATAAATAGTTGGATACCAGGAACTTTGTTTGCATGTCAATGCAAATACAGAAAATGCTGGATTATTCCCAACAAAATATTAAGGATGATAATCCAGAGATATTCATAATATACAGTCTGCTATTCCATTTGATGGAATTTATTTGTCAAGAAAAGATCATGACATTCTAGCTAGGTCTGTTAAGGTAATGACTTTAGTCATGACTGATTGGTTTGTAAGCAGAATGGTGAGAATGTAAGAATCTTCTCTCACCTGAAAACAATAGTGTGCCATTGTCTGCCACTCTACTACAAAACAATGCCTGTTAGATGCTCTTCATTACATTTAGCGTGTTTATTCTGATTTAGCTTGTCATGTTAATGAAATTGTGGCCAGTGAATCTGGTGTAACATTTGAAACAGCAGGTGACAGAGAGAGCAAACAGAGGTATATCCTAGTGTAGCCTCCGTCATTTTCACACCTGTCCTGGATTAGTTGTAGTCCTGACCGGAACATGCAGACGGAGAGAGCTGCATTACCAGATACACATTCTCTTCCTTTCTGACCAGAGTTGGGTAGATGACTTTCTAAATGTCATCTGTTACATATACTAGTTACTTGTCCTAAATTGTAATCAGTAATATCATTTTTTTGGATCACCCAGTCTCAGTAATGTTATCTGATTACTTTTAAGTTACTTTTAGATTACTTTCCTCTTAAGAGACATTAGAAGAAGACAAAAAGGATCAAACAAACACAGTTGGTGTGTCTTCGTAGTGGTCTCTGACTTGGTAAACAAACTTAAACCTGCACCTTTTTTTCAAGGCTGAATTGAAGTAATTGAGGAAATGTAAAAGTAATCCAATAAGTAATCATCTAGTTTTTCAAAAACATTGTACAACTGGCGACCGAAGTCAGTGTGCATGCGCCCGGCCCGCCACAAGGAGTTGCTAGAGGGCGATGGGACAAGGACATCCCAGCTGGCCAAACCCAGACGATGCTGGGCAGGCTCATGCGTCTCCCGGTTGCGGCCCAGCTGTGATACAGCCTGGGATTGAACCCAGGTCTGTAGTGACACCTCTAGCTCTGTGATTCTGTGTCTTAGACTGCTACGCCACTCGGGAGTCACTTTGAATGATACTTCTAACAGTTGATTTGTTGTTGTGTGATCCATCAGAATTTGGTTTTTAAACAGTACACTTTCAGCACCAACTTTTAGGCTTCAGGGCCTGGTCTATCAGTGTGAAACCCAGTAGTCTGGGAGATCTCCACTAAAGCCCTTTGCCCTCCTTGCCGTTCCTCCATGATGGATGACCTCTCATGCTCCACTATCCCCCAGGATAAGGCTGCTAACCTCAGTCCATCCCCTCAGCCCCTCACTGCTAAGACACCGAATTACCAACACACATTTGATGGATGAGCGCCAATTGAACTGAATGAACAGGGCAACTATGAGGCTTAACCCTCTATGATGTATGTGCATTCGTGCAGATTGTGTGCACGCACACACTCACACACATGCACAAACCCACACATTTATGCACTGCTTAAGACTCCACAGAGATGAAAGGGGGGGGTAGACTGACGATGAAGATAGATATGGAATCAACACATCTACATACTGTACAGGCTATGCGTTTGTGTGTTTCTGTGTCTCTGTGTGTGGTGCACTCCTGCAGCGTGGTGATGAAAGTCTTGGGGCTGGAGGACAGAGCTCAGGTCAGAGGGGGCTAGACTGGGGGTAGTGGGGGCTACAGACCTTTGGGTCTGGCTCTCTGGGCGGCGCTCTGCTCTGCCTCTATCTGGCAGAGAGAGGTCCTGGAATAGCTCTGTGCTGCTGGCCTGGCAGAGAGAGGTCCTGAAATAGCTCTGTGCTGCTGGCCTGGCAGAGAGAGGCAGCTCAGCCGTTAGCTCCGCTGATCCCCACCTCTCCCTGACTGGAGGAATCCCTGCTATTAATGGAGCATTAGAGAGCACCATATCAGCATTAGAAAGTGTGAATCCATTATGGGCAACTGCAAGCTAAATCCTATTCAATCTTTCTTACAGAAAACTGAATCCCTATAGGCTAATGAAGCTGAGCCAACATGAACTACAGTTGAAGTCTGAAGTTTATATACACCTTAGCCAAATGCATTTAAACTCAGTTTTTCACAATTCCTGACATTTAATCCTAGTAAAAATTCCCTGTTTTAGGGAATTAGTTAGGATCACCACTTTATTTTAAGAATGTGAAATGTCAGAATAGTAATAGAGAGAATTATTTAATTCAGCTTTTGTTTCTTTCATCACATTCCCAGTGGGTCAGAAGTTTACATACACTCAATTAGTAGTTGGTAGCATTGCCTTTAAATTGTTTAACTTGGGTCAAACATTTTGGGTAGCCTTCCACAAGCTTCCCACAATAAGTTGGGTGAATTTTGGCCCATTCCTCCTGACAGAGCTTGTGTAACTGAGTCAGGTTTGTAGGCCTCCTTGCTCACACACGCTTTTTCAGTTCTGCCCACACATTTTCTATGGGATTGAGGTCAGGGCTTTTTGATGGCCACTCCAATACCTTGACTTTGTTGTCCTTAAGCCATTTTGCCACAACTTTGGAAGTATGCTTGGGGTCATTGTCCATTTGGAAGACCCATTTGCGACCAAGCTTTAACTTCCTGACTGATGTCTTGAGATGTTGCCTCAATATATCCACATAATCTTCCATCCACATGATGCCATCTATTTTTGAAGTGCACCAGTCCCTCCTGCAGCAAAGCACCCCCACAACATGATGCTGCCACCCCCTTGCTTCATGGTTGGAATGGTGTTCTTAGGCTTGCAAGCCTCCCTCTTTTTCCTCCAAACATAATGTTGATCATTATGGCCAAACAGTTATATTTTTGTTCCATCAGACCAGAGGACATTTCTCCAAAAAGTACGATCTTTGTCCCCATGTGCAGTTGCAAACCGTAGTCTGGCTTTTATTATGGTGGTGGAGGTTTACCATTTTTTTGTCTTGGCTGATTTCTTTTGATTTTCCCATGATGTCAAGCAAAGAGGCACTGAGGTTGAAGATATGCCTTGAAATACATCCACAGGTACACCTCCAATTGACTGAAATTATGTTAATTAGCTTATCCGAATCTTCTAAATCCATGACATCATTTTCTGGAATTTTCCAAGCTGTTTAAAGGCACAGACAACAGATGAACTTGGTACCTTCAGGCATTTGGACATTTCTGACCCACTGGAATTGTGATACAGTGAATTATAAGTTAAATAATGTGTCTACCAACAATTGTTGGAAAAAATGACTTGTGTCATGCACAAAGTAGATGTCCTAACCGACTTGCCAAAACTATAGTTTGTTAACAAGAAATTTGTGGAGTGGTTGAAAAATGAGTTTTAATGACTCCAACCTAAGTGTATGTAAACTTCCAACTTCAACTGTATGTGACCTGGCCTGGATAGGACAGTCGGTGGTTTTGGCCAAGCTCCAGGTCCAGCCATGGTGTCATAGAAATCAGATGTTAAGATAACCTCATGAGTTGAACCATTGGCATAAATTAATTAACAAGTCGGAATCGGATTTCACCTTCGAGATTCAAGGTTTTTGTAGCATTTGTGAATTTGATCAAACGTGGGTATATACTTGTCAGACCACGCAGAGTTGCACTTCGACCTACTATAACATGCTGACCACACCACTCGCCTTCACGTGCGCAAGCATTACAAAAGGAATGTACACATACATTTTATTCAATCATTGCACTCCGAACGTCTGCGTAGCTAGGCGCTAAAATAGAACTCAGTTTTATTTGTGATGCTTGACGCGCTATAAGTCCGGCCTCTCCCATCTCCTCATTGGTTTTTAGGAGTATATACCCAAGTGGGTGATTGAAAGATGAACTGAGGTCCACACTCCAATCCAGTTGGTGGTGGTAATGCACCTTTAAATTGGTTGCCAACTGCCATATAAAGTCCAAAGAAGAAGCGTGAAGGAGGAGAGATGACTATAAACAAACTTGGTTTAACATTTTATCTGTGTATTAATTGTCGGAGTAGAGGACCTTGTTTATTTCAGGGAAAATACCAACCCAATGTTTATATCCCAGGACAAATTAGCTAGCAACAGCAAGCTAGCTAGCTAAATTGCCTTAAATGTTTAATGCTTTTGGACCTGTCCCCAAATGAATATAGTTGGTTCAGAGTTTGCTTTGATATTTCAACCTGCATGTCCTGATCGTGTCTGGTGTGGGTGGACAAAATCAACATGCGCGCGATGGCGCACTTGGACGTGCACACACACAAAACCAGCATTCTGTCTGTCTCTCCTTGTGGTGTGGGTTCTGCCTCACCGGTTACTTGGTATTCATTGAGAGATGTATTTATTATCCAGCAGGGCCTGGCAGTGATTGGCTCCAGCTTGTGGGGCTTGGCAGCAGCCATTGCCAATCAAATCACAGTAATCCGGTGAAGGGCCAGAGGGCAATGAGCAGCGGCAGCCTGCCCAGCCCAGTCCTGCACTGCCCAGCCTAGCTTAGCTCAAGAGGCACTAAGTGGCAGAAACAACACAGACATGCAATGTTTGTCAAATCAATGCAGAATCACCAGCACAGTACTGGAAATATACTGTAGAAAATCCCTTTGTTTGAGAAGGGAATTTTCCCTGATAGTCTCGTCCTACAAGATTCAACTCCCTTTATCAATATTCATATCAATACTGCAAGGGCACTGTCTCATAGTGCAGTGTTTCCTAACTCCAGTCCTCTAGTACCACCAACAGAATCAGGGTATGATCGGGTGTGCTTGTCTGTGGCTACAACAAACATGTGCTGTTGGGGGTACTGGACTGGAGTTGGAAATTAAACTGTCATAGTTGGTGAGAAAATAATGATATTGTTCACAGATTGATGGTTTGGCTAGGCATGACTATGACGGAAATTAAACATGTGCTTACTCATCACACTATCTCAGAAACAGCTTGGCTCAGTACCTCGACAAACACTTTGAACAGTTTGAGGAAAACAAATCAGTCTTTCATGCAATCTCACACGATCTCAAAGAGAGCAAAGAAAGACTGGCACATCATGGTCAGGTTGACTGTTATATGTTTATTAAATGTCCATGCGAATCTACAGACAAAGGCTCCATCCGTTTAAGATAAAGGGCCAGTCTAGTATATCAGTCCTGTCGCCACTCACATGGCTCTGAACATTTACAGCATTTTAAAGGGGTTGCAAAGCAAGATCACATCATATCATAACATTGACATTGAAAGAAGTATAGAAGCAGTGTAGAAGGAGTGATGAGGTACATTATGTACCACTGGACCTGGAATTCAGAACAACAGAGGAGTCACTGGGTACATGGCTGTCCAGTATAGCAGAATATTGGACAATCTGTCTCCCAGTAACAGCTCAAAGCCACATGGATAGACATGGATTTCATGGGGTCGCACCTAAAAATTATATAAACTGGGTGGTTTGATCCCTGAATGCTGATTGTCTGAGAGCCGTGGTATACCACGGGTATGACAAAACATTTCATTTTACTGCTCTAATTACGTTGTTAACCAGTTCATAATAGCAATAAGGCACCTCGGGGGTTTGTGGTATATGGCCAATATACCACAGCTCCAGGCAGTATCTAGGTACCGCGTTGTGTCGGCCCTTAGCCATGGTATATTGGTCAAAAACCATAAGGACACTTATTGCTTAAGTATACTATGGTATAAATACTATAGTATTCACTGTAGTGTTTTTGCAGACTTTGTAGTATTTACTGTAGTATTTGCTGTAGTATTTACAGTAAACTATAGTACAGTAAAATAACTGTAGCATATACTGTAGTAATTAATGTAGTTATTTGCAGACTGTACTATACTGTAGTATTTACTGTAGTGTTTTTGCAGACATTACTAGTATTAGTATTTAGTGTAGTGTTTTTGTTTAATTATCTTTAACATAGAAGTGGAGGCTTTCTCCTTCGGGAAACATACTGGAGAAATACTAAAAGAGCACATTTTACATAACCTGTAGGTAGGTAGGACTGGGGTCTGAATGGATAGTAAGGAACAATAACCTGTAGGTTACACAATATACTGTATGGTCTATAAATAGAATGTCGGTTTTTCATTTATGGGTGGCAAAAATTGTGATATGGTGGAGGGGAATTTGCAGATATGGGGGAGGGGAATGGGCAGGGTATATGCAAATAAGATACTGTAGTATTTACTATAGTTTAAAAAGGGGTAGTGTTTTTGCGGACATTAACGTAGTATTTACTAGTGTTTTTTACTGTAGTATCTACTTTAGTATTTTACAGTGTACTACAACATTCTATAGTAAGTACTACACATGTTCGAGGGATACTACAGTGTGTAGTAGTGATGGGGGACAAAATTGATATTGTTACATATCGGATATTATTTTTGATGATACATATAGTATCGTTTTTGACAAAATTGCAGTATTATGTATGCGCTAGTTGGCTATACCTGCACCAAAACTCCAGTGTTTTTCCTTCATAACTTGTTCTCCATCTTTTTAAATAGGGAGGCAATTTGTATTCAGCACTTTTATTTCCATGACTGATGAAACACATTTTCTCATGACTCTCTTGTCCATCTGCAGCAGATATATGGTAAGCAATATGTTTGGAACATCCAATTGCAATAAAATCACAGTATCGAATCGCAATACATATAGAATCGTGAGTATCGTAAAAATCGCAATACATATCACATCGACTAACGTGATAATATCTAGTGTGTAGTATAGTATTCTACAGTATAATATAGAATTCTATAGTGTAGTATTCTATAGTGAACTGTTGTATTTTTCCATGTGGGGTCTTTATTGAGTTGTAGGCAATTTGTTTATGCAGCTATTATTTCCTTACTAGGCTAGGTTAAACACACTTGCTTATCGGTAAACCTAAAATTTCATGCAGGGTGGAGGTGTTTGCAGCATCCCTTTAAAGTGAGCAACGTCTGTAATAAAACATGTAACATAGATGAATAAGCATTGTGTGCGACTTCAAATATATACATGTATACACTTGCCCTAATTATAGAGGTGATCTCGATGCAATGGATGCAGGTTAACTAGGATGTCAGTGTGTGGGAACATATTTTCGGGCTTGGGCCAATCAAAACACACGGGCAAAATAATATGTTGAAGTTTATATTTCCACAGCAACAACTCCAATTAAGCCCTTGTCATCCTATCCTTATACAGTACAAACTGTATATTTACATAAATATGTGTATTTACATTTGTCTAGTAGGTCAGTTCTAGTACTGTACAAGCCATTATTACACGTTTTAAAATGAAGGAAAATGATAGGTAAAGAAACACATACAGTGCCGTGAAAATGTATTTTCCCCCTTTCTATTTGTCTCTACTTTTGCATCATTTTTATAATGAATTATCAAATCTTCAACTAAAACGTAATATTAGATCAAGGGAACCTGAGTGAACAAATAACACAACAATTACATGGATCATTGTCTTACTGAATGACCCAGCTGCACTTCAGCTTCAGCTCGCAGATGGATAGCCTGACATTCTCCTGTAGAATTCTCTGATACAGAGCAGAATTCATTGTTCCTTCTATTAAGGTATGTCGTCCAAGACCTGAGGCAGCAAAGCATCCCCAAACCATCACACTACCACCTCTATGCTTGACCGTTGGTACGTGGTTCTAACTGTGGAATGCAGTGTTTGGTTTTTGCCAGGCTTAATGGGAACCATGTCATCCAAAAAGTTATACTTTTAAATCATCTATCCATAGAACATTATTCCAAGAGTCTTGATATTCATCCAGGTGCTTCCAGGTTGTAACGATCGTCATAATGGGTAGACCAAGGCACAGCGTGATGTGGGTTCATCATATTTATTTTAAATGGGAACCAGCAACAAAACAATAAAGAGCAACAAACGAACATACAGCCTTGTAGGGCTCAAAAGCAACAATACAAAAACAAGATCCCACAAACAACAAGTGGGAAAAAGGCTACCTAAATATGATCCCCAATCAGAGACAACGATAGACAGCTGCCTCTAATTGGGAACCATACCAGGCCAACATAGAAACACAACTAGACTACACATAGAAATAATAAACTAGAACACCCCCCAGTCACGCCCTGACCTACTCCACCATAGAAAATAAAGGCTTTCTATGGTCAGGACATGACACAGGTGCTTTTTATTTGAGTCAACTTTTTGGACGACATGGGTCCCATTTTGCCTGGCAAAAACCAAACACTGCATTCCACAGTTAGAACCTCATACCAATGGTCAAGCATAGAGGTGGTAGTGTGATGGTTTGGGGATGCTTTGCTGCCTCCGGACTTGGACGACATGCCTTAATAGAAGGAACAATGAATTCTGCTCTATATCAGAGAATTCTACAGGAGAATGTCAGGCTATCCATCTGCGAGCTGAAGCTGAAGTGCAGCTGGGTCATTCAGTAAGACAATGATCCAAAACACATAATCAAGTCTACATGAAATGGCTAAAATGCAACAAATATGAAGTTTTTGAATGGCCTAGTCAAAGTCCAGAGCTAATCCCTATTGAGATGTTGTGGCAGGACTTGAACCGACCAGTTCATGCTTGAAAACTCACAAATGTCGCTGCGTTAAAGCAGTTCTGCATGCAAAAGTGGGCTAACAATCCTCCACAGCGATGTGAGAGACTGATCAACAACTACAGGAAGCAACTGGTTGCAGTCATTGCAGCTAAAGGTGGCAGAACCAGTTATTGAGTGTAAGGGGGCAATTACCTTTCACAGAGGGGAATTGGATGTTGCATAACTTTGTTAATTAAATAAATAAAATAAGTATAAATGTTTTTGTTATTTGTAAACTCAGGTTCCCTTTATCTAACATTAGCTTTTGGTTGAAGATCTGATAACATTCAGTATAAAAAATATGCAAAAATGGAGAAAATCAGAAAAGGGCAAATACTTTTTCACGAAACATGTAGAGGTAAATATAAACACACACAAACAAATACCCACACATGAATACACAATATAAGTCCCACATGGGACCATATAAACATGTATAGTATGCTCGGTGACTATTAAGAGGTGGCATAATCAAATGCAAACTAAGTAACAAATGGAGAGACCCCAGAGAACATGACGGTTGACTTTGCGTGTAGAGAGGTGAGGAGAGATTGTCTTTTTAGGACCTGATTACATTCTTCAGTTCAGCACTGTTTGTGAACTTTACTGTTCCTAAATCTAAGGACCGCAGAAGAACCACCAGAACCATGGTTGTCCCTACTAGAGAGCAGTGGGATGTGTAGCTGGTCACATCTGATGGTCAACAGACCAGGCAGTCCAGAGAACCAGAGAGGAGAAAGCAGTGGAGAAGGCAGCAGTGGAGAAGGCAGCAGTGGAGATTTTATGAGACACATCCTACATCGCACAAACACAGCCATGCAGCCCAGCTCCCACTAACAAACAGGGAGCAGCTGAGGGAAAGCAACAGGTTCGCTGGCGAGCTCCTTCTCTTGTCCTTTTTTCTCATCCTCCTCTTCCTGCTTTTCCTTCTTGTGAATGCTCCCCACCTCTCATGTGTGCTCAGTCGGTGTAATTAGCGGAGGGAGTTTCAGAGTGGGTGCCATGGTAACGCCAGGGCTGACAGGAGGATGAGGGTGATGGTGATAGCTGGGTGGGGTGTTGGGGTGTGACCCGCAGCTCTCACAGCTACCTGTGGTGGGGGTTGGGCAGTGGGGACGTGCCATGGGGGCTCCCTGACTGCTGGGCTCTTCCCAAAAGGAACATGAGTGCTGGCCACATCCATTCTCTCATCTGCAGAGGGAGACAGAGAGAGAAACCAGATAGAGCTGCTACTGTCAAGACAAAGAGGTAGAGATGGAAAGAACGAGAAGATGTAGATAAAGACAGAGGGAGTGAGGTATCCTAAAACACAAAGACAGACACACACAGGGTTTTGTGCGCACACACACATATACAAACAAACAGCTCAGTTCCAGGAGATCTACAAAACCTTGCACTTGCTACTGACCAGTGGCGATCAGTGCCGTTTATGAGGAAGTAGGATTTTTTTTTTCATGAGCATGGCCTTATTTGTATTATTGCATTCTGGATGATTGTCATTCATATTCCATTCACCCAGTTCAATATAACATAGATAGGTTTAGGGTACTACATGATACTCAAATTTCCCGATACCCATCATGAGGTTGCTACAACCTAGCCTACGAAAGAAAGTTTACAACGTAAGTGCACACAGGTCGAGAGAAAAATTTGAGATGACAGACAGTGACACATACCGCCTTGCACACTCTTGCACACTCTTGCCTGTATCTAGCTTATCTAGGATGTAATCATTAGTCCAACAGTTGCAAACAAGAGTTTCTATTGGACAAATTCTGGTATTTCTATCCCCGTTTTGTTTGCTTCCGTTTAAGAAATGTTTTTCAACAGAATTGGTGAAATGAATATACCACAGATCATGCATAAACACAGTTTACTTTCATAGCAGCCACGTTGTATTCATTCTAGCCTCTATGTACTCTCCTCCTCTCACCTTTTCCCTTCGTTTGTGGACTTCAATGAACAACACATCTGCTGTATGTGACCAGGCGGAAAAACGTTTCAAGCAAAACCATGACATAACCGCTACACCCAGCCTACATCATTAGCTATATTAGCTAAAGTAACGACCTAGTCAACATAGCTAATAGAACTAATGTGTTAGTAAACCCGCTACAATCATGCAGAAACATTACAGTGTATAGTCAGTAAGCAGTTAGACCGGTGGCAATAACTTAATAAAACCAAAAGCTTACCTTGACTTGGAAGAGTTCCAGTGTTGTGTTGTATATTCATAGCCAACTAGCTAACATAGCATCCCTCTGTTTGAGCCAGGTGTTTGAGTAACTAAACTAGCCAGCTGCATTTGCTAGCTAAGGAAATGAAACTGAAAGTGAAAACATTTTATGAAATCTCTCTCTTTCTCTCTCCCTTGCTTCTCCATCATTTTTGAAAAAATGTATTTGAAAACTGTTCAACCATTGTCTTTCTCTGTCTTTGAGTCAACTACTCACCACATTGTATGCACTGCAGTGCTAGCTAACTGTAGCTTATGCTTTCAGAACTAGATTCATTCTCTGATTCTTTGATTGGGTGGACAACATGTCAGTTCATGCTGCAAGAGCTCTGATAGGTTGGAGAACGTCCTCTGGAAGTGTTCATAATTACTGTGTAAGTCTATGGAAGGGGGTGAGAAACGAGCCTCCAAGGATTTGTATTGAAGTCAACGTACCAAGAGGAGGACAGAAGCTAGCTGTGCTACCCTACAGAGTGCTGTTGAGGCTACTATAGACCTTCATTGCAAAACAGTGTGTTTTAATCAATTATTTGGTGACATGCGAATATATTTAGTATAGTTTAATCTAGAAAGGGTAACTTTTTCAATCTTTTCCCATTTTTATTTGTATGAAATTCACTGAGGAGGATGGTCCTCCCCTTCTTCCTCTCAGGATCCTTCATTGCTACTGACAGGTAACACACACAAAACATGAATGTATACAGTAAATACGTGAAAACAACTCTGTCACAGAATAACTTCAAATCCGTTGTACATAATTTCTACCAACATGTCATATGTGCAACCAAAGGAAAAAAAACTCTAGACCACCTTTACTCCACACATAGAGATGTATACAAAGCTCTCCCCCGCCCTCCATTTGGCAAATCTGACCATAATTATATCCTCCTGATTCCTTCTTCCAAGCAAAAAACTAAAGCAGGAAGTACCAGTGACTCGCTCAATACGGAAGTGGTCAGATGCTATGCTACAGGACTGTTTAGCTAGCACAGACTGGAATATGTTTCGGCATTCATCCAAGGGCATTGAGGAGTATACCACCTCAGTCATCGGCTTCATCAATCAGTGCATCTACGACGTCGTCCCCACAGTGACCGTACGTACATATCTCAACCAGAAGTCATGGATTTGTTTTATTGTTTATTTATTTATTTTCTCCCCAATTTCATGGTATACAACTGGTAGTTATAGTCTTGTCCCAACGTTGAAACTCCTGTACGGACTCTTGAGAGAATATCGAGAGCGGTACATCCTCGGAAACACAAGCCAGCCGAGCAACATTGCTTCAAGACACAATGCCGCTTAACCCAGAAGCCAGGCTTTTATGCTCACTTCGAGGCAAGCAACACTGAATCATGCACAAGAACGCTCTCGGTAGCCGATTTGAGCAAGAACTTTAAACAGGTAAACATTCACAAAGCCACAGGGCCAGATGGTTTACCAGGAAGTGTACTCAAAGCATGTGCGGACCAACTGGCAAGTGTCTTCACTGACATTTTCAACCTCTCCCTGACCGAGTCTGCAATACCTACATATTTCAAGCAGACGACTATAGTCCCTGTGCCCAAGAAAGCGAAGGTAACCTGCCTAAATTATTACCCCCGTAGCCCTCACATCTTTAGCGATGAAGTGCTTTGAATAGCTAGTCATAGCTCACATCAACAGCATCCTGCCCAAGATCCACTCCAATTTGCACACCGCTCCAACAGATCCACAGATGATGCACTCCACATCTATCAATCGCACTCCACATCTATGTGAGAATGTTGTTCATTGACTACAGCTCAGTGTTTAACACCATAGTACCCACTAAGCTCATCACTATGCTAAGGACCCTGGGACTGGGTAAGGGTAGGCAACAACACATCTGCCACGCTGATCCTCAACACTGGGACCCCTCAGGGGTGTGTACTTAGTCTCCTCCTGTACTCCCTGTTCACCCACGACTGCATGGCCAAACATGACTCCAACAGCATCATTAAAATCAAATCAAATTTATTTGTCACATACACATGGTTAGCAGATGTTAATGCGAGTGTAGCGAAATGCTTGTGCTTCTAGTTCCGACAATGCAGTAATAACCAACAAGTAATCTAACCTAACAATTCCAAAACTACTACTCCACTACTGTCCCATCGATGTGGATAGGGGGGTGCTCCCTCTGCTGTTTCCTGAAGTCCACAATCATCTCCTTAGTTTTGTTGACGTTGAGTGTGAGGTTATTTTCCTGACACCACACTCCGAGGGCCCTCACCTCCTCCCTGTAGGCCGTCTCGTTGTTGATGGTAATCAAGCCTACCACTGTAGTGTCGTCCGCAAACTTGATGATTGAGTTGGAGGCGTGCATGGCCACGCAGTCGTGGGTGAACAGGGAGTACAGGAGAGAGCTCAGAACGCACCTTTGTGGGGCCCCACACCCAGTCAGCGGGGTGGAGATGTTGTTACCTACCCTCACCACCTGGGGGCGGCCCGTCAGGAAGTCCAGTACCCAGTTGCACAGGGCGGGGTCGAAACGCAGTGTCTCGAGCTTGATGACGAGTTTGGAGGGTACTATGGTGTTAAATGCTGAGCTGTAGTCGATGAACAGCATTCTCACATAGGTATTCCTCTTGTCCAGATATGGGTTAGGGCAGTGTGCAGTATGGTTGAGATTGCATCGTCTGTGGACCTATTTGGGCGGTAAGCAAATTGGAGTGGGTCTAGGGTGTCAGGTAGGGTGGAGGTGATATGGTCCTTGACTAGTCTCTCAAAGCACTTCATGATGACGGAAGTGAGTGCTACGGGGCGGTAGTCGTTTAACTCAGTTACCTTAGCTTTCTTGGGAACAGGAACAATGGTGGCCCTCTTGAAGCATGTGGGAACAGCAGACTGGGATAAGGATTGATTGAATATGTCCGTAAACACACCAGCCAGCTGGTCTGCTCATGCTCTGAGGGCGCGGCTGGGGATGCCGTCTGGGCCTGCAGCCTTGCGAGGCTTTAAATGTTTTATTTAAATGTTTTACTCACGTCGGCTGCAGTGAAGGAGAGTCCACATGTTTTGGTTGCGGGCCGTGTCAGTGGCACTGTATTGTCCTCAAAGCGGGCAAAAAAGTTATTTAGTCTGCCTGGGAGCAAGACTTCCTGGTCCGTGACGGGGCTGGTTTTCTTTTTGTAATCCGTGATTGACTGTAGACCCTGCCACATACCTCTTGTGTCACATACCTCTTGTGCCGTTGAATTGCGACTCTACTTTGTCTCTATACTGACGCTTAGCTTGTTTGATTGCCTTGCGGAGGGAATATCTACACTGTTTGTATTCGGTCATGTTTCCGGTCACCTTGCCCTGGTTAAAAGCAGTGGTTCGTGCTTTCAGTTTCATGCGAATGCTGCCATCAATCCACGGTTTCTGGTTTGGGAATGTTTTCATTATTGCTATGGAAATGACATCTTCAATGCACGTTCTAATGAACTCGCTCCCCGAATCAGCGTATTCGTCAATGTTGTCGTTGGATGCAGTGCAGAACATATCCCAGTCCACGTGATGGAAGCAGTCTTGGAGCGTGGAATCAGATTGGTCGGACCAGCGTTGAACAGACCTGAGCGCGGGAGCTTCTTGTTTTAGCTTCTGTCTGTAGGCAGGTATCAACAAAATGGAGTCGTGGTCAGCTTTTCTAAAAGGAGGGCCGGGGAGGGCCTTATATGCATCGCGGAAGTTAGAATAGCACTGATCCAAGGTTTTACCAGCCCTGGTTGCGCAATTGATATGCTGATACAATTTAGGGAGTCTTGTTTTCAGATTAGCCTTGTTAAAATCCCCAGCTACAATGAATGCAGCCTCCGGATATGTAGTTTCCAGTTTGCAAAGAGTCAAATAAAGTGTGCTGATGACACAACAGTGATAGGCCCGAAAACCGACAACAATGAGACAGCCTATAGGGAGGAGGTCAGACACCTGGCAGTGTGGTGCCAGGACAACAACCTCTCCCTCAGTGTGAGCAAGACAAAGGAGCTGATTGTGGATTACAGGATAAGGCAGGACGAACAGGCCCCCATTAACATCGCCGGAGCTGTAGTGGAGCGGGTCGAGAGTTTCACATTCCTTGGTGTCCACATCACCAACAAACTATCACACACCAAGACAGTCGTGAAGCATGACAACACCTTTTCCCCTTCAAGAGACTGAAAAGATTTGGCATGGGTCCCCAGATCCTCAAAATGTTTTACAGCTGCACCATCAAGAGCATCCTGACCGGTTGCATCACTGCCTGGTATGGCAACTGCTCGGCATCTGACCATACGGCTCAGTACATCACTGAGGCCAAGCTTCCTGCCATCCAGGACCTATATAATAGGCAGTGTCAGAGGAAAGCCCATAAAATTGACTCCAGTCACCCAAGTCATATACTGTTTTCTCTGCTACCGCACGGCAAGCAGTACCGGAGCATCTAGGACCAAACGTCTCCTTAACAGCTTCTACCCCCAAGCCATAAGACTGCTGAACAATGAATGAAATGGCCACTGGACTATTTATATTAACACCCTCCCCCCCTCCATTTGTTTTTTTGTACACTGCTGCTACTCGTTGTTTATTATCTATGCAGTCACTTCACACCTACAGTTGAAGCCGGAAGTTTACATACACTTAGGATGGAGTCTTTAAAACCCTATTTCAACCACTCCACACATTTCTTGTTAACAAACTATAGTTTTGGCAAGTCGGTTTGGACATCTACTTTATGCATGACACAAGTAATTTTTCCAACAATTGTTGATAGACACATTATTTAACTTATAATTCACTGTATCACAATTCCAGTGGGTCAGAAGTTACACTAAGTTGACTGTGCCTTTAAATAGCTTGGAAAATTCCAGAAACTTATGTCATGGCTTTAGAAGCTTCTGATAGGCTAATTGACATCATTTGAGTCAATTGGAGGTGTACCTGTGGATGTATTTCAAGGCATATCTTCAAACTCAGTGCCTCTTTGCTTCACATCATGGGAAAATCAAAAGAAATCAGCCAAGACCTCAGAAAAGAAAGAAATTGGGAGAAATTTCCAAATGCCTGAAGAACCACGTTCATCTGTGCAAACAATAGTACGCAAGTATAAACACCATGGGATCGCACAGCCGTCATACCGCTCAGGAAGAAGGCGCGAGGCGCATCCTAGAGATGAATGTACTTTAGTGCGAAAAGTGCAAATCAATCCCAGAACAACAGCAAAGGACCTTGTGAAGATGCTGGACGAAACAGGTACAAAAGTATCTATATCCATAGTAAAACGAGTCCTATATCAACATAACCTGAAAGGACGCTCAACAAGGAAGAAGCCACTGCTCCAAAACCGCCATAAAAAAGCCAGACTACGGTTTGTCAAACAATTTAAAGGCAATGCTTCCAAATACTAATTAAGTGTATGTAAACTTCTGACCCACTAGGAATGTGATGAAATAAATAAAAGCTGAAAAAACTAATTTTCACTGCTATTATTCTGACATTTCACATTCTTAAAATAAAGTGGTGATCCTAACTGACCTAAGACAGGGAATTTTTACTAAGATTTATTGTTGAAAAACTGAGTTCAAATGTATGTGGCTAGGGTGTATGTAAACTTCCGACTTCAACTGTACCTACATGTACAAATTACCTCGACTAACCTATACCCACGCACATTGACTTGGTACCGGTACCCCCTATATATAGCCTCGTTATTGTTATTTTATTGTGTTACTTTTTATTATTTTTTACTTCATTTGGTAAATATTTTCTTAACAAACACTTCTTGAACTGCACTGTTGGTTAAGGTCTTGTAAGTATTTCACGGTGGTCTACACTTGTTGTATTCTGTGCATGTGAGAAATAAAGTGTCATTTGATTTGACTTAACTGGGTTTCATCCGTTCTTTGGGTTTTTCAGCCCAGAGAGCTGGGGAGGCTCAGCTATGAATCAATAACACGCTGTGGTGAGTAAATCACTGAGACAGGAGGGGGAATGATAGCGGTATGTAGTGAATGTAATGGCAGGTAACAACATAAACCTGAAGTCACTAACAGCTGATGGCCTCATAGGATGAATTAAACACAGATTCACAGACACACAAGCTCCTGTGTGTATGTATAGTAAGCAAGAACACACATACATACATACATACATAGTAATTAGATAAACATTCGCATACGCCTACTGCTTTTGGTCGGATGGCCGTCCACACTGTCATTACCTCCCCTCCGTATTTATTTGGACAGTTAAGCTAAAGCATAAATGTTCTCTCTTTATCCGGCATTTTGGATTTGAGATCAAATGTTTCATGAGATGACGGTACAGAATTTCAACTTTTATTTGAGGATATTTTCATACAGTATCTGTATTACTGTTTAGAAATGAATGCACTATATATATTTAGTCCTCCCATTTGAAGAAGTCATAAATATTTGGACTAATTAACCTGTAGTTTAGTAGTAAAACCTGTAGTATTTGGTCCCATATTCCTAGCACACAATGACTACATCAAGCTTGTGACTCTACAAACTTGTTGGATGCATTTGCAATTTGGTTTGGATGTGTTTCAGATTTATTTTGCCCAATAAGAACAGAAAGGTGAATCATGTTTTGTGTCATTTTGAAGTCACTTTGATTGTAAATAAGAATATAATGTTTAGCACTTCCACATTAATGTGGATGCTACCATTATTATGGATAATCATGAATTAATCATGAATAATGATGAGTGAGAAAGTTTGTGGCACAAAGATCATACCCCCCAAAACATGCTAACCTCCCGTTATTGGTAATACACTATATGTGAATTTGTCCAAATACTTATGACTTCTTCAAATGGGGGGACTAGATACATAAAGTGATTTCATTTCTTAAAGGTAAAACAGATATGTATGAAAATGCCATCCAATAAAAGGTGACATTCTGTTGTCACATATCGTGTGTTTTATCTCAAATCCAAAATACTGGAGTTGAGAGAGAAATTAAAACATTTTAGCTTCACTGTCCAAATAAATACAGAGGGGAGTGTACAGACACACATGTGCGTGCGAGCATGAGGTAAGTTTTCTTCAGTGTGTAGATAGTTTATCTCCTTGTCCAGGCGAGACACTCAGTAGGAGCTGGCTGGCTTGGTTTGTCCTCAGGGAGAGTTGTTACGTGGTTCCAGCAGATACACAGCAGATGTCTGGAGAACACACTCCAGGTTCTCCTCTCCTGCTCAATGGCACTATGCGTGTGTGTTTGTATGTGTGTGAGAGAGAAAGAGTAGCGAGACAGTGAAAGAGGAGCGAGGGAGAGGCAGAGAGAGAGAATGTGTCCATGCGTGTCTGTCTGTCTGTCTGTCTGTCTGTGCGTGCCTGCCCTCCCACCCATCTGTGTGCGCGCCTGTGCTGGTGTCTGCTGGCATGCATTTCACTCCTTGACAAAACCTCTCCCTGCTCCCAGGAGTGTTGGCTGAGCTATATTAGTGGATTAAGACAGTACAGGCCGAGGGGAGAAACAGACACACCTGCTGAGCCTGAAACTCAATTCCCCAGTTACAATGGCCATTGTGTTCACAGTACAATAGACAAAGGAGCACTTTATCTCCCAACGCAATGAGGTGAGCTGTTTATGCTCACTATAAAAAGAAACAGATTAATATCAGAGATTAACTAACCCCCCCTATTGACTATATCGACTTTGTTGCCAGGATATGAGCATCCCAATGTGTTTGCCAGGATGTTTACAGATGTATTGGTGAATTTGAATCTGTGCATGAGTCCACAACAGATGATTTAATAGCACCAGAATGTTTACTGTCTCTATGCATCTGTCCTAGATTTCATACTATTGCAGTCACTGGCTGTGAGGAAACTTCTATTCTCTGGAGAGTCAGGCTCATTCTCATTCAATCTGGGGCACTGGGACTAGCAGCAGTGTGTGTGTGTGTGTGTGTGTGTGTGTGTGTGTGTGTGTGTGTGTGTGTGTGTGTGTGTGTGTGTGTGTGTGTGTGTGTGTGTGTGTGTGTGTGTGTGTATGCGCGCGTTTAGAGGTCAGCGGTAATTGAGAGGGTTTAGGGAGGAGGACATGACAGAGAATAATGGTAGAGTAGTAGAGCTGGTGGTAACGGGGCACTAAGCCTTGTGCCTACCCTGTTTACATGCCCTGCAGCACTGCTGTCTCCTAGCAACAGCCTCAGAACATGTCACTGTTGATAGAGTGGAGACACAGAGCCCTTTGGTGAGTGATGAGCAACACCCAGAGAGAGTCCACATGCTAATGGAGCCTTTTTTACCTTTTCTCAGGAAGAGGTTAATGTGGCGGTGTGTGTGTGTGTGTGTTTTTGCATGTGTGTATGTTTGTGTGCCGTTGCCATTTCCAGGAATCTTCAGTACCAAGGGATAATATCCGTAATTACTCTAAAATCGTCTGCCTACGTGGCCACGTCTGTGTCTATGTGCAAGTATATACAGTGACTGATATGTGGCTTTATATGTGAAGTGTGGCCCAGTTACAACATCAGGCTGATCCACTACATTGTGAAGTGGTAGTAGTGAGACAGTCAGGGACACTGTCAGGTTTGATGTTTGCATCCTGTATGGTGGCCAGACTGCATGTCTGATAGAGACGTAAGCTCCTACAGATCTGGTCTGAGGATAGTGAGTCCCTCAGCTCTGCCTGCTTTCAGCTTGGTCATGGTGGCAGTGGGTGAGGGGGAGACGTATGCGAGGGGTTTGCTATGGGGTCCTCCGGTGGCCCTCGAGCATAGTGATGGGAAATAAATCACCCAGCCGGGAGACATCGCCGTGACAACCCAGAGGAATTCGCCCAGCGAGCGGAGCCAGACAGGGTGAAATATGGAGGAGATCTCAGGGCCAGCTGCAGATGGCTGCCTCCCTGCGTGCCTCTTTGCCTCCCTCCCTCTGTCTCTCCCTACCTCCCTGTCTGCCTGCCTCCCTCCGTCTCTCCCTACCTGCCTCTCTGACTGGCTTCAGCAGAGCGCGTCGCTTCATCTCTCACATAGACATGTTGTTGAAACCACTCTACATCACTGTTTTTGTTTGTCACAATATTCTCCTGACTGTTGAGCTCCTGTCATACCTACAGGCAATTCCTCGTGGTCTCTGGCTGAATGGAAATACACTGTGCTCTTTCCATGACATAGACTGACCAGGTGAAAGCTCTGATCCCTTCATGTCACTTGTTAAATCCACTACAATCAGCGTAGATGAAGGGGAAGAGACAGGTTAAAGAAGGATTTTGGCACCTTGTAGAGTCCATGCCCTGACGAATTGAGGCTGTTCTGAGGGCAAAAGGGGGTGCAACTCAATATTAGGAAGATGTTCCTAATGTTTTGTACACTCAGTGTATATTTTACAGTATTATAATCAGGTGGTGTCCTGTTTCATCTGGACTGCCCTTCAGTGGATACGGTAACAGTCGTGTAACACACAGCTCTTTGACAATGCAAGAATCCTAAGTATGGTAAACAGGGGAACACAATACTGCATTTTGCATCTGTTCGCCCAAAAACAACAGCTTTGGCAGGGCAGGAATGTTGAACATGCTTTGATGCCGTTGAGACAAAGGAAAGACGTAGTGTGTGTGCCACTCTTAACCATCTGAGAGAGTGCATCATGCTTCAGTGTCATGCTATACCAAGGCCACAGCCACCATGGCTCACGGAACACAAGACAACGTTCCGTCTGGGGATGGGACACTATTAAGAAGTGAGATCAGAAATGGGTAACTGAGACTGGGAAAAGGTACATACTCTGTAAGAAGTCTGGAACATGAAGTGACACAGTGCCTGGCCAATGGTCAAAGTAGCAAACTGTAGCCATGCATTTAAAGAGGAAGAGAAAGAGAAAAACAGGAAGTGAGAAAGGGACCGAGAAGACAGATGGAGCTGGACAGAGATTGAGGACGAGAGAGATCGAGAGGGGGAGGAAGAGCGGAAACTAACAAATGAGCTCAAATGCCGACAGATGACTATTACAGCCCACACCCTCCACCTTCCGACCCTAATGTCTGCACTGTCAATCATCCCCATATCAAGGGCCTAAGGACGGCTCATTTTCTCACCTTTAGTGACAGCTAGTGGGAGAATTCACTCAGCACTGTGCTGTGTGACTGCATGCAGGTATGTCTGGGAGATGCCCCGTGACAGCAAACAGGGGATACAGCATGTCAGGGGCAGAACACAGTCAGGATTCAGAATGGCTGAGGGGAGGTCACCTTAATTATAGTTTACCATGCTGATGCGCCCCTTTGATGTGGAAAACCAGGAAAACTCCAGTCTTATAATTATCCTTACAGTACGTACACATACCAGGAAATAAGATATGGGCTGGGGTTTCACTGTGTGACACATGCAAACAGTGGTCTGAGCTCCTGCCAGAGACCTGTCTGGTACCGCAGCCTCCTTTGTGCTGTGTCTGTCTAAGACTGCTAATAGATACAGTATATGAGGAGGGTGGATTGAGGTGTGGACTGTGAAGGGATGAAGGACACAGTGAGAGAAGCAAGGGGTTTTCCATAGACTTGTTAGACATAGACAGACATAACTTGTCAAGCACTCAACACATGGAACACACAGATATGGCATTCCTGAGATTCTTGGATGCCGTACTAACACTCAGATTGCACATAGTGTACAGTCCTAGAGATTCTCTCATTACATCCTCTACGTGTAAAGTGTTGGTCCCATGTTTCATGAGCTGAAATAAAAGATCCCAGAAATGATCCATATACACAAAAAGTGTATTTCTCTCAAGTTTTGTGCACAAATTTGCTTACATCTGTGTTAGTGAGAAATTTTTCTTTGCCAAGATAATCCATCCACCTGACAGGTGTGGCATATCAAGAAGCTGATTAAACAGCGTGATCATTACATAGTTGCACCTTGCGCTGGGGACAATGAACGCTCATTTTTCTTTGCCAAGATAATCCATCCACCTGACAGGTGTGGCATATCAAGAAGCTGATTAAACAGCGTGATCATTACATAGTTGCACCTTGCGCTGGGGACAATGAACGGCCACTCTAAAATGTGCGTGCATTTGACATGCTGACTGCAGGAATTTCCACCAGAGCTATTGCCAGATAATTTAATATTAATTTCTCTACCATAAGCAGCCTCCAACGTCGTTTTAGAGATTTTGACAGTACATCTAACTGCAGACCATGTGTATGGCAACGTGTGGGCGAGCGGTTTGCTGATGTCAATGTTATCAACAAAGTGCCCCATGGTGGCGGTGCGGTTATGGTATGGGCAGGCATAAGCTACAGGCAACAAACACAATTGCACTTTATCAATGGCAATTTGAATGCATAGAGAGATACCGTGGCGAAATGTCACCCATTGAGCATGTTTGGGATGCTCTGGATCGACATGTACGACAGCTAGTTCCAATTTCCTCCAATATACAGCAACTTTGCACAGCCATTGAAGAGGAGTGGGACAACATTCCACAGAACACAATCAACAGCCTAATAAACTCTATGCAAAGGAGATGTGTCGCGCTGCATGAGGCAAATGGTGGTCACACCAGATACAGACTGGTTTTCTGATCCACACCCTTCCTTTTTTTAAGGTATCTGTGACCAACACAGCTTATCTGTATTCCCTGTCATGTGAAATACATAGATTAGGTCCTAATAAATGTATTTCAATTGACTGATTTCCTTATATAAACTGTAACTCAGTGAAACCTTTGAATGTTGCGCTTATTTTTTTATTGTCACCTTTATTTTTACTAGGCAAGTCAGTTAAGAACAAATTCTTATTTTCAATGACGGCCTAGAAACAGTGGGTTAACTGCCTGTTCAGGGGCAGATTTTGTACCTTGTCAGCTCGGGGATTTGAACTTGCAACCTTTTGGTTACTAGTCCAATGCTCTAACCACTAGGCTACCCTGCCACCCCTTATATGTTTGTTCAGTATACATATTTGAGGCTGTACCACACAAGAACTGAAAAAACGCATGCGCATACACACACACACACTGTACACCAACATTTACCCACTGATGTGATGTGACCTTGAGTGGGGTTGGAGGTGGGCGGGGGTGTAAAAGTATCCCTGTATTTCTAGTTGAATCAGTAATGAGCATTTCATTACCTTGGCTAATATCCCCTAGAGAGGACTGGCTACACCAACAAAGACCTGAGGCAGAGACTGTCCTGATTGTACACAGCTAGGCTAGACTGGCAGACACTACAGAGTTCTCTCTCTCTCTCAATTCAATTCAAGGGGCTTTATTGGCATGGGAAACATATGTTTACATTGCCAAAGCAAGTAAAATAGATAACGAACAAAAGTGAAATAAACAATAAAAAATTAACAGTAAACATTACTCACTGAAGTTCCAAAAGAATTAAGACATTTCAAATGTCGTATTATGTCTATATACCGTTTTGTCACAATGTCCAAATAGTTTAAGTAAAAAAGGGAAAATAAATAAACATAAATATGGGTTGTATATCCAAGGGTATTTGTTCTTCACTAGTTGCCCTTTTCTTGTGGCAACAGGTCAGATATGGGTGTTTGTCAAAATTGGATTCGTTTTCAAATTCTTTGTTAGTCTGTGTAATCTGAGGGAAATATGTGTCTCAAATATGGTCATACATAGGGCAGGAAGTTAGGAAGTGCAGCTCCGTTTCCACCTTTCTCAATAGCAAGGCTATGCTCACTGAGTCTGCACATAGTCAAATCTTCTGTTAATTTTGGGTCAGTCATAGTGGTCAGTTATTCTGCAGCTGTGTACTCTGTTTAGGGCCAAAAAGCATTCTAGATTACTCAGTTTTTTTGTAAATTATTTTCAAAGTGTCAAGTAATTATGTTTTTGTTTTCTCATGATTTGGTTGGGTCTAATTGTGTTGCAGTACTGGGGCTCTGTGGGCTTTGTTTGTGTTTGTAAAAAGAGCCCCAGGACCAGCTTGCTTAGGGGACTCTTCTCCAGGAAGGTTTGGAATGCACTTCCTTTTGGGTTGTTGAATTTAACAGCTCTTTTCTGGATTTTGATCATTAACGGGTATCGGCCTAATTCTGCTCTACATGCATTATTTGGCGTTTTATGTACACAGAGGATATTTGCACAGAATTCTGCACGCAGTCTCAATTTGGTGTTTGTCCCATTTTGTGAATTCTTGGTTGGTGAGCAGACCCCAGACCTCCCAACCATAAAGGGCAATGGGTTCCATAACTGTTTTTTTTAAGTATTTTTTTGCCAGATCCTAATTGCTATGTCAAATTTGATGTTCCTTTGGATGGCATAGAAGGCCGTTCTTGCCTTGTCTCTCAGATTGTTCACAGCTTTGTGGAAGTTACCTGTGGCACTGATGTTTAGGCCAAGGTATGTATAGTTTTTTGTGTGCTCTAGGGCATGTACCCCCAGGGGTACGCACAATGCCGTCGGGGGTAAGCCAAATAAAAATGTGATTCACATTAAAAAATAAAAATACAAACTTTAGAAAATAAAATCTTCACATTTTCAAACAGTACGTTTATATTTTCCAACAGGGCTATACATTTGGGTGAGGCTATTTTCTCACCTGAGTAGCCTCGTTTCACTGTCAAAAATAAAATGAAACCATCTAGTGTTCAGCAAAATAACAACACAATGTCAAATACTCGTAGCCTAGTCAAATAATTAACATCCAATCACATTAAACGTTACTCTCTTACGGGAATTCCACTTCCACGAGGTCATCCAATGCTTGCATCAGTAATTCTACATTTGTTGTTAGCCCAGCTAGCATGGACACTGACAGTTGTGAATCTGATGCAGCCAACGAGCTACTGCACCCTTACCCGTGAAAGCACCGAACAACAGACAGGGAAGTTGGACCATCGAAGAGGCGCAAATATGATGAGAACTACATTGATTTGAGGTTCACTTACACGGAAACCAAACCAGCTGTGCGCGTGCACCATAGTGCATAAATGTACACTGCTCAAAAAAATAAAGGGAACACTTAAACAACACAATGTAACTCCAAGTCAATCACACTTCTGTGAAATCAAACTGTCCACTTAGGAAGCAACACTGATTGACAAATTTCACATGTTGTTGTGCAAATGGAATAGACAACAGGTGGAAATTATAGGCAATTAGCAAGACACCCCCAATAAAGGAGTGATTCTGCAGGTGGTGACCACAGACCACTTCTCAGTTCCTATGCTTCCTGGCTGATGTTTTGGTAACTTTTGAATGCTGGCGGTGCTTTCACTCTAGTGGTAGCATGAGACGGATTCTACAACCCACACACGTGGCTCAGGTAGTGCAGCTCATCCAGGATGGGACATCAATGCGAGCTGTGGCAAGAAGGTTTGCTGTGTCTGACAGCGTAGTGTCCAGAGCATGGAGGCGCTACCAGGAGACAGGCCAGTACATCAGGAGACGTGGAGGAGGCCGTAGGAGGGCATCAACCCAGCAGCAGGACGGCTACCTCCGCCTTTGTGCAAGGAGGAGCAGGAGCACTGCCAGAGCCCTGCAAAATGACCTCCAGCAGGCCACAAATGTGCATGTGTCTGCTCAAACGGTCAGAAAGACTCCATGAGGGTGGTATGATGGCCCGACGTCCACAGGTGGGGGTTGTGCTTACAGCCCAACACCGTGCAGGACGTTTGGCATTTGCCAGAGAACACCAAGATTGGCAAATTCGCCACTGGCACCCTGTGCTCTTCACAAATTAAAGCAGGTTCACACTGAGCACGTGACAGACGTGACAGAGTCTGGAGACACCGTGGAGAACGTTCTGCTGCCTGCAACATCCTCCAGCATGACCGGTTTGGCGGTGGGTCAGTCATGGTGTGGGGTGGCATTTCTTTGGGGGGGGGCGCACAGCCCTCCATGTGCTCGCCAGAGGTAGCGGGATGAGCTTCTCAGACCCCTTGTGAGACCATATGCTGGTGCGGTTGGCCCTGGGTTCCTCCTAATGCAAGACAATGCTAGACCTCATGTGGCTGGAGTGTGTCAGCAGTTCCTGCAAGAGGAAGGCATTGATGCTATGGACTGGCCCACCCGTTCCCCAGACCTGAATCCAATTGAGCACATCTGGGACATCATGTCTCGCTCCATCCTCCAACGCCACGTTGCACCACAGACTGTCCAGGAGTTGGCGGATGCTTTAGTCCAGGTCTGGGAGGAGATCCCTCAGGAGACCATCCACCACCTCATCAGGAGCATGCCCAGGCGTTGTAGGGAGGTCATACAGGCAAAGGGAGACAACACACACTACTGAGCCTCATTTTGACTTGTTTTAAGGACATTACATCAAAGTTGGATCAGCCTGTAGTGTGGTTTTCCATGTTAATTTTGAGTGTGACTCCAAATCCAGACCTCCATGGGTTGATAAATTTGATTTCCATTGATAATTTATGTGTGATTTTGTTGTCAGCACATTCAACTATGAAAAAACGCACTTCACCTGTGTTCTGAGTTGCACGGCATCGGGAGAAAAGCTTCCACCGATGTTGATTTTTAAACGCATGACGATGCCAAAAGAAAAATTCCAGAGAGGAATTGTTATGAAAGTCAACAAGAAAGGATGAATGACGGAAGGCCTAATGCATGAATGGCATACGGAGTGTTACGGCAAGCGACCGGGAGGATTCTTTCACAAGAACAAGGCATTGCTCGTGTTGGACAGCATGAGGGCCCACATAACAGATTCTGTGAAAGAAGCCATCAAGAGGACAAACTCAATTCCAGCTGTGATTCCTGGGGGCACAACAAAGTATTTGCAGCCACTCGACATCAGTGTAAATCGTGCATTTAAGGTGGCGCTCCATGTTCAGTGGGAAGCTTGGATGACAAGTGGGAAGAAATCATTCACTAAAACGGGCCGCATGCGAAGAGCCACTTATGGTCAAGTCTGCCAGTGGGTCCTGACAGCGTGGAGCACCTGACAGCGTGGAGCATTGTCAAAAAATCCACTATCATCAACGGGTTTCGAAAGGCTGGACTGCTGCGTGTTGTTGAGGGCAGTTCAGCAGGTAATTTGCCTCCGGATGAAAGTGACGAGAGCGACAATGAAAACGATCCAACATCGGATGAAGCAATTCTGAGGCTATTCAACTCCGACACCGAAGAAGATGACTTCAGTGGTTTCAGTGCACAGGAGGAGGAAGATAGTGACCAATGACTTTCTTGGTAGGCTACTGTTTAATTTTTGTTACACGCCGTGTTTCGTTAAAGCCTATTTATTTTTGTTACAAGCCATGTTTCGTTTAACCTCTTGATACTCCCCATCCCGGATCCAGGATCGTGACTAAAGCCTCAGGCTCATTAGCATAACGCAACGTTAACGATTTCTGAAAATCGCAAATAAAATGAAAATAATGCGCCTGCTCTCAAGCTTAGCCTTTTCTTAACAACACTGTCATCTCAGATTTTCAAAATATGCTTTTGAACCATAGCAATTGACTAATTTGTGTAAGAGTATGCTAAGCTAGCTTAGCATTTTGAGTAGCATTTAGCACGCAACATTTTCACAAAAACCAGATAACCAAATAAATAAAATCATTTACCTTTGAGGGGCTTCGGATGTTTTCAATGAGGAGACTCTCAGTTACATACCAAATGCGCAGTTTTTCCTGAAAGCGTCTGTGTGTAGGAGAAATCGCTCCGTTTTGTACATCACATTTGGCTACCGAAACAAACCGAAAATTCAGTCACCTACAACGTCAAACTTTTTCCGAATTAACTCCATAATATCGACCGAAACATGGCAAACGTTGTTTGGAATCAATCCTCAAGGTGTTTTTTCACATATCTCTTTATTGATATATCGTCCGTGGAAGCCTGCATTCTTCTCTAAATTCCATGGAAAAATACTTGCAGCTGACTTTTGCGCACCAATTTCGGCGCAGGACACCGGGCGGACACCTGGTAAATGTGGTCTCTTATGGTCAATCTTCCAATGATATGCCTACAAATACGTCACAATGCTGCAGACACCTTGGGGAAACGACAGAAAGGGCAGACTTACTCCTCTCGCATTCACAGCCATATAAGGAGACAATGGAAAACAGAGCCTCAAAAATCCTGCTCATTTCCTGGATGCCGTCTCATCTTGGTTTTGCCTGAAGCTCACGTTCTAGGGCACGCACAGAAAATATCTTTGCAGTTCTGGAAACATCAGAGTGTTTTCTTTCCAAAGCTACCAATTATATGCATAGTCGAGCATCTTTTTGTGACAAAATATCTTGTTTAAAACGGGAACGTTTTTCATTGAAAAATGAAATTGCGCCCCTAGAGTTTCAACAGGTTAAAGGCTGTGTAAAGTTCATTTGTTTCAATGTACCGGTAGGCATCTGCGGCTTATAGACATGTGCGGGTTATTTATGCACAAAATACATATTTTTTAATCATTCAGTGGGTGCGGTTTATATTCAGGTGCGCTTAACTTCTTCGATATAGGGGGCGCTCTTTTAATTTTTGGATAAAAAAACGTTCCCATTTTAAACAAGATATTTTGTCATGAAAAGATGCTCGACTATGCATATAATTGACAGCTTTGGAAAGAAAACACTCTGACGTTTCCAAAACTGCAAAGATATTATCTGTGAGTGCCACAGAACTGATGCTACAGGCGAAACCAAGATGAAATTTCAAACAGGAATTGGCCCAGATTTTGAGGGCGCTGTGTTCCAATGAGCTTACACTTTCTGTTGTTTCCCCAAGGCAGCATTGTGACGTATTTGTAGGCATATCATTGGAAGATTGGCCATAAGAGACTACATTCACCAGGTACCCGCTTGGTGTCCTCCGTCAAAATTATTGCGTAATCTCCAGCTGCGTGCATTTTACCATTTGCTTCAGAGGAGAAAGTTAACTGCCACAAATGATTTATCATCGAATAGATATGTGAAAAACACCTTGAGGATTGATTCTAAACAACGTTTGCCATGTTTCTGTCGATATTATGGAGTTAATTTGGAAAACAGTTCGGCGTTGTAATGACTGCATTTTCTGGGTTTTTTCTTAGCCAAACGTGATGAACAAAACGGAGTGATTTCTCCTACACAAATAATATTTTTGGAAAAACTGAACATTTGCTATCTAACTGAGAGTCTCCTCATTGAAAACATCCGAAGTTCTTCAAAGGTAAATGATTTTATTTGAATGCTTTTCTTGTTTTTGTGAAAATGTTGCCTGCTGAATGCTAGACTTAATGCTATGCTAGCTATCAATACTCTTACACAAATGCTTGTGTAGCTATGGTTGAAAAGCATATTTTGAAAATAGATGACAGTGTTGTTAACAAAAGGCTAAGCTTGTGAGTGAATATATTTCTTTCATTTCATTTGCGATTTTCATGAATAGTTAACTAACGTTGCGTTATGCTAATGAGCTTAAGGCTATGATTACGCTCCCGGATACGGGATTGCTCGACGCAAGAAGTTAATAGTCCAGAAATTACGGTAGTTGTTATTTTCCCTGAAATGCACATGGTCCTCTACTCTGACAATTAATCCACGCATAAAACGGTCAACTGAATCGTTTCTAGTCATCTCTCTTCCTTCCAGGCTTTTTCTTCCCTTGACTTTATATTGCAAGTTACAACTTTCATAAATTAAGTGCATTACCGCCACTAACCTCGTTCGTCTTTCAGTCACCCATGTGGGTATAACCAATGAGGAGATGGGAGAGGCAGGACTTGCAGCGCGATCTGCGTCACAAATAGAACTGACTTCTATTTTAGCCCTTGGCAACGCAGACGCTCTTTGGTGCGTGCGAGCAGTGTGGGTGCAATAATTGAATAGTATACAACGCGAGCGTTATAGTCAACCTGTAACACTACCGTTCAAAAGTTTGGGGTCACATAGAAATGTCCTTGTTTTTGAAACAAAAGCACAAAAGAATGTCCATTAAAATAACAGAAAATTGGTCAGAAATACAGTGTAGACATTGTTAATGTTGTAAATGACTATTGTAGCTGGAAACGGCTGATTTTTAATGGAATAACTACATAGGCATACAGAGGCCAATTATCAGCAACCATCACTCCTGTGTTCCGATGGCACGTTGTGTTAGCAGTGAAGAGTCGACTCCGGGATGCTGGCCTTCAGAGTTGCAAAGAAAAAGCCATATCTCAGGCTGGCCAATAAAGAGAAAATATTAAGATGGGCAAAAGAACACAGACACTGGACAGAGGAACTCTGCATAGAAGGCCAGCATCCCAGAGTCGCATCTTCACTGTTGATGATGAGACTGGTGTTTTGTGGGTACTATTTAATGAAGCTGCCAGTTGAGGACCTGTGAGGAGTCTGTTTCTCAAACTAGACACTCTAATGTACTTGTCCTCTTGCTCAGTTGTGCACCGGGGCCTCCCACTCCTCTTTCTATTCTGGACAGTTTGCGCTCATCTGTGAAGGGATTAGTATACAGATTTGTACGAGATCTTCAGTTTCTTGGCAATTTCTTGCATAGAATAGCCTTAATTTCTCAGAACAACAATAGACGGACAAGTTTTGGAAGAAAGTTATTGGTTTCTGGCCATGTTGAGCCTGTAATTGAACCCACAAATGCTGATGCTTCAGATAGTCAACTAGTCTAAAGAAGGACAGTTTTGTTGCTTCTTTAATCAGAACAACAGTTTTCAGCTGTGCTAACATAATTGTAAAATGGTTTTCTGATGATCAATTAGCCTTTTGAAATGCTAAACTTGGATTAGCTAACACAAAGTGGCATTGGAACACAGGAGTGATGCTTGCTGATAATGGGCCTCTGTATGCCTATGTAGATATTCCATTAAAAAAATCAGCCATTACTAGAACAGAGTGGCGAGAACAGGCAAGCCCCATACTATCGTGGAGGACTTAATTCTTCCTGCTACCACAGATATGGCTGAGAATATGCTGGGGGAAAAGGCCCAAAAAACTATACAGACAATTCCTTCATCAAACATCACTGTTTCACGACGTATCAGTGACATGGCAGACATTTTGAAACAATTACTGCTTTGCATACAAGCGAATGAATTCTATGCTTTACAGCTGAATGACTCAACAGATGGCGGGCCTGGCACAGCTCCTGGTATATGTCTGTTACGGTTATGGGTGGTCAATTAAGGAAAACATCCTCTTCTGCAAACCACTGGAAACCAGGACAACAGGAGAGGATATTTTAAAGTACTGGACAGCTTTGTGACATCAAATGGACTTTGGTGGTCAAGATATGTTGGTATCTGTACTGATGGATATGTTGGTATTTGTACTGATGGCGCAAAACCCATGACAGGAAGACATAGCGGAGTGGTAACACGCGTGCAAGCAGTTGCTCCCGATGCCACTTGAGTACACTGCAGCATCCACCGAGAGGCTCTTGCTGCCAAGGGAATGCCAGACAGCTTGAAAGACGTTTGGACACTAAAGTGAAAATGGTTAACTTTATTAAAGCGAGGCCCCTGAACTCTCATGTATTTTCTGCACTATGCAATGATATGGGCAGCGACCATGTAACGCTTTTACAATATATAGAGGTGCGTTGCTTATCAAGTGGAAAAGTATTGACAGTTTTTTAAATTTGAGAGGCGAGCTTAACGTTTTCTTTACTGACCATCATTTTCACTTGTCTGACCGCTTGCATGATGATGAGCTTCTCACACGACTGGCCTTTCTAGGTGATGTTTTTTCTCGCCTGAGTGATCTGAATCTAGGATTACATGGACTCTCGGCAATTATATTCAATGGGAGGGACACAATTGAGGTTATGATTAAGAAGTTGGAGCTCTTCTCTGTCTGCATTAACAAGGACAACACACAGGTCGTTCCATCATGTATGATATTTTTTGTGTGCAAACGAACTCAAGCTTGCGGACAATGTCAAATGTGAAATAGCAAAGCACCGGAGTGAGTTGGGTGCGCAATTACGCAGGTACTTTCCCGAAACGGATGACACAAACAACTGGATTCGTTATCCCTTTCATGCCCTGCCTCCAGTTCATTTACCGATGTCTGAACAAGAGAGCCTCATCGAAATTGCAACACGCAGTTCTGTGAAAATGTTATTTAATCAGAAGCCACTGACAGATTTCTGGATTGGTCTGCGCTCAGATTACCCTGCCTTGGCTGGGGGGGCTGAATAATTTTGCAAGCCCAATTTTTCAGTTTTTGATTTGTTAAAGAAGTTTGAAATAACCAATAAATGTTGTTCCACTTCATAATTGTGTCCCACTTGTTGTTGATTCTTCACAAAAAAATAAAGTTTTATATCTTTATGTTTGAAGCCTGAAATGTGGCAAAAGGTCGCAAAGTTCAAGGGGGCCGAATACTTTCGCAAGGCACTGTATGTCTGTTTTTTGCCAATTCTAACCACACACGTGTTGTTTGTGTACATGGATTTTATTATGTTGTATGTTTTTCCCCCACAACACTACTTTCCATCAAATTGTATAGCGGACCCTCATGCTAAGTTAAGTCAAAAACTTTTTTGAACTCAACAAAGCATGAGAAGACTTTGCCTTTGTTTTGGTTTGTTTGTTTGTCAATTAGGGTGTGCAGGATGAATAAGTGGTCTGTCGTACTGTAATTTGTTCAAAAGCCAATTTTACATTTGCTCATTACATTGTTTTCACTGAGGAAATGTACGAGTCTTCTGTTAATGATAATGCAGAGGACTTCTCCAAGGTTGCTGTTGACTCATATCCAATGGTAGTTATTGGGGTTGAATGTGTCTCCACTTTTATGTATTGGGGTGATCAGTTGGTTCCAAATATTGGGGGAGATGCCAGAGCTAAGGATGGTGTTAAAGAGTTTAAGTATAGCCAATTGTCACGTCCTGACCTTAGTTCCTTTTTTATGTCTCTATTTTAGTTTGGTCAGGGCATGATTTGGGGTGGGCATTCTATGTTTGTTCTGTGTGTTATAGTTCTATGTGTTTGGCCTGGTATAGTTCCCAATCAGAGGCAGCTGTCAATCGTTGTCTCTGATTGAGAACCATACTTAGGTAGCCTGTTCCCACCTGGTGGTTGTGGGTAGTTGTTTTCTGTGTCTGTGTTTTCACCATACAGAACTGTTTCGATTTTCATTTCTTTCCTGCACTTTGTTATTTTGTATTTTCTCGTGTTCTGATATAATAAATTATCATGGACACTTACAATGCTGCATTTTGGTCCGATCCTTCCTACTCATCATCAGACGAAAAAGAAGTTTGTTACACCAATTGGAATCTGTGGTCTTTATGTTTTATCATTTAATTTAGGATACCATCAACACCACAGACCTTTTTGGATTGAAGGGTTTTTATTTTGTCCTGGAGTTTATTCAATGTAATTGGAGAATCCAGTGGGTTCTGGTAGTGTTTAATAGTTGATTGTAAGATTCGTATTTCATCATGTAATATGTTTTTGCTGTGTATTCTTTGTTAAAGATCCAAACAATTTGGACAAGTGGTTTTTCCATACATCTCAGTGTATTTCTGTATTGTTTTAGTGATTTACGATAGAGAAGGCATAGATCTCTCTTTCTCTCTCTCTCTCTCTCTAGTGTTGTGCTAAATCTTACTATTGAGTGATAGCACACGGAGTCCTCCTCTCCTTCAACGGAAGAAAACCGCTACAGAACTACCCACCACAACAGGACCAAGCAGCGTGGTGACAGGCAGCAGCTGAGGACACAAGACTCCTGGACGTGGGAGGAAATCCTAGAGGGGAGAGGACGCTGGGCTAAGCCAGGGGAATATCGCCAACCCAAAGTGCAGCAGGAGAAGCAGCGGCAGCGGCAGCGGCAGCAGCAGGAGAGGCAGCAGCAGCAATGTCAGGATTCCTGGACATGGGATGCCGTTTTGGATGGCAAGGGTTGCTACACATGGGAGGAGATCCTGGCTGGCAGGGATGGCCTACCATGGGAACAGGTGGAGGCAGCGAGGAGAGCAGAGGCAGACAGAGAGAGGAGCCAATGATACGAGGGAACGCTACTGGCAAGGAAGCCCAAGAGGCAGCCCCAAATATTTATTGGGGGGTGGCACACAGGGAGTGTGGCTAAGCCAGGTAGGAGACCTGTGCCAACTTCCTGTGCTTACCGGAGAGCGAGAGAGACCGGGCAGGCACCGTGTTATGCTGTGGAGCGCACGGTGTCCCCAATGCGGGTGCATATCCCCGTGCGGTACATACCAGCTCCTCGTATCGGCCGGGCTAGAGTGGGCGTCGAGCCATGAAGCTGGCTTTACGCATCTGGTCTCCAGTGCGTCTCCTTGGGCCGGCATACATGGCACCAGCCTTACGCATGGTGTCCCCGGTTCTCCAGCACAGTCCAGTGCAGGCTATTCCACCTCGCCACACTGGCAGGGCGACCGGGAGCATTCAACCAGGTAAGGTTGGGCAGAGAGCTCCAGTTCAAGAGCTCCAGTGCGCCTGCACGGTCCGGTCTATCCAGTACCACCTCCACGCACCAGCCCTCATTCAGCCAGGATCTGCCAGAGCCGCCATTCAGCCAGGATCTGTCAGAGCTGTCAGTCAGCCAGAAGCTGCCAGAGCCGTCAACCAGCCTGAGCTATCTCTCAGTCCTCAGCTACCTCTCGGTCCTGAGCAGCCCGTCGGTCCTGAGCTACCTCTTGGTCCTGGGTAGGTACTGTCACGTTCTGACCATAGTTCTTTTGTGTTTTCTTTGTTTTTGTGTTGGTCAGGACGTGAGCTGAGTGGGCATTCTATGTTGTATGTCTAGTTTGTCTATTTCTATATTTGGCCTGATATGGTTCTCAATCAGAGGCAGGTGTTAGTCATTGTCTCTGATTGGGAACCATATTTAGGTAGCCTGTTTTGTGTTGGGTTTTGTGGGTGGTTGTCTTTTGTCTTTGTGTCTATGCACCAGATAGGGCTGTTTCGGTTTTTTCACATTTGTTGTTTTGTATTTTGTAGTGTTCACATTTATTGTCCTTATTAAACATGTTGAACACAAACCACACTGCATTTTGGTCCTCCTCTCCTTCAACGGAAGAAAACCGTTACACATGGTTTTGGATGAGGGCAACATATTTACTTTAACATTGACTTGGTTGAGTGTGGGAAAGTAGGGTGCTGGGAAAGTACTCCACAGGCCATAGAAAACCTGCTACAGTAGTGCTCTGCCTGGTAATGATCATGATGCTGATGATCCACAGACTGAGACAGAGAAACTCAGGGAACAGGAAATCCATATTAGCCACAGCATTGGATAAACCTTCGCAATTTAACCGTACTCTAGCTGAAACACATTCCTCTTTACACTCCAAATGTAGACACACACACAATGCTGGTGTAAAGACAATGTGGCAGAATGAAATAGTGTTGTGTGTTGTAAAGGTACATGCAAATATATATATTTTTTAATCTAAGAGACAGAACATGTTCATCCACTATGTTTAACGTTGAGGCAAACAGTACATTACCCATCTTCCCTCACTGTCCTATCAGTAGGGTTATAAATATCACAGAGATCGACCCCTAATACACCAATCAATATCAATTACATCCTCCATCACACCTTCACTTCAACACCTATTTCCAGACAAACATATATCAAAAAAAGGCTGCACAGAGAGTGTGTGGAGTGTGTGTGTGTCCTCGCTCCCCACTAGGTGAACACAGAGAGGTGTTTGACCTTAAAACAAGCCAGTTGACCTTCCCTTGTATGGTCTATACTTAGCTGAGGCTTAACTGGCTGAATAACAATGAACATTCATTTACGCAGCCCTGCAATGAAATAGAACAAATCCTACAACCACACACATCCATACATACTGTATGGACCTGAACATATAGTGCATGGTCAGAATCAAACTGTTTCTGTCTCTCACACCCCATCTGGCACACACACACACGCGCACACACACGCATGCACACACACACAAACACACAAACACGGGCAGTGCAGGGAAGGGTTTTGTTACACTGAGATGCAGATCACACCCTCAGCAACTACTTATCAGGCTCCAGAGCTGAACAATCGCATAGAGTTACAGATTGAGTATGGAATCAGAGGAAGGAGCCAGGAGAAAGACTCATATAGGCATTACCAGCATTATAGGGTTTATTATTCTAGCCTCTAACCACACATCACTCTTTATCAAACAAATTATATTAATTTCTCTCCTGATGATTCACCTTCATCAAGGTGAAACACTGGCCACTGGCTTAATTTATACAATCATCCACTAGCAGTTGTATACACATTCAATGCTCTATTTACCATAGAGTAATGGAACATCTAAACTACTACAGTATAAAATGAAGATCATTCCCATTTAAGAAAGGCCATCCTCACCCATTCTTGCGTCTGTAAAAACTATAACATAAATCTCAGCTAAAATCCTCACCACCAACCACAAACCGATCTACCAATCATATGTTGCACAAACAACCAATTGATTTGTACATTAATTGATAAAAATTAGGGATGTGACAAATGGACAATTTGGTTTAATGTTTAAACAGCAAGAAAAAAAAGAAAAAATTACACATCAATTTACAATGCAAAATAACGGTCCTATTGAGTAGCTTATGTCCGGGAAATGAAGTTACACTATATCTACCACAACCCTTTTTACAGACATAGAACAGGCTGCACACAGAAGCTCAAGATTATTTGATTTACAGTTCTGGTCGCCTAGTGATGGAAATTAGTCCCGCTTCAGAAGCAACATTACAGACAAGTAAAATGCCATTCATATCTCCAGAGAAAGTTTTGTGTGGGCATTTAAAAAGCCGTAGCGTAGCCTACCCTAACAGAAAACAAACATGCCGTAGCCAAGGCGCTTTCAAGGAGCAACATTCCATTATATCTGAAAAGTGTAATCGATACAGACTACCGGCAGCCTACTGTAATATAATATTTATGATATTTATGAGACAAAAACATCCCCACCCACTCAGCAACGAAGAGTATCCCGTGATCGCAAGACTGGTCCGAAGATACCTCTTTATGCCTGCACCATCTATCCCATGAATAAACTAGTATTCTACAGGCAACAGACCGAAGGCTGAACACACTGGCACCATTAGCCAGGAAGGCCAGCGTGAGGGAGATAGAGGAGATGCAGGCAGAACTGTGCGCATATGTCTTTGTAATCTGCATCTCGCAATGCCTAACAAATTCACCAAAGTAGCCTAAAATGTGCATCTTCCTCTCTGGTTTTATTTAAATTGCAGAACTTTCCCCAGGCCTTTATAGTCTACCATCTAGTTAGGCTATAACACGGAAAACAATATGTTTAGTAATAACTGCACTGTGATGTTAATTATGTGGAGAAAACATTGTTTTTCGATTAGGGATTTTTCTTAATGTTAAGAATCCCAACTTAGTTGAAACATTTTAATGTTTATACGTTCACACCCCTAATACAAATCCTTTTGAGATGTTTGAGTCTGTATCTTGTGAGTTGGAGCATATGCATCGAATCAATGTGTGAGCAGAAGGCTCCATTATAGATGAGTAGTACCAGTTAGAGAGAGCACAGTGAATCATTCTTTAATGAGGGTTATTTCCCATCCCCTGGGGTGCCATAGAACAGGGTTTCCCAACCCTCTCCTTGGGCCCTCCCAGACGTTTCACATTTTTTGTTTTAACCCCAAACTGGCACAACTGATTAAATGAATCAAAGGCTTGATGATTACTTGACTAATTGAATCAGGTGTGTGTGTGTGTGTGTGTGTGTGTGTGTGTGTGTGTGTGTGTGTGTGTGTGTGTGTGTGTGTGTGTGTGTGTGTGTGTGTGTGTGTGTGTGTGTGTGTGTGTGTGTGTGTGTGTGTGTGTGTGTGTGTGGAGGTAGACTCCAGTGCGTGTGACTAGAGACGGTGCAAATAAAAAGGGGGTCAATGCAAATAGTCAGAGTAGCCATTTGATTAACTTTCAGCAGTCTTATGGCTTGGGGCCTTTTGGTCAAAGACTTGGCACTCCAGTACGGCTTGCCGTGCGGTCGCAGAGAAAACAGTCTATAACTTGGGTGGCTGGAGTCAATTTCTAGGGCCCCTCCCTTTTTCACCGCCTCATATATAGAGGTCCTGGATAGCAGGGAGCTCGGCCCCAGTGATGTACTGGGCCGTATGTACTATTCTCTCTAGTGCATTACGGTCGAATGCCAAGCATTTGCCATACCAAGCGGTGATGCAGCCAGTTTAGATGCTCTCAATGGTGCAGCTGAATAACTATGAGGATCTGAGGGCTCATGCCAAATTTTTTCAGCCACCTGAGGGGGAAGAAGCATTTTCGTGCTCTCTTCACAACTGTGTTGGTGTGTTTGGACCATGATAGGTCCTTCATGATGTGGACACCGAGGAACTTGAAGCTCTCGATCCGATCCACTACAGCCACGTTTATGTAAATATTGGCATGGTCGGCCCTCCATTTCCTGTAGTCCACAATCAGCTCCTTTGTCTTGCTGATGGTCGAGGGAGAGGCTATTGTCCTGGCACCACACTGCCAGGTCACTGACCTCCTCCCTATAGGATTTCTCATCATCGTCGGTGATCAGGCCTAGCACTGTCGTGTCGTCGGCAAACTTAATGATGGTGTTGTCATGCATGGCCAAGCAGTCGTGGGTGAAAATGGAGTACAGGACGGGACTAAGCACGCACCCCTGAGGGGCCCACATGTTGAGGGTCAGTGTGGCAGATGTGTTGTTACCTAACCTCACCACCTGGGGCCCGCCGTCAGGAGGTCCAGGATCCAGTTGCAGAGTAAGGTGTTCAGTCCCAGGGTCCTTAGCTTAGTGATGAGCTTGGAGAGCACTATGGTGTTGAACGCTGAGCTGTAGTCAATGAACAGCATTCTCACATAGGTGTTCATTTTGTCCCGGTGGTAAAGGGCAGTGTGGAGTGCAATAGAGATTGCGAAATTCACGGTATGCGAATTGTAGTGGGTCCAGGGTGTCTGGGATGATAGTGTTCATGTGAGCAATGTTCAGCCTTTGAAAGCATTTCATGGCTACAGATGTGATGGCTACGGGGCAATAGTCATTTAGACAGGTTACCTTGGTGTTCTTGGGCACAGGGTTGGGAAAACCTACAATAAAAAAATATTTAAAAAGCTAATTTTAGTTTTTAGGAATTCTTACAATATAGCCCATTTTTACATTGCAGCTGGCCCATCTAGTGGAAGTCACTCAGTTCTGCCTCCAGGGCAAGAATCATGACATTAAACATCAACCCTACTACAGTATATGGCAAATTGCCATTCTGTAGCATAATGCATTTTTAGTCCTATCACTTACAACTTTGTGATCTGTTAATTTTTTACGACATGTAGAAAATATTCACATGCTCAACTTCAAATAAATGCAATCAATGTATCTGTTGGAACAAGGCTTAGGGTTTAGGCTACACTTCACCCCAGGTATGAATGTTAAAGCTTCATCCAGTGAAAGAAGGAAATCTCCAAGCTCATCTACTGTAGCCTGCGTATGTCACCAGTGTCATAGTTACTGAGAGGAAAATATATGGCGTAAACATGGCAAAAGGATCCATCTAATACAAGGAAATGCCCTGCTAAACGATGTCCCTTAATTGCAATGATAACGGCCCAGCTCGTCAATCCTCCTTTCAACCTTATCAGCTCCGCGACAGGCAGTGATGGCTGCTCTCAGTCACCGTGTCACAAACAAGGATCAGCCCATGGATGGATGGAAGACGCATCATAGTGAATAGAGGTAGAGAGCAACTGGTTGAAGGAAAGACTGGTTGAAAAGAACAACAGGCTTGTTCACAATACATACAGATGATTAAATCCAATCAAAGTGAATCTTCAGCAGCGTTTAGATCACAGTAACAATCACAGTATAACTAATGTTCCTAAACACTCAAATCCAATGCAGATTTCAATAGAAGACAACAGAACCACAGCTGCAGTCACTGTCCGGCTAGCACATTTACGCTGTATAAAAGCAGGATTAAACCACTCGGGCCAGAGGAACACTGGTGTTGGCAGTGACAAACAGATCCAGTGCCATTGACCCTGAATGTGAACAGTGAGCACACGGCATTGGGCCAGGGGTCTGCTCTGTTCTGCTCTGCCCAGCTCAGCTGCTCTCCCTCTCTCTCCTGGGGCTAGCTGGCCAACACAGCAACGGATATTACCAGCCAAGCACTTTCATTTCCCCTGGCCTACCCCTTTATCCATGGGATTTGCCTGGAAGACCAGTGGATGAACAGGGACGGAGAGGGAGCACAACATGGCTGCTTCTGCGCGCTTATCAAATCAAATGTTATATATCACATGCGCCGAATACAACAGGTTTAGACTTTACCATGAAATACTTACCTACGAGCCCATAACCAACAATGCAGAGTTAAAAAGTAAGAAAACATTTGCAAATAAGAACAAAAAAGGAAATAGTAACACAATAAAATAACAATAACGTGGAGCACCAGTACTGAGTCAATGTGCAGGGGTACGAGGTAGTTGAGGTAATATGTACATGTAGGTTGGGATAAAGGTGACTAGGCAATCAGGATAGATAATAAGCAGAGTAGCAGCAACGGATGTGAAGAGTGTGAAAGTGTGTCTATGTGGGAGTGTGTTGCATCAATGTGTGTGTGTGTGTGTGTGTGTGTGTGTGTGTGTGTGTGTGTGTGTGTGTGTGTGTGTGTGTGTGTGTGTGTGTGTGTGTGTGTGTGTGTGTGTGTGTGTGTGTGTGTGTGTGTGTGTGTGTGTGTGTGTGTGTGTGTGTGTGTGCGTGCGTGCGTGCGTGTGTAGTAGTACAGTATGTGTAAGTGTGTGGGTAGAGTCCAGTGAGTGCAAGGGGGGGTCAAATAGTCCTGGTAGCCATTTCATGAACTGTTCAGCAGCCTTATGACTTGGGGGTAGAAGGGTGTAGAAGCTAGCAGATGTGTGCATGGAAACACACTGAGAGAAACAGAAACAGACTTTCAAACCAGAACAACGCAGGACCAAACACAACCTTCAGTTGTACATGATATACTGCTACTGTTTAATCTAACTACAGTTGATTGATTGATCTCCTTTACCAAAAGTGCTGTGTGCATTGTTCACCATTAACATAACTTTACACAAGGAGCTTTGTTATATGGAACCGCTGCTCTAATGTACTGCATTCCTGAGGAAGGGGTTCAAATATGTCAACGACCACGCTTTACAAACACACAAGGTGAGGCTGATGTCTGACTGCTCTGATGGGTTTAGTCAAGCAGAGTGCTGACTTCCCATTTCCTCCTCCCATTGCAAATGGGGCGGGGTACCGAATGCTTGGTATACTCAGTGTATGTGCATTTTTATTCCATGTTTATTAAATCATCAACTTCTCTGTGAATGGTAGCAAATAACCAATCAAAATGGACATGCACATCAGCATCTTTAGCGTGGCGAAGAATATAATTTGGCAGGGATTGCACATTTGGCTGGTCTGTTGCTTTTTACGGCCGCCACATTAACAAAAGCGTCAGCCTCAGCCTCACATCACGGTGGGAGACTGATATGCCATAAAATGAGTTAATTTCCTCCACTGCCTTCATAAGCAGACATTTACATCTCTGAAATTGAAGCTTTGAGAGAACGAAGGAGTTGCATGAAAGGGATCTGGTGGTACTGAAAGCGCTAGTTCAGTGTAGAATATTGATCTTGCATCATTTTGTCAAGGAGACAGAGAAACAGAGTAGAGGATAGATTAAGGCAATGTAAAATATCTTCTTTACACAATGAAACAGCCATTTAGCCTACCGGGCAAAAGGTCATCAATCATTTCTCAATCCATCAAAACTCCAAACAAATTACAGATGTACACATCAATATTTACTATTGAGTTTAAAAATTTGCTCACACGCTTACATGAAAAATAACAAAATTATATGTTCCTACAACTCCCCATAGCGAGGTCTTATTCCTCAGTGTCACTAAGGTGAATGACGTCCCGCTGTAAATGAAATATCTTTTCTAAAACATAGCTAGTGAAGACATTGGGTCAGGTAATGTGGGTAATGAGAGTTATGACTGTTTGGGCTGTTTGACTATTTGCTTCAGTTTGCATTCTCTTTGTTGTCTCGTCCTTGAACAAGACCCCAGGGACCGCGGACCACCAGGTATCCATGGCAACAGAGATTGTCCCTGGGAAAACTCTGATCATTCCTCTCCTGGAGCAGTGAATTTTGGGAATTATGGAGGGGAGGAAATGTTCCATTTCTCTGGGACGTTCATAATTACATTAGCATGATTGACAGTGTGAAGGGAAGATCTGCCTTAGCAAAGGGACTTATTTGAGATGAGAAAATCAATTTAGAACCCTAAAAAATGTCAGAAGGAGAAGATAAATATTAAATCCCTGCCTCTCTGAGGGAAAACCTTGTCCAAACAGACTAGGGGCTGGCCTTCCATCTGGACTCAAATAATTGTATAAGTAAAGAAAACATTCCTTTGATATTGAGAAACACATTATGAAAGCAGCAGAGTGCTCCCGAACTGCCTCAGACGGATCTAGTGAATTCATAACACATTAGATTAGATCTCACCACCAAGCAACCTGCATCAGCCTGCATCCTCCATCACAGATCAAAGAGGTCAGTGTCTCGGAGAGATGACAGTGGCCAAAGTCCCACCAAATAATGGCCTCACCTGCCCTTCTTGAAAGAAAACACCACTGCACCACAGCTGAAGAGCAACCTACAGTACAAATTCAACAACCAAGCAATAATTCATCATAGCACAACTATCAGAACATCATGGGCCAGGCCAATCTGAGACATAGAAGGTATCATTGTGGGATTACGAGAAAACAGAAGACAGATACACAGTAGACGACAGAGAGAAAGAGATAGAAAATGAGAGAGAGAGAGAGATAGAGGGAGAGGGAGAGAGAGAGGGGGGGGGGGAGCGGTACTCTGTGATTCACTATCCTCTAATATCCTGACCCAGAGTGTAGCAGCACTGCCCTGCCCTGACATAGATCACTGACACATGTCATCAGCAATCCTGTTACTGTGCGGATCATGGAAAGTAACTCAATGACATAGGCATAGTGCACAATGGAAGCTTAAGCAATAAGGCACCAGACGGGGCTATATAATGAATACAGTCACGGGTAAATGGGCTTGTTTGACCCGACGTGAAGCAGTGAGCCAATCAACCCATTTACCTGTGACTGTATTCATTATATAGTACTGACTCGTGTGCCTTATCGCTTTTATAAAATGGTTACCAAGTAAATTCATAAAATTGAATTCTTCCACCAGAAGATATACAGTAGTCCAGTCTTAAATCTGTCCGTTAGTTCTTTTGTTCTTGTTTTATTTTTAGCTTTTTTTCAATTGGTGTTTACTTGGATATATCCCTAATAATGACATTGATGCATGATTTTGCCTGGCTAAGAAAAAGAATTGTCTGTACACCATTCACTCTATCTATGGTAGCCAACAGGGAAGATTGCATTTCAAAAGTGAAACATTGTTTCTAAGGTCTGACAGGCAGACAGCAGGTTTTATATTAACGCCTGCTGTTAAAAACCAAATGTTAGCCTCGAAAGCAAGGTCATGGCTGGAAGGGATCCAGTTTTGGTCAAATTAATGTCAGATTAGATTTTTCGTAGCAGGATAGGTGAATTTACACAGAAGGTTAGGACTACTAGTCCTACCTGCACATCTGTTTCTACCATATTCCCCTGTTCTCTCTGTCTAACCATTAGTCTCTACCCTACTCTTCCCTCAGCAGATGGAGATGAGGAGAGAGAGGAGATGAGAGAGAGAGAGGAGAAAGAGCGGGAGAGGAAAATGGGTAAATCCTCGTGAGCTCTCGCAGGATGACCGTTCCCTGCAGCTACTTCCCTGGCACAGAACAGGATGAGGCAGCTGTGCTCCCAAAACCATCAGGAATTTACTTGGAACCGGCTCTATTTTGCGTGTGTGTGTGTGGGGGGGGGGGGTCTGACACTGTGGGGGCACGCACAGAGACACGCACACACATTCCGTTATATGCTCACACACAAATTCAGAATGTGGCAACAATTTATGGGAATCTGTCTGCAGCATGTACCAGCTGTATTAAAATCTAACCTTTGGCTTTGATTGAGTGCAGCAGAGCAAAGTAGTGAAACACTCGACTCTTGCTTATCAGCAGTCACTGAGATAAACCTCATTAGGAAAATCAGCTTCCAGGTACTAAGCTATTGGAAATGAGCTTCCAGGGACTAAGCTATGGAAAAGGAGTGTGATCAGTGCTCGCTGAGTGTTGTATGAGTCACACTAGGCCACAATCCATTCTCATGAATTATCATTTAATTCTTATTCAACTATAATTTTCACTGTTCAACTACAATAAACAAAAATATAAACGCAACATGTAGTGTTGGTCCCATGTTTCATGAGCTGAAATTTAAGAACCAGAAATGTTCAATATGCACAAAAAGTTTATTTCCCTCAAATTGTGTGGCCTAATTTCTTTACATTCCTGTTAGTGAGCATTTCTCATTTGCCAAGATAATCCATCCACCTGACAGGTGTGGCATATCAAGAAGCTGAATAATAAACAGCATGATCATTACACAGGTGCACCTTGTGCTGGGGGCAATAGAAGACCACTCTACAATATGCATAACACAATGCCACAGATTTTGAGGGAGCATGCAATTGGCATGCTGACTGCAGGAATGTGCACCAGAGCTGTTGCCAGATAATGTAATGTTAATTTCTCTACCATAAGCTGCCTCAAATGTTGTTTTAGAGAATTTGGCAGTACATCCAACCGGCCTCACAACCAGCGAGCGGTTTGCTGATATCAAAATTGTGAACAGAGTGCACCATGGTGGCAGTGGGGTTATAGTATGGGCAGGCATAAGCTACTGACAACGAACACGATTGCATTTTATAGATTGGCAATTTGAATGCAGAAAAATACCATGACGAGTTCCTGAGGCCCATTGGGAGGAATCTGTGACCAGGAGAGAGGAAAGGACGGAACCATTTTGATAGAACAAGCCATTGATAATACTACGTGCAATTATCAGCACAAATTGTAGTCATTGAGAAAGCATGCCCCGCAAACCGGGAACATTCCCAGAACATTAGGTAAGATTCCCAATCATTTGTATTTAGGGTTTTATTTAACATTAGGATGATAACATCCCAAAAATATTGAAATACATATATCATTTTATGAAATATCCTAGGAATGTTCATCTAACATTCACTAAAATGTGCAACAAACACCACAGAACATTCCCCAAAGGTTCTCATTAGGTTTCCAGGTAATGTAATAATACAATGTGCCAGTAATGTTTCCCCAGTAAAACAATATTGGTTCTGTGTAGGGATGCAAAATATATCGACGAACATATCGGAATCGGACGATATTAGCTAAAAATGCCAACATCGGTATCAGCCAGATGTCTAGTTTAACGCCAATGTTAAAAACCGATGTCAAAGCGACCGTGCATACCTATATACCGTAGGTACATGACGTAATGATGCCACGTAAAATTTGCAACACAGCTTCCTAACCTAGCTCACAATGTCTGCTGTGTGGTTGAGCCGACATTTGGAAGAGTAAGAACATTTCAGCGAGACAACTCAAAGGCGAAATCCATTAAAGCCAAGATAATGGCATTCATTGCCCTTGACAATCAACCATTCTCTCTCGTTGGTGCTGTTGGCTTTCGCTGACTGGTCGAGCATCGGTACACACTACCAAGTGAGCTATTTTTCAGATGTTGCACAGTAATAGCGTCACTGCTATTAGCTTCACGACATACATACTATGGAACGCTGTTTGGGTCTTTGCATGTCAAAAAAGATACAGTAACACTGTCAAAGCTGCACAAAAAAGTCTGCAAACAAGCAAACACCGGCCACGAACGATGTGTTTACAATACTGCATTGGTAATAAAGCATAATTTGTTCGACCTCAACTCCTGGGGTAGCTAGCTCTAGCTTAACATGAATACAACCAGCCTGAAAACAATGACCATTAGAAACTGCAGTAATTTTCATTATTCTTCGCAATAAATTAGGAATCCTTGTGAGGAAATATTAGCTAGGTTGCCACTTGTTGTTCGCCTATTGAGATTGGCGAAATAATTGAAAGTTTGGCGACTTCAATTCATGAAAATAAATAGCTAGCCAGCTACTTAACCCTTTTGCTCAAAGCTAATATTTTAAGCAGCCAGCTTGCTTCATCTGGCTAGTGAGGCTCCTCCGGACCGGGTTATGTGTTGTGAAACTAGGCACAATAAGGACTTGGCACAATAGTGGAATTTGCGGTTTGCCTTCAAAATAAAAGTATGTCATTGACAGTGATGCAAATGAATACAAATAGTATAATTATGCCACACTTTTATTTTGAAGGCTAACCGCAAAGTCCACTGTTGTGGCTAATCCTTATTGGGGCTAACTTCACATAGATGGGTCCGACCACATTAATCAAATAAGAACTCTTATAAATTAGGGATATTTTAGATGATGACACCTAGCTATATAGTTAGCTAGCTGTGTCATTTTGCTATATTTTTGGAGAAGAACATTGTTTGCATCCATGAGCTGGCTAGCTTTCTTTTATGACCACCACTGTAGGTGCACGAAGCACCTTTACCAGCATCATAGCATACGTATCGATGAATCGTTGTGACATATGAAATGCAAGTGATAGTGTAATCAATGTGTAATGACTACGTAAAAAAATAATGAACGCATTAAATTATTATGTGATGTGCAGTCATATTCAGGTCCTGATTGGTTAACAAGCTTATTTGACACGTCCAATAGTGTTATTTGATGTGTATCTTTTTTGACACGCGAAGACCCAAATGGTGTTCCACAGAAATCCTGGATGAGAATGAAACGACTGAGCAAATTAACAACAAAATAGCACAGCAATTATGTGATTATGTTTTACTGGTAATGGGGACATTCGTGAATGCCAACAGAATAACTTTTTGGTCAGTATGGTGTGTGTGTATGTGTATAACCTTTATATAACTAGGCAAGTCAGTTAAGAACAAATTCTTATTTACAATGACGGCCCGGACGACACTGGGCCAACTGTGCGCCACCCTATGGGACTCCCAATCACAGCCGGATGTGATCCAGCATGGATTCGAACCAGGGACTGTAGTGACGCCTCTTGAACTGAGATGCAGTGCCTTATACCACTACGTCCATGTGTGTGGGTTAACTATTTAACTGTACTAGAATGCTTAAAAATGGTACTACAATTTTAAATATCTGTTGTCGGTATCGTTTTGGGGGGGGGCAAGGAAAATATCGGATATCGGTATCAGCCCAAAATGTCATATCGGTGCATCATTAGTTCTGTGAAAGTTCCCAGAATATTCATAAGGTTCCAGTTGTACTGATAATTATAGGTGGTTTGTATAAAACATATGCCTGATGTTGCAAGAAACATTCCTAGAACACATTTATCCTGTTCTTTAAAGGTTCCCATAAGGTTTTATTCAGTTGTGGGAACAGTCTGCTGAGAGCATTGTGCGGACATCACAAAATATATGTTCCCAAACACAAAAACAGTCCAGTTGTGTGGATGATTCTACAATGTTTCGTTTAGGGTGCAAAAAACATTCACCTGATGTTACAAGAACATTCCCAGAACACATTTGTAATGTACCCACAATGTTCCCACAACCCAATTACATGTTCTGGGAACCTTTTAAGAAATTGGATAGATAGTTCTGTTAACATTCTTGCAACATCATGGGAATGTTTTGTGCACCCTGAAACAAACATGATCTGAATGTCAGCCCAACTGGACAGTTGTTTTGGGAACATATTATTTGTGATGTCCCCACAATCAGTGGTGGAAAAAGTACCCAATTTTCCTGCTTGAGTAAAAGTAAAGATACCTTAATAGAAAATGACTCAAGTAAAAGTCCCCCGGTAGAATACTACTTGAGTAAAAGTCTAAAAGTATTTGGTTTTAAATATTATACTCAAGTATCAAAAGTAAATGTAATTGCAAAAAGATACTGAAGTATCAAAAGTAAAAGTATAAATAATTTATTAAGCAAACGGCACAATTTGCGTGTTTTTTATTTACAGATAACCAGGAGCACACTCCAACACTCAGACATCATTGTACATTTTACAAATTAAGCATTTGTGTTAAGTTAGTCTGCCAGGTCAGAGGCAGTAGGGATGATCAGGGATGTTCTCTAAGTGCATGAATAGGACCATTTTCCCGGTCCTGCTAAGCATTAAAAATGTAACAAGTACTTTTGGGTGTCAGGATAAATGTATGGAGTAAAAAGTACATTATTTTATTTCGGAATGTAGTGAAGTAAAAGTAAAAGGAATGTTCTTGCAACATCAGGCGAAGATTTTACACAAACTTTCTATAATCAGTTTTTATGTTCTGAGGACCCGCGACCTAACGAATGTTCTGAAAACTTTCACAGAACCATTTTTGGATTGCTGAGCATTCCCTACATCTTAAGCAAACAACATCACCAACACACTCACCAGCTATCGTTCTTTATGTGACATTGACATGCTCCAACTGATGCCAAACGACCACCCCTCATCACTGTCAAATGCTCCCTAAAACACTTCTGCGAGCAGGCCTTTCTAATCGACCTGGCCGGGGTATCCTGGAATGACATTGACCTCATCCCGTCAGTAGATGATGCCTGGCTATTCTTTAAAAGTGCCTTCCTCACAATCTTAAATAAGCATGCCCCACTCAGAAAATGTATAACTAGGAATAGATATAGTCATTGGTTCACTCCAGACCTGTCTGCCCTTGACCAGCACAAAAACATCCTGTGGCGTTCTGCATTAGCATCAAATATGCAACTTTTCAGGGAAGTTAGGAACAAATATACACAGGCTGATAAAAAAGCTAAGGCTAGCTTTTTCAAACAGATATTTGCATCCTGTAGTACTAACTAAAAACGTTTTGGGACACTAAAGTCCATGGAGAATAAGAGCACCTCCTCCCAGCTGCCCACTGCTCTGAGGCTATGAAACACTTTCACCATTGACAAATCGACTATAATTAATAAGCATTTCTCTACGACTGGCCATGCTTTCCATCTGGCTACCCCTACCCGGTCAACTTGCCCGGCACCCTCCACAGCAACCCGCCAACGCCCCCACCATTTCTGCTTCAGACAAATCCAGATAGCTGATGTTCTGAAAGAGCTGCAAAATCTGGCCCCATACAAATCACCGGGATAGACAACCTGGACCCTCTCTTTCTAAAATGATCTGCCGAAATTGTTGCAACCCCTATTACTAGCCTGTTCAACCTCGTCTGAGATTCCAAAAGATTGGAAAGCTGCCGCGGTCATCCCCCTCTTCAAATGGAGTGACACTCTAGACACAAACTGTTACAGACCTATACCTATCCTACCCTGTCTTTCTAAGGTCTTCGAAAGCCAAGTTAAAAACAGATTACCGACCATTTAGAATCCCACCGTATCTTCTCCGCTATGCAATCTGGTTTCAGAGCTGGTCATGGGTGCACCTTAGCCATGCTCAAGGTCCTAAATGACATCATAACCACCATCGATAAGAGACATTACTGTGCAGCCGTATTCATCGTCTTGGCAAAGGCTTTCGACTCTGTCAATCACCACATTCTTATTGGCAGACTCGACAGCCTTGGTTTTCTCAAATGATTGCCTCGCCTGGTTTACCAACTACTTCTCAAGATAGAGTTCAGTGTGTCAAATCGGAGGGCCTGTTGTCCGGACTCTGGCAGTCTATGGGTGTGCCACAGGGTTCAATTCTCGGGCCGACTCTCTTCTCTGTATACATCAATGATGTTACTCTTGCTGCTGGTGAGTCTCTGATCCACCTCTACGCAGACGACACCATTCTGTATACTTCTGGCCCCACTTTGGACACTGTGTTAACTAACCTCCAGACGATGCCATACAACTCTCTTTCCGTGGCCTCCAGCTGCTCTTAAATGCAAGTAAAATTAAATGCATGCGATTCAATCGATCACTGCCTGCACCTGCTCGCCCGTCCAGCATCACTACTCTGGACGGCTCTGACTTAGAATACGTGGACAAACTCTCCTTCCAGACTCACATTAAGCATCTCCAATCCAAAATTAAATCTAGAATCAGCTATATCGCAACAAAGCATCCTTCACTCATGCTGCCAAACATACCCTCGTAAAACTGACCATCCTACCGATCCTTGACTTCGGCAATGTCATTTACAAAATAGCCTCCAACACTCTACTCAACAAACTGGTTGCAGTCTATCACAGTGCCATCCATTTTGTCACCAAAGCCCAATACTCTACCCACCATTGCGACCTGTACGCTCTCGTTGGTTTGCCCTTGCTTCATACTCGTCACCAAACCCACTGGCTACAGGTTATCTACAAGTCTCTGCTAGGTAAAGCCCCGCCTTATCTCAGCTCACTGGTCACCATAGCAGCACCCACTCGTAGCACGCGCTCCAGCAGGTATATCTCACTGGTCACCCCCAAAGCCAATTCCTCTATTGGTCGTCTTTCCTTCCAGTTCTCTGCTGCCAATGACTGGAACGAAGTGCAAAAATCTCTGAAGCTGGAGACTCATATCTCCCTCACTAGCTTTAAATTAAGCACCAGTTGTCAGAGCAGCTCACAGATCACTGCACCTGTACATAGCCCATCTGTAAACAGCCCATCTACCTACCTACCTCATCCCCATACTGTATTTATTTATTTATCTTGCTTCTTTGCACCCCAGTATCTCTACTTGCACATTCATATTCTGCACATCTACCATTCCAGTGTTTAATTGCTATTTTGTAATTACTTCACCACCATGGCCTATTTATTGTCTTATCTTACCTCATTTGCACTCACTGTAAATAGACTTTTTGTTTTCTTTTGTTCTACTGTATTATTGACTATGTTTTGTTTACTCAATGTGTAACGCTGTGTTGTTGTATGTGTCGAATTGCTATGCTTTATCTTGTCCAGGTCGCAGTTGCAAATGAGAACTTGTTCTCAACTAGCCTACCTGGTTAAATAAAGGTGAAATAAAATGTTAAAAAATGTATTTTTTTAAATGACAAATAAAAAACTGGTTTTCAGAAAGTTTTGCAAAGGCATAAAACATTTTTAAAAAACAGTTACCTTATTTACACAAGTATTCAGACCCTTTGCTATGAAACTCGAAATTGAGTTCAGGTGCATCCTGTTTCCATTCATCATCCTTGAGATGTTTCCACAACCTGATTGGAGTCCACCTGTGGTAAATTCAATTGAATGGACATGATTTGGAAAGGCACACACCTGTCAACATAAGGTTCCACAGTTGCATGTCAGAGCTAAAACCAAGCCATGAGGTTGAAGGAATTGTCCGTAGAGCTCCGAGACAGGATTGTGTCGAAGTACAGATCTGGGGAAGGGTACCAAAACATTTCTGCAGCATTGAAGATCCCCAAGAACACAGTGGCCTCCATCATTCTTGGAACCACCAAGACTCTTTCTAGAGCTGGCTCTCTGGCCAAACTGAGCAATCGGGGTAGAAGGGTCTTAGTCAAGGAGGTGACCAAGAACCCAATGGTCACTGACAGAGCTATAGAGTTCCTCTGTGGAGATGGGAGAACCCTCCAGAAGGACAACCATCCCTGCAGCACTCCACCAATTAGGCCTTCATGGTAGAGTGATCAGACGAAAGCCACTCATCAGTAAAAGGCACATGACAGCCCGCTTGGAGTTTGCCAAAAAGCACCTAAAGGACTCTCAGACCATGAGACAATATTCTCTGATCTGATGAAACCAAGATTTGACCTGAATACCAAGCATCACATCGGGAGGAAACCTGGCACCATCTTTACCGTGAAGCATGGTGGTGGCAGCATCATGCTGTAGGGATGTTTTTTTAGCGGCAGGGACTGGGAGACTAGTCAGGATCGAGGCAAAGATGAACGGAGCAAAGTACAGAGAGATCCTTGATGAAAACCTGCTCCAGTGCACTCAGGACCTCAGACTGGGGCGAACATTCACATTCCAACAGGACAACGACCCTAAGCACACAGCCAAGACAACGCAGGAGTGGTTTCAGGACAAGTCTCTGAATGTCCTTGAATGGCCCACCCAGACTGGAACCCGATCGAACATCTCTGGAGAGACCTGAAAATAGCTGTGCAGCAACACTCCCCATCTTATCAGACATAGCTTGAGAGGATCTGCAGAGAAGAATGGGAAAACTCCCCAAATACAGATGTGCCAAGCTTGTAGCGTCATACCCAAGAATACTCAATGCTGTAATCGCTGCCAAAGGTGCTTCAACAAAGTAATGAGTAAAGGGTCTGCATACTTGTCAATGTTACATTTATGTTTTTTATTTTTAATACATTTGCAAAAATGTCATAAAACCAGTTTTTGCTTTGTCATTATGGGGTATTGTGTGTAGATTGATTGGGGGGGGGGGGGTAATCCATTTTAGAATAATGTTGTAACGTAACAAAATGTGAAAAAAGTCAAGGCGTCTCAATACTTTCCAAAGGCACTGTACTGTACATGCTCCACAGATCTTAGAGCCACTGTCTAAACCAAGGGTCAATCCTTCTCTCCTCTTCTCTCTCACTCCCTTGCTTCTCTCTCTCTTCTTGTTCTCTCTCTCATGATCTGAATAAGAGACTGGATAAACGAGCAATCTGCAATCAACTTTTTTCACATCTATTCTGGTCAAGTTGCTTTCACAAAGACAGCTCTTACAAAGACAGAGTGAGAGTGTTTATGAGTCTGTGTATACAATAGTTAATCATTTGTATTGCAGTAGTGCTGGTGTACAGCCATGACATGAGCCAGTTATACCACAAAGCATTCAATTACAATTCGACTTGAAGTAATTTAAATATTCTACAACAAATCAAATCAAGCAGTATTCCACACTGTGGTTAAACCCACACGAGGCAGATATGTTTACTGATGACATGTCAATGAGATGACATACGACACTGACAGCTTTTGACAGCCTGTTCTAATTTCAATTTGCGTATAGCAGCATATAATGTCACAAGGGGAAGGTATAGACATGGCTCCATCTGCGAGAGAGGAAAAGGTTGCTGACGCAACCACAACATACTGTGTTGTAGTGAATAACCATCTGACTCGTGGCACAGACAGCTTTTAACATGAGTCTCTGACATCTGACACTAGCAGCAGTCTCATCTACAGGGGGTCTGATTGAGGTAGGACAGAATATGGGGAGGGAGGGGAGGAATTATAGGCAGCTGAGGAAAAGGAGAGGAGAGAGGAGTAAAAAAAAGAAAAAAGGAATTAAAGAGGGGGTTTCTGACTCACTGGTAAAGTCTTCATCTCCAGATCCTTGACATCCGTCCTCATCGTCACACTCTCCGCTGGCCTCTTCTCTCGTCCCACTGCCCTTCTCCACCCACCCCCCCCAGTCTGTTGTCCAGCCCATCTGACCCTGCATTTCCTGCAACACACAGGTCAGAGGTCAAATGAAGTCATCCTATCTGAAAATAAGCCACATCCAATTCTGCACTGCTCCACTTTTCAAGCAAAACACAATAGAAAGATGAATGCTATAGCAAACAATACATATTTGGATACTCACACCGTTTTAAACAAGTTAATATTGACATAGGACATAACACGTAAATATTCATCAGTAATACAAATAGCACTGTGTCAGGAAGTGTAGTAGTGTGAGTAGTGGAGGTCTCCAGCCCCCCCAAACAAAATGTTAATGATGTGGAAACAAGAGGGAAAACCCCAATGATATCAGCACATTAGTAGACAGAGTTAAGATTTTAACTTGTATGTTTTTCCCTTTCCAGCATTATAACATCTGACCAGGCAGGTGGCCTAGTGGTTAGAGTGTTGGACTACTAACTGCAAGTTTGCAAGATCAAATCCTGAGCTGATAAGATACAAATCTATCATTCTGCCCCTGTACAAGGCAGTTACCCCAATGTTCCTAGGCTGTCATTGAAAATAAGAACTTGTTAACTGACTTGCCTAGTAAAATAAAACATTTGTCCTATGGGAATATTTGCTTTTGCACAGATCAATAACACAAAAACAAATGAGGGCATTCCTGTTAAACAAAAGGTAGCTGTAACGCTCGTCGTCGGTGGAAGGAAGAGTGGACCAAGGCGCAGTGTGGAAAGTGTTCATGATATTTATTTTCAAGAAACACTCGAACAAAAATAACAAAATTCAAAACGCGAACAGTTCCGTCAGGCACAAACACTAAACAGAAAATAACACCCTACAAAACCCAAACAGAAAATCACAACTTTTATATGATCCCCAATCAGAGACAACGTTAGACAGCTGCCTCTGATTGGGAACTACACTCTGCAAAACAGCAAATAAATAGAAAACGTAGATTTTCCCACCCGAGTCACACCCTGACCTAACCAAACATAGAGAATAATAAGGATCTCTAAGGTCAGAGCGTGACAGTAGCAATAAGCAACTATAGTCTCGTGTGTTGTTCCAAATGTTGGTTCATCTGACTAGTGAAACAAAATGAGGAAGTAAAAAACATCAGCAACTACTGCACAACCACCAGAAAGGAAACTATGTGAAGAACCTGATAAGGCCCATTCAAAGGGAATGGGAATGGCATATCCAAGTATTATAAGAACAGAGCTGAATTTGCCTTTGTGGAAAGTGAATACTGGTACAGTTTAGGCTAAGCCTTCCGCCACAGAGGAATGGACGGTGTGTGGGCCAACAACTATTTCAATTGATCACGGATCATAACTCATACAACGACCAGTGATGTTTTGGGTTCGGGTGAAAACGCAAGGTTTTTCTGGTCTTCCATACCCTCAACATGCAAGGATTTATTGGATGAAGAGGCTGTAACATCAATAGTACTGTACTATATTCTATAGCACAGGGCACACTATTGATGTTGCTGCCTCTGGGGCAGTTCCTACATCAGCAAGGCAGATTATGTTGCTGCCCTACTGGAGACAATGCAACACTTTTTTGCACTGTCTAAATATCACCAATAGACTAGGGATTTCAATTTGATATGATTTAAAACTAATGCTGCTGGTTCAGTAGAAATAATTGTTTGTATTCACATACTGTACAGTAGGCACATTTTATGAAAGTGCTTTGCATTTCCCATTGAGAGGAGGTAACTGATCATGGTCTACAGTCCACTTACTCATTAAGTACAAGGTCCAATCTTACTGATTGCTGATACCACACAGGTTAAGTGATTATGGGCCAGTTTATGTACCCCAAAGTATTCAACTAGATGCCATTATTTTTCCTTCATCATGTACTAAACTAAACCCTGGCCCTCTGCCCCTTCCCTTCCCCCACTTCAGCCTCTCAGAGTCCCACTACATTGAGACCCTGTGAGGTGTGATAAGCACATTAAACCTTTTAATATAATTACATTTCCACAAATGAAAAGTCTAATTTAATAGACATATTCATGAGTTCACGGAGAAAAACGATTGGCTGCAATTAAACGTTGTGTGGAGAGATACTGTAGCTACATTGTGGAGCATAAGGGCTAGAAGTGAAGGAGTTGAAAAATACAATTAAATGTCCCCGGCTGTGTCTATGGCCTAATCAACTCAGATGGCTCGTTAATTATATATGGCTTAAATCAATTTCATGTTGTGTAAGAGAGGAACCACGGCAACGTAGTTACGACTGATTGACCTCTACCTACAGAACCAGTCAAAAGTTTGAACACGCCTACTCATTCCAAGGTTTTTCTTTATTTTTAATATCTTCTATTTTCATTGTAGAATAATAGTGAAGACATCAAAACTATGAAATAACACATGGAATCACGTAGTAACAAAAAAAAGAGTTAAACAAATCTAAATATATTTTATATTCTTCAAAGTAGCCACCCTTGATAACAGCTTTGCACACTCTTGGCATTCTCATTTTTTTTTTTACTTTATTAAACTAGAAAAGTCAATTAAGAACAAATTCTTAGTTACAATGACGGCCTACCCCGGCCAAACCCTAATGACGCTGGGCCAATTGTGCACCGCCCTATGGGACTCCCAATCACAGCCAGTTCTGATACAACCTGGAATCAAACCAGGGTCTGTAGTGATGCCTCTAGCACTGAGATGCAGTGCCTTAGACTGCTGCGCCAGTTGGGAGTCACTCTCTCAACCAGCTTCATGAGGTACTGTGGTGACCTGGAATGCATTTCAATTAACAGATTGTCAGGACCCGGTTACAAACCCGGGTCTCCGGAGTGAGAAACAGTCACTTAACCAACTGAGCCACGAATAGTCAGCAGAACCCAGAAGATGAGGCAGACACAGCAGTACTTGAGATGGTGTATTTAATAAAGTAAAAAGTGAAGTCCTTCAGGAAATCTTGTAACTCCACAAGCTCAAAAGGAATTCCACAAGAACAATGTAATCCACAAGGTAATCCTCCAAGACAAAAAGGTAAATCCACAAGGTGGTAGGTATAGCATAAAAAGCCTCAAAAGATACTCAAAAATAAATAAACAAGAACAAAAAACAGAATTCCACAAGAGCGTCCACCGGGATCAACAAGAGTACACAGAATACTAGGGCCGGGTGCTAACATACAAACACAGAGCAAAGAACTGAGGGAAACAAAGGGTTTAAATACAATCAGGGGAAACGAGGCACAGGTGCAAATAATAATGGGGATCAAGGGAAAGCAAAAGGTCAAAAAGCACAATGGGGGCATCTAGTGACCAAAAACCGGAACAACCCTGGCCAAATCCTGACACAGATGTGCCTTGTTAAAAGTGAATTTGTGGAATTTCTTTCCTTCTTAATGCGTTTGAGTCAATCAGTTGTGTTGTGACAAAGTAGGGGTGGTATACAGAAGATAGCCCTTTTGGTAAAAGACCAAGTCCATATTATGGCAAGAACAGCTCAAATAAGGAAAGAGAAACGATAGTCCATCATTACTTTAAGGCATCAGCCAATGCGGGAACATTTCAAGAACTTTGAAAGTTTCTTCAAGTGTAGTCTCAAAAACCATTAAGTGCTATGATGAAACTGGCTCGCATGAGGTCCGCCACAGGAAAGTAAGACCGAGAGTTACCTATGCTGCAGAGGATAAGTTAGAGTTCCCAGCATCAGAAATTTCAGCCCAAATAAATGCTTCTGTAAGAACCGACGCTGGAGTAGACAAGCAGATACGGAGAGTGAGCATTTAATATAGCACAGACATGGAACAGAGAAGGAACAGCGTCAGAACCAGGAAACACAACAACATACAACAATTAATGCTGAAGCGGGGAACAGAGCTGGGGAACAGACAGATATAGGGGAAGAAATAGCACAGGTGATTGAGTCCAGGTAAGTGCAATGAATCGCTGATGCGTGTGACGAGGGAAGCAGGTCTGCGTAATGATGGTGGCAGGAGTGCATAATATTGGGCAGCCTGGCACCCTAGAGCGCCATGGAGGGAGAGCGGGAGCAGGCATGACAGCTTCACTCAGTTCAAGTAACAGACACATCTCAACATTAACTGTTCAGAGGAGACTGTGCGAATCAGGCCTTCATTGTCATATTGCTGCAAAGAAACCACAACTAAAGGACACCAAAAAGAAGATAAGACATGCTTGTTTGAATAAACACAAGCAATGGACATTAGACGGGTGGAAATTTGAGATTTTTGGTTCCAACCGCTGTGTCTTTATGAGATGCAGAGTAGGTGAACGGATGACCCCTCATGTGTACTTCACACTGTGAAGCATGGAGGAGGAGGTGTGATGGTGTGGGGTGCTTTGCTGGTGACACTGTTAGTGAATCATTTAGAATTCAAGACACACTTAACCAGCATAGCTACCACAGCATTCTGCAGCAATACACCATTCCATCTTCTTTGCGCTTAGTGGGACTATCATTTGTTTTTCAACAAGACAATGACCCAACACACCTCTATGCTGTGTAAGGGCTATTTGACCAAGAAGTAGAGTGATGGAGTGCTGCATCAGATGACCTGGCCTCCACAATCAACCAACCTCAACACAATTGAGATGGTTAGGGAGGAGTAGGACCGCAGAGTGAAGGAAAAGCAGCCAACAAATGCTCTACATATGTGGGAACTCCTTCAAGACTGAAAGAAAAACATTCCAAGTGAATTGGTTGAGAGAATGCCAATAGTTTGCAAAGCTTCCATCAAGGCAAGGGTGGTTACTTTGAAGAATCTCAAATATACAAAATATTTTGATTTGTTTAACACTTCCTTGATTACTACATGATTCTATATGTGATGTTTCATAGTTCTGATGTCTTCACTATTATTGTACATTGTAGAATGAGTAGGTGTGTCCAAACTTTTGACTGGTACTGTATGTGGCTACATTCATATTTTACACTTTTTTATTTTATTTTTTATTTCACCGTTATTTAACCAGGTAGGCTAGTTGAGAACAAGTTCTCATTTGCAACTGCGACCTGGCCAAGATAAAGCATAGCAGTGTGAACAGACAACACAGAGTTACACATTGAGTAAACAATAAACAAGTCAATAACACAGTAGAAAAAAAGAGTCTATATACATTGTGTGCAAAAGGCATGAGGAGGTAGGCAAATAATTACAATTTTGCAGATTAACACTGGAGTGATAAATGATCAGATGGTCATGTACAGGTAGATATATTGATGTGCAAAAGAGCAGAAAAGTAAATAAATAAAAACAGTATGGAGATGAGGTAGGTATAATTGGGTGGGCTATTTACCGATAAGACTATGTACAGCTGCAGCGATCGGTTAGCTGCTCAGATAGCAGATGTTTGAAGTTGGTGAGGGAGATAAAAGTTTCCAACTTCAGCGATTTCTGCAATTCGTTCCAATCACAGGCAGCAGAAAACTGGAACGAAAGGCGGCCAAATGAGGTGTTGGCTTTAGGGATGATCAGTGAGATACACCTGCTGGAGCGCGTGCTATGGGTGGGTGTTGCCACCGTGACCAGTGAACTGAGATAAGGCGGGGCTTTACCTAGCATGGACTTGTAGATGACCTGGAACCAGTGGGTCTGGCGATGAATATGGAGCGAGGGCCAGTCGACTAGAGCATACAAGTCGCAGTGGTGGGTGGTATAAGGTGCTTTAGTGACAAAACGGATGGCACTGTGATAAACTGCATCCAGTTTGCTGAGTAGAGTGTTGGAAGCTATTTTGTAGATGACGTCGCCAAAGTTGAGGATCGGTAGGATAGTCAGTTTTACTAGGGTAAGTTTGGCGGCATGAGTGAAGGAGGCTTTGTTGCGGAATAGAAAGCCGATTCTGGATTTGATTTTCGATTGGAGATGTTTGATATGAGTCTGGAAGGAGAGTTTACAGTCAAGCCAGACACCTAGGTACTTAAAGATGTCCACATATTCAAGGTCGGAAACATCCAGGGTGGTGATACTAGTCAGGCGTGCAGGTGCAGGCAGCGAACGATTGAAAAGCATACATTTGGTTTTACTAGCGTTTAAGAGCAGTTGGAGGCCACGGAAGGAGTGTTGTATGGCATTGAAGCTTGTTTGGAGGTTAGATAGCACAGTGTCCAAGGACGGGCCGGAAGTATATAGAATGGTGTCGTCTGCGTAGAGGTGGATCAGGGAATTGCCTGCAGCAAGAGCAACATCATTGATATATACAGAGAAAAGAGTCGGCCCGAGAATTGAACCCTGTGGCACCCCCATAGAGACTGCCAGTGGACTGGACAGCATGCCCTCCGATTTGACACACTGCACTCTGTCTGCCTGTCTGCCACACTGACTAACAAGTGATTGTCTTTTTCGAATAGTATATTCATTTGTACTGCTCTGTTGGAAATCACTCTGAAAATCTGAATGTGAGCATATTGTATTGTCTTGTAGTGTCATTGAAAAGGTCTGGAAAACACAAAAGACCTGGATCTGGGATCTTCTGAAGGCCTACAAATTCCTTATTAAATCGCACTATACCTATCTTTTCATATTTTCGTCCTTTTCTCTAGTTTCATATTTTCTTGCTCAAACTTTACCTCTCTCCATATCATAATCTTCTGGTTTTATTATAATTACATGTTTAATGTCTCCTTTCAAATGAATATTGTATGATACCCACTGGGACAATTGGTACTAGCACTAGGCCGTGTAATAACACATGAACAGGCAGACATGTACTTTACACCGCGCTGTGTGTTCACAGAGCATCAAACGTTCTAATTGCATGACAGCAATTGTGTGTGTGTGTGTGTGTGTGTGTGTGTGTGTGTGTGTGTGTGTGTGTGTGTGTGTGTGTGTGTGTGTGTGTGTGTGTGTGTGTGTGATTGTACACATCTATATGGTGATTATACCCATCTATATGTGTGTGTCTGGAGAACATTAAGCCTTTACGGTACCATTAATTGGCTTCCTGTGTTTGTGATTGCTTCTTACTTTGCTTTTTTTGTAGGATGGATGCTCTTCATAACAACAGTTTTAGCTCATTAAAACATCTGCTAGTCTGTTCATGAAGAATTACTGAAAAAGCTATCTTGTCAACCATCCTAGAGGGACTCAACAAACCTATTGGTGGGGGCTTTTATTCTAACTTAATGTATGTGTGTGCGAGTGTGTGTTGGCAGACTCACATATGTAGGTATTTAAGACTCATGGGTCACATGTAGGGGTGGTATGGTACACGTATTCTTACCAAATGGTCCTCACTGTGCACCCGAATGAATATAAAAAAAACACTAGGTTATGACTACGCTGGTCTATACCTCTTGAATAAATCTGAGCTGAAAAAACATTTTAGGCTATTCCGTTCAAACAACTAAAGCCTATGCGCATGTTAATCAAAATTAAAATCTTAACTGAAGCATTTCAAACTGTCCTTTTGGGAGGCGCAGCCAGGAACTAGTTCTGTACGATTTACGCCAACATCACCCCAGTATACCGGTGCAAGTTGGAAACACAAAGTCACAACAACACATTGTCTACCCCTCTGCATTCAAGCAGCTGATTCTGACCGGGCCAAATAAATTACAAGAGTGATAATAAGGCTATGTTTATATTTTTTACGGCCTTTGGTTTATAGTCATGTATATGTGCCCATTTTCTGTGATTGAGAATAGGGGGTTTCAGGCAGCCCCTCATGAATGTTCTCGAGCCACTTTACAAACTTCCCTCTTCCACCCATTTCAGCAAACAAATAGTACCCACTCTATATAAGCAAGCCAAAGCCAAAATGTTCAATGAATGGCCAATGCATCCTGTGTTGTGCTTACTTAACAGTGATAGCCAATCACATTACCATGGAGTGGGAGATGGACTGGGCTACAGAGTAACAAGTGCACATCTGGCACCGAAGGAGGAAGTGTCATGGTGCATTCGTAACCAAGGTAGAAGTGGAAATCCATTTGAACGGCCGTCCAACTGGTAATTACTACTGGGAAACTCCTCTATCATCCTTAGCACCCACTTCTCCCACATGGTGACCTCTGATGTCACCTACCAAGGAAATTTCATTTCTGGTAGTTAAATCCAAAAACAAAACATTATAAAAAGTTATCTATTAATGTGGTTTCTGAACTCTATAATTTTTTTTACAAGCATGATAGCTGTACATTTAGTTGATGGTTGAGGCAGCTTGTTGGCCATTAGCCAATCAGTGTTTCTCACCGAGTTCAAATCACATGAATGCATCCAACTGGTATTTCCGACTTCTACATGGTTCAAAACGCGGCATCAGACAATGCCAGGAGCATTGTGAATGGCATTTAATGTTCGTGCTGTACCGAAACCAAACTGTGACCCCAAAAAGCGGCAAGTAAGTATTAATACCGCATGACTTATTCCACATTGTGTTGTGTTACAGCCTGAATTCAAAATGGATTCAATAAATAAAACATCTCACCCATCTACACACAATACCCTGGCCAAGATAAAGCAAAGCAGTTCGACACATACAACGACACAGAGTTACACATGGAGCAAAACAAACATACAGTCAATAATACAGTATAAACAAGTCTATATACGATGTGAGCAAATGAGGTGGGATAAGGGAGGTAAAGGCAAAAAAAGGCCATGGTGGCAAATTAAATACAATAAAGCAAATAAAACACTGAAATGGTAGATTTGCAATGGAAGAATGTGCAAAGTAGAAATAAAAATAATGGGATGCAAAGGAGCAAAATAAATAAATTAAATACAGTAGGGAAAGAGGTAGTTGTTTGGGCTAAAATATAGGTGGGCTATGTACAGGTGCAGTAATCTGTGAGCTGCTCTGACAGTTGGTGCTTAAAGCTAGTGAGGGAGATAAGTGTTTCCAGTTTCAGTGCTTTTTGTAGTTCGTTCCAGTCATTGGCAGCAGAGAACTGGAAGGAGAGGCGGCCAAAGAAAGAATTGGTTTTGGGGGTGACTAGAGAGATATACCTGCTGGAGCGTGTGCTACAGGTGGGAGATGCTATGGTGACCAGCGAGCTGAGATAAGGGGGACTTTACCTAGCAGGGTCTTGTAGATGACATGGAGCCAGTGGGTTTGGCGACGAGTATGAAGCGAGGGCCAGCCAACGAGAGCGTACAGGTCGCAATGGTGGGTAGTATATGGGGCTTTGGTGACAAAACGGATTGCACTGTGATAGACTGCATCCAATTTGTTGAGTAGGGTATTGGAGGCTATTTTGTAAATGACATCGCCAAAGTCGAGGATTGGTAGGATGGTCAGTTTTACAAGGGTATGTTTGGCAGCATGAGTGAAGGATGCTTTGTTGCGAAATAGGAAGCCAATTCTAGATTTAACTTTGGATTGGAGATATTTGATATGGGTCTGGAAGGAGAGTTTACAGTCTCACCAGACACCTAAGTATTTGTAGTTGTCCACGTATTCTAAATCAGAGCCGTCCAGAGTAGTGATGTTGGACAGGCGGGTAGGAGCGGGTAGCGATCGGTTGAAGTGCATGCATTTAGTTTTACTTGTATTTAAGAGCAATTGGAGGCCACGGAAGGAGAGTTGTATGGCATTGAAGCTTGCCTGGAGGGTTGTTAACACAGTGTCCAAAGACGGGCCAGAAGTATACAGAATGGTGTCGTCTGCGTAGAGGTGGATCAGAGACTCACCAGCAGCAAGAGCGACCTCATTGATGTATACAGAGAAGAGAGTCGGTCCAAGAATTGAACACTGTGGCACCCCCATAGAGACTGCCAGAGGTCCGGACAGCAGACCCTCCGATTTGACACACTGAACTCTATCAGAGAAGTAGTTGGTGAACCAGGCGAGGCAATCATTTGAGAAACCAAGGCTGTCGAGTCTGCCGATGAGGATGTGGTGATTGACAGAGTCGAAAGCCTTGGCCAGATCAATGAACACGGCTGCACGGTAATGTTTCTTATCGATGTCGGTTAAGATATCATTTAGGACCTTGAGTGTGGCTGAGGTGCACCCATGACCAGCTCTGAAACCAGATGAAGGTAGTCATTCAAAAATATTAGTGTTACACACTAATATTGCACACAGAGTGAGTCCCATGCAACTTATTATGTGAGTTGTTTAGCACATTTTTACTCCTGAATTTATTGCCTCAAGACATCTCAGCATTTCATTTTAAATTAATTTGTAAACATTTTGAAGAACATAATTCCACTTTGACATTATGGGGGTAGGCCAGTGACAAAACAATCAGAATTAATTCCATTTGAAATTCAGGCTGTAACACAACATAATGTGGAAAAAATCAAGTTCTGTACCTGTCTGACACTGCCCTGGATTACTGACCTCTGCCTGTCCTGACCCTGAGCCTGCCTGCCGTTCTGTACCTGTCTGACACTGCCCTGGATTACTGACCTCTGCCTGTCCTGACCCTGAGCCTGCCTGCCGTTCTGTACCTGTCTGACACTGCCCTGGATTACTGACCTTTGCCTGTCCTGACCCTGAGCCTGCCTGCCATTCTGTACCTTATTGACTCTGCCCTGGATTACTGACCTCTGCCTGCCCTTGACCTGTCATCTGCCTGCCCCCTGTTTTGTTAATAAACATCTGTGATTCGAACTCTCTGCATCTGGGTCTTATCCTGAGGTCTGATACTGTACATACGGAACTGTGGGTTTGGTGAACCGTTACACCCCCAGTCTCATGGCTAGTCAGTAATATTTAAACAGACAAAAAAGGAAATATTGTCATGCACAAAAATACATATATTATATGATATTTTTAATGAGAAAACCTACAGGGCACGGGGAGCGTGCACATTACTTGATCGTAGAAGATAAATCTCATGCATAAATTATCATAGAAAAAAGAGAACTGTGTAAAAGTAGTCAGCCTCAACCTCAATTTGCTGAGTGTGCTTTTCAATGATGCTAATTCCACATGATTAATTGACCCACCAACTGGGATAAACAGTCAAGAACTGATTTCAACTGCAGAATTTTCTCATATTTGTTTTGCGAATCTCTCTCTCTCTCTCTCTCTCTCTCTCTCTCTCTCTCTCTCTCTCTCTCTCTCTCTCTCTCTCTCTCTCTCTCTCTCTCTCTCTCTCTCTCTCTCTCTCTCTCTCTCTCTCTCTCTCTCTCTCTCTCTCTCTCTCTCTCTCTCTCTCTCTCTCTCTCTCTCTCTCTCTCGTTATTTCGGGATTTTACGCTGTACTATGATAGACACTTGGCTAGGCCAACATAGCTAATGTTTTAAGACAGATGCTGCAATGTTGTGAAAACCCACAGTGTATTTCCTGTATTATTCAGAACATGATTCTGGTCCAGACGGGGTCAAAAGGAACCAATGCAATGTCAGCCAGATCAAGCCTCGACTTCGACCTCACCAGAGCAGCTATCACAGCAAATAAATCCAGGCTTTCTGAAATCCATGGAGGATTCTTTACTATTTCAAAGTAGAGGACATTTGAAATAAACTCCAAAAAGGAAGGTTAATACCTTCTTCAGGAAATCAAATGAGATCCTTCTTTGGGGCGGAAGATTCCTCCCTTTCAAATGAACCTTGGTACACATGGGGAACATCTAACAGTCATAATATAATCTCTTGCGTGTGATTTGTTAGTTATAGAGGCGAGCAGGGTCCCAGTCAGGGTTAGAAAAACAACCACACTGGCACTGGCTGTGAACGTTGTGAACGTTCTCTCTCCCCTCAGGTACAGCGGCCATAAAACACATGTAATCCTGTAAATCACTTTTCTCTCTCACATTGAGCTCTTAGCCACCTCAAAGTGCTTACATTGACTCCTTAGGTTTCCACTCCCCTCCCCACCCCACCTCTCTGATAGATGTTCCCAGCCTCTGGCTGCTTTGAAGAGACATCCTGCTCTATTTGGGCCAGGCTGGGCCGGCCCACAGAAACAAACCCAGTCATGTCTGCTTTTAATGAAGTAATAAGAGACAGAAGTGAAGTGAAATGGCTCCCAGAGGGCCAGATGAGCTGTGTGCCTCTCCTCTCTCTCTCCCCGATCCCCTCCCAGAAACATCTGGAACAATGGGCTGGACACCAAGTATCCCTCTTTTTACAACTCCCCGCTAACAGCCGACATGGTCATTGCTTATCGAATTAGTCTGGGGTGATAACAGGGGAATCCTTGCTCTCACACCAAGTATGGGAGGTGATCTGATGGCTTCACAGGGGATACTCTGCTTCAAACTGGCTCCAGATAACCTAAGAATTGACTCAACCAGAATATAGTAATTGTGAATAACACTGACCAACTTTAGATAAAGATTTTGGGCACATAGAGCCCTGTTAGGACACTTCTAACAAAGCGAGACAATACCATAACTCTGAGTGATAGACAAGACAACGGTTAAAGAGAGAAAGGAAAACGAATGTGCAATGAAAAGAAAGAATTTCCAAAAAATATAGCACCAGAGAGCGGAAGAGAGTGACAGAGAGAGACAGTGGGTAGAGTTTGGGGGAGAGACACAAATACAGCACAACAGGACTCAACGGGTCTGGTAGCGAGAGCCGGGATGATACCAGTATCGCGATACTCGTTAGTATCGTGGCAAGGAAACAAATCACGGAGCGGATATAACTTCTTTAGGAAAACAGCCCTAATGTTGGAAACAAGCATCATTATGTTGTCATCCTGGGTGACATGTATTTTCCAAGCTATAGAACACAATATTTGACATACATCAGGTATTTAAAGGACTAAAAAGTTTGGTCAGCCTCGTGTTTAAACATTTTCCATTAAATGTTTTTTTGCGATACTGGTATCGTCACAGCCCTACTGGTAACTTTTCAGCCCCACAAAGGTCAGAACAGAGCTCCTGGCAGACCAGCCAGGCAAGGAGGGACTATTCCCTGAGTGCCTCTGACCTGGCAGTCTGCATAAAGCCTTTCCAGAGAGGCTGAGGGGAAATTTGTTTTGGCTTCTAGCTCAAGGAACATTTAGGTTAAAGGACATTTACATAACAATAATCTGGCTTCAATGCTACTTGTGTCTCTTCTGTATCTACTGAAGTGTTGAATTGGTACACTGTTCCTCAGGTTGAAGACCTAAAGAAATACCCACCTCCAGCTCTAAGCACTCACCTTGGTCAACAGCTAAAACATTATTTGAACTCTTAGACTTCGAGGTGTAGGGAATGACATAAGCAGAAAATATATTATGAAACAGACATAATGCAACTCCTATGCAATGTCTATCCTCATGTCGCTGAGGGACAGATTTTTCCAGCTGTGAAATCGCTGGCGCTTCCATGGACATCCAGCCATTAAGAGCAATGGGTTCACACTGCATCTATCAGAGGGACAGGGCTGTTTGCACAAGGCCAGGCCCCCGAGACACCACCAATTACCCCAGAGACAAACACAGCAGAGGAAGGGGGAGGAGGGAGGAGGTCGCAGCCAGACAGGATTAGAATAATTTACTGAATAAAACATACAGAACACTGTGTGACCCCTCCTTCCTGCCTCGCTGATCCCACAGCCTCCTCCATGATCTAAGATGCTTTGCATTGAGGTCTTTATCTATGATGCATTGGTGGGTTATTTTGTTCCATTCTCATAGTGAATGCCCCAGTGAATGCCTGAGCGGTTAAGGGGTGCAACTGGCTGATTTAATATCTATCTAAGTATCTGTGATGGGTCCACAAGGACAGTTTGGTCAGATTTGTCTGGCATGTCCACAGGCCTTTGAGCTAGTTGGATGGCTGTTCCTCTCTCTCAGTCCTCCAGAGACGCACGTCTGAATCCCCTCCAATGGCCTGATTTGTACCGAGCACCGAGCAATAAAAAAGGCATAAAAACATGTCTAATAACACACAAAGCTATTTACCATGACTGGTGTGAACAGCATCGAAGTGGAAAGGATGTGAATTCCCCTATTCCCTTTACCATGGGTGTGTCACTCTGCATACATCGGTCTGTCTATCCATCACCTCTTATTCCCTCTTTCACATGATGGGGAGCAGCTATCCCTGGAGGCATTACAGTCACCATTTCAGTGACGACACGCCATCTGTGACCTTTGACCTGGTGCATCCCAGTGCCATGGGTCCAGATGAGAGCGTGTGACCAGACAGAAAGTACAGTAGGCCCAGGTCCAATGTTAACTCAGAGACATCAACCAACATAATATCACAGACAGAAGAAGGAGCCAGATGTCTCACAGGATGTATAAATTTGAAGCATCTGAATGGAACTTCCACTCAACACCAAATATTGTAACGTGAGGAAGTCCAGTGGCGGAAGTATGAGAAAATGGAGTGAGATTAAACTTGGCTGACATTCCGTTTATTTCCTTCGATGAAACAGTTGATCTCAATTCAATCTTTTCCCCAAACTAGAATCTGTTACGAACAGAGTACACGTTATAGACTTAACCCTTTGTCGTTTAGAAGGAGTGCAATGACTAATTTAGTTACAGAGGGGCAAAAAATATTTAGTCAGCCACCAATTGTGCAAGTTCTTCCACTTAAACGGATGAGAGAGGCCTGTAATTTTCATCATAGGTACACTTCAACTATGACAGACAAAATGAGAGAAAAAAATCCAGAAAATCACATTGTAGGATTTTGAATGAATTTATTTGCAAATTATGGTGGAAAATAAGTATTTGGACACCTACAAACAAGAAAGATTTCTGGCTCTCACAGACCTGTAACTTCTTCTTTAAGAGGCTCCTCTGTCCTCCACTCGTTACCTGTATTAAAGTCATCTGTTTGAACTTGTTATCATTATAAAAGACACCTGTCCGCAACCTCAAACAGTCACACTCCGAACTCCACTATGGCCAAGACCAAAGAGCTGTCAAAGGACACCAGAAACAAAATTGTAGACCTGCACCAGGCTGGGAAGACTGAATCTGCAATAGGGTAAGCAGCTTGGTTTGAAGAAATCAACTGTGGGAGCAATTATTAGGAAATGGAAGACATACAAGACCACTGATAATCTCCCTCGATCTGGGGCTCCACGCAAGATCTCACCCTGTGGGGCCAAAATGATTACAAGAACGGTGAGCAAAAATCTCAGAACCAAACGGGAAGACCTAGTGAATGACCTGCAGAGAGCTGGGACCAAAGTAACAAAGCCTACCATCATTAACACACTACCAGGCCCGTCTGAAGTTTGCTCGAGAGCATTTGGATGATCCAGAAGAAGATTGGGAGAATGTCATATGGTCAGATGAAACCAAAATATAACCTTTTGGTAAAAAATCAACTCGTCGTGTTTGGAGGACAAAGAATGCTGTTTTGCATCCAAAGAACACCATACCTACTGTGAAGCATGGGGGTGGAAACATCATGCTTTGGGGCTGATTTTCTGCAAAGGGACCAGGACGACTGATCCGTGTAAAGGAAAGAATGAATGGGGCCATGTATCGTGAGATTTTGAGTGAAAACCTCCTTCCATCAGAAAGGGCATTGAAGATGAAACGTAGCTGGGTCTTTCAGCATGACAATGATCCCAAACACACCGCCCGGGCAACGAAGGAGTGGCTTCGTAAGAAGCATTTCAAGGTCCTGGAGTGGCCTAGCCAGTCTCCAGATCTCAACCCCATAGAAAATCTTTGGAGGGAGTTCAAAGTCCGTGTTGCCCAGCAACAGCCCCAAAACATCACTGCTCTCGAGGAGATCTGCACGGAGGAATGGGCCAAAATACCAGCAACAGTGTGTGAAAACCTTGTGTAGACTTACAGAAAACGTTTGACCTCTGTCATTGCCAACAAAGGGTATATAACAAAGCATTGAGATAAACTTTTGTTATTGACCAAATACTTGTTTTCCATCATAATTTGCAAATCAATTCATTAAAAATCCTACAATGTGATTTTCGGGATTTTTTTTTCTTCTCATTTTGTCTGTCATATTTGAAGTGTACCTATGATGAAAATTACAGGCCTCTCTCATCTTTTTAAATGGGAGAACTTGCACAATTGGTGGCTGACTAAGTACTTTTTTGCCCCACTGTATTTCACACACACACAATTTACAGAAAGTTGTTCCCAAACGTAAATATGGAAACACATGCCTTGCCCACCTCCTTGCTTGTTCTGCCCACTATGCTTCATTTGCTCCCATTGGAAACAATGCCGTTGTGATATCTTGGGTTAGTTACCAATATCTTCGATAATATAGTGCAACAGGCATGGCCCTGAGACACACAGCTGTTTGCATACTAGAGATGTGTGATACATCCTTATGCCTGCAGATAATTGCCCTGAATACAACTCCAACACTTGTCCTCATACAACATTTCTGTCCAAACCTGAAATAGTAATATGATTAAGTTTGCAGAAGAAGTATCAGAATGGTATGTAACTGACATTTTGGTGTCATCAGTGGTCAAGTTTACAGTCACATAGTCACATGTCAAACGGAAGGAGAAACAGTGGTAGTGAGACATACCCGTTTGAAATGTTCTAGTCTGTCTCTAGCTCCCACCAGGATGGGGTCGATGCTGCGGACCTTGATCTCTGGGTTGTTTTTCTGGGCCTGAAGGCCGTTACCCACAACACGGCCCACATAACTGAGGAGGGACGAGATGGGAGAGAATGGAGAGTTTAATACAAACAATTATGTAGCACAATGACTTGAAATATTGATGTATTGTTGATGAAAGTAACACATGAAAGTATTTGTGTGAGAGTACACAGGTAAAGACTTTCGAGTTTGAATGGCCAAGCTCACTAGCTATTTAAAACAATGGCAAAGAATTCTGCTCAGCACTTTGGTCTGCATGTCGTGAGGTCCGTCCACCCACCCACCCCTGAACCTGCTTACACAGATAGCCATTCCTCTAAGCCTGATTTAAAGTGATTAACTATGACCTTTAAAAAAAATCTCTCATCAAAAGAACTGAGGAGCACATTGAGCTGTGTGATTCAGCCTCTGAGCCCAGCTCTGCCGGGAAGCTGGCCTAGAGTGGTGGGTTGTGATGTCTGACCCAGGAATCCCACAGGGATCCATGGAATTTAGACGGCCTTTTTCACTGACATCCAGTGCATTCTGACTTTTTCCACATTTTATTACATTACATCCTTATTCTCAAATTGATTCAATATTTTTTTCCCTCAGCAATCTACACACAATACCCTATAATGACAAAGCAAAAATAGTTATTGTATATTTTTTTGCAAATGTATCGAAAATAAAAAACTGAAATATCACATTTACATAAGTATTCAGAACCTTGAATCAGTACTTTGTTGAAGCACCTTTGGCAGCAATTACAGCCTTGAGTCTTCTTGGGTATGATGCCACAAGCTTGGCACACCTGTATATGGGGAGTTTCTCCCATTCTCGTCTGCAGATCCTCTCAAACTCTGTTAGGTTGGGTGGGGAGCATTGCTGCTAAGCAATTTTGAGCTCTCTCCAGAGATGTTCGATCGGGATCAAGTCCGGGCTCTGGCTGGGTCACTCAAGGACATTCAGAGACTTGTCCTGAAGCCTCTCCAATGTTGTCTTGGCTGTGTGCTTAGGTTCATTGTCCTGTTGGAAGGTGGACATTCACCCTAGTCTGAGGTCCTGAGTGCCTTGGAGCACGTTTTCATCAAGGATCTCCCTGTACTTTGCTCCGTTAATCTTTCCTTGATCCTGACTAGTCTCCCAGTCCCTTCCGCTGAAAAACATCCCCACAGCATGATGCTGCCACCACCGTGTATCACCATAGGGTTAGTTCAAGGTTTCCTTCAGATGTGATGCTTGGCATTCAGGCAAAAGACTTCAATCTTGGTTTCATCAGACTGGAGAATCCTTTAGGTCCCTTTTGGCAAACTCCAAGCAGACTATCATGTGCCTTTTACTGAGGAGTGGCTTCTGTCTGGCCACTCTACCTTAAAGGCCTGATTGGTGGAGTGCTGCAGAGATGGTTGTCCTTCTGGTAGGTTCTCCCATCTTCACAGAGGAGCTCTGGAGCTCTGTCAGTGTGATCATTGGGTTCTTGGTCACCCATGACCCTAGCCTCCTCCCCCGATTGCTCAGTTTGGCCAGGCGGCCAGCTCTAGGAAGAGTCTTGGTTGTTCCAAACATCTTCCATTTAAGGATGATGGAGGCCACTGTGTTCTTGGGGACCTTCAATGCTGCAGAACATTTTTGGTACCCTTCCCCTCGACACTATCCTGTCTTGGAGCTCTACGGACAATTCCTTCGACCTCATGGCTTGGTTTTTGCTCTGACATGCACCGTTAACTGTGGGACCTTATATAGACAGGTGTGTGCTTTCCAAATCATGTCCAATCAATTGAATTTACCACAGGTGGACTCCAATCAAGTTGTAGAAACATCTCGAGGATGATCAATGGAAACAGGATGCACCTAAGGTCAATTTCGAGTCTCATAGAAAAGGGTCTGAATACTTATGTAAATAAGGTATTTCAGTTTTTTATTTTTGACAAAAATCTTTTAAAAACATTTTCCACTTTGTCGTCACGGGGTATTGTGTGTAGATTGATTAGGAAAAAAATGTAATCCATTTTACAGGTTGTTATATTACAAAATATGGAAAAGGGGAAGGGGTCTGAATAATTTCCAAAGTGCACTGTAAATGATTAAATAGGAAGTCAAATGGAGCGGGTTGGTGAAAGAAGGAGGCAAGGTTATTATAGTGAACAAAAACTGAAAATAAAATAAAAACTACAATTGGAAAAACAATTTAGTAAACTGAAATAAAAATGAAAAACATTTGAAAAACTGAAACTATACTGAAACTAGTATCTTTGACTGCAAAACTAACTAAAATATAGTAAAATGAACTTTGTGCAAAAAGCAAACGGTATTTTCAAGCTTTTTTTCTAATGAGGTTTTCAAGTTTCCGAATCTGGCGGATAAATGTTCAAATAGGCCTAGCCTGTGCATCACTTTCACTAGCTAACAGGGAAGAAATCAGAGGGCGAGCAAGAAGCATGACTCTGTCAAGATAGAAGAGCTTGTGAAGTTGCTGATGCCGTTCGCAATCCACACCGAACAATTTCAATCTGACAGCCAGCCGCTGTCTGATGTGGTGTTGTGCCTTCTCAATCTTGAGGCACACAGTCAACTACTATTGCAAAACAGTTGGCACAGGTCCTCCTGAAGTCGCTACATGAGCACTTCACATGCACACTGAATCCTCTGGGAGCAAACTTCAATCCAACCCCTCTCATAAATCAAATTTCTCAAACATACAAGTATTAGGCACCATTTTAAAGATAAAATTCTCGTTAATACAGCCAACGTGTCTGATTTCAAAAATGCTTTACAGCTAAAGCTTCACAAATGATTATGTTAGGTCTCCACCAAGTCACAGAAAAACCCAGCCATTTTTCCAGCCAAAGAGAGGAGTCACAAAAAGCTCAAATAGAGATCAAATGAATCACTAACATTTGATGATCTTCATCAGATGACACTCATAGGACTTCATGTTACACAATACATGTATGTTTTGTTCGGTAAAGTTCATATTTATATCCAAAAAATCTCATTTTACATTGGCGTGTTACGTTCAGTAGAGAGCCACATGAATTTACAGAAATACTCATGATAAATGTTGATGAATATAGATGTGTTATACATGGAAATATAGATAAACTTCTCCTTAATGCAACCGCTGTGTCAGATTTCAAAAAAAACTTTACGGAAAAAGCATAATCTGAGTACGGAGCTCAGAGCCCAAAACAGCCAAAAGAAATATCCGCCATGCGCTGTCAACATTAGTCAGAAATAGCATTATAAATATTCACTTACCTATGATGATCTTCATCAGAATTCACTCCCAGGAATCCCAGTTCGACAATAAATGTTTGATTTGTTCCATAAAGTCCATCAATTATGTCCAAATAGCTTCTTTTTTTAGGGCATTTGGTAAACAAATCCAAACGCGCGTTCAGGTCCAATCGGACAAAAATTTCAAAAAGTTATATTACAGGTCGTAGAAACTTGTCAAACTAAGCATAGAATCAATCTTTAGGATGTTTTTATCATAAATGTTCAATAATGTTCCAACCGGAGAATTCCATTGTCTGTAGAAAAAGAAATGGAACGAGAGCTACCTCTCATGTGAAACGCGCGTGACTGAGAACAAGGCTGCTGGCAGACCCCTTAGTGAAACAGCTCTCATCCGGCCCCCCTTCACTGTAGAAGCCTGAAACAACGTTCTAAAGACGGTTGACATCTAGTGGAAGCCTTAGGAAGTGCAAAATAACCCATATCCCACTGTGTATTTGATAGGGGCTGAGTTCAAAAACTACAAACCTCAGATTTCCCACTTCCTGATCGGATTTCTTCTCGGGTTTTTGCCTGCCATATGAGTTCTGTTATACTCTAAGACATCATTCAAACAGTTGTAGAAGCTTCGAAGTGTTTTCTATCCAATATGAATAAAACTATGCATATATTAGCATCTGGGACAGAGTAGGAGGCAGTTTACTCTGGGTATGCCATTCATCCAAAAGTGAAAAGACTGCCCCCTATCCCAAAGAAGTTTTAAGACAGCATGACTGTATATCTCAAGATGTGTCCTGTGGCACTGGATCTGGTTTCTGTCTCTGTATACTAAGCATTCTTGGAGAAAATCAGTTTGTTTGAGAAACCGAACGACCACCTCTCTGGAACGCAGTCTTCTTGAAGATAAATCAGAAAATCTTGTTAGGTTGAAGAGAAACACACACACACACACACACACACAAGCTGGCTGGCTGTGAACTGATAGATTGGTGAAGAAGTGTTGTATTGCTTATGTTTTTTGCTGTTGTTGCAGTTGTTTTTTGTTAACACTGAAGGGGTTAAATCCAAGTCACATTCGGATTGATTTATAATTTAAACCTAACCAAACCTATGCCCTGGCCATAGAGTTGTATGGAGTCCTTTAGTGGCCAATAGAATGTGTTAGCATGGGCAGCGCCATTGAGGACTTTAGCCATTTTGATTTAGTCAACTGGGCGGGACTTCCAACTTCATTTGCTGATCCCTCCTGATGATCCGGTCAGCATGACCTGATGACCCAGTTAGAGTTGTGGCAGTCGGGTCATCAGGACAGATCAGCCAATGAATTTTACTTGTGAAGAAGAAAATTGACTATTTCATGATGGAAATGGCCTCAATGGCTCTGCCCACAGACACCATCATGACACAGATACAGAGATGTTATGTCTATCCAAGTCTTTGGTCCTGGCCCATAACCTTATGTATTACTGTCCCCCAGTGGCAAGAAGTGACATCCCCCCCAAAAAACTATAGGCCTACATCACATTAATGGCTCCTAGCCTCCCACGCGTAGGCTACTAGATTAAAACTGAAACTTAATAATATAAAACCTAAATATGTATTTTTTATCAGACTGAAACTAAATAAAAATTAGAGGAGAGAGGAGAGGGTGGAAGGCTGTTTATCAGGAATAACAAGAGTAGTGGAGGAATCGAGGAAAAGAGGAGACCAGTAGCCTCCTCATTACAGCTCAGTGTCAGGTTAAACACGTCAGATGTCAGAGGCAGAGACACCGCAGGACCCGGTGATGCCTTTGCATTTTTGTGAATCCATTAATTACGATGAGGAGGGGATGAGATGAGACACAATAAAGGACATGTTGTCAACCATTGTGATTGAAGAGCTTGGGATCCCTTACTTTATCTCGCTCTATCTTTTCATGTCTTATTCATTTCTCGTATTGTTCATCTCTTTTTTTCTTGCCACCTCTTCATCTTAGTAGATGAGGATCAGCAGTTGAGGTTATCACAGGGTATTGTGATCAGTAGTTAGAGTAAAGTCCTTTGTATCTGCTTGTCTCAGCAATTCCGTTGATCAATATGTCAAGTGAAATCTGAAATGTTAAAATGATTAAGATATTGAACTAGACTGATCCTAAATTGCCTATTGGAGTCCTATTGAAGGTCATATAGGGTCAATCTCTAAAATATATTGAGAAGTTTAGGAATAGCTTTCTGTCAAAACACAAGACCTAGCTAGTTAGTTAGTTGAAGAAACCCTGACAGAGAAAGACAGAGACAAAAAGAGAGAGGGGGAGAGTGGGAGAGACTAACCTACTAAGTTCAGAGGCAGACTGTGAAGGTCTGATGCACAGACAAGCTTTTTCCACAGAACAGATTAGAGCCTCTGCAGAGAGAGAGGTGGGTGGATGGATAAGTAGGACGAAGCCGCTGTGATAGAGCAGACCCTGGTCCCTAACTCCCTGAGCTACTCCACAAAGTCTGAAGGAGAATCCCATAATATATAACACATGACACACACACACAAAATACACTAACACACAATCATGCGGGTACAGACGTACACGCGAGCAGACACACACACACACACACACACACACACACACACACACACACACACACACACACACACACACACACACACACACACACACACACACACACACACACACACACACACACACACACACACACACACACACAAACCCTGAAGCCACACATGGGATTTCATTACTGGAGAGAACTATGGAGCTAGAGAGCATTGAGGATGTTACAGAGATTCCCCCTGTAGGAGTAAGAGATGTCAGAGCGCAGGTGCTTCAAGGCTAACGAATCCAACCAATAGCATCATGGGGCTCCAGAGGCAGCACCCATATGCCCTCTGTTGCAGCTGCATCCCCCAGACCACAACAACCCCTGGATCACCTCTGACATGATGCAGACACATGAGCGTTCCAGAGAGATCCATTGAATAGTTGATCATCTAGAGTGGGTTACATTAGAACCACTATTGTGAGGTCAATTCACCTCAACCACTGTAGAAAACAAAGCGATCGCATGGTTAACATTACACTTGTGTTTCCAGGGAAGTGAAGACAAAGGAGCTGCGTGTTGCGCGAATGTAAATAAACAAATATTAATCTGAGCCAGCCTACCCACACAGTATCAACAATGAGCTCCAACCCCTGGCTCACTGGGTCTATCTACCTACAGGCAGGCAGCCACAATCTTGGTCGACCGAGAGTCATCCTGTTCTTTCGACCAATTGATTGGTCAACATGTTTAAACATATTTTTCCAGAGACAGACACACCCTATGTGTTTAAATAAAACCAACTACATATGCACTGAGCTTGTCTGATGCTTTAAGCACACAGTATGATTAAATAATTAAGACACACAAATGAAACAATTTCCTCCATTTAGTTTCGTAATTGTTTCTGACTGAAACCCCCTTGGGTTGTGCCGTGGCGGAGATCTTTGTGGGCTATACTCGGCCTTGTCTCAGGATGGTAAGTTTGTGGTTGAAGATATCCCTCTAGTGGTGTGGGGGCTGTGCTTTGGCAAAGTGGGTGGGGTTATATCCTTCCTGTTTGGCCCTGTCTGGGGGTGTCATCGGATGGGGCCACAGTGTCTCCTGACCCCTCCTGTCTCAGCCTCCAGTATTTATGCTGCAGTAGTTTATGTGTCGGGGGGCTAGGGTCAGTTTGTTATATCTGGAGTACTTCTCCTGTCCTATCCGGTGTCCTGTGTGAATTTAGGTATGCTCTCTCTAATTCTCTCTCTTTCTCTCTTTCTTTCTCTCTCTCGGAGGAGGCCCTAGGACCATGCCTCAGGATTACCTGACATGATGACTCCTTGCTGTCCCCAGTCCACCTTGCCGTGCTGCTGCTCCTGTTTCAACTGTTCTGCCTGTGATTATTATTATTTGACCACGCTGTTCATTTATGAACATTTTAACATCTTGGCCATGTTCTGTTATAATCTCCACCCGGCACAACCAGAAGGCGACTGGCCAACCCACATAGCCTGGTTCCTCTCTAGGTTTCTTCCTAGGTTTTGGCCTTTCTAGGGAGTTTTTCCTAGCCACCGTGCTTCTACACCTGCATTGCTTGCTGTTTTAGGCTGGATTTCTGTACAGCACTTTGAGATATCAGCTAATGTACGAAGGGCTATATAAATAAATTTGATTTGAAAAGTTGTTACTGAAATCCCTCATTTGTTTAGGAAAAACATTCCCTATTCCCTCAACCCTTGCTCTCTTTACATTAAACATGTAAGCATTGCATGCATGTGACCAATAATGGAGGTGGAGGACATAAAAAAGAAACTCAAAACGGGTAAATGTTTACTGGTTACTCAGTAGGGAAAGGGGAAGTCAGATCTGTGGAAGACATTTGACTGTTGTGGAAACTTCTGGAGATCAAGAAAATGGAGGGTATAGAAGAAAGTGTTGCGTAAATATTATGTGTGCCAAACAGTTGCTATTAAGATTACAATATTATTATTATTTTCTGACCATTTGGAACAGAGTAAACGATAGATGATAGATACAGTAGCCTAAATATTGAAATACAGGCCTAAGTTACGGTATTAAGACTAAACAGGACACTCTCTTAGGCCTACAGCTCAATTCTGGTTATACAAGGCTATACAAAGCCTACATTACTTATTTTAACCATGATCATAATTGTACTAATAACAATAAGAAGGAGAAAAAGAAGGGCATAGAGAGCTGCGTGCATATTATGTGTGACAAACAGGTGCTGTTAGATGACAATTGTTTTGCCTGTTTGTAACAGTATTAACAACAAATCAATTATAAGTAACTGTCACGGCTGTTGTGTGAAGTAGACCAAGGCGCAGCATGGTGAGCGTACATTTTCTTTTTATTAGAAAAGATGCTGAACAAAACAATAAACACTACAAAACAAACCGTGAAGCTAAACGCTATGTGCCATGAACAAAGTCAACTTCCCACAAAGACATATGGGAAAAAGGGCTACCTACAGTGCCTTGCGAAAGTATTTGGCCCCCTTGAACTTTGCGACCTTCATCTGACCAGAGCACCTTCTTCCACATGTTTGGTGTGTCTCCCAGGTGGCTTGTGGCAAACTTTAAACAACACTTTTTATGGATATCTTTAAGAAATGGCTTTCTTGCCACTCTTCCATAAAGGCCAGATTTGTGCAATATACGACTGATTGTTGTCCTATGGACAGAGTCTCCCACCTCAGCTGTAGATCTCTGCAGTTCATCCAGAGTGATGATGGGCCTCTTGGCTGCATCTCTGATCAGTCTTCTGCTTGTATGAGCTGAAAGTGTAGAGGGACGGCCAGGTCTTGGTAGATTTGCTGTGGTCTGATACTCCTTCCATTTCAATATTATCGCTTGCACAGTGCTCCTTGGGATGTTTAAAGCTTCGGAAATCTTTTTGTATCCAAATCCGGCTTTAAACTTCCTCACAACAGTATCTCGGACCTGCCTGGTGTGTTCCTTGTTCTTCATGATGCTCTCTGCGCTTTTAACGGACCTCTGAGACTATCACAGTGCAGGTGCATTTATACAGAGACTTGATTACACACAGGTGGATTGTATTTATCATCATTAGTCATTTAGGTCAACATTGGATCATTCAGAGATCCTCAATGAACTTCTGGAGAGAGTTTGCTGCACTGAAAGTAAAGGGGCTGAATAATTTTGCACGCCCAATTTTTCAGTTTTTGATTTGTTAAAAAAGTTTGAAATATCCAATAAATGTCGTTCCACTTCATGATTGTGTCCCACTTGTTGTTGATTCTTCACAAAAAAATACAGTTTTATATCTTTATGTTTGAAGCCTGAAATGTGGCAAAAGGTCGCAAAGTTCAAGGGGGCCGAATACTTTCGCAAGGCACTGTAAGTATGATTCTCAATCAGAGACAACGATAGACAGCTGTCCCTGATTGAATACCCTACCCAGAAAAACACAGAAATACAAATAATAGAACATAGAATAGCCACCCCAAATCACACCCTGACCAAACCAAATCGAGACATAAAAAGGTTCTCTAAGGTCAGGGTGTGACAGCAACAGTAGTCTGTTCTAATGAAAAACAAGTTGTAAAGCCGTTATCACAGCATAGCAAAGATTAAAAACAGCCAAATCTGTGAAATTGCTTGATCTGACATTTTGCAGTTGCATGAGTCTTGGTGCTCATGGAATCAGTATGCTATTAAACAAACACTCAAACAGGCAACAGAAGCAGGATCTGTCTTATTTCTGTAGATATATATGGATGATTTATAAAGCCAGGCACATTTAACAGTTAGGCTATTGATTAAGTTGGAGTTTGCTCTCCCCGCAATTTTCTTAGACAATTAGGCAAAGCTCTATTTGCATGGGACTAGTATTACTAGAGAATGTTGGTTATGTAATTATTACCCAGAATGTCTGTTATTCCAATGGGATTAGGTTTTTCCAAACTACTCCCTGTAATTCTTAATTTTTTTCCAATAAATTAACAGTTATGACGGAAGCCTGGAGTTATTTTTCTAGGCATGAATATAGTCCAGGCGATTACAGGGCTACACTGATAGCTCGAGTATTGTACCCAAGTTTCTAAACCATACCAAACCATCTTTAGTATAGTGTCACCATAATAATTCAATTGAGGAAGTGTGATCATAATCATTAGGATATTCTAGCGATCCGCAGTAGACGTTCTAAATGCACCCAGCCTTCAGATGTGAGCTAAACAGTGCACTTGCACTTGAGATGCGTTTTAAGGCTATGTGAAAGTGAACTCATCATTTTCAAACGTTTAGGTCAGTTGTATGCTGCTTTGTGACCCATTAACAGCAAGGGTTACAGGGTAGCCTAGTGGTTAGAGCGTTCGACTAGTAACCGGAAGGTTGCAAGTTCAAATCCCCAAGCTGACAAGTTACAAATCTGTCGTTCTGCCCCTGAACAGGCAGATAACCCACTGTTCCTAGGCCGTCATTGAAAATAAGAATTTGTTCTTAACTGGCTTGCCTAGTTAAATAAATAAATAGGTGCAAATATATATGAACAAAAGCATTCACTGTCAAACTTCATTCATGCAAATGTCAGTCCTTCATATATAGATTATGCACAGCACTTTGTTTAATTTATCGAATCAGTTATTGTTTTCTTGCTCAAACCGTGAGCAACACCTAGCAAACTCAGACACTTCTTTCAAATCACCCACGACTGCATGGCCAGACACGACTCCAACACCATCATCAAGTTTGCAGACGACACAACAGTGGTAGGCCAGATCACCGATTATAGGGAGGAGGTCAGAGACCTGGCCGGGTGGTGCCAGAATAACAAGCTATCCCTGAAAGTAACCAAGACTAAGGAGATGATTGTGGACTACAGGAAAAGGAGAACAGAGCATGCCCCCATTCTCATCGACGGGGCTGTAGTGGAGCAGCTTGAGAGCTTCAAGTTCCTTGGTGTCCACATCACCAACAAACTAGAATGGTCCAAACACACCAAAACAGTTTCCCCTCAAGAAACTAAAAAGATTTGGCATGGGTCCTGAGATCCTCAAAAGGTTCTACAGCTGCAACATCGAGAGCATCCTGACTGGTTGCATCACTGCCTGGTACGGCAATTACAAGGCCTCCGACCGCAAAGCACTACAGAGGGTAGTACGTACGGCCCAGTACATCACTGGGGCTAAGCTGCCTACCATCCAGGTGGTGTCAGAGGAAGGCCCTAAAAATTGTCAAAGACCCCAGCCACCACAGTCAGACTGTTCTCTCTACTACCGCACGGCAAGTGGTACCGGAGTGCCAAGTCTAGGACAAAAAGGCTTCTCAACAGTTTTTACCCCCAAGCCATAAGACTCCTGAACAGGTAATAAAATGGCTACCTGGACTATCTGCATTGTGTGCCCCCACAACCACTCATTTACGCTGCTGCTAGTCTCAGTTTATCATATATGCATAGTTACTTTAACTATACATTAATGTACATACTACCTCAATTGGCCGAACCAACCAGTGCTCCTGCACATTGGCTAACCGGGCTATCTGCATTGTGTCCCGCCACCCACCAACCACCAACCCCTCTTTTACTCTACTTCTACTCTCTGTTCATCATATATGCATAGTCACATAAACCATATCTACTGTACATGTACATACTACCTCAATCAGCCTGACTAACCGCTGTCTGTATGTAGCCTCGCTACTGTTTTTCAATGTCTTTTTAATGTTGTTTTCATTTCTTTACATACCTATTGTTCACCTAATACCTTTTTTGCACTATTGGTTAGAGTCTATAAGTAAGCATTTCACCTGTTGTATTCAGCGCACGTCACAAATATACTGATTTGATGTCAATTTGCACTAGTAGTATCAGAGTCCGCCAAAAACAGTTGGTTATTCTGTCTGGAATTGTTACTCTCCTGCCATGTACAAATGACTAACATGGCAGATTCGGACGGCGGTAAAAATGACAGATCTGGTGTTTTGTGCTTGTGCACATAATTACATTACCCGACCTCCCCCAGTAAAACTCATCCCGTTTCCTCATCTCTGTTGCTGCTGCCTCTGCCGCATTGTTCTCAATCCCAAAATGCTGGTTAACTTTGCCATTATGCAAATAGCAACATAGAGAAAAACGCCAATTCTACGGCGCACTGAAGATTATGTTTCAGGACCGCGGAAAGGGAACATATCCAATGCTGGATAAAGGGCATTGGTTATAAAATAATATTAGACTTATTAGTGTTGCACCATTATTTTTTACATAATATAACCATATACAATTTCAGTATGTCTTAGAGTGATGGACAGTGCCATCCCCATGGCCTCTGCAAGGATTAGTCCAATGAGACAATTTAAATTTGCAACTGCTCAACTAAAGAAATCTCGTCAACCAACAGCCTATTGACCAAACAATCGACCAGTGGACTAAATGGGATCAGCCCTAATTAATTTGCTTTGGAGGTACAATGAATTCTATATCCAAGACAGTATGAACACACTCACACACGATGCTTAACATGGCCACTATAGAGCCCCACAGTGGAGGTGTCGTAATACCCATAAAACCAAGCGGTCAAACAGGGAAATGGTTCCAGTCGTTTTTTCCACCATGCATTTTCCCATAAGGATTTTAGAAACACTTCAAATGAGGGCTGTGTTTCGTGTAGTCTTGCACTGGCGTGAATTTTTGACAAGGTGACTTTTATCAATATATTCGGCTCTATTTACTCTCAGATTTGAAAATGCTAATTAACATCAAAGTAGACATGCAAAACTACAAATCCCTGCAAGCTCCTGCACATTATCTCTAGCTGACCCCTTTGCTAACAGGTATTGTGTCAATTTAAAACTTGCACAAGACAGTAGACAGAATTGTCCATTTTATTGATTACTATATTTAGCTAACATTATATAGTTAATACAGAGATTTTTACCTTTGCCTCGAGTCTTCAGTCTAGTCCAGATCATCTTAGTATTTGTAGTTCTTTATGATAGCCACATTAGCAGCTAATTAGCGTTTCATTTTGGGGGGGGGGGGGGTAAATACAGGCAAATATATTGATAAAAGTCCCCTTAACCTAGAGAGATTTACACGGTTATCAAAAGGTCATGCCAGGGTAAACCTACATGAAACACAGCCCTTATTGTAAGTGTTTCTAAAATCCCCTATGGGAAAAATGAATGGTAGAAAAACTATTGGAACCATTTCCCTGTTTGACCACTAGGTTATATGGGTATTATGACTCATACTGTTGTACTGTCACTGACTTTTATAACATGTAAGCCTGTAGTTTCTACTTATATCTGTAAAGGGACTGAGATTATTCATAGACACTCATTGAGACTCATCAAATGGTCAATCAACTACAAAGACGACCACAAAGGGCCTCCATTAACTAGTTCCCAAAAGCTGGGGGAGTTGACAGGAAAATGTGCCCTGTTGTGGTTGCTGTGGGTGGTTGGGTCCTGATGATGGACTTATAGGTCTGACAATGTGTACCAACAACACTTGGAACCCATTAAGACTCTCTGACTGGTTCAACTCTATTCCAACACATCCTGCGTATTGTTCTCATGCACACCATAGTAATTGATGGGATCGCTGTGTTTGATACACACTCACTAAATAACATTGGGGTGATCCTGAACATGATGCATGTGCCTGTACATGTACTCAATAAAAACCAACCAAACAGTCAGAGTAAATATGATAATGAAAATGCTTACAGTAAAATTGTATTGTGTGTTCATTAAAGTGTATATTGACTATACTGAAGTATTAATACCATACACTGAGCACAATGACTATGCTAAACACAGAGTATATGGTAGTGAAAATGAGAATACTGAACAAAGCGTACAGAAGACAGAGAGACAGACTGCTTTCTCACAGTAATTAGTGGTTGAGTCAATCAGCTCGGGTCTGTTTGCCTCTGGGTTGTTAACCAATCAAATGAGTCAGCCCGTGAAGAGACACATGTTCACCCTTAAAAGCCAAGGGCTTCCCAAGAGGTTCCCACACATCTCTCCTCTCTCATCTGAAAACTACACACATATCAATCAATCAAACAATCAATTAATCAATCAAATTGATTTACAAAGCCCTTCTCACATCAGCAAGATGTCACAAAGTGCTTATACAGAAACCCATTCTAAATACATTCTCTATGGTATAGCTCCAGATATAATTTCTAATATAGTTTCCTCTTTCCTGGATTATACACAAGGCCAGCGTTATTCAAAGATGGCGCAGGAGGGGACGGCTGCCGTTTCATGGACTTCTAACAAACTGTATTATTTTGTTAGTTATTTCAAGTTGTTTGTAACTTATTTGTACATAACGTTGCCGCTACCGTCTCGTATGACCGAAAGTAACTTCTGGACATCAGAACAGCGATTACTCACATCAAACCGGACAAGGATTTTTTCTTTAACGAGTCCGACACCAAGGATGTACTGCTTTCTCAGGAACGTGTCCGAATCCCTGAAATTTGCATGAAAAAAAGACAGAGAAAAAGGGGGCGGAGGTCGGACTGCCTTCTGAGAATTTGTAGGGGAGTGAGTAAACCTCCACTACCATCCGTTCTATTGGCCAACGTGAAATCACTTGAAAACAAAATGGATGATATACGATCAAGACTGTCCTACCAACAGTACAATAAAAACTGTAATATCTTATGTTTCACCGAGTCGTGGCTGAACAACGACACTGATAATATAGAGCTGGTAGGATTTTCCATGCATCGGCAGGACTGAGAAGCTACGTCTGGTAAGACGAAGGGCGGAGGTGTGTGTCTATTTGCCAATAACAGCTGGTGCGCAATGTCTAATATTAAAGAAGGCTCAAGGTATTTCTCACCTGAGGTAGAGTACCTTATGATAAGCTGTAGACCACACTATCTACCAAGAGAGTTCTCATCTATATTATTCGTAGCCTTCTATTTACCACCAGAAACTGATGCTGGCACTAAGACCACACTCAATGAGCTGTATAAGGCCATAAGCAAACACGAAAATGCTCATCCAGGGGATATAATGCATGCAAACTTAAATATGTTTTACCTAATTTCTACCAGCATGTCACATGTGCAACCAGAGTGAAAACAAACTTTAGACCACCTTTACTCCACAGACAGAGACGCATACAAAGCTCTCCATCTCCCTCCCTTTGGAAAATGTGACCATAATTCTATCCTCCTGATTACCGCTTACAAGCAAAAACTAAAGCAAGAGGTACCAGTGATTCGCTCAATACAGAAGTGGTCAGATGACGTGGATGCTACGCTACAGGAATGTTTTGCTAGCATAGACTAGAATACGTTCCGGGATTCATCCAATGGCATTGAGGAGTATACCACCTCAGTCATTGCCTTCATCAATAAGTGCATCGATGACGATGTCCCCACAGTGACCGTACGCACATATCCCAACCAGAAGCCATGGAATACAGGCAACATCCGCACCGAGCTAAAGGCTAGAGCTGCCACTTTCAAGAAGCGGGACACTAATCTGAATGATTTTAAGAAGGAACACCTATGTGAGAATGCTGTTCACCTATGTGAGAATGCTATTCATTGACTACAGCACAGCGTTCAACACCATAGTGCCCACAATGCTCATCACTAAGCTAAGGATCCTGGGACTAAACACCTCCCTCTGCAACTGGATCCTGGACTTCTTGAGGGACCATCCCAGGGGGTAAGGGCAGAAAACAACACGTCTGCCACACTGATCCTCAAGACTGGGGCCCCTCAGGGGTGCGTGCTTATTCCCCTCCTGTACTCCCTGTTCACCCATGACTGTGTGGCCAAATATGACTCCAACACCATCATTAAGTTTGCTGACGACACAACAGTGGTAGGCCTGATAAACAACAACAATGAGACAGCCTATAGGGAGTAGATCAGAGACCTGATAGTGTGGTGCCACAACAACAACCTCTCCTTCAATGTGAGCAAGACAAACGAGCTGATCGTGGAATACAGGAAAAGGCTGGCTGAACAGGCCCCCCATTAAAATCGACAGGGCTGTAGTGGAGCGAGTCAAGATTTTCAAGTTCCTTGGTGTCCATATCACCAACAAACTATCATGGTCCAAACACACCAAGACATTAGTGAGGGCAGTCCCCCTCAGGAGACTGAAAAGATTTGGCATGAATCCCTAGATCTTTAAAAAGTTGTACAACTGCACCATTGGCAGCATCCTGACCAGTTGCACCATCGCCAGGTATGTTAACTGCTCGACATCTGACCATAAGGTGCTACAGAGGGTAGTCGTATTGCCCAGTACATCACTGGAGCCAAGCTTCCTGCCATCCAGGACCTATATACTAGGCGGTGTCAGAGGAAAGCCCATAATATTGTCAGACTCCAGTCACCCAACTCATAGACTTCTATCTGCTACCGCACGGCAAGCGGTATTGGAGCACCAAGTCTAGTACCAAAAGGCTCATTAACAGCTTCTACCCCCAAGCCATAAGACTGCTGAACAATTAATCAAATGGCCACCCAGACTATTTACATTGACCCCAATTTTATTGAGAAAGATCATTTGAAAAATAAATAAAATACTATGGAGTAAATGCATGTATTGGTTTATTTTAATTTTGATGAGAGATTAAAATGTAATGAATTGAAGGTTATTTGTTTATGTAAAAATATAAATGTAATGATTTTAAGGTTGTGTCATTACATTTGGGGTGGGGTCCCTGCAGAAAAAGTTTGAATTCCACTGCACTAGGCTATACTTACTCTTATCCAATCACTAGGCAACCGTGACTTTTGGTCATGGTCCAAATCACTTGATTGGACTGATTATCTCAACTCCTGAACTGGGAATAGAGAGCATATCAGTTCAGTCCAGACCAGACGTATTAGATCAGGTGATGCCTCCCTGTACAGGATGGATAGGAACAGATGGTTACACTGTGACCACTTGGCTTTCTGCTGTGTAGAGTCCAACTCCAGCCTCAAGGCTATGAGTAGAGCAGAGCGCTTGCTCAGTGAGCGAGCCTGTGCGAAAGAAAGAAAGAGGGCTGTACGCCTGCTCTGATGAGGAAACACATAATCTAACAGAGCCATAATGGGGGACTGGGCAAACCCAGACCACAAAAACAGAGGCTGTCATACTGTGGTAGTTCAAAACGACCCTCACGCCCTAAAAAACAAGATATTATTGTTCAAAGCTCCATGGAGAAAAACCGTACAGCTCAGCGGGACTGGTTGGAAACTATTAGCCTATTTACCACACAGCATATAATTATACCGTTGTATATGGGGTGTATGTGACTCAGCACTCAATGCTGGCCACACGGTTCTGCTCCAGCTCCAAGGCGTGGAGCCTCCGGTCTGCTCCGGTCTGGTAGCCCAGCTGATACGGCCTGGCGCAGCGGTCAGGAGTGGGCTGACAGAGACTCAGCTCATGCTCTTTAGGTACATTCCTCTGACTTGAAATGCAAACCAGCAACCCCAAAACCAAAGTGTGCCCAGCACTATATGTCATTCAACTGTGCTCTCCCCAAACACCAACAAATACACTGTGGCCAAGGTAACGGGACACATCCCAAAAGCCCTTCCACCGCCGAAGATCATGAGAGCCTGAGAAGGAGGCTTGGCTGAGTGCACTGCTGTGATGTCTAATGGTCCACCACACTCCCTCCCTCATTCCTATGATGACTACCAGTAGTAATGTATGCTTTCTGTCGTGATTTAGGCCAGTCAAATGTGGAAAAACAAAGTCACAGACAGCAGCATGGAGTAATAATTCAGAGATAATAATCTGAGGTGTAATGTATAGTATAACTGAAAGGTCTACAGAAAGGTCTGTCTGAGAACACATTTATATTGTTGCTTCCAAAGCAGATTTTTTCTATGCTTTCCCCTGAAGGCCATAAATCCACAGACCATTTTACTTTCATCCTGTCTCTTTGTCTGCTCCAGGCTCCTAGCGATCATACACAAATATATTGTATTGCATCTCTCTCAACCCAACATAGCTCTCTGGGGGTATTTGTGGCAACACAGGCATGCTGCAACATAGAAAAAAGGAGATTGAAAAAAGAACTAGCCAACAGGAAGCACAGCTATGACCTCTGTGTTGTCTGTGTTGGCTCTGGCCTGTGGGGCTTTCTGTGTTGCTATTGTCATTGAGTTCATGAAGCGCTTTGACTCAGTGTTTTAGTCATGTTTTTCAATAGCTTGCATCTCATATCGATAGTGTCTGTAACCTCTGGAGCTCTGACACTGGGGCCTGGTCTCTAGGGTAAAAACAGCTTTTTTGCTGCTGAATACCAGGATCCAGTTTCCCTGGCAGGAATGAAAAGCAGAGACAGGGCATGGCACAGTATGGCATGTTGCTACACCGCATACCCAGTGACTCCCCCTGGCTAGTGTAGCTAGTTAATGAAATGACCTGTTCTGAGAAACATCAATCAGGTCACCAGTGCGGTTTTTGCTTCCACAGTGCTGGATTGGACAGCATCACAATACTTGTACCTGCTGAATATAGACAGAGCCAACGACTTACACTTGAAACCAGTGCTACGATGAATCTAGAAATAACCTGGGTCTAGACCTCAGGCCAGTGGGGCAACCAGGCACAGGGCCAGCTGTAGCTTCCTTGGCCTGCTGCAGCTTCTGATTGGCCATATGGCCGGCAGCTTCCTGGTGAGAGGTCATTGGAGACCACTCTTCAGAGGAAGGAATCACCAGAAAGTGTCACTGCCCCACATCAAGATATCCATCACTGGAATAGACAGCATAGCACAGACACATTATATGCCGTTAAGTACCTGATTGGAGGGGCCAGATCCCTCTATGTAACCACTAATCATCTTAAAACTCTAACCTCCAAGAGCCCCTGAGTTTCCCCCTTTTAAATGCTACTCCTACTCTTTACGGTCAAAGAGGAAAGTAATATGAAATTACTTCTGTCCTTCCTGTTTTACAAGGTTGTTAGGTAACAGAAGACACTGTGGTGTCAGAGGAGCCAGAGGGGGCATGGGGGTCAGAGTTCAGGACAGTACCTGATATCCCTGATGACTGGCGGCAGGCAGGCAGGCAGGCAGGGGAAACCCCTGCATGTGCAGCGGGGAGCAAGAAGCTGACATTTACCAGGTTCAGAATGATCCTATCTGACTGTTATCAATCAAAAGAGACCAACCATCTGACAAATAACCCCTCACTTTGCCATCAGGAAAACGGCTTGTCCCTGAGGGACTTAATGTGTATGTGTGTGGGAAAAAAGGGAGGTTAACACTATAGCTTCTCTCACTAATTAACATCACTCATCCTCAGATGTCACTAACGACCTGAGCCTCACAGCTCATTTTGGTCATTAGTACTGGATCGTCCTTTAGCATACTAAGAAAACATAATTGAGGGCATTTCTTTTCTCCACTGTAATTAACCAGTACTCTTATTTTCTCTGATCCAATGGAGCGTCATGGTGAAGTCTCAGTCTGTGTGACTGACTGGGTGATCTAAATGGAACTGTCTCAGCATCTCCGACTGGAGAGTTGATCTATCTACAGCTACCCCTTGGCCTCCCATCCATGGTTTTAACCAAGCACAGCAGCCCTGGGCTTGGTTAAAACTACTACCAATGTGCTATCATAAGAATTATTATTGAGATCTCACTGTTGCTACTGAAGTCATTACAAACTGTAGGTTTAACAAAGCAAATAAAATGTAACCATACTCTGTAAGTCATATATAATCAATTGTACTATTTAGGCCTATAATATTATAGCATTTGTGAAGTCATCAACCGCTATTGTTTCAATCAACCCAGGGTTCAACTAAAAGTAGACAATAAATATAGGCCTATTGTTTCAAGCTTTGGTTGATTTAAAATTTATTTTTCAAGTTAATAATTCATATGTTGGATTCACGTCTCCATCTCAACCAAAAACTGAAGTTAAAGAATAGGACTAAATCTAATCTAATTTGATTTAAACTGCATTTAAAGTTTGATTTGATTTAGTCCTACTCTTTAACTTCGATTATTGGTTGAGATGGAGATGTCAATCCAACATATCAATTGTATTTTGTAGAAAAACTGGATCTTGAATTGTGTTTGGCTGTCAACACAACCAAATATAAACATTTCAAGGAGATCTTCTGCTTGTATAGTTCCATCAGTTCCTCTGATTTTAGTCTGGCTTTAATTCCAGTTTGTCTACAAATTAATATTTGATATGTTGGATTCACATCTCCATCTCTACCAAAAAGTTAAAGAATAGGACTAAATCAAAACGAACTTTAAATGCACTTTAAATAAAGTTTGATTTGATTCTGTCCTATTTTTAACTTTGATGTTTGGTTGAGATGGAGACATGAATCCAACAAATAAATTATTATTTTGTAGACAAAGTTAAATTAAAACCAGACTTAGTCAGTGACAAAAAATATAAATCTCCTTAAAATGTTGATATTTGGTTGCATTGACAACCAAACTCAATTCAATATCACCTTTGCAGTACAGTCAACAAGTTAACAAATTCAACTGGACAAAAGCTTCATCAATAGAAAAGGAGAAACAAGAAATGTGCGCTCCCGATCACACGCTGGACTCATGTCTGGAAATTTTCACTGTCCACTCATTGAAAGTGCTGTATCTCCCTCATTTTTCAGAGTAAAAGCATGAAACAATGCCTACAGACTGGCCACATGTAGAAGAAGCCATAGAGATCGTGAACTGGGTCCTAAGTCTTTGTTTGGTGGATAGGCTTTCAATGGAAAAACAACCTTTCAAAATAATAGTACTTCCTGGATGGATTTTCCTCAGGTTTTCTCCTGCCATATCAGTTCTGATATACTCACAGACATTATTTTAACAGTTATGGAAACGTTAGAGTGTTTTCCATCCAAATATACCAATTATATGCATATCCTAGCTTCTGGGCCTGAGTAGCAGGCAGTTTAATTTGGGCATGCATTTCATCCAAAATTCCGAATGCTGCCCCCTACCCTAGTGAAGTTAAATGTTGATGTTTGGTTGCGTTGTCAATTACTTTTGTAATACAGTAAATAGCCAAAAGTTAAGGCTACGTTACAAACAAATGTAACAGTATTTATTCAACCTAAAGTGAATAACACATCCATGGCCACATTTTGAGGTTACTGTAACCATTAATGTCTTCTTATGTAATTATAGAAAGTGTGCATGTTCAACATAGCATGCAAAGTTCATAGATCTGTGGAGATCTTCACAATTGCTATAATAATCAGTGTAGAATTTCGACCAGCATTGATCACTTGAACTATGTATTTTTAATGAAAATCTCAACTACAATCCAGGTCATTTGGTTGTGCTATTAGTTGAAGCACAGTGATAACACATTAAGTTGTTGTACAAATACAAAAGATCTGACATTGTATTCCCATTTGAACTTTGTTGTGCTTTTAAATGCTTGAAAGCGCAGTGATAACATACTTAGATTACAACTAAACCAAAAATCAGACATTGTTTGGAATTTGATTGTGCTTTTAGATGGTTGATAGTGTTGTGATAAGTAAATACAATGTATGTTATCTCTGCGCTTACAAGCATTTAAAAGCACAACAAATTGTTATATTTTTGACCGCCCTTTTTCATCATATCCAATTACGATCTTGTCTCATCGCTGCAACTCGGAAGAGGCAAAGGTTGAGTCATGCGTCCTCCGAAACATGACCCGCCAAATCGCACTCCTTAACACTCGCCAGCTTAACCCGGAAGCCAGTCGTACCAATGTGTCAGAGGAAACACTGTTCAACTGACGACCGAAGTCAGCCTGAAGGTGCCTGGCCCACCACGAGGAGTTGCTACAACGCGATGAGCCAAGTAAAGCCACTCTGGAGGCAGCATAGCTATAATTCAATAAACTCCTGGCTTTTTTTTGAAGAGGATGAATAAAGGTTGAATTCTCATTCTCATCAACCAAATATTACCCACATTACCACGTTGAAATGAGGTGGTGTGCCCAGTGGGCAGTGTCGAACTGTAGACTAATTTATGCATGTGAGGCGAGTCTCTAACATGTCAATAGGATAAATGACCTTGATACCTGAGACAGCGAATAGTCTTTTGTCAGGCTTTGGTGTCTGTAAGAACTACGCTTTCCATGGTGACGTTACTAGGTTACCACTGTTTTCCCTCTATGTGCTCCCCAAGCCTCTGTTATTCCCGATTTTCTGCTAAGGTGTTGCTCTGTGGGCTGAATAAGGGAGAAGGAAACAAGGGGAACAGACAGGAAACTGATCCTGACATCCACATTTCAAGGTCAATGGTGACAGTCATGCACCTGATGGGAGTAATAGAGAACGTGAGGAGGTGAGGAACAGGGTTTCAGATGTTAGAGCATGTGAGCGTGCAAACTATTTCACAATTACCGCTAACCTGGAATCTGACCAATGACCTGTGTGGTCTAGAATTACAGACTTATGTAAGAGACACTGTACTCTGAAGCTTTCAGTTGATAACTGTTATGTCCGTCTCGGTGCTTTCATCCCCCCAACCCAAACTCACTAACACAGACACACAACGCAAGAGGACTCTGCCATGAGAAGCCCATTTGATGGCAGTCAGCTTCCAGTGAAGCAGCAGATATGAGAACAACATCAACAACAGAGGCAGTGAGCAGTAAGTCAGCTCAGCCCAGATTCTCTCAGAAGGCACCTTGGCCCCAGCCTCCCTGTGGGAACACGATCAGTAGTGATTGGGAACTCAATTACAGTCTGCCACAGCACACACTATGACTACAGAGAGCCTGGAAGCAAATAATTCAATATATCCTATGAACAGCCACCTCATTCACTTCCTTTTGTGTTCATCAGACAAAAACAGTTCCCTGTGAAACCCATACTGAGACACTTAACCTCATTGGACATTCTTAACCCAGTTTGAACTCTGCTGCTGTCATCATACCTGCCTGGCTGGCTGGGACAAAAACAGAGGACACGTTTAGGCTTGGCCGCTACAACACTGCTCTCTAGTGGTCCATGTCCCTTAATATGGTAGTCACAGACCAATAGTAAACTGTGCTCACTGCTGTTGAGTGTAGAGTTTATCTTAATACAGTAGATACCACATGTCAAAGTAAAACAGGAATGTGATGCCTCATTCTCAGGTAATGTGGTCCTATGATAATGTGGTCCTCAGTAGCTATGTGGTCCTTTGTAGCTGTGTAGTCCTATGGAGCTCAGTTGGTAGAGCATGGCTCTTGCAATACCAGGATAGTGGGTTTGATTCCTGGGACTGCCCATGTGCAAATAAATGTCTGTAAGTCACTTTAAAGTTAAAGTGGCTGATAAATGGCATATATTAATATGGGAGTCCCAGAGGAAGACCTCTGTAGAGAAAATACCTGCGGATGCACACAATGTTGTTTCAGTTTTATCCATAGTGCAACTACGTAACAATACAGTATGGGGAAGTTTGGAGTAATGGATGTTGTCACCTTTGGTGACCTGAAGGAATGTTTGGTCTTTTTTCACATGGACACAAGATTGTTCAAGATGGAGACGACAGAGAGGGCTGCCTCGCTTTGAATTATGTATTATTGCTTACATTGTTAACCCAGAAAATGTTATGTGTTATTACATACAGCCGGGAACAACTATTGGATATCAGAGCAGCCGTAACTCACCAGCACCACCAACATTATGCCCAGGAATACGACTTTCCCGAAGCGGATCCTTTGTTAGCACCACCCAAGGGCAATTGAACTGATTCCAGAGGCCGCCCCAAAACAATGCTGGCGGAGAAGAGGAATTTGGAGTGGTCTTCTCGTCAGACTTAGGAGGCGCGCACACCACCCACTGCTTCCGAGTATATTACTCACTAATGTGCAGTCCCTGGATAACAAGGTTGATGAGATCAGGGCAAGGGTTTCTTTCCAGAAAGACATCAGGGATTGTAACAAAATCTGTTTCACAGAAACATGGCTCTCACGGGATATACTGTCGGAGTCGGTCCAGCCATCTGGATTCTCAGTTCATCGCACCAACAGGAATAAACATCTCTCCGGGAAGAAGGGCGGGGGTGTATGTTTCATGATTAATGACATATGGTGTATTTGCAATAACATACAGGAACTCAAGTCCTTGTGTTCCCCGGACCTAGAATACCTCACAATCAAATGCAGACCGTATTATCTCCCAAGAGGATTCTCTTCGGTTATTGTCACAGTCGTGTATATCCCCCCTCAAGCCGATACCACCACGACCCTCAAGGTACTTCAATGGACTTTATGCGAACTGGAAACCATATATCCTGAGGCTGCATTTATTGTAGCTGGGGATTTTAACAAAGCAAATTTGAGGAAAAGGCTACCTAAATTATATCAGCATATCGACTGTAGTACTCGCGCAGGAAAAGCACTCAGCCAGTGTTACTCCAACTTCTGGGATGCATACAAGGCCCTCCCCTGCCCTCCTTTTGGGCAAATCTGACCACAACTCCATTTTGCTCCTCCCTTCTTATAGGCAGAAATTCAGACAGGAAGCACCCGTGCTAAGGACTATTCAACGCTGGTCTGACCAATCGGAATCCACGCTTCAAAACTCTTTTCATCACGCAGAATGGGATATGTTCCAGGTAGCTTCCAAGAATAATATTGACGTATACACTGAGACGGTCACTGAGTTTATCAAGAAGTGTATAGGAGATGTTGTACCCACTCTGTCTATTAAAACCTACCCTCACCAGAAACTGTGGAAAGATGGCAGCATTCACGCAAAACTGAAAGCACGAACCATTGCATTTAACCATGGCAAGGTGACTGGGAATATGGCAGAATGCAAACAGAGTAATCATTCCCTCCGCAAGGCAATAAAACAGGCAAAACGTCAGTATAGAGACAAAGTGTAGTCACAATTCAACGGCTGAGACAAGAGACGTATGTGGCAGGGTCTACAGACAATCACAGACTACAAAAGGAAAACCAGCGGACACCGACGTCTTGCTTCTGGACAAGCTAAACACGTTCTTTGCCTGCTTTGAGGATAACACAGTGCCACTGACGTGGCCAGCTACCAAGGATTGTGGGCTCTCCCTCTCCGTGGCCAACATTTAAATGTGTTAACCCTTGCAAGGCTGCCGGCCCAGATGGCATCCCTAGCGCGTCCTCAGAGCATGCGCAGACCAGCTGGCTGGTGTGTTTACGGACATATTCAATCTCTCCCTATCCCAGTCTGCTGTCCCAACATGCTTTCAAGATGGCCACCATTGCTCCTGTACATAAGAATGCAAAGGTAACTGAACTAAATGACTATCACCCCGTAGCACTCACTTCTGTCATCATGAAGTGCTTTGAGAGACTAGTCAAGGATCATATCACCTCTACCTTACCTGCCACCCTAGACTCACTTCAACTTTCTTACCGCCCCAATAGGTCCACAGACAATGCAATTGCCATCACACTGCCCTATCCCATCTGGACAAGAGGAATACCTATGTACTGTAAGAATGCTGTTCATTGACTATAGCTGAGCATTCAACACCATAGTACCATCCAAACTCATCATTAAGCTTGAGGCCTTGGGTCAGAACCCCGCCCTGTGCAATTGGGTCCTGGACATCCTGATGGGAAGGTAGGAAAAAACACCTCCACTTTGCTGATCCTCAACACTGGAGCCCCACAAGGGTGTGTGCTCAGTCCCCTCCTGTACTCCCTGTTCACCCATGACTGCGTGGCCATGCACGCCTCCACTCGATCATTTAGTTTTCAGACGACATAACAGTAGGCTTGATTACCAACATCGACGAGACAGCCTACAGGGAGGAGGTGAGGGCTCTGTGAGTGTGGTGTCAGGAAAATAACCTGTCACTCAATGTCAACAAAACAAAAGAGATAATCGTGGACTTCAGGAAACAGCAGAGGAAGCACCCCCCTATCCATATCGATGGGAGAGCAGTGGAGAAAGTGGAATGTTTTAAGTTCCTCTGCGTACATATCACAAACAAACTGAAATGGTCCACCCACACAGACAGTGTGGTGAAGAAGACGCAACAGCGCCTCTTCTTCATCTGAGGAACTGGAAAGATCGGACCAAAACGCAGCGTGGTAAGTGTCCATTTTCATGTAATATAACTGAACACTAAATACAAAGTAACAAAAAGAACAACCGAAACAGCTCTGTCAGGTACAAAACAGAAAGAAACTACCCACAAAACCCATGTGGGCAAGAGCTACCTAAGTATGGTTCTCAATCAGAGACAACGATAGACAGCTGTCCCTGATTGAGAAACATACCCGGCCAAAAACAAAGAAATACAAAAACATAGAAAAAGGAGCATAGAATGCCCACCCTAGTCACACCCTGGCCTAACGAAAATAAAGAATAAAAGCCTCTCCATTGCCAGGGCGTGACAGCCTCTTCAACCTGAGTAGGCTGAAGAAATTTGGCTTGGCACCTAAAACCCTCAAACTTTTACAATTGAGAGCATCCTGTCGGACTCTATCACCGCCTGGTATTGCAACTGCACCACCCACAACCACAGGTCTCTCCAGAGGGTGATGCAGTCTGCACAACGCATCACTGGGGCAAACTTTTTTATTTATTTCACCTTTATTTAACCAGGTAGGCTAGTTACAACTGCGACCTGGCCAAGATAAAGCAAAGCAGTGCGACACAAACAACAACACAGAGTTACACATGGAATAAACAAACGTACAGTCAATAACACAATAGAAAAAGTCTATATACAGTGTGTGCAAATGGTGTGAGGAGGTAAGGCAATAAATAGGCCATACTAGCAAAGTAATTACAATTTAGCAAATTAACACTGGAGTGATGGATGTGCAGATGATGATGTGCAAGTAGAAATACTGGTGTGCAAAAGAGCAAAAAGGTCAATAAAAACAATATGGTGATGAAGTAGGTAGATTGGATGGGCTATTTACAGATGGGCTGTGTACAGCTGCAGTGATTCGTAAGCTGCTCAGATAGCTGATGCTTAAAGTTAGTGAGGGAGATATAGGTCTCCAGCGATTTTTGCAATTCGTTCACGTCATTGGCAGCAGAGAACTGGAAGGAAAGGCGGCCAAAGGAGGTGTTGGCTTTGGGAATGACCAGTGAGATATACCTGCTGGAGCGTGTGCTACGGGTGGGTGTTGTTATGGTGACTAGTGAGCTGAGATAACGTGGAGCTTTAACTAGCAAATACTTGTAGATTACCTGGAGCCAGTGGGTCTTGCGACAAATATGTAGCGAGGGTCAGCCAACGAGGGCATACAGGTTGCAGTGGTGGGTGTTATATGGGGCTTTAGTGACAAAGAGGTTATTTTGTAAATGACATTGCCCAAGTCGAGGATCGGTAGGATAGTTTTACGAGGGTATGTTTGGCAATGTGAGTGAAGGAGGCATTGTTACGAAATAGGAAGCCGATTCTAGATTTGATTTTGGATTGGAGATGTTTAATGAGTCTGGAAGGAGAGTTTACAGTCTCACAAGACACCTAGGTATTTGTAGATGTCCACAGATTCTATGTCAGAACCGTCCAGAGTAGTGCTGTTAGTCGGGCAGGCGGGTACGGGCAGAGATCGGTTGAAAAGTATGCATTTCGTTTTACTAGCGTTTAAGAGCAGTTGACGGCAACGGAAGGAGTGTTGTATGGCATTGAAGCTCGTTTGGAGGTTTGTTAACACAGTGTCCAAAGAAGGGCCAGATGTATACAGAATGGTGTCGTCTGCGTAGAGGTGGATCAGTGAATCACCCGCAGCAAAAGCGAAATTGTTGACACATACAGAGAAAAGAGTGTCCGAGAATTTAACGCTGTGGTGCCCCCATAGAGGATGCCAGAGGTCCGGACAACAGGCCCTCCGATTTGACACACTGAACTCTGTCTGAGAAGTAGTTGGTGAACCAGGCGAGGCAGTTATTTGAGAAACCAAGGCTGTTGAGTCTGGCGATAAGAATGTGGTGATTGACAGAGTCAAAAGCCTTGGCCAGGTCAATGAAGACGGCTGCACAGTACTGTCTTTTATCGGTGGCGGTTATGATATTGTTTAGTACCTTGAGCGTGGCTGAGGTGCACCCGTGACCAGCTCGGAAACCGTACTGCACAGCGGGAGAAGGTACAGTGGGATTCGAAATGGTCAGTGATCTGTTTGTTAATAACATGGCTTTCGAAGACTTTAGAAAGGCAGGGCAGGATGGATATAGGTCTGTAACAGTTTGGGTCTAGAGTGTCACCCCCTTTGAAGAGGGGGATGACCACGGCGGCTTTCCAATCTTTAGGAATCTCGAACAATACGAAAGAGAGTTTGAACAGACTGGTAATAGGGGTTGCAACAATGGCGGTGGATCATTTTAGAAAGACATGGTCCAGATTGTCTAGCCCAGCTGATGTGTATGGGTCCAGGTTTTGCAGCTCTTTCAGAACATCTGCTATCTGGATTTAGGTGAAGGAGAAGCAGGGGAGGCTTGGGCAAGTAGCTGTGGTGGGTGAGGAGCTGTTGGCCGGGGTTGGGGTAGCCAGGAGGAAAGCATGGCCAGCCGTAGAGAAATGCTTATTGAAATTCTCAATTATCGTGGATTTATTAGTGGTGACAGTGTTTCCTAGCCTCGGTGCAGTGGGCAACTGGGAGGAGGTGCTCTTATTCTCCATGGACTTTACAGTGTCCCAAAACATTTTGGAGTTAGAGCTACAGGATGCAAATTTCTGTTTGAAAAAACTAGCCTTTGCTTTCCTAACTGACTGCATGTATTGGTTCCTGACTTCCCTGAAAAGTTGCATATCGCGGGGACTATTCAATGCTAGTGCAGTATGCCACAGGATGTTTTTGTGCTGCTTGAGGGCAGTCAGGTCTGGAGAGAACCAAGGGCTATATCTGTTCTTATTTCTACATTTTTTGAAAGGGGCATGCTTATTTAAGATGGTGAGGAAATTACTTTTAAGGAACGACCAGGCATCCTCTACTGACGGGATGAGGTCAATATCCTTCCAGGATACCCGGGCCAGGTCGTTTAGAAAGGCCTGCTCGCAGAAGTGTTTTAGGGAGCATTTGACAGTGATGGGGGGTGGTTGTTTGACTGCGGACCCATAGCGGATGCAGGCAATGAGGCAGTGATCGCTGAGATCCTGATTGAAAACAGCAGAGGTGTATTTGGAGGGCAAGTTGGTCAGGATAATATCTATGAGGGTGCCCATGTTTACAGATTTAGGGTTGTACCTGGTGGGTTTCTTGATCATTTGTGTGAGATTTAGGGCATGTAGCTTAGATTGTAGGACTGCCGGGGTGTTAAGCATATCTCAGTTTAGGTCATCTAACAGAACAAACTCTGAAGATAGATGGGGGGCAATCAATTCAAATTTGGTGTCCAGGGCACAGCTGGGAGCTGAGGGGGGACTATAACAGGCAGCAACAGTGAGAGACCTATTTCTGGAGAAATTCATTTTTAAAAGTAGAAGCTCGAACTGTTTGGGCAATGAGCTGGGAAGTAAGACAGAACTTTGCAAGCTATCTCTGCAGTAAATTGCTATTCATCCCCCTTTGGCAGTTCTATCGTGATGGAAAATGTTGTAGTTGGGGATGGAAATCTCAGAATATTTAGTGGCCTTCCTAAGACGGGATTCAGACACGGCAAGGACATCAGGGTTGGCGGAGTGTGCTAAAGCAGTGAGTAAAACCAAGGCTTTTTCGGTAACAGAAGTCAACAAATGAGAGCGCCTGGGGACAAGCAGGGCCTGGGTTAACCTCCACATCACCAGAGGAACAGAGGAGGAGTAGGATGAGGGTACGGCTAAAGCCTATCAAAACTGGTCGTCTAGTGCGTTGGGGACAGAGAATGAAAGGAGCAGATTTCTGGACGTGGTAGGATAGATTCATGGCATAATATACACAGTATGGTAGGGTGCGGATACAGTGGAGGTATCCTAGGCATTGAGTGGCGATAAGAGAGGTTGAATCTCTGGACGCACTAGTTATGCTGAGTGAGGTCACCCCATGTGTAGGAGGTGGGACAAAAGAGGTATCTAAGGCATGTTGAGTGGGACTAGGGGCTCCGCAGTGAAATAAAACAATGATAACTATCCTAAACAACAGTATACAAGTCATATTGACATTAGAGAGAGACATAAAGCGAGGCGTAAAGCAATCACGGGTGCTGATTGGGAGAGCTAGCTAAGACAACAATGGGTAAGACAACAACAGCTAATTAGCTAAGACAACAACAACAGGTAAAATGGTGATGAATGGGTAGAGAGGGTCAGTTAACTACACACAGGGCCTGAGTTCGAGGCTGGGGCCGTCAGATAAACAAAATAAACAAACTGGAGTACCGTGATTAATGAACAGTCCAGCAGGCATCAGCTATGTAGCCAACGATCATAGGGTCCAGTGAACAGCAATAGATGAAACAGGGAAGCCGCTAGGTAGTCATTACTACGCTAGCAAGCGGGAGACACGGCATTCAAAAAAGGTTAGCAGGCAGGAGCTAGTAGATGTGTCTGCTCTGACGTCCAGCAAAGGCCGGTTGAGGGCACAACGGATGGAATTACGTCGGCAGACCAGTCGTGATGGAACGGCGGGGCTCCGTGTCGACAAAGGGTCCAGGCCAGCTGTCAAAATAGGTATTGTAAATGAAGTCATTTTGTTTGCGAGCCGGGAGATGAGCCTGGCTCGCGGATAACTGGTGCTAGCTTCGGGACAATGGCGTTAGCCACTATAGCCACTCGATAACAGCTAGCTAGCAGCGATGATCCGATGCAAAGGTCCAGAACTTACAGCAAGAATCTGGTGGTGTAGTGGATTCTAGTCGTGTTAGTGAAGAGTCCGGGAGGCATCAGCTGTGTAGCCGAGTGATCATAGGGTCCACTGAGCAGGCCGGGAGATGGCATCAAGGCTAGCTTTGGGGCTGGCTAGATAGCTAGCTGCGATGATCAGGAGCAATGGTCCAGGGCTTATGGCAGGAATCCGGTGTTGTAGTGGAGAAAAACAGTGCGATATGCTCAGGGTTGATAACGCGCTATGCAGACTGGCAGGCAGGCAAGTATTATCCAGCATCTGGTGTCTGTGCTAAAGGTAAAGGCCGCTAGCAGTGGCTAACAATTACTAAATAGCTAGTAGCTAATTAGCTGGTTAACTGCTGATGGCAAGTTTCTGATGGAGGTTCTGGCTATAAGGTCTAACAAAAATAGCAGATCCTTATCACATTGGGTGAGGCGGGTTGCCGGAAGGTATATTTAATTTAAAAATGGAAAAAGAGATTGAAAATATATTGAAATCTTTACAAAAAAATTTACATGGGAGAACGTCAAACAATGTCTGTACTGCTCGCCATCTTGGAAAAACTACCTGCCCTCCAGGACACCAACAGCACCCAATGTCACAGGAAGGCCAAAAAGATCATGAAGGACAACAACCACCCGAGCCACTGCCTGTTCACCCCGTTATCATCCAGAAGGCGAGGTCAGTACAGGTGCATCAAAGCTGGGACCGAGAGTTCGAAAAACAGCTTCTATCTCAAGGCCATCACTGTTAAATAGCCATCACTAGCACAGATAGTCTGCTGCCTACATACAGAGACTTGACATTATCGGTCACTTTAATAATGTTTACATATCTTGCATTACTCATCTCATACAGTGCCTTGCGAAAGTATTCGGCCCCCTTGAACTTTGCGACCTTTTGCCACATTTCAGGCTTCAAACATAAAGATATAAAACTGTATTTTTTGTGAAGAATCAACAACAAGTGGGACACAATCATGAAGTGGAACGACATTTATTGGATATTTCAAACTTTTTTAACAAATCAAAAACTGAAAAATTGGGCGTGCAAAATTATTCAGCCCCTTTACTTTCAGTGTAGCAAACTCTCTCCAGAAGTTCAGTGAGGATCTCTGAATGTTCCAATGTTGACCTAAATGACTAATGATGATAAATACAATCCACCTGTGTGTAATCAAGTCTCCGGATAAATGCACCTGCACTGTGATAGTCTCAGAAGTCCGTTAAAAGCGCAGAGAGCATCATGAAGAACAAGGAACACACCAGGCAGGTCCGAGATACTGTTGTGAAGAAGCTGGATTTGGATACAAAAAGATTTCCCAAGCTTTAAACATCCCAAGGAGCACTGTGCAAGCGATAATATTGAAATGGAAGGAGTATCAGACAACTGCAAATCTACCAAGACCTGGCCGTCCCTCTAAACTTTCAGCTCATACAAGGAGAACCCTGATCAGAGATGCAGCCAAGAGGCCCATGATCACTCTGGATGAACTGCAGAGATCTACAGCTGAGGTGGGAGACTCTGTCCATAGGACAACAATCAGTCGTATATTGCACAAATCTGGCCTTTATGGAAGAGTGGCAAGAAGAAAGCCATTTCTTAAAGATATCCATAAAAAGTGTTGTTTAAAGTTTGCCACAAGCCACCTGGGAGACACACCAAACATGTGGAAGAAGGTGCTCTGGTCAGATGAAACCAAAATTGAACTTTTTGGCAACAATGCAAAACGTTGTGTTTTGCGTAAAAGCAACACAGCTCATCACCCTGAACACACCATACCCACTGTCAAACATGGTGGTGGCAGCATCATGGTTTGGGCCTGCTTTTCTTCAGCAGTGACAGAGAAGATGGTTAAAATTGATGGGAAGATGGATGGAGCCAAATACAGGACCATTCTGGAAGAAAACCTGATGGAGTCTGCAAAAGACCTGAGACTGGGATGGAGATTTGTCTTCCAACAAGTCAATGATCCAAAACATAAAGCAAAATCTACAATGGAATGGTTCAAAAATAAACATATCCAGGTGTTAGAATGGCCAAGTCAAAGTCCAGACCTAAATCCAATCGAGAATCTGTGGAAAGAACTGAAAACTGCTGTTCACAAATGCTCTCCATCCAACCTCACTGAGCTCGAGCTGTTTTGCAAGGAGGAATGGGAAAAAATTCAGTCTCTCGATGTGCAAAACTGATAGAGACATACCCCAAGCGACTTACAGCTGTAATCGCAGCAAAAGGTGGCGCTACAAAGTATTAACTTAAGGGGGCTGAATAATTTTGCACGCCCAATTTTTCAGTTTTTGATTAGTTCAAAAAGTTTGAAATATCCAATAAATGTCGTTCCACTTCATGATTGTGTCCCACTTGTTGTTGATTCTTCACAAAAAAATACAGTTTTATATCTTTATGTTTGAAGCCTGAAATGTGGCAAAAGGTCACAAAGTTCAAGGGGGCCGAATACTTTCACAAGGCACTGTATGTATATACTGTATTCTATACTATCTACTGTATCTTAGTCTATGCCGCTCTGACGTTGCTCGTCCATATATTTATATATTCTAAATTCCATTCATCAAATCAAATCAAATCAAATTGTATTTGTCACATACACATGGTTAGCAGATGTTAATGCGAGTGTAGCAAAATGCTTGTGCTTCTAGTTCCGACAATGCAGTAATAACCAACAAGTAATCTAACTAACAATTCCAAAACTACTGTCTTATACATACAAGTGTAAGGGGATAAAGATTATGTACATAAAGATATATGAATGAGTGATGGTACAGAGCAGCATAGGCAAGATACAGTAGATGGTATCGAGTACAGTATATACATATGAGATGAGTATGTAAACAAAGTGGCGTAGTTAAAGTGGCTAGTGATACATGTATTACATAAAGATGCAGTAGATGATATAGAGTACAGTATATACGTATACATATGAAATGAATAATGTCGGGTATGTAAACATTATATTAGGTAGCATTGTTTAAAGTGGCTAGTGATATATTTAACATAATTTCCCATCAATTCCCATTATTAAAGTGGCTGGAGTTGAGTCAGTGTGATGGCAGCAGCCACTCAATGTTAGTGGTGGCTGTTTAACAGTCTGATGGCCTTGAGATAGAAGCTGTTTTTCAGTCTCTCTGTCCCAGTTTTAATGCACCTGTACTGACCTCGCCTTCTGGATGATAGCGGGGTGAACAGGCAGTGGCTCGGGTGGTTGTTGTCCTTGATGATCTTTATGGCCTTCCTGTAACATCGGGTGGTGTAGGTGTCCTGGAGGGCAGGTAGTTTGCCCCCAGTGATGCGTTGTGCAGACCTCACTACCCTCTGGAGAGCCTTACGGTTGTGGGCGGAGCAGTTGCCGTACCAGGCGGTGCTACAGCCCGCCAGGATGCTCTCGATTGTGCATCTGTAGAAGTTTGTGAGTGCTTTTTGTGACAAGCCGAATTTCTTCAGCCTCCTGAGGTTGAAGAGGCGCTGCTGCGCCTTCTTCGCGATGCTGTCTGTGTGGGTGTACCAATTCAGTTTGTCTGTGATGTGTATGCCGAGGAACTTAAAACTTACTACCCTCTCCACTACTGTTCCATCGATGTGGATAGGGGGGTGTTCCCTCTGCTGTTTCCTGAAGTCCACAATCATCTCCTTAGTTTTGTTGACGTTGAGTGTGAGGTTATTTTCCTGACACCACACTCCGAGGGCCCTCACCTCCTCCCTGTAGGCCATCTCGTCGTTGTTGGTAATCAAGCCTACCACTGTTGTGTCATCCGCAAACTTGATGATTGAGTTGGAGGTGTGCGTGGCCACGCAGTCGTGGGTGAACAGGGTGTACAGGAGAGGGCTCAGAGCGCACCCCTGTGGGACCCCAGTGTTGAGGATCAGCGGGGTGGAGATGTTGTTGCCTACCCTCACCAACTGGGTGCGGCCCGTCAGGAAGTCCAGTACCCAGTTGCACAGGGCGGGGTCGAGACCCAGGGTCTCGAGCTTGATAACGAGCTTGGAGGGTACTATGGTGTTAAATGCCGAGCTGTAGTCGATGAACAGCATTCTCACATAGGTATTCCTCTTGTCCAGATATGGGTTAGGGCAGTGTGCAGTGTGGTTGAGATTGCATCGTCTGTGGACCTATTTGGGCGGTAAGCAAATTGGAGTGGGTCTAGGGTGTCAGGTAGGGTGGAGGTGATATAGTCCTTGACTAGTCTCTCAAAGCACTTCATGATTAGATTTGTGTGTATTATGTATTTGTTGTGAAATTGTTAGATATTACTTGTTAGATATTGCTGCACTGTCGGAACTAGAAGCACAAGCATTTCGCTACACCCGCAACAACATCTGCTAAACACGTGTATGTGACCAATAAAATTTGATTTGATTTAGATACATCCTCTAGGTGGCAGTGTTTCCCCATAATGTGGGGTGGGTAGCAGAGACCGCATTAGTACAGTATGAGAAGAGGTTATTCACGGCCCCTATCCAAACTCATGTGATGCTTGAATTTAAAGCCTTGCAATTATTGTTTTGACTCTTAGATGCAGAGAACTCTGGTTAAGTGATATATGATGCCTGCCTACATACCATGAGAGGGTTAAACCAATCTATAAGAACACCTAATGGGGCTCCTGAGTGGCGCAGCGGTCTAAGACACTGCATCTCAGTGCAAGAGGCGTCACCACAGTCCCTGGTTTGAATTCAGGCTGTATCACATCTGGCTGTGAATGGGAGTCCCATAGTGTGGCGCACAATTGGCCCAGCGTTGTCTGGGGTAGGCCGTCATTGTAAATAAGAATTTGTTCTTAACTGACTTGCCCAGTTAAATAAAGGTTCAATAGAAAATGTAAAAATATATAAATAAAATACAGGGACAATGTCAGAACTGTCTCAGGACAGATAACACAGCAAAGAGACTTTTCTTTTTCTGGTAACACATAAGCAACCACACAAGCTAAGGCATTTGTCAGTAAGTGAATTGGGTCAAACAGGAAAGTGGTGTGGTGCACGGGGGGGTTCAGTGAATTGAAACTGTAAAGAGGTCAGCAGAGTGGCTGTGCCCCAGTGTCTCTGTGCCCTCCTATTCCACAGCGCTTGGCTGGGCTCCAGCCGCCAGGCTCCAAGCCCCAGGCTACAGGCTGCAGCCCCAGAGGGCCAGAGAACAGACCCTTCTCTCAGTGGTCCCTGGTGGGGGGGCAGCAGGTACATTAGGAGGGGAGGAGGAGGCCCCCCTCTGCTGTTCTGCAAGGTTCACAAAGCCTGAATGGCCACCAGGCCTGGGGCCTTCAATAGTGCCACACAGAGGGCCCACAGGAGCCCCAGTGAACCCCCTCCATCTCTCCCTAGCCCACAACAAACCAACAAGAGAATTGGAATTTCGGTTTACTTCCTGAATTGACTGGAATTTTAACTGAATCGAGCCCAAGCCTACTATTTACATTTTAATAATTTAGCCAGTGACTTACAGTTAGTGCATTCATCTTAAAATAGCTAGATATGACAACCACACATCACAGGCATAGTAAGTACACGTTTCCTCAATAAAGTAGTTATCAGCAAGGGGGGGGGGTCAAGTACAAGTGATGATTCAGGAGTTGTATTTGTATTTATTTATTTATTTTTTGGGGTGGAGGGGGTCGAGGTGAGGAGGTGGATTATTGAAGATACTCTTTAAAGAGGTAGGGGTTCAGGTGCTTTTGGAAGATGGGCAGGGACTCTGCTGTCCAAACCTCAGGGGCAAGCTGGTTCCATTGGGGTACCAGGATAGAGAAGAGCTTGGAGTGGGCTGAGGGGAGCTGGCCTCCCATAGGGAAGGAAAGGAAAGGGGGATACCTAGACAATTGAACTGAATGCATTCAACTGAAATGTGTCTTCCACATTTAAACCAACCCCTCTGAATCAGAGAGGTGCCGGGGGCTGCCTTAATCGACATACGGTGGGAGGGCCAATGTGTGTTGATACAGTATTAGTTATAGACAACCACTAAACAAACAAATTAGCACACACAATACTGGAGTGGATTGAATGCTATTGGTATTATACAAAACATGGTTTCTGTGGTTCTTTAGGGGAGACCACACCAACCCCCACCAGCACTCCCAGCCCAAGGCGATTCAAAAAAACACTCTCCGCTGGCTCCAACACCCTTTCATGGCCAGTGAATTCAACAAGAATAGAAAAAACCCATTGGCTGAAAGGGGGACAAAACAGAGGCCTAAATGTGATAGTGGGGGAGCACAGATCCAGCCCAGGAGTCCTAGGTGAATGGGTCTCTCTGCCTACTCCACAACAGAGGAGGGGAAGCTGTTCTGCACAAGGGCCAGAGGGGGGGGGGACAAGCCCAAAACATTCAGGGAGAGCTGGTCAGAATGGGAGGTCAGATAAGTACACAAAACAGTTTACACTGTGGTCCATGCTGTATAGGCTTTTTATCGGACAGTTACCAGGATGACCAACGTTATTATAGGACAGAGTGGCAGAATATGTGTGTGTGTGTGTGTGTGTGTGTGTGTGTGTGTGTGTGTGTGTGTGTGTGTGTGTGTGTGTGTGTGTGTGTGTGTGTGTGTGCGTGCGTGCGTGCGTGCGTGCGTGCGTGCGTGCGTGTGTGTGTGTGTTTGAACGCTTGTTTCTACATGTGTGTTTTTAGGAAGGTGCTTCTCCAAAGTTTCCAATGTAATTTTCATGAGAATGGCCTCTAGAATTTTATAAATGAACACACTATACTCCAAAGGTCTAGGGACATGCTCCCCATATCCATGGCATCCAAATGTGTATAGGCCCCCTGGTTAAACTCATTATCCCCATGCACCCTCGCTGGTTTGAAACCTCTTACACCAGACATTCGTGGACTCTTCTAGGTCCTCAAAACCAGAATCCATGCCCTCAGATGTCAATAAGGGCTTGACCAGGATATCTGATTTGTTTTTAACCTGGTTGAATGTGTTTTTATGTTAGCATCAATTACTTGAATTTCTCTTAATGGGATAGAAAAGAGTGACTTGCCTTAATGTGTATTGACATCATGTGTTAAAGATTCAAAAGAACCTCTCTCTCTTAATGGGCAACAAGACCTGTATAGAGAACGTAACAGAAAGGCTAAGCCCATTATTTATTTATTTTTTATTTCACCTTTATTTAACCAGGTAGGCCAGTTGAGAACAAGTTTTCATTTACAACTGCGACCTGGCCAAGATAAAGCAAAGCAGTGCAACAAAAACAACAAAGAGTTACACATAAACAAAAGTACAGTCAATGACACAATATAATTTTTTTTTTAATTAATTAAGTGTGACGGACACAGATGTAGACCAATAGAAAGGGTCCATTCCTACCTATCCACCACATCCTCCCCGCTCCAGCAGGTGAAGTCATCCATCACCATCTCACTCTCACAAAGCATCTCTGGCAACGCAGAGAAGAAGGACCTGTAGCGTTGGATATAGCCCATAAACTCTCTGAGGTAGAGGAGAGAGCGAGGAAAAGGGAGACAGAGAGGGGAGAGGGAAGAATGAGAGAGGGTGGGGGGTGCTGATCAAAACCACAATATCATAGAATCGAATGTATATTCATTGAGGTGCCCTTCAGACAGTATTCACACCCATTGACTTTTTCCACATGTTGTTGTGTTACAAAGTGGGAATAAAATTGATTTCATTGTAATTTTCTTTGTCAACGATCTACACAAAATACTATGTAATGTCAAAGTTTTTTTTAAAGAGATGGAAAATGAAACACTAATATAACTTCATTAGTTATAGTTAGTTTCCCACCCCCTAAGTCAATACATGTTAGAATCACCTTTGGCAGCAATTACAGCTTTGAGTTTTTCTGGATAAGTCTCTAAGAGCTTTGCACACCTGGATTGTAAAATATTTGCCCATTATTCTTTTAAAAATTCTTCAAGCTCCTTGTTGATCATTTCTAGACAGCCATTTCCAAGTCTTAGCATAGATTTTAAAGCCGATTTAAGTCAAAACTGTAACTAGGTCACTCAGGAATATCCAACGTCATCTTGAAAAGCAACTCCAGTGCATATTTGGCCTTATGTTTTAGGTAATTGACCTGCTGAAAAGTGAATTTGTCTGCCAGTGAATGTTGGAAAGCAGACTGAACCAAGTTTTCCCAAGGATTTTGCCTGTGCTTAGCTCTATTCTGTTTATTTTTATCCTAAAAAACGTCCTTGTCCTTGCCGATGACAAGCATACCCATAACATGATGCAGCCATCAACACGCTTTAAAATATGTTGGATGTGCCACAAATGTGTTGGATTTGCCACAAATATAACGCTTTGTGTTCAGAACAAAAAGTTAATTTATTTGCTACATTTTTTGCAGTATTACATTACTTTAATGCAAACAGGATGCATGTTTCGACATATTTTTATTCTGTATAGGCTTCCATCTTTCAGTCTGTCATTTATGTTAGTATTGTGGAGTAACTACAATGTTGCTGATACATCCTCAGTTACAACCTTATTTTAAAATTGATTCAATAATTCCCCCCCTCAAACTACACACAATACCCAATAATGACAAAGCAAAAACAGGTTTTTCAATTTTTTTGCACATTTATAATAAAAAACAACTGAAATATCACATTTACATACAAATTCAGACTCTTTGCTCAGTACTTTGTTGAAGCATCTTTGGCATCGATTACAGCCTCGGGTCTTCTTGGATATGAAGCTACAAGCTTGGCACACCTGTATTTGGGGAGTTTATCCCATTCTTCTCTGCAGATCCTCTCAAGCTCTGTCAGGTTGGAGGGGGGAGTGACGCCACAGCAATGATGCTGCCACCACCATGCTTCACTGTAGGAATGATGCCAGGTTTCCTCCAGTCGTAAGGCTTGGCATTCAGGTCAAAGAGTTCAATCTTGGTTTCATCAATCCAGAGAATATTGTTTCTCATGGTCTGAGAGTCCTTTATGTGACTTTTGGAAAACTCCAAGCGGGCTGTCAAGTGCCTTTTACTGAGGAGTGGCTTCTGTCTGGCCACTCTACCATAAAGGCCTGATTGATAGAGTGCTACAATCTACACACAATAACCCATAATGACGAAGTGAAAACTGTTTTTCAGACATTTTTGCAAATTATAAACCCCCAAAAAACAGAAATACCTTATTTACATAAGAATTCAGACCCTTTGCTATGAGACTTGAAATTCAGCTCAGGTGCATCCTGTTTTCATTGATCATCCTCGAGATGTTTCAAAAACTTGATTGGAGTCCATCTATGGTAAAATCAATTGATTACACATTACTTGTCTATACAGTGGGGCAAAAAAGTATTTAGTCAGCCACCAATTGTGCAAGTTCTCCCACTTAAAAAGATGAGAGAGGCCTGTATTTTCATCATAGGTACACTTCAACTATGACAGACAAAATGAGAAAAAAAATGTAATGAATGTTTTTGCAAATTATGGTGGAAAATAAGTATTTGGTCAATAACAAAAGTTTATCTCAATACTTTGTTATATACCCTTTGTTGGCAATGACAGAGGTCAAATGTTTTCTGTAAGTCTTCACAAGGTTTTCACACACTGTTGCTGGTATTTTGGCCCATTCCTCCATGCAGATCTCCTCTAGAGCAGTGATGTTTTGGGGCTGTTGCTGGGCAACACGGACTTTCAACTCCCTCCAAAGATTTTCTATGGGGTTGAGATCTGGAGACTGGCTAGGCCACTCCAGGACCTTGAAATGCTTCTTATGAAGCCACTCCTTCGTTGCCCGGGCAGTGTGTTTGGGATCATTGTCATGCTGAAAGACCCAGCCACGTTTCATCTTCAATGCCCTTGCTGATGGAAGGAGGTTTTTACTCAAAATCTCACGATACCTGGCCCCATTCATTCTTCCTTTATACGGATCAGTCGTCCTGGTCCCTTTGCAGAAAAACAGCCCCAAAGCATGATGTATCCACCCCCATGCTTCACAGTAGGTATGGTGTTCTTTGGACGCAACTCAGCATTCTTTGTCCACCAAACACGACGAGTTGAGTTTTTACCAAAAAGTTCTATATTGGTTGCATCTGACCATATTACATTCTCCCAATCTTCTTCTGGATCATCCAAATGCTCTCTAGCAAACTTCAGACGGGCCTGGACATGTACTGGCTTAAGCAGGAGGACACGTCTGGCACTGCAGGATTTGAGTCCCTGGCGGCGTAGTGTGTTACTGATGGTAGGCTTTGTTACTTTGGTCCCAGCTCTCTGCAGGTCATTCACTAGGTCCCGCCGTGTGGCTCTGGGATTTTTGCTCACCGTTCTTGTGATCATTTTGACCCCACGGGGTGAGATCTTGCGAGGGAGATTATCAGTGGTCTTGTATGTCTTCCATTTCCTAATAATTGCTCCCACAGTTGATTTCTTCAAACCAAGCTGCTTACCTATTGCGGGTTCAGTCTTCCCAGCCTGGTGCAGGTCTACAATTTTGTTTCTGGTGTCCTTTGACAGCTCTTTGGTCTTGGCCATAGTGGAGTTTGGAGTGTGACTGTTTGTCTTTTATACTGATAACAAGTTCAAACAGGTGCCATTAATACAGGTAATGAGTGGAGGACAGAAGAGCCTCTTAAAGAAGATACAGGTCTGTGAGAGCCAGAAATCTTGCTTGTAGGTGACCAAATACTTATTTTCCACCATCATTTGAAAATAAATTCATTAAAAATCCTACAATGTGATTTTCTGGATTTTTTTCCCTCATTTTGTCTGTTATAGTTGAAGTGTACCTATGATGAAAATTACAGGCCACTCTCATATTTTTAAGTGGGAGAACTTGCACAATTGGTGGCTGACTAAATACTTTTTTGCCCCACTGTATAAGGTCACACAGTTGACAATGTGTGTCAGAGCAAAAACCAAGCCATGAGGCCAAAGGAATTACCCGTAGAGCTCCGAGACAGGTGTGTGTTGAGGCACAGATCTGGGGAAGGATACCAAAACAATTCTGCAGCATTGAAGGTCCCCAAGAACACAGTGGCATCCATCACTCTTAAATGGAAGAAGTTTGGACCCACCAAGACTCTTCCTAGAGCTGGTTTCCCGGTCAAACTGAGCAATCGGGGGAGAAGGGCCTTGGTCACGGATGGTCCTGATGGTCACTCTGACAGAGCTATAGAGTTCCTCTGTGGAGATGGAAGAACCTACCAGAAGGACAACCATTGCAGAGACTCCACCAATCAAGCCTTTGATTGGTGGCCAGACGGAAGCTACTCCTCACTAAAAAGGCACATGACAGCCCGCTTGGAGTTTGTCAAAAGGCACCTAAAAGATTCACAGTGTCACGGTCGTCCTCCTCTTCATCTGAAGAGGAGAGGCGAGAAGGATCGGAGGACCAAAATGCGGCGTGGAAAGGCACCTAAAAGATTCACAGTGTCACGGTCGTCCTCCTCTTCATCTGAAGAGGAGAGGCGAGAAGGATCGGAGGACCAAAATGCGGCGTGGTAGGTGTTCATCATTAATTTTAATAAAGAAAACACTGAAACACTATACAAAAACAATAAACGAAATAACAACCGTGAAGCTAATGCGAACTGTGCTGAAACAAGCAATCAACATAGACAATCACCCACCAACAAATAGTGCAACCCAGGCTATGATTCTCAATCAGAGACAACTAATGACACCTGCCTCTGATTGAGAACCATACTAGGCCGAAACATAGAAATCCCCAAATCATAGAAAATCAAACATAGACTGCCCACCCCAACTCACGCTCTGACCATACTAAATAATGAATACAAAACAAAGGTCAGAACGTGACACACAGGCCATGAGAAACAAGATTCTCTGGTCTGGTGAAACCAATATTGTGGGGTGATTTTTCAGCAGGAAGGAATGGGAGAGTAGTCAGGATCGAGGGAAAGATGAACAGAACAAAGTACAGAGAGATACTTTTTTTTTTTTACCCGGAAGCCAGCTGCACCAATGTGTTGGAGGAAACACAGTACACCTGGTGACCTGGTCAGCATGCACTGCACCTGGCCCACCACAGGAGTCACTAGTGCGTGATGAGACAAGGATATCCCTGCCGGCGAAACCCTCCCTAACCCGGATGACACTGGGCCAATTGAGCACCGCCCCATGGGCCTCCCGGTAGCGGCCGGCTGCGACAGAGCCTGGGCTCGAACCCAGAATCTCTGGTGGCACAGCTAGCACTGCAATGCCGTGCCCTAGACCACTGTGCCACCCAGGATGCCCACAGAGAGTTCCTTGATGAAAACCTGCTTGAGAGCACTCAGCACGTCAGACTGTGGCGAAGGTTCACTTTCCAACAGGACAATGACCCTAAGCACACAGCCAAGACAACGCAGGAGTGGCTTCGGGACAAGTCTCTGAATGTCCTTGAGTGGCTCAGCCAGAGCCCGGACTTGAACCCGATCGAACATCTCTGGAGAGACCTGAAAATAGCTGTGCAGCGACGCTCCCCATCCAACCTGACAGAGCTTGAGAGGATCTGCAGTGAAGAATGGGAGAAACTCCCCAAGAAGACTTAAGGATGTAATCGCTGCCAAAGGTGCTTCAGCAAAGTACTGAATAAAGGTTCTGAATACTTAAGTAAATGTGATATTTCCGTTTTGTATTTGTAATAAATTTGATAAAATGTAAAAAACAAAAAAAAATAACCTTATGGGATATTGTGTGTAGAAAAAAACAATTTAGTCAATTTTAGAACAAGTCTGTAACGTAACAGAATGTGGAAAAAGTCAAGGGGTCTGAATACTTTCCAAATGCACTGTAGGAAGGGTGCCTATATCTTTGTAGTGACTGGGGGTATTGATACACCATCCAAAGTGTAATTAATAACAGCACCATGCTCAAAGGGATATTCAATGTCTGTTGTTTTTATACCCATCTACCAATAGGTGCCCTTTGTGAACCACTGGAAAACCTCATTCATCTTTGTGTTTGAATCTGTGCTTGAAATTTACAGCTTACAGATAATTGTATGTGTGGGGTACGTGTGGGGTAGATGAGGTAGTCATGAAAAAATAATGTTAAACACTATTATTGAATACAGAGTAAGTGCATGCAACTTATTATGTAACTTGTTAAGCACATTTTTACTCCTGAACTTATTTAGGCTTACCATAACAAAAGGGTTGAATACTGATTGACATTTCAGCTTTTCATTTTTAATTTGTACAAATGTCTAAATACATCATTCCACTTTGACATTATGGGGTATTGTGTGTAGATCAGTGACACAAAATGTCAATTGAATCAATTTTTAATATTTTCTGAAGGCACTGTATGTATATTTATTAAGGTGACATAATGTGTCGCTGGTGGCCAACCTCTGTACTCCATGTCAGACGGCCACATTACGAGCGAGGGGGAGATGCTGGGCTTCATGCTTACCTTGAGATCTTTTTTAGACTTCTAGGCTTATTATTCTTGGATGGTTTCAGAGGAAAGGACCTGGGAGGATGTGATCATGGTCAGGGAGAGGAGGAGAGATGATGAGAGAGATGGTGTAGGAATAGCAGGGATCCAATGCAAAGCAAACACAAGTCAATGCGAAGGAGAGGGAAAACAGAACTTCAAAATGTAAAAAAACATCATGAAATAGAAAGCTTGTTTGACAAAAAATATATGTTGCAAAGTGTGCTTATAAGTAACTCATACTGCAATGCGCAAATACATTTTTGGGGACAGAGTGGAACACAGCATGCCAACCAGCTACAACACCAACCACTCTAAGGCAGCTAACCAGACACTATGGCCGCCTCTCTCTCTCACCTCTTGGTATGCGACAAATGGTCCCGTGTGACCTCAGCTGGGGAGGACGTCATCACCATCGAGGTCGGGGAGGTACTCACAGAGGTCATGACCTTCAGGGTGGAACGTATGCTTGTCACTGACAGAGTGTCTGTGAGAGGCCCACATACTTTATCAACCTAAGAGAGAGGGATAGGAGAGAGCGGTGGAGAGAGGGGGGGGGTTGAAGGGGGGGTAGAGAAGGAAATTAGACAGTGTGTGAAAAAAGAGGGTGCCCATTACATCCCTAACAGAGTCACTCTACAGTATGTGAGAACACAATGATAAGAATATGTTGCAGATGTGCAGGGCTCATGCTGTGGAAGTCATCAGTGACACAATGGTGATTATTCTTGCCTAAAACCAGAACGAACACAGAACTATGATACTGCACAGAGAAGAATGATCCAGTCGCTAGACAACTGATATCACCAGGGGCCAGTGGATATGCAGATGCTGCTATGGTGTTGCATTTCTCTTTCCTTCCCTCTTATGACTTATTGTCCGGACGCTGGCGGGGGCAATGGGGGGGGGGGAGAGAGAGAGAGAGAGAGCAAGAGAGAGAGAGAGAGGGTATATGAGCTGACGTTAAAAAACGTCAGCAACCGGTGGCCTGCCCAAAAAGAAAAGCTGAGATGGTGTATTCTCTCTCTCTCCCTCCCCCTCTCTCTCTCTCTCTCTCTCTCTCTCATATCCAGCCTTCTGTGTAGAGTAGCTGGGAGTGAGTTATAGGCCGATGTGACATGGATCCCATTTACCACTCCCACCCACACAGCTGTGGACAGGCTTTAAAGGCTCTCTAATGGAATTAGCTCATTTGGCCCCTGGACAGTAAGTAGGGTGCTGTGAAACAGTGAAATATGGACGTTTTCAGAAAGCTCTGCCTAAGCTCTGAGTTAGGGTGTAGGCCAACATAAAGCTGGGACAAAACCACTGACACCAACAGAGACACACACTGCCTTCCCCAGAGATTAGACAGCAATCGAGCTCACTGACATTAAGGGTATGTGTGTGTATTCATGTGTATCACTTGTGAGAATGTGTTTGTATACATCTGGGAAATGTCCTCTTTTTCATAAGAGGGAAGCCAAAGACCAAGAGAATCTGCTTGCCCTGTCACCCCTAATTGTAACTGTTGTCGGATAGCCTTAGGGAAGACGTACTCAAGTGTGTGTGTGTGTGTGTGTGTGTGTGTGTGTGTGTGTGTGTGTGTGTGTGTGTGTGTGTGTGTGTGTGTGTGTGTGTGTGTGTGTCAGGCTCATTGTAATGGCTAGAATGGAAAAAATGGAACGGCATCAAACACATCAAACATATGTAAACCACATGTTTGACTCCGTTCTATTGATTCCATTCCAGTCATTACAATCAGCCTGTCCTTCTATAGCTCCTCCCACCAGCCTCTTCAGTGTGTGTGTGTTCCTATAGAAGTTTATTTGTCCAGAGATTAGCCACAGAAATGTTCTCATCACTCTGTCCCAGGCCCTGAGTTTCAAAGCATTGTGGGACAGGGTTGTCCAGTCAGCATGAGGAGTCTTTGTCCAGAGTTGGATTTGCATTCTGGAGGGCAGTCTGTGCTCCGCCTACAGACACTTTCTGAGGGATTCACTGGGGCTCTAGACGGCTGGACAGGACCAGAGGCAACCCACTGAATAGCTGGCAGATCCTTTAGGAAGCCTCAAAACAACTCAATGCCAGACCAGAAAACAAACACACAGTTTAAAACTCACAATTCTGCAGGACAAAGAGTATGCTCATGCTAATAAAGTGAACTCTAACTCATCAAAAGACTGCCGGAGCTTGAGTGACATCACCAAAGCGCCCCTGCATCCCGTCAATCAGGATCTCTTTAGAGCCCCTGCCACCCCCGTGCCCCAGCCAAACTCTGGCTTTGCTCCTCCAAAGCTTTCAGTATGGATTCTAAGGATTGATAAATATTTTATAACTCACTAATAATTAGCTATTGAAGTGTTACAGAGGATTTTCACTTAAATCAACTGGATGTATTCATTACGATTCAGAGATTATTAATTACAATAGTAATTGCAACACTACAGCAATACCTGGTGCAAGAGTTGAAAATATTGCTGAAATGTGAAAGAATGTTAGTCACTATCTGTGTTAGGTGGGCTTTTCTGAAGTCTATCGTCATTCCAGTTTCTCTCCTTGCTAAGTGTTTTGGACACCTACTCTCCTCTCCACCTTGTTGCATTTTGGCAGAGAGGGAGTGATTGGCAGGCTGTGTGGGGGGGGGGGGGGTCCTGCTCTGGCCTGCTGCAGCTCCTGCTGCGTCAGGCACCTAGATACACTTAACTAGATAGGCTAATGGATTGTTTGTATGGATGTGCTGAGGAGGCAATTCTCCCCATGCCAACCGGAAACCTGGTCTTACAAACCATGTCACTGGAGGAAGACAAGGAGAGGAGAGAGTAAAGGAGAGAGCTAGGCCCACATCTCTTCAATCTGTTATTCTGGTACTTTCATCATGCATAAGATAATAAGATACTCGACTGTCTTCCATCTTACTGTAGGAGGAGGTTTATCTCCACAGGAAAGACATGCAGCAGGACATCTAGAAAGATAATCCCCATAAATTATAAACGCTTATAAACATACCTGCACACATGCCTCTGTGTGGAGATGGAAAACAGTTGAGGAGGAGCAGGAGGAGGAGGAAGAGGGGGAGGAAGAGGAGTTGAAAAGGAAGAGGTTTGTGAAGGTGACTGAATGAGTCATATGACCGAATGAGTCATCATTGCCTACTCCTTCCCTTCCCATCTCTGGGTCCAGACCTCAGATGCCAGCCCTGGGGGTAACCTGAGACCCAGCCATCCTAGCCATGTTGAACCAGCGAATGAGCAACACTTGATCCTGGGGGTGGCAGGCAGACTGTAAATACACTACTACAATGACAATGTCAGTAACAGATAGGGGTGCTGATGGGATGGGGAGGGATGCTGGCCCCACAGACCCCCACTCCTGTCCCCCTAAAATCTCTGGCCCCACAGACCCCCACTCCTGTCCCCCTAAAATCTCTGACCCCCACAGACCCGCCACTCCAGTCCCCCTAACATCTCTGGCCCTCACAGACCCCCACTCCTGTCCCCCAAACATCTCTGTACAACATAGACAGATATGTGTTATATAGTGTAATCTTTCATGTCTCATTATCATAAAGTCAATTATAATCATATTCATAACCACAATCTAATCAGGCCCACAGTTGTCATCATTACCATAATCCTACCTATCATTGGAGCTAGAACTTAATATTCAAGCCCGTTAAACTAAATCACTCAGGAAAAACAGCTAGAATCAGATATGTATCTATGTCTTTCTACACCACAGGTTCTCTTTTGTGTGAGCAAAGAGATAATATCCTATCTGTCATTCTAAGTAAAAAAGTGTATTGTTTGCTTGGCCCTCCGTGATACATTCAGCTTTGGTGGAATTTAGCAAATTCCCCCTCCTCTCTTCTCTTGTCCCCTGCTTTACAAGTACCAAGAAACCTGCCAGCCTCCCATCTCCCAGCCCCTTGAGTCCAAAGCGAAGAGAGAAGGTCCATGCCAGCCTCATGCCCCCCAGCCAGGCAGCCACTCAGCCACAGAAGCCAACCACAGAGCTGCACAGAAGAGTCTTGAGAATTCTTTTGTGGGTGTCATTAATAGAGAACCTAAAGACCTAGGAGAACAGGTTTTATATGACAAATGAGACCTACCAATATTATTTGTGTTGCATGTGTCCTGTGATGTAAATGAATGGTGTGAGGGATGGTCATGTGCCCAAGTGGTGTCATCATGGGCCTTGAGAGGTGTGTCATATTAGTACAGTCCTATGACAGGTGAAGTATGAGTGGTGGGTGAGGCACTGACTCACGATGGCACTGATACGTGGCCCGTGCAGCTGTGCGTGCAGGATAGCGTCATTGACGTGGTTCCTGATGCCCTGCAGAGCCAGCTCCAGGTTGTGGCCTTCAGCCAGGGCCCCTGTCAGTTCCTGCAGCAGGGCCACGTAGCGCCTCCAGGGCCCGTCCAGCTCCGAGAGCCCTACCAAGCAGCCCCGCATCACATTCAGACACAGTCCTCCACACGGCCGGATCAGGGTCAGGCCCCTGCAGTGGGGGCAGTACTGCATCCTCACCAGAGCCCGCCCACACTCCCTGGCCAGCCCCGCCCGCTCTGTGGCGTTCAGCACCTCTGCCCCTATCACCAGCGCCTGGCTCAGTGCCCGTCCTGCGCTCAGAGCGCGGGTCAGCCCCTCGGCCAGGACACGGGGGTGGGACCCAAATGGGTTGACATCCTGGCGTGTCATGCGCAGACACTCGCTGTGCTCAGAGGAGGGTGGGGCCGAGGCCAGCCCAGGGTTGACCAGACGCCGGTAAACCAGCGGGAAGAGGTTGTCGTAGAAGCGGTGCACAGAGCGCTCCATGGAGGTGTTGCCGTCTCCTCCCAGGAAGAGAGAGAGGTCGGAGAAGAGGTCTGCCACCAGGGGGCGAGCGTCCTGGGAGAGGGGCTCATAGGCACTGTCAAACAGACCAGTGGTCAGGTTCAGAGTGAAGGATAGCAGAGACTGGAACGTGTCTGTACAAACAGAGAGAGAAAAGGAGAGACAGAAGGGATGGTGAAAACACATTGTAAAAATAAATGATCTTGTATTTTATGCTATGAACGGGATAAAAAAAATAAAGCTTTTCTTATTGTGTGCACGTACCTGTTCTATACCTATTCTCGTGTGTGTGTGTGTGTGTGTGTGTGTGTGTGTGTGTGTGTGTGTGTGTGTGTGTATATAATATGATTGTAGAGGGATGGGGGGTTCTGAGTCCAGCTGGGATGTCTGTCTGATGGCATTCTGACAGATGGAAGAGAGACAGCAACTGGGAAACTGCTACAGTAGTATATACACACACACATACAAACACACACACACACACACACACAGTCACCCAGAGTTCTCGCTAATGTCCCAAGGTGTAATATTACTCATCACAGCTGCTGTGTTTGAGATGCATGATATTGTTCCTGTCTTATTGCTTTCAGCGAGTAATTCTAGGGAAGACAATCTGTGTGTTGGATGATATGTGTTCGGTGTGCTGTGTCAGTGCTCACAGAGAATGAGAAGTGTGTGTGTGTGTGTGTGTGTGTGTGTGTGTGTGTGTGTGTGTGTGTGTGTGTGTGTGTGTGTGTGTGTGTGTGTGTGTGTGTGTGTGTGACAGATACAGTATATAGAGGGAATATCTACACACTGAAAGGTGAATGAGAACTTCTAGCTCCCTACATACCGACCCATAAACCAGACATCTTGTCATTGCTTCGTGATTAATGAAATGGACAGGTGACCAGACACTTAGTGGTTCCAATTAAAGCAGACCAATCACTCAGCTTTGGCTGGGAACCTGTCTGTGTCATGCACTTCCATTTGGCTGATAGCTGCTACTGGACATCGCCGGCATGGAAGACAGACATTAAAGCCTATGATGGGTTAGATATACAGTACAGTATACTGCCTAGTATAGCTTTCACTGGGTGAAAGTCCCCCCATCAATACAGAGACTGAGACATTTTAACAGGAGCATTAGCTAATACTGCCATCAGCACATAGGCCTATTCAAAGTGCTCAAACATAAAAATGGATAGCCTACACATATATATTTTGTGTTACATACTAAATATACAAAACATTAAGAACAAAATATTCCATGACATAGACTGACCAGGTGAATCCAGGTGAAAGCTATGATCCCTTATTTATGTCACTTGTTAAATCCACTTCAATCAGTGTAGATGAAGGGGAGGAGACGGTTGAAGAAGGACTTTTAAGCCTTGAGACAATTGAGACATGGATTGTGTATGTGTGCCATTCATGGATTGTGTATGTGTGCCATTCATGGATTGTGTATGTGTGCCATTCATGGATTGTGTATGTGTGCCATTCATGGATTGTGTATGTGTGCCATTCATGGATTGTGTATGTGTGCCATTCATGGATTGTGTATGTGTGCCATTCATGGATTGTGTATGTGTGCCATTCATGGATTGTGTATGTGTGCCATTCATGGATTGTGTATATGTGCCATTCATGGATTGTGTATGTGTGCCATTCATGGATTGTGTATGTGTGCCATTCAAGGATTGTGTATGTGTGCAATTCATGGATTGTGTATGTGTGCAATTCATGGATTGTGTATGTGTACCATTCATGGATTGTGTATGTGTGCCATTCATGGATTGTGTATGTGTGCCATTCATGGATTGTGTATGTGTGCCATTCATGGATTGTGTATGTGTGCCATTCATGGATTGTGTATGTGTGCCATTCATGGATTGTGTATGTGTGCCATTCATGGATTGTGTATGTGTGCCATTCATGGATTGTGTATCTGTGCCATATATGTTCTGGCTATAGCCAGTTCTGGCTATGCCGGTGGAGATAATAAGAGTACATGGCCATCAAGGCTAGTTCTTCAATATGTTCAAACGTTAACAGATCACCAACAGGCTCAAATAATAATCACAGTGGTTGGGTTTTTCACGCTCAACAATTTCCCGTGAGTATCAGGACTGGTCCACCACCCAAAGGACATTCACCCAACTGTGGTAAGCATTGGAGTCAACGTGGGTGTTACGATACAAGTATCCTGTGTGTGTATCCTGTGTTTCTTTTCTCTCCTTCTCCCGTCACAGGTAACAATCATCAGTCCCCAATCAGTCATCAATCAGAAGACACACCTCCTTTTCCCTTACCCTATCACATTCTCTTTCCCTTGGTTTAAAAACGCTGTCAGTTGTTTTCTCATGAGCTTCATTTCTCTGTGTTTCAATCTTTCTGTATCTCTTTTGCTCAATTTCTCGCTATATCTCACGCTATATATATATACAGTGCCTTGCGAAAGTATTCGGCCCCCTTGAACTTTGCGACCTTTTGCCACATTTCAGGCTTCAAACATAAAGATATAAAACTGTATTTTTTTTGTGAAGAATCAACAACAAGTGGGACACAATCATGAAGTGGAACGACATTTATTGGATATTTCAAACTTTTTTGACAAATCAAAAACTGAAAAATTGGGTGTGCAAAATTATTCAGCCCCCTTAAGTTAATACTTTGTAGCGCCACCTTTTGCTGCGATTACAGCTGTAAGTCGCTTGGGGTATGTCTCTATCAGTTTTGCACATCGAGAGACTGAAATTTTTTCCCATTCCTCCTTGCAAAACAGCTCGAGCTCAGTGAGGTTGGATGGAGAGCATTTGTGAACAGCAGTTTTCAGTTCTTTCCACAGATTCTCGATTGGATTCAGGTCTGGACTTTGACTTGGCCATCCTATCACCTGGATATGTTTATTTTTGAACCATTCCATTGTAGATTTTGCTTTATGTTTTGGATCATTGTCTTGTTGGAAGACAAATCTCCGTCCCAGTCTCAGGTCTTTTGCAGACTCCATCAGGTTTTCTTCCAGAATGGTCCTGTATTTGGCTCCATCCATCTTCCCATCAATTTTAACCATCTTCCCTGTCCCTGCTGAAGAAAAGCAGGCCCAAACCATGATGCTGCCACCACCATGTTTGACAGTGGAGATGGTGTGTTTAGGGTGATGAGCTGTGTTGCTTTTACGCCAAACATAACGTTTTGCATTGTTGCCAAAAAGTTCAATTTTGGTTTCATCTGACCAGAGCACCTTCTTCCACATGTTTGGTGTGTCTCCCAGGTGGCTTGTGGCAAACTTTAAACAACACTTTTTATGGATATCTTTAAGAAATGGCTTTCTTCTTGCCACTCTTCCATAAAGGCCAGATTTGTGCAATATACGACTGATTGTTGTCCTATGGACAGAGTCTCCCACCTCAGCTGTAGATCTCTGCAGTTCATCCAGAGTGATCATGGGCCTCTTGGCTGCATCTCTGATCAGTCTTCTCCTTGTTTGAGCTGAAAGTTTAGAGGGACGGCCAGGTCTTGGTAGATTTACAGTGGTCTGATACTCCTTCCATTTCAATATTATCGCTTGCACAGTGCTCCTTGGGATGTTTAAAGCTTCGGAAATCTTTTTGTATCCAAATCCAGCTTTAAACTTCTTCACAACAGTATCTCGGACCTGCCTGGTGTGTTCCTTGTTCTTCATGATGCTCTCTGCGCTTTTAACGGACCTCTGAGACTATCACAGTGCAGGTGCATTTATACAGAGACTTGATTACACACAGGTGGATTGTATTTATCATCATTAGTCATTTAAGTCAACATTGGATCATTCAGAGATCCTCACTGAACTTCTGGAGAGAGTTTGCTGCACTGAAAGTAAAGGGGCTGAATAATTTTGCACGCCCAATTTTTGATTTTTAAAAAAGTTTGAAATATCCAATAAATGTTGTTCCACTTCATGATTGTGTCCCACTTGTTGTTGATTCTTCACAAACAAATACAGTTTTATATCTTTATGTTTGAAGCCTGAAATGTGGCAAAAGGTCGCAAAGTTCAAGGGGGCCGAATACTTTCGCAAGGCACTGTACTTTGTGCATGACACAAGTAATTTTTACAACAATTGTTTACAGACAGATTATTTAACTTATAATTCACTGTATCACTATTCCAGTGGGTCAGAAGTTTGCATACACTAAGTTGACTGTGCCTTTAAACAGCTTGGAAAATTACAGAAAACGGTGTCATGGCTTTAGAAGCTTATGATAGGCTAATTGACATAATTTGAGTCAATTGGAGGTGTACCTGTGGGTGTATTTCAAGGCTTACCTTCAAACTCAGTGCCTCTTTGCTTGACATGGGAAAATCAACAAACAAAAAAAATTAGCCAAGACCTCAGATTTATTTTTTATTGACCTCCATAAGTCTGGTTCATCCTTGGGAGCAATTTATAAATGCCTGAAGGTACCACGTTCATCTGTACAAACAATAGTACGCAAATATAAACACCATGGAACCACACAGCCGTCATACCACTCGGGAAGGAGATGCGTTCTGTCTCCTAGAGATGAACGTACTTTGGTGCGAAAAGTGCAAATCAATCCCAGAACAACAGCAAAGGACCTTGTGAAGATGCCGGAGGAAACAGGTACAAAAATATCTATATCCACAGTAAAAACGAGTCCGATATCAACATAACCTGAAAGGCAGCTCAGCAAGGAAGAAGCCACTGCTCCAATACCGCCATAAAAAAGCCAGACTATGGTTTGCAACTGCACATGGGGAGAAAGATCGTACTTTTTTGGAGAAATGCCCTCTGGTCTGATGAATCAAAAATATAACTGTTTGGCCATAATGGGGGATGCTTGCAAGCTGAAGAACTCCACCCCAACCGTGAAGCACAGGGGTGGCAGCATCATGTTGTGGGGGTGCTTTGCTGGAGGAGGGACTGGTGCACTTCACAAAATAGATGGCATCATGAGGTGGATAGAATACATAATTGTGTGGATATATTGAAGCAACATCTCAAGACATTAGTCAGGAAGTTAAAGTTTGGTCGCAAATGGGTCTTCCAAATGGACAATGACCCCAAGCATACTTCCAGAGTTGTGGAACAATGGCTTAAGGACAACAAAGTTGGTATTGGAGTGGCCATCACAAAGCCCTGACTTCAATCCTACAGAACATTTGTGGGCAGAACTGAAAAAGCGTGGGCCTATAAACCGGACACCAAGTCTGTGAGGAGAAATGGGCCACAATTCACCCGACTTATTGTGGGAAGCTTTTGGAAGGCTACCCAAAACGTTTGACCCAAGCTAAACAATTTAAAGGCAATGCTACCAAATACGAATTGAGTGTATGTAAACTTCTGACCCACTGGGAATGTGATGAAAGAAATAAAAGCTGAAATAAATAATTCTCTACTATCATTCTGACATTTCACATTCTTAAAATAAAGTGGTGATCCTAACTGACCCTAAGACAGGGAATATTTACTAGGATTGAATGTCAGGAATCGTGTAAAAACTGAGTTTAAATGTATTTGGCTAAGCTGTATGTAAACCTCTGACTTCAACTGTATATTTTGATTTGTTTAGCACTTTTTTTGGTTACTAAATCAAATTAAATCTAATTTTATTGGTCACATACACATGGTTAGCAGAATGCTTGTGCTTCTAGTTCCGACCATGCAGTAATATCTAACAAGTAATCTAACAATTTCCCAACAACTACCTTATACACAAGTGTAAAGGGATGAATAAGTATATGTACATACAAATATATGGATGAGTGATGGTCGTGCGGCATAGGCAAGATGCAGTAGATGGCATAGAGTACAGTATATATACAGTAGGGCAAAAAAGTATTTAGTCAGTCACCAATTGTGCAAGTTCTCCCACTTAAAAAGATGAGAGAGGCCTGTAATTGTCATCATAGGTACACTTCAACTATGACAGAAAAATGAGAAAAAATCCAGAAAATCACATTGTAGGATTTTGAATTAATGTATTTGTAAATTATAGTGGAAAATAAGTATTTGGTCAATAACAAAAGTTTATCTCAATACTTTGTTATATACCCTTTGTTGGCAATGACAGAGGTCAAATGTTTTCTGCAAGTCTTCACAAGGTTTTCACACACTGTTGCTGGTATTTTGGCCCATTCCTCCATGCAGATCTCCTCTAGAGCAGTGATGTTTTGGGGCTGTTGCTGGGCAACACGGACTTTCAACTCCCTCCAAAGATTTTCTATGGGGTTGAGATCTGGAGACTGGCTAGGCAACTCCAGGACCTTGAAATGCTTCTTACGAAGCCACTCCTTCGTTGCCCGGGCGGTGTGTTTGGGATCATTGTCATGCTGAAAGACCCAGCCACGTTTCATCTTCAATGCCCTTGCTGATGGAAGGAGGTTTTCACTCAAAATCTCACGATGCAAGGCCCCATTCATTCTTTCCTTTACATGGATCAGTCGTCCTGGTCCCTTTGCAGAAAAACAGCCCCAAAGCACAATGTTTCCACCTTCATGCTTCACAGTAGGTATGGTGTTCCTTGGATGCAACTCAGCATTCTTTGTCCTCCAAACACGACGAGTTGAGTTTTTACCAAAAAGTTATATTTTGGTTTCAACTGACCATATGACATTCTCCCAATCTTCTTCTGGATCAGCCAAATGCTCTCTAGCAAACTTCAGACGGGCCTGGACACGTACTGGCTTAAACAGGGGGACACGTCTGGCACTGCAGGATTTGAGTCCCTGGCGGCGTAGTGTGTTACTGATGGTAGGCTTTGTTACTTTGATGACCAGCTCTCTGCAGGTCATTCACTAGGTCCCAACGTGTGGTTCTGAGATTTTTGTATGAGATGAGTAATGTAGGGTATGTAGACATTATATAGAGTGGCATTGTTTATAGTGACTAGTGATACATTTATAACATCCAATTATTAATTATTAAAGTGGCTAGAGATTTGAGTCTGTATGTAAACTGTTTTTCAGTCTCTCAGTTCCAGCTTTGATGCACCTGTACTGACCTCGCCTTCTGGATGATAGCAAGGTGGACAGGAATTGGCTTGGGTGGTTGTTGTCCTCGATGATCTTTTTGGCCTTCCTGTGACATTGGGTGGTGTAGGTGTCCTGGAGGGCAGGTAGTTTGCCCCCGGTGATGCGTTGTGCAGACCGCACTACCCTATGGAGAGCCTTACGGTTGTGGGTGGAGCAGTTTTTCCTAACACCACACTACGAGGGCCCTCACCTCCTCCCTGTAGGCCGTCTCGTCGTTGTTGGTAATCAAGCCTACCACAGTAGTGCCGTCTGCAAACTTGGTGACTGAGTTGGAGGCGTGCATGGCCATGCAGTCATGGGTGAACAAGGAGTACAGGAGAGGGCTGAGAACAAACCCTTGTGGGGCCCCAGTGTTGAGGATCAGTGGGGTGGAGATGTTGTTTCCTACCCTCACCACCTGGGGGTGGCCCGTCAGAAAGTCCAGGACCCAGTTGCACAGGGCGGGGTCGAGACCCAGGGTCTCCAGCTTAATGACCAGCTTGGAGGTTGCATGGTGTTAAATGCTGAGCTGTATTCGATGAACAGCATTCTTACATAGGTTTTCCTCTTGTCCAGATGGGTTAGGGCAGTGTGCAGTACTACATAATTCCTTATGTGTTCTTTCATAGTTGTAATGTCTTCACTATTATTCTACAATGTAGAAAATAGTAAAAATATGAACAACCTTGGAATTAGTAGGTGTGTCTAAACTGTTGACTGGTCCTGTATATGATAACACAAACTCATTACCTTGATGCTTTCTCTGTTAAAACTAATGACACAGTAAATCAAGCAGACAACAACAGATGATCAACATCAATTCGCTAGGGATAATAGATCCATCATGGATCCAGGCACAACTGTCTTCACTTGCGTAACGAATGAGAACAAAATATTCTGGACATTCCTTACGAATTGCTTTTTTTCCAGCACTTGAGCTGTTGTTGCATCGCATGCTCTATCACAACAGCTGTTCATCACTTGAGCTGTTGTTGCATCGCATGCTCTATCACAACAGCTGTTCATCACTTGACTGTCATTCAGAAAATTCCTTACTGGATCAGATGATGTGTGAAAATATCACAGCTTAATTAAACAGCTCAATACCAAATGCGCAAGTATTATGGATAATTATTGAATAACCACATTAATGACAGTATTGATGTAGTTTTTAAGTATCAAGGTAAGGTGACTCTTTCATTTTGCAATGGCATAATTTTGTGGGGATTTGTGTGGCAATGAAAACTGTTTCCACCCCGTAGCACAGTATTGCAAAAACACAACAAATTTGTTGGCCAGACAAAGACTATTATGTTTGTTTTTACTTTTTTGTTGTTGCATACAACTGAGATCAAACTTGCCATTGTTTTATTTGAAAGAATATGCCCCTTCACAATGTCCAGTTACAGTATGTAGATAGCAGTGTTATAGTTCTCAAGACCACATTGAGTGTCTCAGTGTCGGATACATTTGTACTAGGTCTTGACTAGGTCTTGAACAGTGAGGACTCATCATTTCTTTCTGAGACCAGCCGAGACCAGCGGAGTAAAACAGAAATAATTATCAGCTTCCAGTAAGTAAGTGCATAAAGCCTCTTCACCAGGTCAAACACACTCCTTGAAACATGAATACCTGACCAGCCTTTATATATATTATAGACCTGTTAGTGCAGTGGCCAACCTATTGGACCTAGGCCTTCAGTGTGTGACAGCTTTGTGATGCTGAAAGGACAGCAACGGTAATACCAGAACACTCATGTAGGAGCAGTGGCGACCCGTCATTCTGGGCAGGTTTTGACCCCCACATTTTTTTTCAAAAAAGGAAAGGGTTAACCTATCCCAATCAACAAAACCGAAGAGATTAAATCAGAATGTCATTGAAAATAAAAAAATATTATTGTTATTATTATTTTTTATATAAGGCGTAGAAGGCCCTCATTGTTCGGGTTAGTAATAATTCGTAGAGTGTCTCTATTTGCCTTCAGCATTCATTTTTTTTCACCATTCTGAATGTCTAAAGAATCCATATGTTCTTCTGAATTATGTACACAGTAATACTGGACATTTTGAAGTCTTATGGTGGCGATTTGACCAAATTACAATCATGGTCTTGAATTGGACTGGCATTTTTCTGACTTGGTCTCGGTCTTGGTCTCTTGTTCTTGACTCAGACTCGATTTGCTCCGGTCTTTGTCTTGAATGGTCTTGCTTTATGTGGTCTCGAACACAACACTGGTAGGATGCTGTATGTAGCATTTTAACATATTAAAACAAAATAAGATAAATAATGTTTGTCCAGCGTTTGCTGCTGTGCTTGCAGATGTGCATTATAAGCTGCGACCCTAATCAACTTTTAAACTCCAAATAACAAAAACGTAGCTAGGCTGTTGTAACATTTAAACGGAAATTATATAGATTTTTTTGCATTGCATCGATTACCATTGCAGTTGAACGCAGCATTGCTGTATGCAGCACACAAAATGTATTGTCGTTGAGTAACCAGCCTAGGCTACTGCTCAAATATTGCTGTAATAGGCTATATGTTTTCCTTTACATTGCAGGTTAAGCTTTTTGGTTTAATTCATTGTCAAGCTTTAAAAACCAAAGCCAAACTGCAACATTTTAGTAGCCTTGCTAGGACTGTGACATGTCTGTACACTTTCCCTCCGATGCGTGCTGTAAACGGGACACACGTAAGCAGCACAAATGACGTTGAATTCACCAATGCGAGCGCATCAGGCTGTAATTTCATTAAGTAGATGACTCAACTGTTGACTCTTTTATACTCGCTTGTGTGTCCTTTAGTAGTAATTTATACCCACGCGTGAATCCTGTATCGTATAACTTTTTGACAACCAAGATGCCATTTTCTGTAGGCTGTAGCATGATGGCAGTGCTTGCTGTGACTTGAGTGCAGCGCATGGAGAGTGGTATGGAAGCGGGCCGAAATGAATTGACAACCCAAGTCATTGCGCTGGCCAGATTGAAATGTGTCACGGACCGGAATCGGCCCGCAGGCAGTGGCGATTTTAGCATTTCAATCTCGGTGGGGCAAACACAAAATATATTTTAAAAATTATACATGCCAGCAAAGCCACTTTAGCGATTCAATCTCGGAGGGGCAAACACAAAATATATTTTAAAAATTATACATGCCAGCAAAGCCACTACACAACACAACGCGCTATAATGGTGACAAACATTGCCCAAAAACTGTTAGGGCCTACATAAAGCTGTCCCGACAGCAAAGTCCCAACACCTTACCACTGCTACACTTGATTATCAGTCGAGCCTTGTCTGGCAGCGAAACAGTCAATTCAGCCTCATTTACTGACTTATTTAAAAACATTGCCGATATGGCTGACTTGTTTAAACAAACGTGGTTTCTACTGACAATTGAGATAGGCAAACTATGGCATAAGGGAACGATGAGCAGATAAGAGGCAAGCCGTAATTCTGATTAAGAGCGAGCATGGGCCGGTCTTACAGTATTCTCCCTGTACACCAAGTCAGAACTGTAGGATAAATAACGGGGGCATATAAGCAGACAATGAAAACTTGTACAATATTCAATGATTAACATTACATTTCTCTAAAACAGGCTATAGTCTACATGTGCACCACCAAGTCAGAACAGTAGGCGAAATTAAGAGGGGAAAACGGAACAAATTATTAGCAGGAGGCACATGGGCTACCAACAGCTTACTACACAACATACACTCAGTATTACTTTCTTAGCTACGGTATACATATCTCCCTGGCATATTACATGATTTATGCAGCAGCATGCAAGACATTTTTCCACTCACCTTGTTGTGCTATTCTCACTTGCTTCCAAATCACTCATTGTTGAATTTGCGATTTCCAACTTGTTGTGTAATGTTTATGTCTGATGGCCGATGAGCACCGTCATAGGATGCCACCTTTCTGTTTGTCAAATTTCTATCCTGCTAGAGCTGTGAAGTGAAACTTTCTAGGGGCAACAACGGCTCAGCCGTGAAGTGGTAGGCCACACAAGCTCACAGAACGGGACCACCGAGTGTTGTAGCACGTAACGCGTAAAAAAATTGTCTGTCCTCGGTTGCAACACTCACTTCCAAATTCCCAAATACCTCTGGTAGCAATGTCAGCAAAATAACTGTTTGTCGGGAGATTCATCAAATGGGTTTCCATGACCGAGCAGCCACATGGAGCCTAAGATCACCATGCGCAATGCAAGGTGTCGGCTGGAGTGGTGTAAAGTCCGCCGCCATTGGACTCTGGAGCAATGGAAACACATTCTCTGGAGTGAAGAGTCACGCTTTACCATCTGGCATTCTAATGGATGAATCTGGGTTTGGCGGATGCCAGGAGAACGCTTCATGTCCGAATGCATAATGCCAACTGTAAACTTTGGTGAAGGAGGAATAATGGTCTGGGGCTGTTTTTCAAGGTTCAGTCTAAGCCCCTTAGTTCCAGTGAAGGGAAAATGTTAACGCTACAGCTACAATGACATTCTAGATGTTTCTGTACTTCCAACTGTGGCCACAGTTGAGGCCCTTTCCTGTTTCAGCATGACAATGCCCCCGCGCACAAAACGAGGTCCATACAGAAATTGTTTTTAGAGATCGGTGTGGAAGAACTTGACTGGTCTGCACAGAGCCCTGACCTCAACTCCATCAAACACCTTTGGGATGAATTGGAACGCCAACTGCGAGCCTGGCCTAATCGCCCAACATCAGTGCCTGACCTCACTAATGCTCTTGTGGCTGAATGGAAGCAAGTCCCTGCAACATCTAGTGGAAAGCCTTCCCAGAGGAATGGACACTGTTATAGCAGCAAAGGAGGGGGATGTTTGACGTGCAGGTGTCCACATACTTTGTTATGTGTGTTCCGTGTTATATTTTAATGTCATGATTTTTTTCCTCCAGATTATTATCAGTGACTTATCAACAGCTGTATCAAGTTGAGGGAATCCTCACTGGTATCCTAGTATATAGAAAGAGCCATATACAAGTGTGCAGATGCCTAATGTCTGAGTATGCTTCAGTAATGTGTCATTCTCAAATGAATGTGTGTGGGAGGGTAAAAGTCCATCAGTGAATTTAGTTATCTCTGTGGAGCTTTTGAACATTAAAAACCATTTTGCCTCGTTTCCCATTTGCAATCCAATTGCTCATTACTCAGTGGGAAATATCTGGCAACCGCAACATCATAGAAGCTTTCAATGTGGTCATCCCATTCCCCACAAGCTAACTCAATTAGTGGTAATATATTGCATTGACAATGTTTGCTGGTAGGCCTACTTCACCTATGTAATTAAATATGTTGAACTTGAGTACATTGATTACACATTTGTGAATTCTAAGTAGTTGAATGACAGTGATGATGTCACCAAACGAACACTCCTTGCAGCTCCACCTGTTAGTCTCCCTCCTCCACCCCCTCATCCCCCTCCGCTTTACTAAACCCCACATCCAAAAAAGACGGATTAGGAGTTAGGGAGAGAGAGAGAGAGAGAGCAGAGACAGATTGTCCAAGAGGACATTGGTCATGAATTACCAAGCCCTTATGTCATGCTGTCTTTATAAATGCTTTACACACTTATAACCCATGGTTCAAGTAAGGTGTTAAAGAGCATTATTACAGACACCTATTACTCAGCATGGGGTCCAGGAATAGTACCAGGGTTTCTCAATTTAAAGGAGAATTCTTCCTCAATTATATTTTGGTATTTGTTTCATTAGACCATTGTTGACAGTCCCAAAATGATTTGCTTGTCAGCAATCAAGTTAAGATATGTGACATTCAAAATACAGAAATAATCCAGTATGATGTATTTAGTCAACAATGGACTAATGAAACAAATACCAAAGATAGGGTTTAAGGAAAACTCCACTCAAACTGACAGATTCTCCAGCCAGGGAATGCCCAGTCAATCAGTTCACCAGGGCCTAGGTTCTTTATAAACCGTAGATGAATAAAGGTGAAATAAAATAAAAAATGTTTGCCTAAGCACAGAAATCCACCATCATCTCCTTATTCAGACTATGATTAATTTGAATGATGTTAATTTTGTTAATTGTGAAATTCTCTCATTTATGGGTCTGTTTCAAATGAAAGCTGCAAAGTCTATTATAGACTGCTGTGATTTAAGGCGTGGACCAGGCTCCTGCTGAGTCACCTACAGTAATGTTGTTTTAGAGCGACCAAGTGCTTTTATGATATCCTAACTACATATACACTGAGTGTACAAAACATTAAGAATACTTTCCTAATATTGAGTTGCACCCCGACCCACACACCTTTTGCCCTCAGAACAGCCTCAATTTGTCGGGCATGGGCTCTACAAGTTGTCAAAAGCATTCCATAGGGATGCTGGCCCATTGTTACAAATCCCTTTGGCCCGGCAGTCTAGGGGGGGGGGGGGATGTTAACGAGACCCGTAACATAACTCATGCAAAGTATAATAGTGAAAAGTAACAGTGAGAACGAAAAACCAGACAACTAAATTACCGTCAAACACTCCAGGTTTATTGTTAAACACACGGTAAAGGGGGGCAGGAAAGGGGGCGGAGTTGGACCCAATGAAAGACACAAATATCCCAAAACACCCAAGCGAGACTAGCCTACTTCAATACAGCGAACTAATTAACCAAAAATACAGCAGGTGGTCCGCCCAGTTCTAACTAGGGTATTTAGACAAAGTATTCCTACGGGTAATGTATGCCCATAGGCAACTTGTCTTGGTACCCCCTTTTCCCACCATCAAACAAACAGTCAAACACCATAACAATACTCACAGGTGGGGACAAAGTGACATGTAGTTGCAAAAATAAAAGAGAGCTCAATCCAAAGATATATATAGATACAGTGCCTTGCGAAAGTATTCGGCACCCTTGAACTTTGCGACCTTTTGCCACATTTCAGGCTTCAAACATAAAGATATAAAACTGTATTTTTTTGTGAAGAATCAACAACAAGTGGGACACAAACATGAAGTGGAACGACATTTATTGGATATTTCAAACTTTTTTAACATATCAAAAACTGAAAAATTGGGCGTGCAAAATTATTCAGCCCCTTTACTTTCAATGCAGCAAACTCTCCCCAGAAGTTCAGTGAGGTTCTCTGAATGATCCAATGTTGACTTAAATGACTAATGATGATAAATACAATCCACCTGTGTGTAATCAAGTCTCTGTATAAATGCACCTGCACTGTGATAGTCTCAGAGGTCCGTTAAAAGCGCAGAGAGCATCATGAAGAACAAGGAACACACCAGGCAGGTCCGAGATACTGTTGTGAAGAAGTTTAAAGCTGGATTTGGATACAAAAAGATTTCCGAAGCTTTAAACATCCCAAGGAGCACTGTGCAAGCGATAATATTGAAATGGAAGGAGTATCAGACCACTGCAAATCTACCAACACCTGGCCGTCCCTCTAAACTTTCAGCTCAAACAAGGAGAAGACTGATCAGAGATGCAGCCAAGAGGCCCATGATCACTCTGGATGAACTGCAGAGATCTACAGCTGAGGTGGGAGACTCAGTCCATAGGACAACAATCAGTTGTATATTGCACAAATCTGGCCTTTATGGAAGAGTGGCAAGAAGAAAGCCATTTCTTAAAGATATCCATAAAAAGTGTTGTTTAAAGTTTGCCACAAGCCACCTGGGAGACACACCAAACATGTGGAAGAAGGTGCTCTGGTCAGATGAAACCAAAATTGAACTTTTTGGCAACAATGCAAAACGTTATGTTTGGCGTAAAAGCAACACAGCTCATCACCCTGAACACACCATCTCCACTGTCAAACATGGTGGTGGCAGCATCATGGTTTGGGCCAGCTTTTCTTCAGCAGGGACAGGGAAGATGGTTAAAATTGATGGGAAGATGGATGGAGCCAAATACAGGACCATTCTGGAAGAAAACCTGATGGAGTCTGCAAAAGAACTGAGACTGGGACGGAGATTTGTCTTCCAACAAGACAATGATCCAAAACATAAAGCAAAATCTACAATGGAATGGTTCAAAAATAAACATATCCAGGTGTTAGAATGGCCAAGTCAAAGTCCAGACCTGAATCCAATCGAGAATCTGTGGAAAGAACTGAAAACTGCTGTTCACAAATGCTCTCCATCCAACCTCACTGAGCTCGAGCTGTTTTGCAAGGAGGAATGGGAAAAAATTTCAGTCTCTCGATGTGCAAAACTGATAGAGACATACCCCAAGCGACTTACAGCAAAAGGTGGCGCTACAAAGTATTAACTTAAGGGGGCTGAATAATTTTGCACACCCAATTTTTCAGTTTTTGATTTGTTAAAAAAGTTTGAAATATCCAATAAATGTCGTTCCACTTCATGATTGTGTCCCACTTGTTGTTGATTCTTCACAAAAAAATACAGTTTTATATCTTTATGTTTGAAGCCTGAAATGTGACAAAAGGTCGCAAAGTTCAAGGGGGCCGAATACTTTCGCAAGGCACTGTAGTGCGGTTGACATATTTGATTGTGAGGAATTCTAAATAAGGTGAACAGAAGGACTTGAGTTCCTGCATGTTGTTATGATCACACCACTTCTCGTTAATCATAAGGCATACCCCCCCGCCCCTCTTCTTACCAGATGATGCTTGTTTCTGTTGGCGCGACGTGTGAAGAAACCAGCTGGCTGTACCGACTCCGATAGCGTGTCTGGAGTGAGCCATGTTTCCATGAAGCAAAGAACGTTTGTCTCTTATGTCTCTCTGGAATGCTACCCTTGCTCGGATTTCATCAACCTTGTTGTTAAGAGACTGGTCATTGGCGAGTAGTATGCTCGGGAGCGGTGTGCGATGTGCCCGTCTCCGGAGCCTGACCAGAAGACCTCTTCGTCTGCCCCTTTTACGGAGTCGTTGTTTTGGTTTGCCGGCTGGGATCCGATCCATTGTCCTGGGTGGTGGGCAAAACAGAGAATCCTCTTCGGGAAAGTCATATTCGTGGTCATAATGATGGTGAGTGTACGTTGCTCTTATATCCAGTCGTTCCTCCCGACTGTATGTAATAAAACCTAAGAATACCTGGGGTATTTTCTGAAATGTACCATATTAAATGATTGTATTTGCGCACACATTGATGTCAGACATGTACCTACCCTAATGCTCTGTTTCTGATGACTGGGATGAATGCAGGAGCATGACAAAGCATCCTCTTTTTGACTGATGACTGATATAACGGCATGTACGTAATATGCCTATCTGGCATTTATGATTATGATGGTCATAATGCTTCTTGACAGTGTCAAAAAATGCATTTTCGTAGGGTGCGTTCGTAAATTCACTCTGGCTATCTACTGCAATTTCAGAACGCTTTCGTCTGAGTGTGCCAGAGCGCAGAATAACTGATGAATTTACGAACGCTCAACACCAGTTGAATATGGCCATTGTCAGTAAATGTTGGCAAAAAAAAATAATTAAATTGTTGCCAGCAGCACAGTTACAGTCACCAACGCTCTGGACAACATGAAAACAGCCTAACCTGCTCTGCTAAGGCAAGTAAAATGGATAGTGAGGTGTTCTCTCATTTGTGTCTGGAAGTAGCTAGCCAATGTTAGCCAGTTAGCTTGGGTGCTTTACTGCCGTTGTGAGGTCAGAACGCTCAGATCAACCCTACTCCTCGGCCAGAGCGTCCAGTGCGCGCTCTGAACACTATGAGGGCGAAATGCTCTGAATTTACGAAATGACAATCTGACAAAGCTCTGAATTTACGAAAGCCCAGAGCACACTCTGGCACAACAGAATTTACGAACACACCCTTAGTCCAAGTAAAGTGATACAGGATGGTCATGTGTCATAAAGTGTAATTTAATCAAGTTATTTAAAATGATGGAAAACAATATGACTGTAAAGAATTCATTACAACAACAAAAAAGAATCAAACTTTAAAACAAATGGAAACATCTTGTCAGGGAAACAACACTTTTGAATAAATGTGGGTTTTGACACTTATTGTAGGTGTCATATCCAGCCATAAAATAATGCAATGTATGTTACAACAGGTGTAAATATACAGGTCATGACCTGGTGTAAAGTACTTAAGTAAAAATACTTAGGTACTACTTTAGTAGTTTTGGGGGGTATTTTGGGGGGTATTTGTACTTTATAGGTATTTGTACTACTTATATTATGGAAAACTTTAACATCACTGCATTCCTAAAGAAAATAATGTACTTTTTCCTCCATACATTTTCCCTGACACCCAAAAGTACTCGTTACTTTTTGAATGCTTAACATGACAGGAAAATAGTCTAATTCACACACTTATCAAGAGAACATCCTGGTCATCCCTCTGCCTCTGATCTGGCAGACTCACTAAACACATGCTCGTTTGTAAATTATGTCTGAGTGTTGGAGCGTGCCCCTGGCTTTATCTGTAAAAAAAAAAAATGTCTGGTTTGCTTAATATAAGGAATTTGAAATAATTTATACGTTTACCTTTGATACTTACATTAAGTATATTTAAAACTCAAAACTTTTAGACATTTTCTCAAGTAAGATTTTACTGGGTGACTTTCATTTTTACTTGAGTCATTTTCTATTAAGGTATCTTTAATTTCACTCAATAATGACAATTGGGTACTTTTTCCACCACTGGTAATGACAGTGTTAAGACCACATTATGACAGGTTATGTCAGCTGCGTGTCGAGTAAAGTTTTATCAAGATTAATGCTACCGCTATTCATGGCTTTATTATGTGTGCCTGTGTCGGTCACATATGCTACAGAAAAATTGCCATGTATGTATCCAATTTATTTATTCAGGCAAGTCCACATTATTCTCACATATTTTAGAATGTAATATACATTTGAATATCACTGCATTGGCAAGGCCTAAAAAGTGGCAATGGCCTATTTCTTTAAAAACATTTTTCACATGCTTTTATTTTGGGGGGTCTATATTAGGCCCTGTATGTACAATTATATAAATAATATACTTATATAACATTGAGGTCCTTGAAAATTACAATGAAGTGCTTGAAAAAGTCTTTGAATTTGACTTGCCAATGTCTGTATGAACCCTGCATAAAGGATGTATAGTCCTAGGCCCATGTTGTATAGGTGGAGTTATCAGCCAATTTACATATATTCCTCTAAGTACACATGTGTAATTGCATACAAATCCCTTTTATTTTCATTTCAAACCATTTTAAAATGTTGATCCCAATGTCACACATTGGCCACATTATTTATAGAAAAACCCATATGTGCAATCTATTAAACAAAGACGCATATTGCATATACCCACGAACATCCACAAACATCATCACAGCGGGAGCCACACAGCCATCTCTCCAGGACAGCGTGATGATGAGGTTATTAATGGAAACCCTGGGTCCTTCTGGTCAGAGGAAGTCAACAGCTTTTGGGAACGTGTGAATGTCCAAGTATTTACACCTCAGGGACAGGGGCCACTGCATCTGAGCCTCCAATGACAGAACAGTGCCAATACATCCTTTCTTAATTATGCACACAACAAGACAGCTGATTGAGCAACACAAAGGAGTGTCATATCTTGTAAAACATACAACTACTAGAGTTCAGTGAAAACTCATTTTCTACCGTCAATATAAATAACTTCGAGACTTGCACTCCCTTCTAAGATGTATAGCCTACTGCACAAACCTCATTGCTATAGAACTGTTTTTAATTGGTTTATGTTGCATAGGCTTACATTTTTTAAGTAATGTTTTTAACAAATCTGAGCGACCGAGCTCGGCTTCCTTATTGATCAGAATGTGATCTTGACTCGGAAAAGGTTTGTGACCGCTGGTATAGACTGCTTCTCCATGCACACAGCCAGCCACTGTGAGAGGTCACAGTCCATGAGCATAGCCCAGGTTTAGTCGACTGTAATGTTTCCCTGGTTGATAGGAGGTATTTGCTCATATTGTGGGAAAATGCAGAAGTGGACAGCAGCTGAGGACTGAGATGAGAACCTAATGAAAACATACATACAGAGGAAGACCAGAAGAGATACGAATTAGCCCTGGCCTTTTACAATGTACAGCTCATAGACGTAACCTGACTGACCACTGTACTATAGTACTGTACAACTGGCCATTCAAAACCCAGACCTTGTTTGTGAATTTGATTGTTTGTTTGTTTTTCATTTCCAACATCTCAACAGCCCAACTTTGAATAATGTAGTTCAATGGGATGAGTACACAGCCTACACCTGAAATAGAGGTTATGGAACATGGTTCCAGGGTGTAGCAAGGGCACTGCCGAGTTGCTCTGCAGGGCCTCTCACTCTAATCTGTCTACTACTGGCTCATGTAACCTTGGAGCTGAGTGGGATCAAAGGGACCAGGCAGAACAGGCTGTCTACAGCTTCCGGGGCCAAATTTATACCAGCGTGACCAGCATGGACTCACAGCCACACCCCATACTCTGACACCGGGACACCTGGATATGAGGCAAACTGGAGACAGAGGTAGGAACTGATTTGTTACTCACATCATCCTAAATTCAAGAAAAAATATATACTGATCATCACAGACATATGATAGTTTAAAGGTTGTGAAATTGTGGTTATGTTTTTCACCTGATTTGCAGACACACAAAAACAGGATTGGAAATGTACTATGATAAATAATTTGACCATGCTCTATCTGCATTCTGGTTTCCAACAAAAGGGCTGGTTAAGACATTCCTGTGTGTGGGACACAGACCATTCCCATGGGGAACCTCTGGGTGCCCTTTACACAGACCGACTACAACCTACAACTGTAGTCACATTTCAGAAAGGACTCAACCACCTCAGGTTCACACAAATTAATTTCCAATTATGTGTGAGAGTCAGTTCCACAAGAACCTATCGTGAAGGTTAAGCCGCGCTGCAACTACCAGTATAGAGTTACAGAGACAGTGGCACACCAACGCAGGAACATACATACTCTGATCATTCACACACACACACACACAGCGCAGCACATGGGACGTGGGAAGGGCAGAACTGTAAATGTGATACTGGTCCGCACCTCCAGGTTTGTGGACGGAAGCTGGAGATCTTAAACCTGTGTGAGCCACAGACAGAGGGGTGGGTGTGGGAGCAGAGGGGTGCAATACTCTCTTTTCAAATTCAGGGGCACTGAATCAGGACTCTCCGCCTCTTTCCCCTTATGTGGACATATCCTAGCAACGTTGTCCCAAACACAAGGGCATTTGATTTGATTTATTAGGATCCCCAATAGCCAACGCTAATGGCGACAGCTAGTCTTACTGGGTTCTGACACATACTAAAAAAGACATTACAGACAAAATGCTTTACAATTTACATACACTACATGTTGATGTTTATAAATGTATCTATCAGTTATGCATACATGTCAGTACATACACATAACAAGTAGGTCACATGGGGGAGAGGCGTTGTGCAGTGAGTTGTTGCTTTATTTGTTTTTTGAACAAGGTTTGCTGTTCACATGGAAGGGAGTTCCATGCACGCATGGCTCTGTATAATACTGTACATTTCCTTGAATTTGTTCTGGACCTGGGGACTGTGAAAAGACCCCTAGTGGCATGTCTGGTGGGGTAAGTGTGTGTGTGTCAGTGCTCTGTGTAAGTTCACTATGCAAACAATTTGTAATTTCCCCCCCAAAATATGTTTCTTGGAAATACAAGAAGTGACACAGAGAGAGACTGGTATGCATACTATTAATATTATCCCTCTGATTACAATGAAGAACAAGACGTGCCGCTCTGTTCTGGGCCAGCTGCAGCTTAACTTGGTATTTCTTTGCAGCACTTGACCATATGACTAGACAATAATCAAGATAAGATAAAACTAGAGCCTGCAGAACCTGCTTTTTTGAGTGTGGTGTCAAAAAATCAGAGAATCTCTTTATTACAGACAGTCCTCTCCCCATCTTTACAACCATTGAATCTATATACATTTTGACCATGACAGTTTACAATCTAAGGTAACACCAAGTAATTTAGTCTCTTCAATATGTTCAACAGCCACACCATTCATTACCAAAATCAGCTGAGTTCTAGAATGTAGGTAATGATTTGTACCAAATCACTGACAACAACTATTTGTTTTGGGTTTCAGTGACTTCATAAGCTGTGGTTGCTGATATGTATATGGTTGAATCACCAACATATATGGACACACATGCTTTGTTTAATGCCAGTGGAAGGTCACTGTAAAAAATAGAAGAGGGCTTGAAACCTGCCCTGCGGTACACCACACTTCACATGTTTGACATTAGACAAGCTTCCATTAAAGAAAGCCCTTTGAGTTATTTTAGATAGATAGCTTTGAATCCACGATATGGCAGAGGTTGAAAAGCCATACCACAAGTTATCTCAACAGGTTATGGTCAATAATATCAAAGGCTGCACTGAAATCTAACAGTATAGCTGCCACAATCTTCTTCTTACCAATTTTTTTCAACCAATCATCAGTAATTTGTGTCAGGGCAGTACATGTTGAGCGCCCTTCTCTATAGCATGCTGAAAGTCTGATGTTAATTTGTTTACAGAGAAATATAATTGGATTTGGTCAAACACCATTTTTTCCAACAGTATTCTAAGAGCTGGCAGCTAGCTGAAAGGGCAGGGATTACACAGGGATGATGCTCATCTGTGATATTATTAAGAGGTCGCCGAAGAGGACGCTGACGTATACATGCTCCTAACCAACTGTGCTATTTTGTCAGTTTTTTAGCGTTTGTTTGTAACCATTTTTTAAACTTATTTTGTACATAATGTTGCTGCTACCGTCACTTCTGGACATCAGAACAAAGATAACTCACCTCATACTGGAAGAAGCTTTTTCCTTTGACAAGTCCGCCGAGAAGGATATACTAATTTCCCGGAAACAGGCCCAAATCCCCGTCATTTGCGTGAAGAAAAGACGGAAGAAAAGGGGAAAAGGGGCTCCCACTGTCAAACTCCCACTGTCATCCGTTCTATTGGCTATTGTGCAATAATTTGAAAATAAAATGTAGGACCTACAATTAAGATGATCCTACCAACGGGACATTAAAAACTGTAATATCTTGTGTTTCACCGAGTTGTGGCTGAACGACATGGATAATATAGAGCTGGTGGGATTTTCCATGCACCAGCAGAACAGAGAAGCTACGTCTGGCAAGACGAGGGGTGGGGGTGTGTCTATTGTCTATAACAGGTGGGGCGCGATGTCTAATATTAAAGAAGTCTCAAGGTATTGCTCGCCTGAGATAGAGTACCTTATGACAAGCTGTAGACCACACTACCAAGAGAGTTATCATCTATATTATTCGTAGCTGTCTATTTACCACCACAGACCGACAGTGGCACTAACACCGCACTCAACCAACTCTATAAGGCCATAAGCAAAAAAAGAAAATGCTAATCCAGAAGCGGCACTCCTAGTGGTCGGGGACTTTAATACAGGCAAACTTAAATCAGTTTTACTAAATTTTTATCAGCATGTCACATGTGCAACCAGAGGGGAAAATAACTCTAGACCAACTTTACTCCACACACAGAGATGCATACAAAGCTCTCCCCCTGCTCTCCATTTGGCAAATCTGACCATAATTTTATCGCCCTGATTCCTGCTTACAAGCAAAAACTGAAGCAGGAAGTACCAGTGAACTGAAGCAGGAAGTACTCGCTCAATATGGATAGGTGATCAGATGACGCGGATGCTACGCTACAGGACTGTTTTGCTAGCACAGACTGGAATATGTTCCGGGATTCATCCAATGGGAATGAGGAGTATACCACCTCAGTCATCAATTTCATCAATAAGTACATCGACGACGTAGTCCCCACAGTGACCGTACGTACATATCTCAACCAGAAGCCATGGATTACAGGCAAAATCCGCATCGAGCTAAAGGCTCAAGCTGCTGCTTTCAAGGAGTGGGATACTAATCCGGACACTTATAAGAAATCCTGCTATGCCCTCAGACGAACCATCAAACAAGCAAAGTTTCAATAACAGATTAAGATTGAATCCTACTACACCGGCTCTGACGCTCGGCGGACGTGGCATGGCATGAAAACTATTACGGACCACAAAGGGAAACCCAGATGTGAGCTGCCCAGTGACACGAGCCTACCAGATGAGCTAAATACCTTTTATGCTCACTTCGAGCCAAGCAACACTTAAGCATGCACAAGAGCACCAGCTGTTCTGGATAACTGTGTGATAATGTTCTCGGTAGCTGATGTGATTAAGACCTTTAAACAGGTCAACATTCACAAAGACGGATTACCAGGACGTGTACTCAAAGCATGCGCGGACCAACTGGCGAGTGTCTTCACTGACATTTTCAGACTCTCTCTGACAGTCTGTAATACCTACATGTTTCAAGCAGACCATCATAGTCCCTGTGCCCAAGGAAGGTAACCTGCCTAAATGATTACTGCCTCGTAGCACTCACATCGGTAGCCATAAAGTGCTTTGAAAGGCTGGTCATGGCTCAAATCAACAGCATCCTCCCGGTTACCCTAGACCCACTCCAATTCTCTCATACCACCCCAACAGATCCACAGATGATGCAATCCCAATCGCACACCTCACTGCCCTGTTCCACCTGGACAAAAGGAACACCTATGTAAAAATGCTGTTGACTACAGCTCAGCATTCAACACCAATATGCCCACAAAGCTCATCACTAAGCTAAGGACCCTGGGACTAAACACCTCCCTCTGCAACTGGATCCTGGACTTCCTGGCGGGCCACCCCCAGGTGGTAAGGGTAGGCAACAACACGCCTGCCACACTGATCCTCAACACTGGGGCCCCTCAGGGGTGTGTACTTAGTCCCCTCCTGTACTCCCTGTTCTCCCACGACTGCGTGGCCAATCACGACTCCAACACCATCATTAAGTTTGTTGATGACACAACAGTGGTAGGCCTGATCACCGACAACGATGAGACAGCCTGTAGGGTTGGAGGTCAGAAAACTGTCAGTGTGGTGCCAGGACAACAACCTCTCAATCAATGTGAGCAAGACAAAGAAACTGATCGTGGAATATAGGAAAAGGTGGGCCAAACAGGCCCTGTTTAACATTGACTGGACTGTAGTGGAGGGGGCTGAGAGTTTCAAGTTCCTTGGTGTCCAGATCAACAAACTGTCATGGTCCAAACACACCAAGACAGTTGCCAAGAGGGCACAACAAAACCTATTTCCCCTCAGGAGACTGAAAAGATTTGGCATGGGTCCCCAGATCCTCAAAAAGTTTACATCTGCACCATCGAGAGCATCCTGACCGGTTGCATCACCGCCTGGAATGGCAACTGCTTGGCATCTGACCTAAGGCACTACAGAGGGTAGTGCGAACAACCCAGTATATCACTGGGGCCAAGCTTTCTGCTATCCAGGACCTATATAAAAGGCGGTGTCAGAGGAAAGACCATTAAATTGTCAGAGACTCCAGTCACCCAAGTCATAAACTTTTCTCTGTTACTGCACGGCAAGCGGTACCGGAACGCCAATCTGGGACCAAAAGGCTCCTTAACAGCTTCACCCCCAATCCATAAGACTGCTGAACAATTAATCAAATGGTCACCAGACTATTTACATTGACACCCCCCACCTCCATTTGTATTGTACACTGCTGCTACTCACTGTTTATTATCTATGCATAGCCACTTCACCCCTACCTACATGTACAAATTACCTCAACTAATACCTGTACCCCTGCACATTGACTCGGTACCAGTACCCCCTGTATATAGCCTCGTTATTGTTATTTTAATGTGTTATTTTAGTACTTTTTATAATTTTTTACTTTAGTTGCTAAATATTTTCTTACCTCTTTTTGAACAGAACTGTTGGTTACGGGCTTGTAAATAAACATTTCACGGTAAGGTCTACACTTGTTGCATTCGGGGCATGTGACAAATAAAGTTTGATTTGATTGGATGTGATAGGTGCACACTAGCAGCCTGGACAAGAGGGCATACAGGTCATCAAGCACCATAACTGACTACTGACTCCCAAGACTGCTATCCTGTCTCCTGTCCTGGCCATATTGTCCAGCCATGCAACAGGCTCCTTAATGGGACAGATTGAAGGGGACAGCCTAGGTCTCTGCAGTGCTGACCCTACATGCCCTGCCTGTACCCCTATACCCACCCGCACCTGCCACATTGGACAAACACACCCTGGTCATAAACGTTTGAACTTGGCAGATTCTAAATGGCAAGATCAGGGGCATGTTTCGGCACTGCCTGGCAGGGTTGTGTTAGTTAGTCTGTCCAATCTACTCTAACCTCTGGGGGTTTCTATAAGTAGTGCTTAGTTGCCTGGGTACACGTGTGGTCTTTGCTGGTGGGCAGGGGGTGGAGGTATGTAGATTTGTATAGGTTCTGCAAAAGCCAAAACCTTAAGGTAACAAAAGCTGCTGAATGGTCATTATGTGTTACCTCTCAGTCCGAGAGTAAAAATTAGGTTCAGATGTAACTCATGAATCTCATTTATAACTATTAGTGTCCAGCACCTTTACGTCAATCTAAGTAACATAATTTTAAAAACTCCCATCAAAATCCAGTATAAGTCTCAATCCACTGCATCCGCCTATTTGGGCCTTCCGCATCTGTGGTGGAAGGTGACAGAGCTAATGCATTGTTTGTCAGACCAGGAGACATCCCGAAAAGTGGTCTTCTCACAAAAACGTCTGTAGCGGCTGAACAATTTGGCCTACAAACATTTTGCTCTACGACCCCCACAAGTGTCACTGGACTCGTCTGAAGTTAACCCATACAAATGAATGGAAGTATTCAGGCAGTTTTGAGTGAACAAAAATAATGGGTTAAACATACAGTACCAGTCAAAAGTTTGGACACACTTACTCATTCAAGGGTTTTTCTTTATTTTTACTATTTTCTACATTGTATAATAATAGTGAAGATGTCCACGCTATGAAATAACACATGGAATCATGCAGTAACCAAAATCTATTTTATGTTTATATTCTTCAAAGGAGCCACTCTTTGCCTTGATGACAGCTTTGCACACTCTTGGCATTCTCTCAACCATCTTCATGAGGTAATCACCTGGAATGCATTGCAATTAACAGGAGTGTCTTGTTAAAAGTAAATTTGTGGAATTTCTTTCCTCCTTAATGCACTTGAGCCAATCAGTTGTGTTGTGACATGGTATGGGTGGTATAGAGAAGATAGCCCCATTCCATAAAAGACCAAGTCCATATGATGGCAAGAACAGCTCAAATAAGCAAAGAGAAACAACAGTCCATCATTACTTTAAGACATGAAGGTCAGTCAATGAGGAAAATTTCAAGAACTTTGAAAGTTTCTTCAAGTGCAGTCGCTTTCTTATATTTCCTATAGGACAGACACTTCAAAACTTTATTCCTTGTCTTTTTTCCATTTAAATATTATTATTTTTATACATAAACAGGTCCTCAAATTCAAATATCTAAATGATCCATGGTATGACATCTTAAAGCAATTCTTAAAACAATTCGGGTAGGGTCCATTTTGGAACGAGTTCAACTCTTTGGTCCCGAGACGACCTCGAGCACAAATGTATCTTCTGCTTGGATAGTTCCATCTACTTTAAATGACTATATTTGATTGTGTTGACAACCAAACACAATTCAATGTCACTAAATATCAAATATGCAATCAACCAGAGCTTGAAATCCTAGGCCTATTGTATTGTCTATTTTTTTTATTATTCTGGTTTGAATTCAATCATTTGCTGTTGATGACTTTGCAAACGCTACACTAAATAAGCCTACATAGCATCATTGATGATTGATAAAGTATGTTTAAATTTAATTTGTTCTGTTAAACCTACCGTTCAGAATGACTTTGATAGCAGCCGTGAATCTATTTCATTTTTATGTGGAGATCTCTCAACAATCATTCTCACGGTTAGACATTGGTAATAGTCAATGACAAATATCATAGTTAAAAACCTTGGATGCGAGACCAAGGGGTAGCTGTAGACAGATCAATTCTCCAGTAGGAGGTGCTGCCCAGTCTATAACTATTTTCTGATAGTAGATATAACATTGAAAATCTGACATTGCTTTAAAAGTACAAATTCAACATATTTTATACAAAGTTTGTCTATGTTCAAATTTGGCTACCATGATGACATAGTCCTGTCATTGAAATTTCACCCTCAAAACAACAATTTACATTGATAACTTTTTCAAATCCAATGTATTTTCCACCTAGATTCCACGTCACAATATGTTGACAAATGACATTGAAACAACGTTGATTTAACCAGTTTGTCCCCAGTAGACAGACACATGCTCATCGCTCACATGGAGGGCTCCAAACAAAAGACAATTGAAAAAATTACAAAACTTGTAAATGACGGTATGAAATAAAACAAAACTTGTTTCTCACAAGTGTAGTAGGTTGTGAACTATGCAAACAATGTTTCCACTTCGAGAATGAGAACAGTAAATGACTGTAATTAATACATGCATTAACAGAAATTAATGAAACCAAATGACAGGGATTAACGGTAAATGTACTACTGGTGACATACTACTGGTGACGGGGAATTGATAAAAATACACAATCAAATGACAAACAATTTACACAAATGAAACAATTAATGTGCAAGAATTGTTGGGAGACAGCTGAGCGCATACTGGAGAGCTGAGTGTATTCTGGAGAGAGATGTGTCTATATCCTCGCCACCCACCCTCCCCTTCTTGTCTCAACATTTAAAATTATATTCAAGACACATTATCTTCACATGTATTTTAGATGATTTTCACTGACAGCCTCAACTCAATAATCAGCTAGGCCTATTGTCAAGCGCGCTGCCCAAATTGTGGACTTCCCAAAAAGGCATAGGCCTACACTCATGTGATTTTAAACAATGCGCAATGTATTTTTTTTAAGAAGCTAATGACCCTCTGGTGTTAAGTCAGGCTCTCTGGTGAAATATGTTTGAAAAGACAGGTGGAATTGTATCATTTTCGCAAATGTATTTCAATTTACTTTCAGACACAGTAGCTGGTATTCAGAGCTTGAATAGCCACAATTTTTAGTCTTCAGTCTTTTTTTCAGTTATCAGGCCTATAAAGCCAATACAACTGCCTGTTTTACAAATGGTAGGCTTCCACATGGATAGTGCATTGCAGGCCAACATTGACCTAGGCTACTATTGTACTTTGCAGGGATAGGAGCGGGGCAGCAAATGTTTTGTCTTGTCTAGGGCGGCATATCGGCCAGGACCGAAGCTGCTCAGAGGACACTGTCCACATCACTCACTTACATCATCTGTCTCTTTTCAGCAGGGATAAAACTCCAAGAAAGCCTCCCTTTCTGAGAGGACAGGGACCAGCCACTCTCTCTGTGAAAAGCAGAGCAGGACAAACCCACTATTCTTCACACCCATTCAAGACACCTCGTTAGAGACAGATTGATTTCAAATGGTAACACATCTCCAGGGATACTCAGTGAATGTAAACATTTTTCCCTCCCTTTCATTCATTGGTTCAAAACAAGACATACTGTGTATTCTCTACTCTAAATGGGAGAGAGAGAGCGAGTGAAAGAGAGAGAGCGAGAGAGAGAGAGCGAAGCGGAGGCAGACATCGAGAAACAGAGACAAAGAGATAGAGCAGAGGTCAAGTTCTCTTTCTCTGAGAGATTATTTGCTTAATGTGAGGCCTGACTAAATGTTTGCTTTAAAAGCCAATATCCAATACCACTGAAGTGGTTCTTGGATTCTCTCAACAAAACATCATAGTTTTTTCTCATGTTGTATGATGGTCTAATATCATGCTACTACTGAATGTAATTTACTTGTTATTTTTATATAACTAGGCAAGTCAGTTAGGAACAAATTCTTATTTATAATGACGGCCTAACGGGGAACAGTGGGATAGCTTCCTTGTTCAGGGGAAGAGCAACAGATTTTTACCTTGTCAGCTCAGGGATTCGATCCATCAACCTTTTGGTTACTGGCCCAACACTCCAACCACTAGACTACCTGCAGCTGTAATAATGTAACATTTTTGCCTTTATCAGAACAAAATACTTTTGGCTGCGTGTCGGTTCAAAGCCCATTCAATGAGGTGAGACTGATTTTTAAGTAAATCAAAAGATGTAATTAAACCAAACAAAGTCGCAGTCACACTGACATGAAACATTGTTCATGGACTTCAGAATTGACCCCTTACTGAGGGGCACAGAGGGCCAAAGTGGTCCCAAGGCTTTACACAGTGAATCTGTCCTATCATCTCATTCTCCTGCCCCACATATCTATCTCCCTTACCCCTCCATCCTGCCCCTATCCTTACCCTGGAAGGCAGAGGCGTGGCCCACGATGAGGTACTTGAGCTCAAAGCTGTAGGAACGGATATTCTGGAGAGTCTCTCTGCGCACTGCTGCCTGGTAACTCTCCTCCATCTTGCGTGTGCAACACGACGGGCCTGCGTGCTTGCAGATCTGCAGCTCGCCATCTGGGAAAGAAGAGGAAAGCAAACTTGAGCATGACACAGACCTCAAATGTGAAAAACATCAACTAAGTGTGTTGGAAGCTTTGACCAAATGTGATTAATAATACTTACCCAAATAGTTGAGTAAATAAATGGTGCAAAGCATTGTTTCTCTACACCTCTTCTAGTTCTCATATATACCCACCCCCTGTATTCAAGTTCCCTTTGAGTTAGCAAAACTTCCTCTGCTACAATCTCATTTGGATGAGGTCCAGGGTGATTATACTGATTTATCTCCCATATGAAACTAATACACCAAGCTGGGATAGTGGAGCCAGAAATGAGAGTGAGAAAGAGCTTCAGAAATAGACTTTGGTTATCAGGCTGGCTGGACGTAGCTGAATCAAAGTCCAGATACAAAATCTCCAAGGGTGTAGAGAGGATGCAGAGGGAGTGATGCTCACCAGAGTTAACAACATGCTTACTTACAAACTCAACTGGGCCGAAGTCATTGCATGTGTCAATCATGAAGGAATTGTGGAAACAAATCTATCATGTAATTGATGACAGGTGACAGACTTACAGTACACTCGGAAAGACCCCTTGACTTTTTCCACATTTTGTTACGTTACAGCCTTATACTAAAATGGATTAAATAAAAATAAATCCTCAGCAATCTACACACAATACCCCATAATGACAACCCCCCCCAATTTGCAAATGTATTAAAAATGTAAAACTGAAATATTACAAGTATTCAGACCCCTTACTCAGTACCTTTTTGAAGCACCTTTGGCATTTTGAAGCACCTTTGGCATTTAAATGGTTTGATTGCTTTTAGGTGCTTGCCAAATAATAAGCTGATATATAACTGCAATGTTATTGATTGTGAATGTTAGTGCCAGTACATCCATATAATAAACTCAGTATTTGAAAAGAAAATAAACAAGAGATGGCCTCCCTTCACAGGGACTTACTTCCAATTCTTAGGATGCTCATTTAAAAAAAGATAAGCATCAACTACTACTACTTACTAGGCATATTTGCTTGAATCTGTCTCTAGACCTAGGCTACTGTAGTTACATTTTTATGATTGTGATTTATCAATTCCCTGTGGAAAATAAACGGGTACACAGCACGCACACGTGCAAAGTGGCTCCTGGACATTCTGCTGAGAAATTGTGTTAGGACCTACGAGTCAAGTGCGCACTAACCTGTTCCAGGTGCCTCGGGGACCCATTTCAACGGACCGATCTGGCGCAATTGAAACGCCGTTTTAACCTCATGGCAACTGTGCACTCCTGCACCTGAAGCTCGACATAGTACAACTGTCAGGTAAATCAACCAAAAGTCAACGCGTTGGAGTATTGTTTGGAACATCGCACCATTTCAATCAGATAGACAAATCAAGGTATCCTAGCAGTGGTATGGCCGTTTGTAAAAGTAGCCGAATAGGCTATTTAAGGAATACTATCCCAAAATAAATTCGCAATCCTTATCAACTGGATCGATCTGTTAGAATATCACATTTTGGGTCTTTTCAATAGAGCGCACGACGTTCCCTCTCTCAGTGAGCTTTCCAGTTCAAATCCATGTGCTTCAGAAAGTGAAACGCTGTTCTTTGGATACAGCTGAGCGCTCTCTCTCTCGCTCCCTCTCTCACCCACTCACCGCGCAAACCGGCCTACACTATCTTTGAAATTCTCGGTTTGAAACATCACACAAGATTGACTAACAGAAAAACGTTATTAAAGTGCAAAATTATATAGTGGGTTCATTGTTCATAGATGTTGGCTATTTCTTGTGCGATCATTTAAAACAATTACCACAGCAATTGGAGCTCGAATAACACATTGTTTTTCTTCTAATAACACAATGTATAGTCCTAATGATTGATTTATACTGTAAATGCTTCTCTAGCCTGCAGAGATGAATCTAAAACAGAACACCGCGTCCACCGTGTGGTCAGTCGTGGAATTAGGGATGTAAAAGCAGTTCTACCAACCGTAGCGCCGGATTGATATCATATTTATCTATGTATTAACTTGTGTTCGCTTTCATAGGTCAAAAATAAATGAAGATCTCAAATGTCTCTAGTAAATGTAAAATATCTGCCCCGTGTGAGGCTCGAACTCACGACCTTCAGATTATGAGACTGACGCGCTGCCTACTGCGCCAACGAGGCTCGTGTAATCAGGCGTTCACCGATATAAAGATGGAATTGTTTGAAGAATTCCATATATTTTGGATAATATATACATGGAAAACAATGCTGCTTCAGTGGTCCAAGAAAATAAACTACTGTACATTCATCAGTCAACCTATATGCCAATACACTTAGCTCAAGGAGAAAAACGGAATCACAGTAAGGTATACTGAAAAAAATATTAAAATGCAACATACAACAATTTCTATGATTTTACTGGGTTACAGTTCATATGAGGAAATAGTAATTAGGTCCTAATCTATGGATTTCACATGCAAGGGAATACAGATATGTCCCAGATACCTTTAAAAAAAATGGGCCTCACAATGGGCCTGCCTCAGGATCTCGTCAGAGTTTTTGTGCATTAAAAATTCCCATTGATAAATTCAATTCTGTTCGTTGTCCATTGTTTATGCCTGCCCATACCATAATCCCACCGCCACCATGGGGCAAACCGTTCACCCACACGACATCAAACACATGGTCTAAGGCCGATTTGGATGTACTGCCAAACTCTCTAAAACAACATTGAAAGTGGCTTATGGTAGAGAAATAAACATTCAATTCTCTCGCAACAGCTCTTGTGGATATTCCTGCACTCAGCATGCCAATTTCACACTCCCTCAAAATTTGAGACATCCGTGGCATTGTGTTGTGACAAAACTGCATATTATAGAATGGCTTTTTATTGTCCTCAGCACAAGGTGCACCTGTTGTAATGATCATGCTGTTTAATCAGCTTCTTGACATGTCACATTTGTCAGGTGGATGGATTATCTTGGCAAAGGAGAAATGCTCACTAACAGGGAGGTAAACAAATTTCTGCACAAAATTTTTGAGAAATTGCATATGGGATGTTTCTGGGATCTTTTATTTCAGCACATGAAACAAGGACCAACACTTTACTTACATGTTGCATTCGTATTTTTGTTCAGTGTATGTTCTTCAGAGAGATCAGACCAGGTAACATTACCTTTTTTTTTCTTGGTGTTGTGGTGGAATTTCTACCCTTAATCAATAATGAGGAGAGGCAAAATGAATAATCATTCAAAGTATTAATTTTATTAAAAGACTTGTTACAACAAGGAGACTGGTCGCCCCACCCTTGCGGGTGGTGGAGTGAGAGCCCACAGAGTGGACTTAGCTTCTGGGTTAAATACTATCTCAGGATAGGTGCAACTTCAGATATGACGAACAATGGTTCCAAACACTAACCTCACACATCCCGTGCCAGACCTTGGGCCCCAAATACACTTGTTTTGTTCAGTACTAAGAACTTGGGACATTTGTTGTTACTTTGTTCTTTCCCCTAGTTCAAGTTGGAAACTATCTCCCCCTTGGAGGAGACTGACACAGACACTGTGGAGACAAGTGATTGGTTCCCCATTACTCACGTCATCCCTTCGCATGGTATGCAATAAAGGCACACAGTTCACATATGGAAACAATGTTTCCTTCTGACCTCCTTTGCCATACTCCTTGCTGATATTCTGTATAGCAACAGGGACATGATAGATAAGGCTGACTTCTCCCCTCTCCAAGGTGACTGAGGCCCATGAGGGAGGAAGTGCAGCTGCCAACACCAGAGCCCGAAAGGAGATATTCTAATAACAGTTTCAACCGTTCAATCATGTAAGCATATTCTGCAGAAAGCTAAGGTAACTGAGCTAAACGACTACCGCCCCGTAGCACTCACTTCCGTCATCATGAAGTGCTTTGAGAGACTAGTCAAGGACCATATCACCTCCACCCTGCCTGACTCCCTAGACCCACTCCAATTTGCTTACCGCTCAAATAGGTCCACAGACGATGCAATCTCAACCACACTGCACACTGCCCTAACCCATCTGGACAAGAGGAATACCTATGTGAGAATGCTGTTCATCGACTACAGCTCGGCATTCAACACCATAGTACCCTCCAAGCTCGTCATCAAGCTCGAGACCCTGGGTCTCGACCCCGCCCTGTGCAACTGGGTACTGGACTTCCTGACGGGCCGCCCCAGGTGGTGAGGGTAGGTAACAACATCTCCTCCCCGCTGATCCTCAACACTGGGGCCCCACAAGGGTGCGTTCTGAGCCCTCTCCTGTACTCCCTGTTCACCCACGACTGCGTGGCCACGCACGCCTCCAACTCAATCATCAAGTTTGCGGACGACACAACAGTGGTAGGCTTGATTACCAACAACGACGAGACGGCCTACAGGGAGGAGGTGAGGGTCCTCGGAGTGTGGTGTCAGGAAAATAACCTCACACTCAACGTCAACAAAACTAAGGAGATGATTGTGGACTTCAGGAAACAGCAGAGGGAACACCCCTATCCACATCGATGGAACAGTAGTGGAGAGAGTAGCAAGTTTTAAGTTCCTCGGCATACACATCACAGACAAACTGAATTGGTCCACTCACACAGACAGCATCGTGAAGAAGGCGCAGCAGCGCCTCTTCAACCTCAGGAGGCTGAAGAAATTTGGCTTGTCACCAAAAGCACTCACAAACTTCTACAGAGGCACAATCGAGAGCATCCTGGCAGGCTGTCTCACCGCCTGGTACGGCAACTGCTCCGCCCTCAACAGTAAGGCTCTCCAGAGGGTAGTGAGGTCTGCACAACGCATCATCGGGGGCAAACTACCTGCCCTCCAGGACACCTACACCACCCGATGTTACAGGAAGGCCATAAAGATCATCAAGGACATCTACCACCCGAGCCACTGCCTGTTCACCCCGCTATCATCCAGAAGGCGAGGTCAGTACAGGTGCATCAAAGCTGGGACCGAGAGACTGAAAAACAGCTTCTAACTCAAGGCCATCAGACTGTTAAACAGCCACCACTAACATTGAGTGGCTGCTGCCTACACACTGACACTGACTCAACTCCAGCCACTTTAATAATGGGAATTGATGGGAAATGTTGTAAATATATCACTAGCCACTTTAAACAATGCTACCTTATATAATGTTACTTACCCTACATTATTCATCTCATATGCATACCTATATACTGTACTCTATATCATCGACTGCATCCTTATGTAATACATGTATCACTAGCCACTTTAACTATGCCACTTTGTTTACATACTCATCTCACATGTATATACTGTACTCGATACCATCTACTGTATCTTGCCTATGCTGCTCTGTACCATCACTCATTCATATATCCTTATGTACATATTATTTATCCCCTTACACTGTGTATAAGACAGTAGATTAGGAATTGTTAGTTAGATTACTTGTTGGTTATTACTGCATTGTCGGAACTAGAAGCACAAGCATTTCGCTACACTCGCATTAACATCTGCTAACCATGTGTATGTGACAAATAAATCTGTGTTACTTAGCTAATTCTGATTTCTCCACCACAATCTTTCCCCAGAAACAGGTTCCAAAACAGAACAATAGCTCTGTTACTCGTGTGCAGGATATAACCTTTAGTCTGTCCAGGATCAAGAGGAACCAGTCAGTTTCTGTCACATTCTCGGTTGAGTGCCCGGACATCATGGGTTCATTCTACACACACAGAACAGTTAGAACAGGCCTATATCTATGCGCGCACACACCTTTCTATGTTATATGAGTTACTTTTTAACAATCTCAAGCCCAATGTCTAGGCTTGAAGGATATCTTAGTACACAAGCATTATTAAGGTTTAACAGACATTTCCCTCAGGGTCAATAAACTATATCTTTGTTGTAAGTTACAGAAGTAATTTGCCCTTATTCCTGGGGCAAAGTAACTTTCCTGAATTGACCTCGAAAAGGGCAGTGTGTATTTTGGCAGGTGGTGTGGGATGAAAAGTCAGTGTTTCTGTATTGAGAAAAACACTTCTCCACGTTGTCACAATCACACAGACAGCAAACTGCCCAACAAGTCATACACTGTGTGAGAAGAACCAGCGAGGTGTAGTAGCTAGCATCTGTGAACCTAACTATGTCTGAACTTGATGTCTCCCTTGGTTACTTTCTTGCTGTTGTGGTGTTTGGTGTAGTCTTTAGAGTCCTTTTCAGAAAATGGCCTTGTTTGAGCTTTGCATCAGAGTTCACAACCTCATTTGTGCTGGTGGCATGCTGGCTGGAGGTGCAAACCATTATAGAGATTGGTGAGTGGGCAGAGGGACTGGGATCAGATGTTACTCTGACCATACGGTTTGTGGTGCTGCTGACCCATGGTGTGATCTGTACTGGAGCCACTGGAAACCCCTCCCTGACTCTGATGAATTTCCTGCTGCTGGAGACCCCTACTATGCACACTCTGCTGGCTTTGGCTGCTCAGTTCCTGGGGGCACACCTGGCCCTGATTGTAGCTGGCTACTACTGGGCAATGGAGCTCAATGACATGCACATAATTAAGAACCTGTTATTCAGGGAGTGCAGCACAGCCCTGCGTGTCTCCCTGGTGCAGGGGGTCTATTGTGAGTGTGTGTGTGCATTCATCTTTTATCTGATATACCTCAGCCTGAGATGTCGCGCTGCGTTGGTTCGGGTGCCTTTCTTAGCAGCTGTGCTCAGCCTTCTCTCCCATGCAGGTAAGTAGCCCACGATGACAACCATCGCGCCTCAAATATAGAAAGACATTTCAGTAGAGATAATCATTAAAGTTGCATAGGCCTATATGCTGTTTTCTTTGTGTTATATGTTTGTCGGAGCAAAATCTATTTCTGCATCCCATTTCGATAACTCATCTTTCTATGCATGTCAGCCAGTGGTTATACCTCAGCTTTCCTGAACCCCTCCCTGGCCTATGGCCTTACCTTCTACTGTCATGGGTTTACCTTTACGGAGTACTCAGTGGTCTACTGCCTTGGGCCCATTATTGGTAAGTCAAATCAGAAATTGTTCATTATATACAAACCCCTAATAAAAGTATACCAATAGAGAAAATGTAATTGCCAAAGGTAATGTGTGAAACAGGATTTATGCATAACAATGAGGCATAATTGCTTATCAAGCTGGTAATACAGATATCTTCTTTTCAGGAATGACCCTGGCCCTTCTCCTGTACATGGGTCACATCCCCAGGATTTTTGCGAAGAATCTGCTGTATTCCCAGAAGACCCACGTAGAGGTGCCAAAGGGGGACGGAGATGAAAAGAAAAAGTGAAAGAAAGACATCCACCTCAGCTGAGGCAATATAGGACATATGAGTGCATTAGGAACACACTACTCAATTTTGTTCCTATTGGGAGAAGATATTTCATTATGCACTGAGCATTATATTCAGCAGCCTATTCTCTCCTTAAGTTACTGACAAAAAAGGTGTAGGCTGTAGAACATCTGTACATTTATGATAGTACAAGTTACAACTCATATCGCCCGTGTTCTTACAGAAGTAATAAATCAATTAAAAATAAATGTTTATGAAAAGGACATTTAACATTGGTTGTCGTTCCTGAACTTCCTGTACACTGTGAGCACGTTGAGGTAGACTAAACATCAAATGTATTTTTAACCAACCTCAACCTCTCCCATTACAATGACAACCTGTTACATCATACCACTGATGTAACAGGTTGTCACTGGCAAAACAAATGAATCCTCATATTCAAACATTTATGATATAGTTGAAAATGTGGCAATGCCACACAAAGCAGCTATGTCCAGTTGTGAATGGGCTACTGAGGCCCCAGGGCTCAGGTTTTGGGCTTGGATGGAGGCACCTGGTGCTGGGTAGAGGAAGGCCCTGTGGAGGATAGCTGCGATATGGACCCATCTGCTTTCTCCTTCAACTCTTTAGTGGAGGGACCTTGTTCTGCAAAACAGAAAGGACAAAGGTTAAACACCATGGCCTCCCTCTGAGATGGATGAAAAGTGCCATAAAGAAACAGAAAACATTTTAGATTAAAATGTTACATGTGAAGCTGAATTTTAATACACCTGCATCTCAAATGACAGCCTAAACTCCCGATTCATCCTGTCTTTCCCCACATAGCTAAAGTTACAGATGCACAAAGATCATGCCCCCAAAACATGCTAACCTCTCACAATAACAGGGGAGGTTAGCATTTTTGGGGGGGGTATGATACTTATGCCTCAAACTCTCACTCATCATTATTCACAATTATCCATAATCATGTAACATCCACATTAACGTAGAGGTGTTCAGAAACATATCATAAATCTTATTTAGAACCAAAAATGACAATACATTTTCATTGGGCACAACAATCTGAAACACAACCAAAACAAACTACAAATGCATCCAACACGTTTGTAGTCACAAGCTTGATGTAGCCATTGCATGCTAGGAAAATGGGACCAAATACTACATTTAATACACTAAGTGAATTTGTCCAAATACTTATGACACTTTCAAATGGGGGGGGCTTCAGAAATAGTGCTTCCTAAACGATAAAGCAGATATGTATGAAAATACCCTCAAATAAAAAGTGACATTCTGTGCTGTCACCTCGTAACACATTTGATCTCTGAGTACAGCATTCAAAAGGCACTCGCACATCTGAGCAATCTCTTTGCAGCTGCATGGGGAAGGAAAAAGGAAACGGCACACTGCTCTTGGTAGTATCACTGATATTTAATAAGCTTACGTATCGGCCTCACGGCCTTCGTTAGAGCTTTTGTTCAATTTTTTAAATTAGCACCCTTATGTAGACCTAGCCCCACCCACATCCGTTCCACGTATGGAAATCTCAAAGTACAGCACAAAATTAAAAGTTTTAGCTTCACTGTCCAAATGAATATGTAGGAGAGTGTACATGACAGTACTTAGTTGTCCCCCCAATATGATACATAACTGCAATGTAGTGGAGTTGTTCCAGGGTAAATCACCTGGCTGTGATTGGTTCTCCAGCTGAGCCTCAGGCTGGTCCACCCACAGGCGATGCTCCGGATTGTTTAGGAACCTCTTGCACTGCCCACAGCGAAGACATCGCAGCACAGTCATGCGGTTTCTATGCTTAGTCCCTTGAGAGAAAAAAGCTTGAGTTACTCCACAATACAATATGTCACTTATGTAAAGACATTGGACTTCCACTCAGTACTTTCAAAATCTCATGAGGATGATACATACAGTGGGGCAAAAAAGTATTTAGTCAGCCACAAATTGTGCAAGTTCTCACACTTAAAAAGATGAGAGAGGCCAGTAATTTTCATCATAGGTCCACTTCAACTATGACAGACAAAATGAGGGGGAAAAAAAAATCACATTGTAGGATTTATGAATTTATTTGCAAATCTTGGCCCCAGTGATGTACTGGTTAGGTGGCCGTCTATTTAGTAAGATACTTGGCATATATATATATATATATATATATCATGTAGCATAAACAAAGTGACTTAGTCTTGCATGAATAAACTTACTTCTCTGTCTGGCTGTGGCAGTTACTCCTGGGACCAGCAAAGAGCAGCACTTCTTACATAATGTTCTTTTCACTGAGGGGTCTCTATAAAGACATTAATAACATTATAGTCATGCCCTAGTTGTCATCGTTTTAGCAGACATGTTTCAAACTTATTTCTGTCATGTATTCTAACATTACATGAACGTTACAACCTTTATTGATGCAAATGTAACACCATATGTTTTCTGACAAGAGTTTAATTAACGTTATATGATATTGTTAGTGTATGTTACCCACTGTCTCAGTACCAAACGTTTTGCGATTGTCTTCTGAGTGAAGCAGTAAAAACGAGCTAACTCCACATTCTCAGAGGTTTGAGCCAAAACACAGTGTGCAGCCTGCAAGAAATCAATGTCATATTAAAGAATTCTGAGAATATTAGTTATAAAGCCAAAGGTATCGCTGGATTACTAGAAATCAAGAAAACGTACCTGATACAGGAAGTTCAGTCTTTGAAAAGCCTCCTTGTCTTTCACGTTTCCTGCCATTGCATGGATGTGGATTGCTATGCTAAATTAGCCAGCTAACGTTACTAAGTATGTAACGTCAACGTTAGGCTAGCTATTTTAGCTAACGTTATATGTATCACCCGATTGCTAAATTACTACCCTATTAAACAATGTTCTACGCAAGCAACAGGTGTGCCCTCAAACTCGTCTAGCTTCATTAGCTACTAACATTCGTTTGCTAAATCTAAGCAGTTGCTAAATCCTCTGACTACTGATCAGCCTCTGAACGAACTCTGGCATGATAGATCTGACACTATGGAGACCTGAATGGCACAGATTTAGCAGGTAGGACATGTCCTTTCAAATCACAATTTTAACCTCGCATATTAAGAAGTAATTAATTCCCTGTGATCAATTTAACACCAGACAATATACTTTTTTTCAGAGATTGACAATTACTAGCATATTCTTGTATAAAATAAAACCATGTTGGCCAGTACAGGGATTTAACCCACGACCTTGGCTTTATTAGCACACTCTCTAACCAACTGGGTAATCCTCATGTTTTACTATACCCGATATTCTCATGGCCATGATAATAACCAATTATACATATTTAAAAATCCATCCCGGTAAATAGTGACAAATCAATGGTGAACGTTTTTTTTTAATTAATACATTTCACTGCACATCCATAGTGAGAATCCGTCATCTATTGCCACATTCACGTGCTTGTCGGACATAGCTCTTTCACCATTTTAAAAGTAGTCAACGAGATGGGCCTTCCTATGAAGGAAGGATCACATGATTCCATCCAGGTCATCAGGAGGGATAAGCCAATGAATTATACTCTTGAGCAAACATTCCATAACTGTAGGTGGCGGTAAACCATCAACCTTGGCTTTATACCTGATCAAACAACATACTCTAACTGGCAGTATGCACCCTTTCAGTTTGTTTGCCAACTCATAGAAGTAGTAGAAAAATGAATTTGACTACTTCAAAATAGAGATGGCCTCAATGGCACTGGCTGTGAGCTCACAGACACCATAAATGGACATGTACGGATGATATCTTTAGCTATGTTTATCACATACGACCAGGGGTGCAAAAAGTACCCACTTTTCATAATTGAGTAGAAGTAGAGATACCTTAAAAGACAATGATTCAAGTAAAAGTCAGTCACCCAGTAAAACACTACTTGAGTAAAAGTTTTTCGTTTTAAATGTACTTAAGTATCAAAAGTAAAAGTATAAATCATTTAAAGTGTATTATATTAAGAAAACCAGACAACACGATATACTATTATTTATTTTTTAATTACAGCTAGCCAGGAGCACAGTTCAACACTCAGACAGAATTCACAAACTAAGCATGTTTAGTGAGTCTGCCAGATCAGAGGCTGTAGAGATGACCAGGGATGTTCTCTTGATAAGTGCGTGAATTAGACAATTTTCCTGTCCTGCTTAGCGTTCAAAATGTAACGAGTACAAAGTGCAAGTAAAAGTTGTCAAAAATATAAATAGTAAAGTAAAGATACCCCCCCAAAATATTTAAGTACTAGTTAAGTACTTTACACCACTGCATATGACTGGGAAAAATCCATTTGAACGGCCCTCCAACTGATAATTACTAGTGTGAAACTCCTCAATCATCCTTGAACTCCGACTTTTCCCTCCCACATGGCGACCGCTGACGTCACCTGCTAAGGAAATGACCTCGATAACAGCATTTTCTTGAGTTAAATTAAACTACAAAACATGTTTGTAAGCAATCTATTAATATAGTTTATGAACACTATCATTTGGTTACAAGCCTGATAGCTGTACTTTTAGTTGATGGTTGACACAGCTTTTTTTTGGCCATTAGCCAATCAGGCGTTTCGTAACGGATGCATCCAACTGGTATTTACAACTTCACAACTGGTGAATTCCCACCATCCACTTGGAGCTCAGGGATGATAGACGAGTTTCCCACTAGTTATTACAGTTGGAGGGCTGTTCAAATATATTTTTCCCAGTCATATGTAGTAGTGATGCGCGGGATGACTCTTATATCCTCGGAACCGACGGGTTTAGGGTCATTAAATATTGTGTGGCTGAAGGCTGGGTGGATGGCAGGCATGTTGAATAAAGAGAAACAATACCTTAAAAATGATCCATGAACGTATAATTCTTGTGAAATGTATATATGCTATATTAAGGTTTTTCTTTCATTATTTTAGACTATCTGGTAGTCTTGGGTATGACGCTATAAGCTTGGCACACCTGTATTTGGGGAGTTTCTCCCATTCTTCTCTGCAGATCCTCTCAAGCTCTGTCAGGTTGGATGGGGAATGTCACTGCACAGCTATTTTCAGGTCTCTCCAGAGATGTTCAATCGGTCTGGCTCTGGCTGGGCCACTCAAGGACATTGAGAAACTTGTCCCGATCAACTCCTGCATTGTCTTGGCTGTGTGCTTAGAATTGTTGTCTGTTGGAAGGTGAACATTCACCCCCAGTCTGAGGTTCTGAGCACTCTGGGGCAGGTTGTCATCAAGGATCTCTGTACGTTGCTCCATTCATCTTTCCCTCGATCCTGACTAGTTTACCAGTCTCTGCCTCTGAAAAACATCCACACACTATGATGCTGCCACCACCATGCTTCACCGTAGAGATGGTACCAGATTTCCTCCAGACCTGATGCTTGGCATTCAGGCCAAAGAGTTCAATCTTGGTTTCATCAAATCAAATCGTATTTGTCACATGTGACCGAATACAACACCTTACAATTAAATGCTTACTTACAAGCCCTTAACCAACAATGCTTTAAGAAGTTAAGAAAAAGTAAGTGTTAAGTAAAAATTTGAAAATAAAAGTAACAAATAAATAAACAGCAGCAATAAAATAACAATAGCGAGGCTACATACAGGTGGTACCGATACAGAGTCAATGTGCCGGGCACCGGTTGGAGGTAATTGAGGTAATATGTACATGTAGGTAGAATTAAAGTGATTATGCATATATAATAAACAGAGTAGCAGCACTATAAAAGAGGGGTTTGGGTAGCCCTTATGGCTTGGGGGTAGAAGCTGTTTAGAAGCCTTTTGGACCTAGACTTGGCGCTCCGGTACCAATTGCCGTGCGGTAGCAGAGAGAACAGTCTATGACTAGGGTGGCTGGAGTCTTTGACAATTTTTAGGGCCTTCCTCTGACACCGCCTGGTGTAGAGGTCCTGGATGGCAGGAAGCTTGGCTCCAGTGATGTGCTGGGCCGTACACACTACCCTCTGTTGTGCCTTGGGGGTCGGAGGCCGAGCAGTTGCCTTACCAGGCAGTGATGCAACCAGTCAGGATGCTCTCGATGGTTTAGCTGTAGAACCTTTTGAAGATCTGAGGACCCATGCCAAATCTTTTCAGTCTTTTGAGGGGAAATAGGTTTTGTCGTGCCCTCTTCATGACTGTCTTGTTGTGCTTAGACCATGATAGTTTGTTGGTGATGTGGACACCAAGGAACTTGAAGCTCTCAACCTGCTCAACTACAGCCCCGTTGATGAGAATGGGGCATGCTCAGTCCTCTTTTTCCTGTAGTCCACAATCATCTCCTTTGTCTTGATCATGTGGAGGGAGTGGTTGTTGTCCTGGCACCACACAGCCAGGTCTCTGACCTCCTCCCTATAGGCTGTCTCATCGTTGTCGGTGATCAGGCCTACCACTGTTGTGTCATCGGCAAACTTGATGATGGTGTTAGAGTCGTGCCTGGCCATGCAATCATGAGTGAACAGGGAGTACAGGATGGGACTGAGCACACACCCCTGAGGGGCCCCCATGTTGAGGATCAGCGTGGTGGATGTGTTGTTACCTACCCTTACCACCTGGGGGCGGACCGTCAGGAAGTCCAGGATCCAGTTGCAGAGGGAGGTGTTTAGTCCCAGGGTCCTTAGCTTAGTTATTAGCTTGGTTGGCACTATGGTGTTGAATGTTGAGCTGTAGTAAATTAATAGCATTCTCACATACAGTTGAAGTCGGAAGTTTACATACTCTTAGGTTGGAGTCATTAAAACTAATTATTCAACCACTCCACAAATTTCTTGTTAACAAACTATAGTTTGGCAAGTTGGTTAGGCCATCAACTTTATGCATGACACAAGTAATTTTTCCAACAATTGTTTACAGACAGATTATTTCACTTATAATACACTGTATCACAATTCCAGTGGGTCAGAAGTTTACATACACTAAGTTGACTGTGCTTTTAAACAGCTTGGAAAGTTCCAGAAAATGATGTCATGGCTTTAAAAGCTTCTGATAAGCTAATTGACATAATTTTAGTCAATTGAGGGTGTACCTGTGGATGTATTTCAAGGCCTACCTTCAAACTCAGTGCCTCTTTGCTTGACATTATGGGAAAATCAAAAGAAATCAGCCAAGACCTCAGAAAAGCAATTGTAGACCTCCACAAGTCTGGTTCATCCTTGGGAGTAATTTCCAAATGCCTGAAGGTACAAAAGTATCATTATCCACAGTAAAACGAGTCCTATATCGACATAACCTGAAAGGCCGCTCAGCAAGGAAGAAGCCACTGCTCCAAAACCGCCATAAAAAAGCCAGACTATGGTTTGCAGCTGCACATGGGGAGAAAGATCGTACTTTTTGGAGAAATGTCCTCTGGTCTGTTGAATCAAAAATAGAACTGTTTGGCCATAATGACCATCGTTATGTTTGGAGGAAAAAGTGGGAGGCTTGCAAGCCGAAGAACACCATCCCAACCGTGAAGCGTGGGGGTGGCAGCATCATGTTGTGGGGGTGCTTTGCTGCTGGAGCGACTGGTGCACTTCACAAAATAGATGGCTTCATGAGGATGGAAAATTATGTGGATATATTGAAGCAGTCAAGAAGTTAAAGCTTGTTCGCAAATGGGTCATCCAAATAGACAATGACCCCAAGCATACTTCCAAAGTTGTTGCAAAATGGCTTAAGGACAACAAAATCAAGGATTTGAAGTGGCCATCACAAAGCCCTGACCTCAATCCTATAGAAAATGTGTGGGCAGAACTGAAAAGGCATGTGCGAGCAAAGAGGCCTACAAACCTGACTCAGGTACACAGGCTGTGTCAGGAGGAATGGGCCAAAATTCACCCAACTTATTGTGGGAAGCTTGTGGAAGGTTACCCGAAACGTTTGACCAAATTTAAACAATTTGAAGGCAATGCTACCAAATACTAATTGAGTGTATGTAATCTTCTGACTCACTGGGAATGTGATGAAATGAAATAAAAGCTGAAATAAATCATTCTCTCTACTATCATTCTGACATCTCACATTCTTAAATAAAGTGGTGATCCTAACTGACCTAAGACAGGGAATTTTTTACTAGGATTTTAATGTCAGGAATCGTGGAAAAACTGAGTTGAAATCTATTTGGCTAAGTTGTATGTAAACTTCTGACTTCAACTGTAGGTGTTCCTGATGTGCAGCTGGGAAAGGACATTGTTGAGTGTAATAGATATTGCATCATCTTTGGATCTGCTGGGACGATATGCAAATATAGGTGGTTCTAGGTTTTCTGGGATAGTGGTGTGGATGTGAGCCATGACCATCCTTTCAAAGCACTTCATGGCTACAGACGTGAGGGCTACGAGTGGGTAGTCATTTAGGCAGGTTACCTTAGTGTTCTTGGGCACAGGGACTATGGTGGTCTGCTTGAAACATGTTGGTATTACAGACTCAGTCAGGGACAGGTTGAAAATGTCAGTGAAGACACTTGCCATTTGGTCAGCTCATGTGCAGAGTACACGCCCTGTGTCCTCAGACCAGAGAATCTTGTTTCTCATGGTCTGAGAGTCCTTTAGTTGCCTTTTGGCAAACTCCTAGCGGGCTTTCATGTGCCTTTAAAGGACATTTTACTTTGTGCATCTTGTCTTTGGTGTCATAAACAATCCTTGGTTTCTGCCTGTGCCTGGTAAAGACTTGAGGTGGTGCCATTATGACCTCCTCCTTTAGACTATTTGGCAGAAAGCCCAGAATATGTTCTTTAACCTCTCTGGGGTAGGGGGCAGTATTTTGACATCCGGAAGAAAAGCATGCCCAAAGTAAACTGCCTGTTACTCAGGCCCAGAGGCTAGGTTATGCATATAATTGGTAGATTTAGATAGAAAACACTCTAAAGTTTCTAAAACTGTTAAAAGTATGTCTGAGTATAATAAAACTGATATGGCAGGCGAAACCTAGAGTACAAACCACCCCCCCCAAAAAACAATATTTCAGCTTAGCACTATTTTCAATGGCTCGTACTATAATTATAAGCCCAAGTTGCAGTTCCTAGGGCTTCTACTAGATGTAGAAGAAAAAGAAACGCACACCTATTAAGACGAGGTGCTGGCTAGCGGAGTAGAAACTTGAAAATAAAAGAAAGCCGCACACTCTTGGAGCTCAGATGCAAAAATGTAATACCAACGTTTCGACAGCCAAGCTGTCTTCATCAGGGTATAATGGGTATAAGGGTATAATGTCAAATGTCATACAAAGAACAGCATACAAACAAATGGATAGCATACGATCATAGATTAATTTGACTATACAAGTTTACACACAATTACAATGGCAAAGTCACAATAATCACAAGAATGGCTTCAGATCAAAGTCTACGTTGAGACCGAAGGGCGCAAGGGTCTTTAAATTAATGATTCAGGCAGCCTCTCGTTTTAACAATAAATTATCAAGGTCACCCCCTCTCCTAGGGAGGGTGACATGTTCGATGCCAATATAACGCAGAGACGAAATAGAGTGGCCTGCCTCCAAGAAGTGGGCCGCAACTGGATAAGTCAAGTTTTTACACCTAATGGTGCTACGATGCTCTGAGATACGTACTTTTAATTCGTGCTTTGTTTTACCTACATAATTTTTACCACAAGGACAAGTTATAAGATAAATAACTGCCTTAGTGGAGCACGTAATAACACCTTTTATTGGGATCGATTTCCCTGTTTGTGGGTGTTTGAAGGATCTACATTTATAAATGCCATTGCATTGAGCACAGCCATTACATTTGTAATTTCCATCCAGTAGGGGCGCAAATAGACGGTGTTCAGGAATATCTTGGGGTGGTAAATCAGAGTGTACCAATTGGTCTCTGAGATTTCTGCCCCGCGAGAATACGACCAAGGGAAGGTCCTAAAACACATTACCGAGACTATCATCGGATTTTAGGATGTGCCAATGTTTGTGAACAATTCCCTTAATTTGTTCAGAGCACTTTGAATAGCGGGTAGTTAGAACGCAAGAATGCGTCTTTTTGCGAGACTGACCTTGAAAAAGGTCATGTCTCGTTTTGTTTTGAATTTTCTCAATGGCAATATTAATCTGATCATTCTTGTAGCGCCTCTCCTTGAACTTTCTTTGCGTCTCAGCCATATTTCTGTCGAAATCGGACTGTTTTTTGCAAATTCTTTTGATTCGACAGAATTGGCTGTAGAGCAAACTGTTTTTTAAGGGAAGTGGGTGACAACTATCAGCCCTCAACAAACTGTTACGATCAGTAGGTTTCCTGTAAAGATCCGTGTATAAAACATTATCTTCACACAAGATCAGAAGATCAAGAAAACTGATTAGACGTGTATCAAATTGCATAGTAAATCTCAGATGCTCAGAACAGGAGTTAGGAAAAGCATGGAACGCCTGGAGCTGTTTTGCATCACCCCTCCACAGAACAAAAATATCATCAATATACCGTTTCCAAATAATGATGTGAGGCAAGAAAACATTTTTGAGAGGATTGAAAATAGACTGTTTCTCCATGTGACCCACATACAAATTAGCATAGTTAGGAGCCATGGGGGATCCCATAGCAGTCCCTTTAATCTGAATAAAGAAGTAATTTAGAAACATGAAATAGTTATGGGTGAGTACTATTTCAGCCAATGTTACAATGCATGCACTGGAAGGTAGTTCATTTGGGTCACGTTGCAGAAGAAAATGTTCCATAGCTTCAATACTGCCCTCGTGTGGAATATTAGTGTATAATGACTCAACATCAAAAGTAACTAACAATGTATTCTCAGGGAGAGGATCAAGAGATTCAATGATAGAGATCATACTGCTGGTGTCCTTTACAAAGGAGGGTAGCTGTTCTGCGAGTGGTCTAATAAAAAAGTCAACAAAAGTAGATAGAGGGGCCGTTACTGCATCAATGCCCGCTACAATAGGGCGCCCTGGAGGTTGTGTAACATTCTTGTGTAATTTCGGCAAAGTATATAAAGTGGCAATTTTAGGGTGTTGAATAGCCAAAAAAAGCATGTTCTTTTTTTGGTTATCTGACCAGAACTTAAATACCCATCTCGGACAGACAGGATAGTATTCTGAAATTGGGAAGTGGGGTCACTTCTGAGTTTCTTGTAAAAGGTGTTGTCAAGCAGCTGTATATGACACTCATGTACATAAGCTGTCCTATCCATGAGTACAACCGACCCACCCTTATCAGCAGGACGAATAATGACTGACGTATCAGATTGTAAATCAAGCAAAGCTTGTTTTTCATTCTTGGGTAAATTATGGAAAGATTTGGATCCCTGTTTATTCTTAAGGAGAAGTCCAACATCATTTTCCACAAGTCTGCAATATGTCTCAATAGAGTTATTGCGATTGGCTGGAGGTATAAAATAACTCTTGCTTCTAAAAGGAGTCGGAGTATGTGTAGGAGAGCAACCTACTGGTTCAATAGAAGTGTCAGAATTAGGGGAGCTAAAGTATTCCCTTAAACGGATGTTTCTGAAAAACTTCAACATGTCTACCTTAACATCAAAATCGTTGCACTGAGTTCTAGGCACAAAAGATAACCCTTTATTAAGCAAAGAGACATGGGCAGGGCTCAATATCTTGCTTGATAAATTAAAGACACTCAGTCCCGTGGGTTCTGGGACCGTGTGAACGGTCTCCTCTGCCTCTGATATTCGTTTCTTCTTACCCCGTCGGGTGCGACATCTCGTCGATGCTCGTGCCTGCGGCCTCCTCCGCCCTTCCGTCCGTCCAGTCTCTCGTTGGATAAAAAAACTACCGCTGGAAGCCGATGAGGCGCTGGTTGTAGAGCGTTGATCAGACAAGGGTGGATAGAAGTAAGAGGCATCCCTCCTGCGTCTGAGAGGGGGAGCAGGACCTCTTGTCAGGGTTTCTCCAGAAGTAGACTTTACCATCGGCCTTGTCTTTTTTGTCTTGGTTGAATTTCTTGATTTTAAGTTCTTTTATTTCTGTAGACAACTTGTCCTGTAGCGCTTGGTTAGTTTTCATCAGTTCATTGAATATGCCATCATCATTAACAGCTGTTTGTAGAGCTGTGAGTTTGTCTTTAATCGTGTTATCCATTTCAATAAAATCCTTTTTCAACTGGTCAACAATTAATGTCTTTAAATCAATAGAGCATTTATTCAGGATGGCACACAAGTTTATTAGTAATGTTTGGGATGAATTTTGTATGCATTTTGATGGAGGGAAACTGAGTGGGTTAGTGACTGAAGCGCACCAGCTAAACTGAGTTTCTATGGATATAAAGAAGGACATTATCGAAACAAAAGGACCATTTGTGATATAACTGGGACCTTTTGGAGTGCCAACAGAAGAAGCAGTTATTATATTGTTATTTCTGACTTTTGTGTCACACCCTGCCTGGTTGAAATATGATGTTCATGTGTTTGTATGCATGGTGCAGTCCTCAGATAATCACATGGTTTGCTTTTGCTGTAGAGACTTTTTGAAATCTGACATGGTGGCTGGATTCACAAGAAGTTAAGCTTTATTTTGATGTTTAACACATGTATTTTCAAGAATGTTAAATATTTGAATTTAGTATTTTTGAATTTCGCGCTCTGCAATTTCACTGGATGTTGGCCAGGTGGGACGCTACCGTCCCACGTACCCGTAAGAAGTTAAATTAAGATAGGAGACAATGCCAGACACTGGCGAACTAACCCTATGAACTATGCCTATGCAACGTCTCTGTAACCAGTATATACAGGAACTAAACGGGACTGCCCCTTTAGAGCTCCTGGTTGACATGTGTACATATGGTGCATTGAGTTGATTGGAGTTTGCCAAAAGGCACCTAAAGACTCTCAGACCATGAGAAACAAGATTCTCTGGTCTGATGAAACCAAGATTTAACTCTTTGGCCTGAATGCCAAGCGTTACGTCTGGAGGAAACCTGGCACCATCCCTATGGTGAAGCATGGTGGTGGGAAGGTTTTTCAGCAGCAGGGACTAGGATACTAGTCAGGATCGAGGCAACGATGAATGGAGAAAGTACAGAGAGATCCTTGATGAAAACAGAGCGAAACTGCTCCAGAGCGCTCAGGACCTCAGATTGGGGCGAAGGTTCACCTTCCAACTGGACAACGACCCTAAGCACACAGCCAAAACAACACAGGACTGGCTTCGGGACAAGTCTCTGAATGTCCTTGAGTGGCCCAGCCAGAGTCCGGACTCAAACCTGATCGAACATTGCTGGAGAGACCTGAAAAAACGCTCCCCATCCAACCTGACAGAGCTTGAGATGATCTGCAGAGAAGAATGGGAGAAACTCCCCAAATACAGATGTGCCAAGCTTGTAGTGGCATTCCCAAGAAGACTCTTGGCTGTAATCGCTGTCAAAGGTGCTTCAACAAAGTACAGAGTAAAGGCTCTGAACACTTATGTAATTGTAACATTTTCTAAAAACCTGTTTTTGCTTTGTCATTATGGAGTGTTGTGTGTCGATTGATAATCAATTTTAGAATAAGGCTGTAACCTAACAAAATATGGAAAAAGTCAAGGGGTCTGAACACTTTTCTTAGGCACTGTACTTGCAATGTAACCTACATCCGTTGTTAAACTCAAGTGATGACTAGGTCCTTGAAGTTTTGTAACTTCACATGATTAAGTCTACGTCAATACAGAACTGAATGATTGATACCCTTTTTACTCTACACTGTTGATAGTAGTTGATGCCAAAGCTTATCACTGAATTTCCTACTACAAGGACTCGGTCAGATTGACAAAGTTCTGTGTTATATGAACACACACACATCAGTGATTGCCAGGGCGAGTAAACTGAGCAGTCGGGAAAAGTTAATATTGTGCATTTAGAATACAACAAAAAAGAAACAGCACAGCGACATGATCACACAGTTCACGCTTCACCTTTCAATCACACACACACACACACACACACACACACACACACACACACACACACACACACACACACACACACACACACACACACACACACACACACACACACATAGATACATTAGAATAATCATAAAGCTAACCTAAGGTAATTGGGCATCTATTTCAGGGGAGGAATGACATGCATGCTCTCTTCTCTGCTGAGATTGATCCAGCCCCAGCAGCGCAGCCCAGCACAAACATTGGTCCTCCCTACAGGCTGTCCTGCCTCACTCCCTTTTGACACCAGCTCCTGCCACAACAAAATAGGATTGCTCTGAAGAATACCTGCTGGATACAGGTAATTCAAATTATACTGTATCGCACACAAACTTATGTGTGCAGGCACTAACTTGTTTTGTCTCACACACAAACACACACTTGATTTAGGTTAGTCTATAGTAAAGGCTTTGTTATTAAAATAATATTGTGCCTCTCTTTCAGATTGGCCAAGCACACCTCTGCCAGCCACACCACCTCTGCCCTTGACAGCTTCTCCAATGGGCCCAACAAGAGATGAGGTTGCCTCTTCATCATGGATCATGGCTGATGGACAGAGCCCATTAGAGCTGCCAGTGATGTCCTACTGGCCAAGCACCACAGGGAGGAAGAGATCCTGAAGTGGGTGGATCTGCTTTGCTCTTAACACCAGCCCAGAGAAGCTCCTAGAGACACACAGCTGTGGCATTATGTTACTGCAGAGTGAAACGGTTAGTGTCACAGTCACGTCCCCTGCCACCTGCACTTACACAGCAGAAAGCCTCATCAATTCAAGGATACCATTTGAGGATGTTGCTGCCGCTGGCTTCTTTCAATGGGGGCTGGAGGCCTCGAAGCAGTGGTAGGCAGTGAGGAAGGAGCAAACTGAGGAAAGAAAATCCTCCGAGCAGCATCCCTCCGGCCATCTATACAGGTGCTGCCACCAGCAGCTGAAACAAGACCCCAACAGCCCTCACACACGCATACCAGCTTTCCATGAGTGGCAGGAAAATATCTAGTGTTCTCCCTGTACCTGGCACAGGGCATTGACAGGAGCTCAAACAGTCTGCCTTTTATGAGACTGAAAAGTAAAGCTGGATGGTGGAGAAGGGGGAGTGAATACAGACACACACAAATAAATAAAGAACTGAAAATCTATTTCCATTGATGGAAGTGGTTTGGACTTGTTTGATTTGTGTTTATTTCACAGGTACCATCTTAGAATAAGGCTGTAACCTAACAAAATGTGTAAAAAGTCAAGGGGTCTGAATACTTTCCGAATGCACTGTATTATTTTTGAGGGCTACTTTGTGTAAATGTTGCACAAAGACCAACATTTTATACTTATCATGGTGAATATGTCTTGTATTATGAACCAATTTCTATAGTTATTGTGTGAATAAGTTTGTTGTACAAAGGATTGTGCTCCAACATTATCATAACTATGGCTTTGATTTCATTAAAGTCAACCTCAAAGTAATCTTCTCTATGAGTTGCTTTAAAGTTTTCTTTATTAATAACATACATCTATTTGAAATTGTGCTATAACACTCATAAATATGCCTGATTTCATTCAATTAAACCACAACGTAATCTTCAATAGTTTTCTATATGGTCTTTTATGCATTAAAATGGCAAATGCAACATCCTCCAAATGCAAAACGTCCTCCATTCCAGGTGACTACCTCATGAAACTGGTTGAAAGACAAAGGGTGGCTACTTTGAAGAATATCAAATATATTTTGATTTGTTGAACACTTTTTTGGTTACTAGATGATTTCATATGTGTTATTTCATAGTTTTGATGTCTTCACTATTATTCTACAATGTAGAAAATAGTGAAAATAAAGACAAACCCTGGAATGAGTGTGTGTGTCCAAACGTTTGACTAGTACTGTATGTATACTAGGGATTCCTGTTAAATGTAAATTCGCCATTGCAGTAGTAGAATGGAGTGATTTCAGTGCCAACGGAAATTGTATTGGAATTCCATAATTTGTATTCGTATTATAAGACATTGAATTTTAATTCAATATTTTTGAATTTGTAATTGAATCATTGAATGCATAAATGTAACTTTTATATCATGATTTGAAACTGAATTAAATTAATTAAATGGAAATATAATTTCACTGTAATAATATTTATATATGGAGTTTAAATATATATGGTTATATATATGGTTATATTCATTTTATGTATATCAAGTTTACAAACTATAATTTCAAGTTGACTAAAGTTCGATAGATTCAACTTCTCAAATATATTCAGATTCAGTTTTCAGATTCAGTTTTCAGATTCAGTTCTCTAAATTCAAAACCAAAGACAACATCCTGATACTTTGCCAGGCAGAAAAGGTAGAGGAGAACAGATAGAATCAAACGCTCTCTGTGGTAAACATGAACATTCTTCCTAGAAATGTTGGACTTTTGGAACCGTTTTGGTTGTGAGTGATTATAGCCCACTTCTCGAAAGCTAAGACTCTCTGGGAAATGTACTTTCTGTTCCCCTCTATGATACTCAAAGGCCGCACACGACAAATTAGAATCGAGTGTTGCAAAACAAACTTAATTTTGGCCCCCATAAGATTAATTTTACACCAGATGGTGCAGCCTACCTATGTATTTTGCCTAGTGGCATGCACGGTTGGGGGGGTTGTTTTACAGTAACGTAATAGTATATGCTATTATATTCAGTTATGTAGAATACTATCATTATGTGATATTGCAGACATTGACCCAGCTTTGATCTAACGTTATTAAACAAGCGTCATTCGCCAGAGTAGCCTGTTCTCTAAGAGTAGACCAGAGACTGTGCTTAAAGTACTGAATACCATTTTTTTATTTAACCTTTATTTAAACCAGGTAGGCAAATTGAGAACATGTTCTCATTTACAATTACGACCTGGCCAAGATAAAGCAAAGCAGTTCGACACATACAACAACACAGAGTTACACATGGAGTAAAACAAACATACAGTCAATAATACAGTAGAAAAATAAGTATATATACCATGTGAGCAAATGAGGTGAGATAAGGGAGGTAAAGGCAAAAAAAGGCCATGGTGGCGAAGTAAATACAATATAACAAGTTAAACACTGGAATGGTAGATTTGCAAAAATAACGTGATCAGCACATGCACAGAAGATTTGGGATCTTTACTGCTGAGAAAAATAGGTCACAGAAAAGTCGGATTCGCAACCACTCCGTTGTTAATTTTCAGTCACTATTTTGACAAAACTTGTTTCCGCCCGGTTTCGAACCGGGGACCTTTCGCGTGTGAGGCGAACGTGATAACCACTACACTACGGAAACTGAAAGAGATTGCCAGAAATAGAATTAAAGAATCTCACCACGTGATGTGACAGCATGCGTAATATTATTTGAAAGATCTGTTGCTCTTTATATTGTATATTCTATATATTCTATTCTTTATGTTGTATATTCTATATATTCTATTCTTTATGTTGTATATTCTATTCTAATTCGCTTCGCCATTGTAGTATTTGAATGGAGTGATTTCAGTGCACAAATTCTTTGAATTCCATTACATTTTAATTTGTATTATAAGACATTGCATTTGAGTTCAATAATTGAATCACTGCATTCATCAATTTAACTTATATCCTGATGTGAAACTTAATTAAATTGCAATGTAATTTCAATGTAATAATGTTTATATTTGAGTTTAAAAATGGTATAAATTGCATTAATTTTCTGTGTATCAAGTTAACAATCTATCATTTCAAGGTGACTGAAGTTACATAGATTCAACTTCGAGAAGAATATATATATATATATATATATATATATTTATTTATATATTTTCAGATTCAGTTTTTAAATTCAGTTCTCTAAATTCCGATTCAAAACCAAAGACAACATCCTGGTACTTACCTAGCTAGAAAAAGTAGAGGAGAACAGAAGCTAGCGGTACCAATGGAGAGGTTTCTGAAGCCAATGTGGCCTATTGAATTCCTGAAAGCTAAGACTCTCTGGAACATGTACTTTCTGTTCCCCTCTATGATGCTCAAAGGCTGTGCAGGACATGTTAGAAGGGATTGTGACTAAAAACGCAATGTGGCCGCCATAAGAATAATTTTAGAGCAGATGGTATAGCCTACCTATGTATTTTGCCGTGAAAGGTTGACTTTTGGAAACATTTGAGAAAAATATGTTTCAGTAATGTAATACTATATGCAATCATATTTGGTTATGTTATGTAGAATACTATCATTATGTGATCTTGCAGACATTGATTCAGCCATGCACGCCACTGGAATAAAATGGAGCCGACAGAGAGGGCTGCCTTGCTTCTAGCTCTTAGGAAACTTAGCAGTATTTTTTTTTATGTATTATTTCTGACATTATTATCCCAGAATTTTTTTTGTGTTATTGCTTACAGCCGGGAATAACTAGTGGATATCAGAGCAGCTACTGTATAACTCACCAGCATTACGACCAGGAATACAACTTTCCCAAAGCAGATCCTTTGTTTGCACCCCACAGGGCAATTTAACTGATTCCAGAGGCCGAATTCAATTGCAATGTAATAATATTTATATATTGAGTTTGAATATGGTATATAATGCATTCATTTTCTGTGTATCAAGTTTAGAGACTATCATTTCAAGTTGACTAAAGTTTCATATATTCAACTTCTCAGATATATTCCGTTTTCAATTTCAGGTCTTTAAATTTAGATTCAAAACCAAAAGACAACATCCTGGTACTTTGCCAGCCCGAAAAGGTAGAGGGGGAAAAAGACAATGAAATGCTCTCTGTGGTAAACAGAAGCTATCGGTACCAATGTAGAGGTTTCTGAAGCCTAAGTGGCTCAGTTTAGATTCGATTTAGGTTCTGAATGAAAGTTGGAAATATGTATTTTCCGTATGTTTAAAATACATATTTTACAGAACGTCGAAAAAGCATATTTTACAGATGTTGAAAAATACGTGTTTTCTTGATGTTGAAATCAGACTCATTTTTGGTTCTGAATTCAATTTGAAACAAATACTTCATTTATAGACACCTATGTTTGGGCCAAATCAAAGCTGGTCCAGACCAGACAAAATCTGAAACAAACATAGACGTCTAAGATTGTTCGAAGATTTTTTTAAACCGAACTTTGGTGGAGTACTGCAGCTATGTTTCTCTCCAACAGCACCCTGGAGAGGCGCGATGGGAATTGGACAATCAACATATTTTGTGCCCCTGCCTTTGTCAAAGTGGGCACTGTTTATCACAGAGCAGCATCAGCGCTCAACTAAAAAGCTAAATATGTAACTGGTTGAGGGAAATTGTCATTGTTTTGGGGCAGAACTATGTGAGGTTTTATGTCTTGTTATTAGGTGTGCGTCATGGTTAGTTTACCCCAGAAAATAACGCCCTCGTCAATCTGCCGTCATAGGCTGCTACCGAATCCTGTCTAATTAGCGGGAACAAACTCTGGAACATGTACTTTGTTGGCCTCTATGGATGCTCAAAGGCTTCGAAGGACATGTTAGACGGGATGGCGACAACAAAAAAAACGTGATTTGGCCACCATAACAATATTTTTTTAGAGCAAACAGGTAGGCTAAACTATGTATTTTGCCTAGTGGTGTGAACCGTTGAGTTTTGGCCACTTGAGAGAAAAATGTAGGTGTGTTTTTGTCTTACAGTAACGTAATACTATGACATTTGGTTATGTTATGTAAAATAATATCATTATGTGATCTTGCAGACATTGACTCAGTTTTGATCTAACTTTCTAAAACATTTACATTACATTTACATTACATTTAAGTCATTTAGCAGACGCTCTTATCCAGAGCGACTTACAAATTGGTGAATTCACCTTCTGACATCCAGTGGAACAGCCACTTTACAATAGTGTATCTAAATCATTAAGGGGGGTGGGGGTGGTGAGAAGGATTACTTATCTTATCCTAGGTATTCCTTGAAGAGGTGGGGTTTCAGGTGTCTCCGGAAGGTGGTGATTGACTCCGCTGTCCTGGCGTCGTGAGGGAGTTTGTTCCACCATTGGGGGGCCAGAGCAGCGAACAGTTTTGACTGGGCTGAGCGGGAACTGTACTTCCTCAATGGTAGGGAGGCGAGCAGGCCAGAGGTGGATGAACGCAGTGCCCTTGCTTGGGTGTAGGGCCTGATCAGAGCCTGGAGGTACTGCGGTGCCGTTCCCCTCACAGCTCCGTAGGCAAGCACCATTTGCCAGAGTAGCCTGTTCTCTAAGAGTAATAGCGTGGTCCGCACATGCACAGAAGCTTTGGGTCACAGAAAAAAATCGGATCCGCAGCCACTCCGTTTTCAGTCATTGGTCCATTTTGACAAAACATGTTTCCGCCCGGTCTCGAACCGGGGACCTTTCGCGTGTGAGGCGAACGTGATAACCACTACACTACGGAAACTGAAAGTTGTTGCCAGAAAGAGAGTTAAAGAATCTCTCCACATGACAGCATGCATATCACAAATTTGAATAATATGTTACTCTTTATGTTGTATATTTCTATATTCTACGTAGACTATGGATTCTTGTTTAAAGTAAATTACTTTTGGACCAATCAAACAATTCGTTTCCCTGTTGTAGTATTTGAATGGAGTGATTTCAGTATCCAACAGAAATTGTATTTGAATTCAAAAAATAATAATTTGTAATGCCCAAATTGAATCATTAAATTCATAAATTGAACTTATATCATGATTTCAAACTGAATTAAATGGCAATGTAATTTCAATGTAATAATATTTATATATTGAGTTTATATATATATATCATTTACATTTAAGTCATTTAGCAGACGCTCTTATCCAGAGCGACTTACAAATTGGTGAATTCACCTTCTGACATCCAGTGGAACAGCCACTTTACAATAGTGCATCTAAATCATTAAGGGGGGGTGAGAAGGATTACTTATCCTATCCTAGGTATTCCTTGAAGAGGTGGGGTTTCAGGTGTCTCCGGAAGGTGGTGATTGACTCCGCTGTCCTGGCGTCGTGAGGGAGTTTGTTCCACCATTGGGGGCCAGAGCAGCGAACAGTTTTGACTGGGCTGAGCGGGAACTGTACTTCCTCAATGGTAGGGAGGCGAGCAGGCCAGAGGTGGATGAACGCAGTGCCCTTGCTTGGGTGTAGGGCCTGATCAGAGCCTGGAGGTACTGCGGTGCCGTTCCCTCACAGCTCCGTAGGCAAGCACCATGGTCTTGTAGCGGATGCGAGCTTCAACTGGAAGCCAGTGGAGAGAGCGGAGGAGCGGGGTGACGTGAGAGAACTTGGGAAGGTTGAACACCAGACGGGCTGCGGCGTTCTGGATGAGTTGTAGGGGTTTAATGGCACAGGCAGGGAGCCCAGCCAACAGCGAGTTGCAGTAATCCAGACGGGAGATGACAAGTGCCTGGATTAGGACCTGCGCCGCTTCCTGTGTGAGGCAGGGTCGTACTCTGCGGATGTTGTAGAGCATGAACCTACAGGAACGGGCCACCGCCATGATGTTGGTTGAGAACGACAGGGTGTTGTCCAGGATCACGCCAAGGTTCTTAGCGCTCTGGGAGGAGGACACAATGGAGTTGTCAACCGTGATGGCGAGATCATGGAACGGGCAGTCCTTCCCCGGGAGGAAGAGCAGCTCCGTCTTGCCGAGGTTCAGCTTGAGGTGGTGATCCGTCATCCACACTGATATGTCTGCCAGACATGCAGAGATGCGATTCGCCACCTGGTCATCAGAAGGGGGAAAGGAGAAGATTAATTGTGTGTCGTCTGCATAGCAATGATAGGAGAGACCATGTGAGGTTATGACAGAGCCAAGTGACTTGGTGTATAGCGAGAATAGGAGAGGGCCTAGAACAGAGCCCTGGGGGACACCAGTGGTGAGAGCGCGTGGCGAGGAGACAGATTCTCGCCACGCCACCTGGTAGGAGCGACCTGTCAGGTAGGACGCAATCCAAGCGTGGGCCGCGCCGGAGATGCCCAACTCGGAGAGGGTGGAGAGGAGGATCTGATGGTTCACAGTATCGAAGGCAGCCGATAGGTCTAGAAGGATGAGAGCAGAGGAGAGAGAGTTAGCTTTAGCAGTGCGGAGCGCCTCCGTGATGCAGAGAAGAGCAGTCTCAGTTGAATGACTAGTCTTGTAACCTGACTGATTTGGATCAAGAAGGTCATTCTGAGAGAGATAGCGGGAGAGCTGGCCAAGGACGGCACGTTCAAGAGTTTTGGAGAGAAAAGAAAGAAGGGATACTGGTCTGTAGTTGTTGACATCGGAGGGATCGAGTGTAGGTTTTTTCAGAAGGGGTGCAACTCTCGCTCTCTTGAAGACGGAAGGGACGTAGCCAGCGGTCAGGGATGAGTTGATGAGCGAGGTGAGGTAAGGGAGAAGGTCCCCGGAAATGGTCTGGAGAAGAGAGGAGGGGATAGGGTCAAGCGGGCAGGTTGTTGTATATATATATATATTCTGTTCCCCTCTATAACGCTCACTTGTGATTACATTTTCATTCGTCAGCGCCAATTGACAATACAAAATAACAATAGTTCAAAACAATAGTGACAAAATGTGCAACCTACGAATACTGTATTTATTTGTTTAATTTCAGACATTGGCCATAGCCTATGCTAACATTTACTTTTTGAAAAAATGTTTCCGCCCGGTCTCGAACCGGGGACCTTTCGCGTGTTAGGCGAACGTGATAACCACTACACTACGGAAACTGAACAGAGCAAGCATGAATAGTCTAAATAACCCTACTGCTCAAATAGCCTACTCAGTATCATACAATAGTTTATGTGTATCAAGATTTACTTCATACCTTTTAGACCTTCAGTACTGTTGAAAGTATGGATTATATCTCTTGCGCTTCGCGCAGTTCGAGCAGTAATAACAACAAAGTCACGTCGATGGGTGACATGACAGCGTGGGAGGACCTGCCCCACGGTTCATATAAAACTGTATGTCAGAGCGCACTGTCTCTTATTTCTACTCACAACGTTAGTTTAGCCCTATCGCGCAAATTGACTACTCCGCATCTTCCCAGGTCCAGGTAGGGTAAACAAGTTATTTGGCAGGTGCTGTCCAACTCCCGCCAGATTATAGTAACTCTCTACATTTACTGTGTATTGTGGTAGCGGTTGTAATACCAGTCAACGACTGAGGACCCGCACTCCTCCTCTCCATCCTCAAAGTGATGGCCTTGTGGAGCGCTTCAACAAAACGCTTGGACAGCAGCTGGCCATCGTCTCTTCCAAACACCAGCGTGACTGGGACAACCACCTGCCTATAGTCCTCATGGCATGCTGCTCCGCTGTCCAAGACCACCTCCTGCACGCCTGCCCTCCTCATGCTGGGGAGAGAGACCCGCACCCCTGCGGAGATGGCGTTTGGTCGGCCCCTGGATAGCCCTCATGTTCCCCCGGGGCCGGAGTATGCCCGGAGACTCCAGGACCGCCTAGAGACAGCCCACACCTTCGCCAGAGAGCAGCTGGTGAATGCAGGTGTGAGGCAGAAGAGGAACTACGACGTGCACACCCGGGGAAGGCACTTTGTGGCTGGGGAGCTGGTCTGGGTCTACAGCCCTCTAAGGAAAAACGGCAGATGCCCCAAATTGGACAGTCACTGGGTGGGACCTTGCAGTGTCCTGGAGAGGGTAGGGGAAGTCGTTTACCAAGTGCAGCTTTCTCCCAGGGGGAGAAAGGTGACACTGCACCGGGACAGGTTAGCCCCATACAGAGGGGCCTCTTATCCCCAAAACCCAGGGACCCCCACAATTCCACTCTCTGGCAATTACATCCTCCAGGCATCCACCCCCAGTTGCCGCAGACAAGGATCCAGACAGCCCACTCCCCCTGTCTCCCTCCCTGTGTCACCGCGTTGCCAGCCAGAAAAGGTAGAGGAGAACACGTATCAAACGCTCGCTCTGGTAAACAGAAACAAGCGGTACCAAGGGATGGGTTTCTGAAGACAATGTGGCCTTTTGACTTTATTTTCTTATCAATTTTGGACTTTTGGAACCGTTATTAGCTTTTATGACCCCATTCCCGAAAGCTAAGACTCTCCGGAGCATGTATGCTGCGGCTTCTGTACCCCTCTATAACGCTCACTTGTGATTACATTTTCATTCGTCAGCGCCAATTGACAATACAAAATAACAATAGTTCAAAACAATAGTGACAAAATGTGCAACCTACGAATACTGTATTTATTTGTTTAATTTCAGACATTTCAGAGTTTGTTCTGTTAGGTGACCTAAACTGGGATATGCTTAACACCCCGGCAGTCCTACAATCTAAGCTAGATGCCCTCAATCTCACACAAATCATCAAGGAACCCACCAGGTACAACCCTAACTCTGTAAGCAAGGGCACCCTCATAGACGTCATCCTGACCAACTGGCCTTCCAAATACACCTCCGCTGTCTTCAATCAGGATCTCAGCGACCACTGCCTCATTGCCTGTATCCACTACGGTGCCGCAGTCAAACGACCACCCCTCATCACTGTCAAACGCTCCCTAAAACACTTCTGTGAGCAGGCCTTTCTAATCGACCTGGCCCGGGTATCCTGGAAGGACATTGACCTCATTCCGTCAGTTGAGGATGCCTGGTCATTCTTTAAGAGTAATTTCCTCACCATTTTAGATAAGCATGCTCCGTTCAAAAAATGCAGAACTAAGAACAGATACAGCCCTTGGTTCACTCCAGACCTGACTGCCCTCGACCAGCACAAAAACATCCTGTGGCGGACTGCAATAGCATCGAACAGTCCCCGCGATATGCAACTGTTCAGGGAAGTCAGGAACCAATACACGCAGTCAGTCAGGAAAGCTAAGGCCAGCTTCTTCAGGCAGAAGTTTGCATCCTGTAGCTCCAACTCCAAAAAGTTCTGGGACACTGTGAAGTCCATGGAGAACAAGAGCACCTCCTCCCAGCTGCCCACTGCACTGAGGCTAGGGAACACGGTCACCACCGACACATCCATGATTATCGAAAACTACAACAAGCATTTCTCAACGGCTGGCCATGCCTTCCGCCTGGCTACTCCTACCTCGGCCAACAGCTCCGCCCCCCCCCGCAGCTCCTCGCCCAAGCCTCTCCAGGTTCTCCTTTATCCAAATCCAGATAGCAGATGTTCTGAAAGAGCTGCAACACCTGGACCCGTATAAATCAGCTGGGTTTGACAATCTGGACCCTCTATTTCTGAAACTATCCGCCGCCATTGTTGCAACCCCTATTACCAGCCTGTTCAACCTCTCTTTCATATCGTCTGAGATCCCCAAGCATTGGAAAGTTGCCGCAGTCATCCCCCTCTTCAAAGGGGGAGACACCCTGGACCCAAACTGTTACAGACCTATATCCATTCTGCCCTGCCTATCTAAGGTCTTCGAAAGCCAAGTCAACAAACAGGTCACTGACCATCTCGAATCCCACCGTACCTTCTCCGCTATGCAATCTGGTTTCCGAGCCGGTCACGGGTGCACCTCAGCCACACTCAAGGTACTAAACGACATCATAACCGCCATCGATAAAAGACAGTACTGTGCAGCCGTCTTCATCGACCTTGCCAAGGCTTTCGACTCTGTCAATCACCATATTCTTATCGGCAGACTCAGTAGCCTCGGTTTTTCGGATGACTGCCTTGCCTGGTTCACCAATTACTTTGCAAACAGAGTTCAGTGTGTCAAATCGGAGGGCATGCTGTCCGGTCCTCTGGCAGTCTCTATGGGGGTGCCACAGGGTTCAATTCTCGGGCCGACTCTTTTCTCTGTATATATCAATGATGTTGCTCTTGCTGCGGGCGAATCCCTGATTCACCTCTACGCAGACGACACCATTCTATATACTTTCGGCCCGTCATTGGACACTGTGCTGTCTAACCTCCAAACGAGCTTCAATGCCATACAACCCTCCTTCCGTGGCCTCCAACTGCTCTTAAACGCTAGTAAAACCAAATGCATGCTTTTCAACCGATCGCTGCCTGCACCCGCATGCCCGACTAGCATCACCACACTGGATGGTTCTGACCTTGAATATGTGGACACCTATAAGTACCTAGGTGTCTGGCTAGACTGCAAACTCTCCTTCCAGACCCATATCAAACATCTCCAATCGAAAATCAAATCAAGAGTCGGCTTTCTATTCCGTATCAAAGCCTCCTTCACTCATGCTGCCAAGCTTACCCTAGTAAAACTGACTATCCTACCGATCCTCGACTTCGGCGATGTCATCTACAAAATTGCTTCCAACACTCTTCTCAGCAAACTGGATGCAGTTTATCACAGTGCCATCCGTTTTGTCACTAAAGCATCTTATACTACCCACCACTGCGACTTGTATGCTCTAGTCGGCTGGCCCTCGCTACATATTCGTCGCAAGACCCACTGGCTCCAGGTCATCTACAAGGCCATGCTAGGTAAAGCTCTGCCTTATCTCAGTTCACTGGTCACGATGGCAACACCCATCCGTAGCACGTGCTCCAGCAGGTGTATCTCACTGATCATCCCTAAAGCCAACACCTCATTCGGCCGCCTTTCGTTCCAGTACTCTGCTGCCTGTGACTGGAACGATTTGCAAAAATCGCTGAAGTTGGAGACTTTTATCTCCCTCACCAACTTCAAACATCAGCTATCTGAGCAGCTAACCGATCGCTGCAGCTGTACATAATCTATTGGTAAATAGCCCACCTATTTTCACCTACCTCATCCCCACAGTTTTTATTTCTTTACTTTTCTGCTCTTTTGCACACCAATATCTCTACCTGTACATGATCATCTGATCATTTATCACTCCAGTGTTAATCTGTAATATTGTAATTATTCGCCTACCTCCTCATGCCTTTTGCACACATTGTATATAGACTCCCCTTTTTTTCTACTGTGTTATTGACTTGTTAATTGTTTACTCCATGTGTAACTCTGTGTTGTCTGTTCACACTGCTATGCTTTATCTTGGCTAGGTCACAGTTGCAAATGAGAACTTGTTCTCAACTAGCCAACCTGGTTAAATAAAGGTGAAATAAAAATTTAAAAAAATAAATAAATTGGCCATAGCCTATGCTACCATTTAATTTTTGAAAAAATGTTTCCGCCCGGTCTCGAACCGGGGACCTTTCGCGTGTTAGGCGAACGTGATAACCACTACACTACGGAAACTGAACAGAGCAAGAATGAATACTCTAAATAACCCTACTGCTCAAATAGCCTACTCAGTATCATATAATAGTTTATATGTATCAAGATTTACTTCATACCTTTTAGACCTTCAGTACTGTTGAAAGTATGGATTATATCTCTTGCGCTTTGCGCAGTTCGAGCATTAATTACAACAAAGTCACGTCGATGGGTGACATGACAGCGTGGGAGGACCTGCCCCACGGTTCATATAAAACCGTATGTCAGAGCGCACTGTCTCTTATTTCTACTCACAACATTAGTTTAGCCCTATCGCGCAAATTGACTGCTCCGCATCTTCCCAATAGCCATGTTATTTTTACATTGTTTATCATCGTATTGTAGCGACCCGCACATACAGCGGTGTGTTATGTGTTAGGTTAGGAGGTGGTTGTGTTGTACTGACCAGTACCCGGTGTTCGCGGGGTCCGACATGTCAATCAACCTGCTATCTGCCAATCACGGGAATGCCTGGAATGTTCTGATGCCGGGACATAAGGGACATAACATTTCCACACCCTAATTGTAATGTAACCAATACTAATTTCTTCTACAGGTAGACCTACAGTATATCTACAAATATTTTATTCGATGACGTGACTCTCCGCCAATAATTACATTTAGAGGATTGGAGGATTCTAAATGAATATCTAAGGGGCATTTTCCGTTAGGATCTGTGAGAATATCTACGGTGCTTTTATAAACTTCTAAGTTGACTAATAATAATAGCTTTGTTTAAAAACTAACAATATTTTGGAGATTGTTTTCATATAACCTAGAGTGAGCGAGAAAAAGGCAATTCTTGAACAAGGGGTGAGATTCGCTAATTTGTAAATAATGCCAGTTTGTTATTTAGAATGTTTTATTTTTGGAGAAACCTAACTTGATTAGTTAGCAGACATCACTGGCTTATATTCAGTCAACACATACATTTTAGGAATATCATGAAATATAATTGAACATTTTCGTTTCTCCATGCTTGTCACAGAGCAGCGTGAAACGGTGCTGAAATAGTGTTGACTAGGAAACGTTCCCGCTGTTCTGTTCTTAGCGCCAGTCTGCACGTTCAAACTAATTAGATTCTTCAAAGTGTTAGTGTTCTATACTGGAGAGGGAATGCAAATCAACCACGCTGGACAGAGTGGAATCAGGTGTATCAAAAAGGCCGTTTATTGATGAAAGATATCTTGTCCCGCAGTTTAACGTGCACGGATCTAGTTCATATAACCCGGTAAGGAGTCAGGTGAAAAAGAGGCCTAGATATTGGTCACAACAGATTTTATACATGGAATATGTAGGTGGAGTCTTGTCGTGTTGGTCTTCTGACTGGTCGGTGAAGGTTGGAGGCGGGTCCTGACCGAGCCTGTGCAGGAGCCTTATTGGTGCCCCGTGAAGTCGTCCCATCCTGGCTCCTGCCCAGTAGAAAGGGGAGTGGAGTGTGTGTGTGTGTTTATGCAAGAAGATGTTTGTGTGTCCCATTATGGCCAGGTGTGTGTGTTCGTGTGATGGAATGTCCGTGTGTGTCCCGGAGTCGTGAGATAAGGGAGCAAATGGGGTCGTGAAATAACATAGCTGAGGGGGGTAGTTTATTGCTGGGTCTGTGTGTGTCAGGGGACAGTGAGACCGGAGATCAGAGGTGTCTTGAAACACAGAGAGCTGAGGGGGGTAGTTTATTGCTGGGTATGTTTGTGTCAGGGGACAGTGAGACCGGAGATCAGAGGGGTCCTGAAACAATAGAGCTGAGATAACAGAGCTGAGGGGGCAGTTTATTGCTGGGTATGTGTCAGTTAGAAATGACTTGAGTCAGGCAGATCAGCTTGGTGCTGTATAATATATGAGCCATGTGTATGAATATTTATATAACAAAAGTAGCCACCCTTTGCCTTGATGATAACTTTGCACACACTTGGCATTCTCTCAATCAGCTTCATGAGGTAGTCACCTGGAATGCATTTCAATTAACAGGTGTGCCTTGTTAAAAGTTAAGTTGTGGAATTTCCTTCCTTCTTAATGCGTTTGAGCCAATCAGTTGTGTTGTGACAAGGTAGGGGTGGTATATAGAAGATAGACTTAGTCTTTTACCAAGTAGGGCTATATTATTGCATGTTAAGTTCTTAATTCTCAGAGTAAAAACAGACATTATGAAAGCTTAACCAAGTTTATTTCTTCCCAGAGGGTCAATACCATTGCATTAGACAAAACATGTTTCCACCACCACAAGTATATATACTCCAATTTAGGGACTCCTCCTCTCCAATCCTTACATCTTTTATGGTTAGACAGGAAGACGAAGTAATAGGGTGATAAACCAGAGGCTTGACCAGTGCAGGACAGGATTTTACAGGGAAGACAAAACTATAACACGACACTACACATTTAGACAAAAGGGCTAAGAATTAGTTTGTCCAAGCAAGGAGTAAAATCTTTGATGTGTAATAATGTGATTGTGTATGTGATCGAGTCTACATGCAGTAATGAGAAAAAATTGATAGGGGTACTCACAGTGCTTGGAAGGGAAACATTCAACGTGCCAGTGGATGAGCGGGCACATGACACGTTGTGGCTTCAATTCATGTCAGGAGAAAGTTGACAATGGTAGGAGTGGAGTAGTCATCATCTCTTAAAACAGGGAACATGGGGGGATTTACAGTGGCTTGCGAAAGTATTCACCCAATTATAGCTGCAACTCTATAAGCTTAGCATATCTAGCTACTGTGATTTTTGCCCATTCTTCAAGGCAAAACTGATCCAGCTCCTTCAAGTTGGATGGGTTCTGCTCGTGTACAGCAATCTTTAAGTCATACCACAGATTCTCAAGTGGTTTGAGGTCTGGGCTTTGACTAGGCCATTCCAAGACATTTAAATGTTTCCCCTTAAATCACTTGAGACTGAAACAGGTTTCCCTCAAGAATTTCCCTGTATTTAGCGCCATCCATCATTCCTTCAATTCTGACCAGTTTCCCAGTCCCTGCCGATTAAAAACATCCACACAGCATGACGCTATGTCTGGCGCAAACCCAACACCTCACCACCCAGAGAATACCATCCCCACAGTGAAGCATGGTGTTCTTTGGGTAATGACAAGTGTTGGGTTTGTGCCAGACAGTGTTTTCCATGATGGACAAAAAGCTCAATTTTAGTCTCATCTGACCAGAGTACCAGAGTATGTTAAAAGTTTCGGATATATTTTTTTATAACCCAACCCTGATCTGTTCTTCTCCACAACTTTGTCCCTGACCTGTTTGGCGGACTCCTTGGTCTTCATTGTGCCACTTGCTTGGTGGTACCCCTTGCTTAATAGTGTTGCAGACTCTGGGGCCTTTCAGAACAGGTGTATATGTACACTGTGATCATGTGTCAGATCATGTGACACTTAACTAAAACCCACCTGTGTGCAATCTAACTAATTATGTGACTTCTGATGGTAATTGGTTGCACCTGATCTTATTTAGGGGCTTCATAGCAAAGGGGGTGAATACATATGCACGCAGAACTTTTCAGTTTTCTTTTGAGAGTTTTTTAAAACAAGTATATTTTTTTCATTTCACCTCACCAATTTGGACTTTTTTGTGTATGTCTATTACATGAAATCCACATACAAATCCATTTAAATTACAGGTTGTAATGGAACAAAATAGGAAAAACGCCAAGGGGGATGAATAATTTTGCTAGGCACTATAGCTGTAAATAAAAATAGCAGATATATTCCATTACAGCTGTGTGCGCTATTGTATGTTTGGACAACAAGTTTCTCTATGAGTGAAAGAAAGTGTATAAGCTAATGATCGATCATGTATTTTAGGTCTCAGTTGCAAATCAACTTGAGTTAAGGAAGTTAAGAAAAAGTTTTCCTCCCCGTCGGGGAATTGAACCCCGGTCTCCCGCGTGACAGGCGGGGATACTGACCACTATACTAACGAGGACTGAAGAGTTAGTAACAATGTTTTTTATAAAACTGGCCCTATTGTTGTCTGCACATGATACAGTATATGCCTGCACCTCAAGTAACTTTTTACTGACATTACATTTACATTTACATTTAAGTCATTTAGCAGACGCTCTTATCCAGAGCGACTTACAAATTTACAAACTGACAGTCTAAACATTTTAGGAAAGAGGTTTCAAAATGTGATTTTTAGCTAGGTTAGCTAACATATTGCCAAAGAGTGAAAAGACATAGCTAACTATGTTTCAACACGCCATATTTTTGTTTAGGTAAAAAGGGAAAGAACTGGCTTCAGTTGTCGAGTTTTATAATAGTATCAACAATACTAGCTAGCTATACCTACACTTAGTTGTTCATATCATGATACAAATGTTTAAAAAGCGGGGATTTGAGTGGGTAAAACATGCTAAAATAAAAAAAAGAGTGAAGAATCGATAAAAAGAAAATAGAGCAAAACATATATTTGCATTGGCCGGGAATCGAACCCGGGCCTCCCGCGTGGCAGGCGAGAATTCTACCACTGAACCACCAATGCTTATACACCCATCAAAAACAAGGTGTATAAATAAGATTTATAAAACGCTATTTGATGCGTTTATATAGCAAATTTGCCCCATTCACACTTTTAAAAGACGGAAGCGTAACGCAGAAAAGATGTATACAACTTCTTCGGAGCTCACGTATCCATATGCGTGCCACTAGAAACCCCTGTATTATCATGTTTTTGTTAGCTGATACATCATGACAAAATACACCATATTATTGTCCTGCTCATGTTGCTGCTGGACCTTGAAGGCTAAACTGCAGAGCAAAAACCCACGACTGACGCAAATGGTTGTCCAATTCGTGAGGCAAGATGCAGTAATTTCGATATGAATATGCATGCTTTTGAGCTGCCATTCAAATGCCTTAGGCTATTGACTGCAGTTTACAGCCTAGAGTGTTGTACTCACTTGAAAACAATAACATTCTTCATTACATTGTGCTGTTGTAGCCGAGGTAGGATACATTTAGTATCTTAATACCAGCTACATCCAGAAAATAAAATGTAAAAGGCCTACACCGTATGAGTGGCCTGCTAATGTCCCTTTCGGGACCTTCTAAACTGTGGAGAATATAACCAGACTGATCTGAGGGGGGGGGGGGGTGTCAATATAAATAGTCTGTGTGGCCATTTGATTAATTGTTCAGCAGTCATATGACTTGGGGGTAGAAGCTCTGAAGGAGCCATTTGGTCCTAGACTTGGTGCTCCAGTACCACTTTTATTTTTTATTTATTTCGCCTTTATTTAACAAGGCTAGTCAGTTAAAAGCAAATTCTTATTTACAATGAGGGCCTACCAAAAGGAAAAAGGACTCCTGTTGGGACGGGGCTGGGATTTTTAAAAAAAACAACAACAAAAAAACAACACATTACAACACACCTTGGTAGCAACACGACATGACAACAACATGGTAGTAGCACAAAACATGGTAGAACAGCACAAAGGGCAAGAATGCATAGACAACAATACACCACCCAGAGCAGCCACAACTTGTCAGTAAGCGTGTCCACTTGCTGTGCGGTAGCACAGAGAACAGTCTATGACTTGGGTGACTGGAGTGTATTTTTTTTAACCATTTATTATTTTTTTTATTTTTTATTTCACCTTTATTTAACCAGGTAGGCTAGTTGAGAACAAGTTCTCATTTGCAACTGCGACCAGGCCAAGATAAAGCATAGCAGTGTGAATAGCTTTTTCAAAAAGAAAATTGCATCCTTGCAATTTATTGCCCTGGCCACATCTGTAATCCTCATGCCTCCTTGCAACATGCCTAAGGCACGTTCACACAGATGAGCAGAGTCAGTAGAAAGGCCTCTTTAGTGTCCTACATTTTCATTACTGTGACCTTAATTGCCTACCATCTGTAAGCTGTTATTGTCTTAATGACCGTTCCCCAGGTGCATGTTCATTAATTGTTTATGGTTCATTGAACAAGCATGGGAAACAGTGTTTAAACCTTTTACAATGAAGATCTGTGAAGTTATTTGGATTTTTACAAATTATCTTTGAAAGGGTCCTGAAAAAGGGTCGGTTGTGCTGTGTGTGTGTGTGTGTATATTCTACATACCTTTGTCAGAAGAACGCTAATGAATTCCCATACCCAATATCATCTTGCCCATGATAACCAATCCCAGTAAAATGGTGACGTTTCAGGTATCTCAGTCACAAATCAACGGTGAAAGGAGTTAATTAAAATATTTTCCTCCCCGTCGGGGAATTGAACCCCGGTCTCCCGCGTGACAGGCGGGGATACTGACCACTATACTAACGAGGACTAATAATTTTTTAACACAATGTGTTTTATAACGAAATGTGTTTTCAGCAGGTAATACTGTTTCTGACTTGAACTAAAATATATATATATATTTTTTTAAATTTTTATTTAACCAGGTAGGCTAGTTGAGAACAAGTTCTCATTTACAACTGCGACCTGGCCAAGATAAAGCATAGCAGTGTGAAAAGACAACACAGAGTTACACATGAAGTAAACAATTAACAAGTCAATAACACAGTAGAAAAAAAAGGGGAGTCTATATACAATGTGTGCAAAAGGCATGAGGAGGTAGGCGAATAATTACAATATTGCAGATTAACACTGGATTGATAAATGGCCATGTACAGGTAGAGATATTGGTGTGCAAAAGAGCAGAAAAGTAAATAAATAAAAACTGTGATGATGAGAGAGGTTGTATCTCTGGACATGCTAGTTGTAATGGGTGAGGTCACCGCATGTCTGGGAGGTGGGACAAAGGAGGTATCAGGGGTATGAAGAGTGGAACTAGGCGCTCCATTGTGAACTAAAACAATGATAACTAACCTGAACAACAGTATACAAGGCATATTGACATTTGAGAGAGACATACAGCGAGGCATACAGTAATCACAGGTGTTGAATTGGGAAAGCTAGCCTAAACAGTAGGTGAGACAACAACAGCTAATCAGCTAGCACAACAACAGCAGGTAAAATGGCGTTGACTAGGCAACGGGGCCGACAGATAAAACATAAACAAGCAGAATGAGGTACCGTGATTAATGGACAGTCCAGCGTGCATCAGCTATGTAGCCAGGTGATCAGTGTCCAGGGGGCAGGGAAGCTGGATTAGTGAGTGATATCCAGGGACCTTCTCCCTTACCTCACCTCGCTCATCAACTCATCCCTGACCGCTGGCTACGTCCCTTCCGTCTTCAAGAGAGCGAGAGTTGCACCCCTTCTGAAGAAACCTACACTCGATCCCTCCGATGTCAACAACTACAGACCAGTATCCCTTCTTTCTTTTCTCTCCAAAACTCTTGAACGTGCCGTCCTTGGCCAGCTCTCCCTCTATCTCTCTCAGAATGACCTTCTTGATCCAAATCAGTCAGGTTTCAAGACTAGTCATTCAACTGAGACTGCTCTTCTCTGCATCACGGAGGCGCTCCGCACTGCTAAAGCTAACTCTCTCTCCTCTGCTCTCATCCTTCTAGACCTATCGGCTGCCTTCGATACTGTGAACCATCAGATCCTCCTCTCCACCCTCTCCGAGTTGGGTATCTCCGGCGCGGCCCACGCTTGGATTGCGTCCTACCTGACAGGTCGCTCCTACCAGGTGGCGTGGCGAGAATCTGTCTCCTCGCCACGCGCTCTCACCACTGGTGTCCCCCAGGGCTCTGTTCTAGGCCCTCTCCTATTCTCGCTATACACCAAGTCACTTGGCTCTGTCATAACCTCACATGGTCTCTCCTATCATTGCTATGCAGACGACACACAATTAATCTTCTCCTTTCCCCCTTCTGATGACCAGGTGGCGAATCGCATCTCTGCATGTCTGGCAGACATATCAGTGTGGATGACGGATCACCACCTCAAGCTGAACCTCGGCAAGACGGAGCTGCTCTTCCTCCCGGGGAAGGACTGCCCGTTCCATGATCTCGCCATCACGGTTGACAACTCCATTGTGTCCTCCTCCCAGAGCGCTAAGAACCTTGGCGTGATCCTGGACAACACCCTGTCGTTCTCAACCAACATCATGGCGGTGGCCCGTTCCTGTAGGTTCATGCTCTACAACATCCGCAGAGTACGACCCTGCCTCACACAGGAAGCGGCGCAGGTCCTAATCCAGGCACTTGTCATCTCCCGTCTGGATTACTGCAACTCGCTGTTGGCTGGGCTCCCTGCCTGTGCCATTAAACCCCTACAACTCATCCAGAACGCCGCAGCCCGTCTGGTGTTCAACCTTCCCAAGTTCTCTCACGTCACCCCGCTCCTCCGCTCTCTCCACTGGCTTCCAGTTGAAGCTCGCATCCGCTACAAGACCATGGTGCTTGCCTACGGAGCTGTGAGGGGAACGGCACCGCAGTACCTCCAGGCTCTGATCAGGCCCTACACCCAAGCAAGGGCACTGCGTTCATCCACCTCTGGCCTGCTCGCCTCCCTACCATTGAGGAAGTACAGTTCCCGCTCAGCCCAGTCAAAACTGTTCGCTGCTCTGGCCCCCCAATGGTGGAACAAACTCCCTCACGACGCCAGGACAGCGGAGTCAATCACCACCTTCCGGAGACACCTGAAACCCCACCTCTTCAAGGAATACCTAGGATAGGATAAGTAATCCTTCTCACCCCCCCCCCCCCCCCCTTAATGACTTAGATGCACTATTGTAAAGTGGCTGTTCCACTGGATGTCAGAAGGTGAATTCACCAATTTGTAAGTCGCTCTGGATAAGAGCGTCTGCTAAATGACTTAAATGTAAATGTAAATGTAAAAAAAAATAACAATGACTAAATAGCTTGTAGCTAGTTAGCTTCTGGAGGTTCTTGAGTGTGTTCTAAAAATTAACAATAATAGCGATTCCGTATCACATTGGGTGAGGCAGGTTACCGAAGGTATAAACAAATTAAACATCGGAAAGAGATAAAGAGTAAATATGGGTCCAGTGAGTGTTTGGGACGAGGCGATTCAGACGGGTTAGCAGGCCTGTGCTAACAAGCTAACAGTTAGTAGGCCGGGGCTAAACAAGGTAGCAGTTAGCAGGCCGAAATAGCAAGCCAGGGGATAGCAAGGGCTAGAGAGTTAGCCTTTGGGGGACGTCGCGATGGGGTGAGTCTGTTTATTCCTCTTCATGCGGTGACATCGATAGACCGGTCGTGGGTCCGGGTAATTGTAGCCCAGGAGTATGCTACGGTGGTAGGTATTGTAGCCCAGGAGTATCCTACGGAGGTAGCACAGGTGCTACCTAGAAATAGCTTTCTACTGGCACCAGTCTAAACACTTTAGCAATGTGATTACAAAATGTGATTTTTAGCTTGGTTAGCTAACATATTGCTAACCAGTTGGCACAGTCTAAACACTTTAGCAATGTGATTACAAAATGTGATTTTTAGCTAAGTTAGCTAACATATTGCTAACCAGTTGGAAGACATAGCTAACTATATTTCAGCACGCCATATTTCTGTTTAGGTCAGAAGGGAAAGAACTGGCTTTATCAGTTGTCGAGTTTTATAATGTTGTCAACAAAACTAGCTAGCTATAGCTACCCTTAGTTGTTCAAATAATTATACATATTTTTTAAAAGTGAGGATTGGAGTGGGTTAACCTGTGTTGGATCTTGTATTTTCATTATAGCCATTATATATATATATGATTAAATATGATCTGATGTTGGTTGTGTGAGGTGTCTGCATTTGTGCACTGGAGCATCATTATGAGATTAAACAACTGCTTGCTACTTGCCTGTTTGTGTGTGACAAGAACTGAGTAACATAGTGTGATCTGCATGTTGCAAAACTGTAGATAACAGCCCAGCAGATGCTTTGTCCTTGTGTTTGTATGTAACAATATTGAGCACATGGTGTGACTTGCTGTAATCTTACAAAGTTGTGATAGGGAGGGGTGGTCATCACGAGGTTTAACTGAGATGGAAAAATGCAGAAGACGCAATGAGTTGGGGGGGCATATTCAGAGCGGTGTGTTGCGAGAACAAGCCGTCTTTTGTTAGATAACAGGAGCCAGGTGCGAGATAACGGTATGGAGCATGAGAGCCTGGATGTTCTTCACAAGCAACAGTTACATCGATCAACAGAAGCACCAAGAGGCGGGGACCCGCCTGAGCGCCTGCAATAGGCTGAGCAAGTTTAAACCACGCCCAGTCTCTACTGTGATAGGCCAACAGACGGGTTGGAACTGTCTATCACAGTATAAAGAATACTGTTTTACATACGTCTTGTCAGTTCTCTGTTCTGCCCTGCGTGGTATTACAGTGAGCCCGTATATACGAAAGTTGCATTTGCCATTTATTACTTAGCTAATAAAAAATACATAGTATAAAATCGGTGACTCATTGTTATATTTATCCTGATAACAGATTCGAATTTACGCAACTCTAACACCTGCTACAAAAAGAGTGAAGAACAGATGAGCTATTAAGAAAATAATGTGGATAACGTAAGCAAAAGACACTGATGCATTGGCCGGGAATCGAACCCGGGCCTCCCGCGTGGCAGGCGAGAATTCTACCACTGAACCACCAATGCTTACTGATATACATATACAGTATATCACAAAAGTGAGTTCACCCCTCACATTTTTGTAAATATTTGAGTGTATCTTTTCATGTGACAACACTGAAGAAATGACACTTTGCTACAATGTAAAGTAGTGAGTGTACAGCTTGTATAACAGTGTAAATTTGCTGTCGCCTCAATAACTCAACACACAGCCATTAATGTCTAAACCGCTGGCAACAAAAGTGAGTCCACCCCTTAGTGAAAATGTCCAAATTGGGCCCAATTAGCCATTTTCCCTTCCCGGGGTCATGTGACTCGTTAGTGTTACAAGGTCTCAGGTGTGAATGGGGAGCAGGTGTGTTAAATTTGGTGCCATCGCTCTCACACTCCCTCATACTGACTGGTCACTGGAAGTTCAACATGGCACCTCATGGCAAAGAACTCTCTGTGTATCTGAAAAAAAGAATTGTTGCTCTACATAAAGATGGCCTGGGCTACAAGAAGATTGCTAAACTGCAAATGTCAGACGGGTCTGGACATGCGCTGGCTTGAGCAGGGGGACCTTGCGTGCGCTGCAGGATTTTAATCCATGACAGTTTAGTGTGTAATTAATGGTTTTCTTTGAGACTGTGGTCCCAGCTCTCTTCAGGTCATTGACCAGGTCCTACCGTGTAGTTCTGGGCTGATCCCTCACCTTCCTCATGATCATTGATGCCCCACGAGGTGAGGTCTCACAATTGAAGTGTACCTATGATTTAAAAAATTAGACCTCTACATGCTTTGTAAGTAGGAAAACCTGCAAAATCGGCAGTGTATCAAATACGTGTTCTCCCCACTATATATATATATATATCACACACACACACTGTTCGATAGCATGTCATGATCTTTAATGATTATATTCTACCTACCTTTGTCAGAAGAACGATAATGGAATTCCCATACCCAATATTATCTTGCCCATGATAACCAATATGTCTATCCCAGTAAAATGGTGACGTTTCAGGTATCTCAGTCACAAATCAACGGCGAATGGAGTTCCCCGTCGGGGAATTGAACCCCGGTCTCCCGCGTGACAGGCGGGGATACTGACCACTATACTAACGAGGACTGAAGTTTGGCAAACACAATATGTTTTATAAAACTGGCCCAAAATGCTCTGCAGATGATACAGTTTATAACTTGAATTGAAGTAGCTTTCTTCTTGCACAGTCTGAACATTTTAGTAAAGGGATTACATGTGATTTTTTTTTTAGCTAGGTTAGCTAACATATTGCCAACCAGTTAGAAGACATAGCTAACTAACTATGTTTCAGCACGCCATATTTTTGTTTAGGTCAGAAGGGAAAGAACTGGCTTTATCAGTTTAGGGGGGCGCTCAAGATGAGAGGGTGTAACGTTTCTAGCTGAGGAAATATTTTAGGGTTTTCTCACAAAGTTTATATTTTTAGACTGCAGTTGAAATTCGTTTTTTTTTCACAAAAAATTATATCTAACCATACAATGTAGCTATTTTGAATAATGTTGAAATTAATCAAAACATTGAAATATATTTTTGACGATTTCCAACGAGCAAGCTAGCTATCGAAAAGTTTCAGCGTGTGTAGTTAACTTAGCCTGGTAACGTCTTCATAGCTAGTGTAGCATGGAATCAGGACATGACCAAACTGTTGTTGAGATAATGGATGATGAAACTTTCAAGGAGAAAAGAGGCATGGTTGAAACTCACTCATATGCTTGCAGTGTGAAAAAGGGGGTGAATGTGATTCATACCCGAATACCTCAACCAAGGTGCAACTTCCAAAGACGCTAAGAAGAACCATCCAAAGCCAGCTACTGGACAACATCACAGATTACATGGATTTTGTGAAAAAGAACACTTATCAGTATCGTTAACCTGAAGAAATCGATTGATGTCAGTGCTGAGGAAGTAAAAACTCCGAAGCAGCAGAACGCAACATTGAAAATTCAGGTTGCAAAGCAGGAGAGGAAACTCGCTGAAATGGAGTCAAAGGTAAACGAGAATGACCGGTATTGTCGGAGAGGAAATCTTCAAATTTATGGAATAGCAGAAAAATCTGACGAGAACATCAAAGCAAGAGTGAAGGACATTTGCAGGGCAATAGTCCCGGACGAGGAGTGAAATGTTGTTGCAGGTTCTCTGGATGTAGTGCACCGCCTGTGTAGGCTGAGAGATGGGGAAAACAACCAGCCACCACGACCAGTGATCATGAGATTCATCTCCAGGACAGCGAGGGATATGTATAGGGAAAAGTGCAAAGAAAAATGACTATTTATAGAAGAACATCCTGAGGTTCAAGGAGGATCTGACAGCATTTGACAAAGACGCTCGGAATCGTCTGTGGCGGATGATTGAGAGAGCAAAGAAGGAAGGGAAAAGTGCATACTTTAGGGGGCCAAGGCTTTTGCTAATGGAAGGAAAATTCACGCTGACGCCTAGCTTGATGACTGCTGGATTTATGAAGTGAGTTGTGCAGGACTGAGTTTATTTGCATCTGATTCAACGTTATATTTATTGAGGAAAGGGCATTGTTTGTGTGAACTTTTTTTATAAAAATAATTTATGGCAGGGAAACTCGCTCTGACACTTATTGTTAGCTTGATGGCTATTCGTTTTACCAATCTATGGTACAACGTTATTTGCAATTGTGTGTGGTGCAAATGACTATTTTTATTTGCAACTAGTAAGAACTTTTCTTTCTGTGAGAACCCGATTCATGTGAACGTATACAAGTTTAATATTCTTCATTAAGTCACTGTGATAGTAAATGTCAATTTCTGTTTTGTTCTATTAATGCCAGGGGAATCCGTAATATTTTGAAAAGGAAATCTTTATTTTTGTATTGTAAGGGTAAGAGTGACGACTTTTATTTAATTCAAGAAACTCATGCCTGTTCCACAGATACTGCGTTTTGGAAGTGTCAATTGGGGAATGATATTTGGTTTTCATTTGGTACTAATCGGTCAGCAGGTGTCGCTATTTTAAAGGGCAACTTTAATAAGGGTCATACATTGAGTCAAGAAACAGATAATACAGGGAGATTGATTATACTTTTGGTACATGTCAACCACATTCAATTCATTGTTGTAAATACTTATGCTTCCAATAACAAGTCAAGTAACTGTATTTCATTTAGAGACATTGACAGGAAAATAAGTAAAATTATGTCTAAATTCCCATTGGCAAAAGTAATATGTGGTGGAGATTTTAATACAGTATTACATGATAATCTAGATAGAAGCCACCTAAGGATAGCAATTCTGTTTGTGAGATAAGGAATATATGTCTAAGGTTAGGTATTCTAGATATTTGGAGACATAAGAACCCAGATAAGATTATGTTTACATGGAGTACCAAAGATTTATCTATACAATCCCATATTGATTTCTGGCTGATATCTGAAGATATGGCTGACAAGGTTGATACAGTCTCGATTGAACCATCGATTTGAACAGACCACAAAAGGATCTCAATAAAGATAAATATGCATGGTTTGTCAACAAAAAAAGTTAGTAAAGGTTACTGGAAAATTAACATGACTACCCGAGGGTGAAGTATTTAAGAAGGAAGTAGCAGGAATTATTGATAAATACTGTAATTGTGCCAGTGTTATGAATACATTTGAAAGTTACTAGGAGCTCATGAAATTTGATATAAGGCTTTTGGCTATTTCAATGGGGAAAGAAATTGCTCATGCCAAGAGAAAGATTATGACATCATAAAGGGAATAATGGATTATACTAAAAAAACTGAACTAACTAATCAGGAATTACTGGAGCTATCATCATTGCAAATGCAGTTAGACTATCTACGAGGAAAAGGCCCGGAGAGCGTTTGTAAGATCAAGACGAAAATGGATGGAAGAGGGAGAGAAAAATACAAAATATTTCTTTAATTCAGAAAAAAAATGCAGGCGAAAATACTTCCATATGTAAATTAATGATTAATAATACTCCCAATGAAAATCTAAAAGAAATCTCACAGCATGTTGCCCAGTTTTATCAGAATCTATATATATCAGCCCAGTCTACTTCCAATATAGATATTTTCTTAGACAATGTAGCAAACATTGCTAAGAAGATATATAATGATTTCAGGGATTTTTGTGATAATGAGTTACCTGAAATTGAGATAAAGACTGTATTAAAAGCCTTAAGGACAATAGGTCCCCTGGGCATTATGGTTTAATAAGCAAGTTTTATAAAGCATTCAATAATAAATTGATTCCTTTCATTCTTGCTATGTTTCAAGAATCAATTGAAAAAGGGGAGTTACCGGCTTCCTTAAAGCAAGGTGTAATTACATTGATTCCCAAACCTAAAGCTTATGACACTGTAGAACATGAGTTTATGTTCAAAGCAATACATTTTTGGGGGGTTTGGTGACTTTTTTTTGAAAGCAGTCCAAACTTTATATAGTGTTTCTACTAGCTCTGTAAAATGAGCTCACGGGACATTCCAAAGATTTGATATTGGCCGTGGCATTAGGCAGGACTGCCCAATTAGTCCATTTTTATTTTTATTGGTTACTCAAGTTATGGCTCTTCATATCAAGAAAGGGAATTTTCAAGGTGTTTCAGCACTTCGCAATGAATTTAAACTATGTCAACTGGCTGATGATACCACCATATTATTAAGAAACAGGAATGAGGTTTCTAAAGCAGTTTCCTATTAATATCAATAAGTCAGTCTTATTTCCATTCAAGGATTGTGTTTTACAGGAAGTATATGGTATCCCAATTAAAGATAAGGTTATCTTGGAATTGTTATATGCAAGGATAAAAAACAAAGGAGTGAATTAACTTTAACCCCATTATTGAGAAAATAAAGAATATATTGAACCTCTGGTTGCTGAAAGATATTTCATTATACGGTCAGGTTTTATTGTCCAAAGCTGAAGGGTTATCCAGATCAGTTTATGTCTCGTTATCACTTGAATTATCCCCTGAAATTGTAAAGGACTTAGATAAGATTCTTTATAATTTTATTTGGAGGAACAAGCCTCACTATCTATGAAAAGATATTCTCACTAATACCCAAGAACAAGGAGGTCTTGAGGTTTTAGATTTCAATACTCTAAATAATACTTTTTAAATAAATTGGATTCTGAAGTATAAGAACCAGAACAGTATTTGGAATGTCTTCCCTAAGTATTTATTTGACTCTGTTGGTGGTTTAGAATTTTTGCTTCAATGTAATTTTGATGTTGATAAAATTCCAGTAATGTTGGCCAAATTCTGTAAGCAGGAAATTTTATCTTGGATGTTAGCGTATAAACACAATTTTTCACCTCACAGATACTTTATATGGAACAACAAAGATAGATTATTTAAAAATAAGTCTCTTTTTTTTCATAACTGGTTTGAGAATAAAATTATTTTGGTTGGTCAGTTACTGAATGAGGATGGATATCTTACTCTCATATAGGGAATTTCTTGATAAGTTTAAAATTCTGATAACCCCGAAAGAATATTCAATTGTTTTTGATTGTTTGTGATACTACAATTCTCTCAGCAAGATTATTTTGGTGAAATATCTATGGTGATATACAATGGGGGAAAGCCTGGAAAATTGAGAACAAATAATGTATCAGTAACAAGGTAAAGGAAGTTTATTTTAAAATGTTACATAGAATTTATCCTGTGAAACATGTTTTGGAAAGATTCAAGCTGAATATTGACTATAAATGGGATTTCTGTGGAATGGAGACCATTTTGCATTTGTTTTTTGCCTGTATTTATAGGCAAGTGTTTTGGGATTAACATACAGAATTTTGTTACAAAAAAATAGGACAGCTTGTACTATTTAATGGTTTTGATGTAATGATTTATTTCAGGAATTCTGACATAGATAAAGATGTAGTAAATGTAATTAAACTGCTAATAATACTAGGTCAATTTCATATTCACAAATGCAAATGGTCTAATTCAAAACCTAACTTGTTTTGCTTTATAAATTAATTTAAACAGTATGGCACTACAAAAAGGCTATTAAAACTTGTTATATAATTAATTAATATGATTTGTTTGTTTAGGATTCCTGGCAATGTAAATAGTTTGTATGCATGCTTGTTTGCATGTGACTATTATTCTTTTGTTTGTTGATATTTGTTATAAAAAAATATAAAAAAGTTGTCGAGTACTATAATATTAATAAACAATACTAGCTAGCTATAGCTACCCTTAGTTGTTCAAATCATTTTACATATTTGCAAAGAGTGGGTAAACATGCTACAAAAAGATAATGGAAGCAAAAAATATCGATGCATTGGCCGGGAATCGAACCCGGGCCTCCCGCGTGGCAGGCGAGAATTCTACCACTGAACCACCAATGCTTACTAATTTTATAGAAAAGCAAGATTTATTAAGAGTATAATAATACGGTATTTGACGAATATATAGTGATAGTTGTTGTAAAAAGAAAACATGGTATTCACCTCGTTCTCAAACATTTTTATGACAACATGGAAGCCAAACGCAGAAACTACAAATCCCTGCATTACCATGTTTATGTTAGCTGATACTTCATGACAAAATACCTCATATTATACAGTCCTGCTAATGTGTCTGGACCTAAACTGCAGAGAAAGAACCCATGACTGACCCGAATGGTTGTCTAATTAAGCAGGCTAGATGTAGTCATTTTGAAATGAATATGCATGTTTTTGAGCAGTCATTCAAATGCCTTAGGCTATTGACTGCAGTTTACAGCATAGAGTTTTGTACTCACTTGAAAACAATAACATTCTTCATTACATTGTGTTGTTGTAGCCTACGTAGGATATATTTCTTGTTAATAAAAAAAAAAACAATTGGGTAGCATTTCGAGCTGCATACCAGAGCTCTGGGATGGAAGGCACTCAGCGCAGCCTTGGGAGCGCAGTGTAGGCAGCTACCAATGATTTAATTATCTGATAAACTTGTTTTTATTTCGCTGTGTAAATTGACTGGATATATTCACCGCAATATTAAGCCTAACATTAAGCTTTTGAATTATGGGATAATATGCATACGCTTCTACCTTAGGCTATAGGCTACTTCGAGTATGTCTGTCTTCATTGTTCTGTTGCGCAATTACGCACCTGGCCTCTCCGCTGCCATGGCTATTCCTTTTAAAGCTTGTTGGACACTTATTTCGACCTCCTCCTCGTTCTGCTCCTCATACTACTATTAGACTATTGGAGGAGAGCTGAAACTTGCTGAATGGAAGATTAACAGGATGCTACAGCATTAACAGGAGTGGAGTTGGAAGGAGAAGCCATATTTTTTTATAGTAAGCCTATTATTTTAACACCAGCTACATCCTGAAAAAAATAGGCCAACACCAAACGAGTGGCCTGCTAATGTACCTTCCTGGACCTTCTAAATTGTGGAGAATAAACCCACACGGTTGCATAGTCAGGCCTATGCAGTTACTTTGGCATGAAACAAAACAGGAAGTATGAGTGGTTATTCAAATTAGCCTACATCACTGCAGTGTATAATAACTGTGTATTCACTTGATAACAATAATACATTCCTCATTGCACTGTGTTGTAGCCCAGGTAAAATAATTGTTTTCTAAAAAGTAGGCCTAATAAATAGTGGAGCTTTGTGTGCCCGGGGATAAATCTAATAATCCTAGATTTTGAAGATCCTTGATTAGGTGACAGTACAGAATGTCAGCTTTTATTTTATAACCCAAAACACAACTAAACCAACTGCAAATGCATCCAACGACTTTGTAGAGTTTGATGTAGTCATTGTGTGCAAGGAATATGGGACTAAATACTAAGCCTTTGGCTACCTTGATACACTAGAAATCAATTTGTCCAAATACTTATGACTTATTCATGTGGGGGGCGTGAGGATGACTAGATACACAAAGTGCTTTCATTTCTAAAGATAAAACCCTTTAAATACAGAAAGTCACCTTTTACTGTCACCCCATATAAAACATTTGAACTCGAATCCCAAACGCTGGAGTAAAGAGAAAAAAATGTTAGCTTCACTGTCCAAATACATATGGAGGGGAGTGTATATACAGGCATGAGTTAAGACAACCAAAATCATAAGGTGTTTTATGAAAAACAAATGTCTGTGTCTCTTGATCCAAATTTAATAGCTACAAAATGATGTTCTCATGGAGTATCATTCCTTGAGCCCACTCTTGGATGGTATCTTCGTGTGCCTTTCACACATCTCCATTCCATTTAAGAGTCATGGTATACAGATAATAATAAATCAAGAATAAGGACAAAATTAACAGATGCATTTACTAGAATTTGCAGACAATTATCAGATTGTTAGTTATTCAAATAGAAAAAAAGAAACAGTGAATATACATTGCCTTCTTTAGCCTACAAAGCTATCTTCTTAGCTTCAGCACTGAATTAGACAAAAAGTACAGAATTCGACATGTACAATAGTTCAATTTTTAATAAGAACAAAGGAAGTCGGCACAAGCTAGAATAAACCCTGTCATTCTACAACTGAATTTGCCCATAAATTGTACCTCCACTACCAAGAAGAGGCTAATTATACAAGAGGAAATCGCTGGTTAGACTGCCAAATGAGGCAACCCTATATCATCATCATCATCAATATCACCACATTCCCTGTAATAATGGAAATGTTTTGAAATGTCTTTCCTATAACAAACGTGAGAATAATCCAAAGATTACATCGGGCACCAGGTGGAATAACAGTTTTCATTAAATGATAGGTCCATAACATGATCAGTCAGGACACATGAAATTCAAGTATCAAAATGATTAAAAGGACACTAACTAGCGTTAGAGGAAACTCCAATGACAGTAAAAATGGAGAAACAAACCAACATGACACAATCAACAATACATTAGGCCAGGCGTAGGCAACCCTAGTCCTGGAGTGGCGCAGGCACTTCATGCTTTTGATTTAACTGACCTGGAAGACCAGGTGTGTTGAATTTTGGCAATCGCTGAACTTAGCTCAGTTGGTCAGGTGTGGTGCCTAGTTGGAACAAGATCCTGAAGTACCCGTGGCACTCCTGGAACAGAAGGTTGCCTACCCCTGCATTGGGCAATGTTTTGCATTTAAGGCAGTGATATTTCTTCCAAAAAGTAGGAACTAGATAGCTATGCTCATTCCATGTTAAATACAAATTAAGCCCCAACGTGACCCACCGCCAATGTTTTCTTGTACAAAATAAAGTCCTCAAAGATTTGAGTGAGAATCAGAGTTCATATGACCAGCGGTGGGTAGTGTTCTGGATGTTTTTGGTCTCCTTCACAGTGAGGGTTGTCAGGGCTTATCAGACTGGAGCATGGTGGTGTCACAGCCTATTATCTGGCACAAAACCTAAACAGTTGGCACAGATCTGGCACAGCGTTGTTTGTATGTTCTATTTGTTCGGTTAACGGTTGCCTTTCATGGCCTCCTTAGCAGCCAAGATTAGAGGTGTAAGACTAGACAGGGGTTTTGCCAGCTTCAGGAATGGATGCTAGACAAAAAGAAGAGAAGGAGAAGAACGAGAGTAAAGGGTTAACTTTGAAGCTCATCTCTATTGTAGTACATGCAGACAGGGTAATGATGGAGGAGTATATACAGCCAAATCCAACCAGTCAAGTTGACACAAGAGTAGAAGAGCAAATCACAAAGGAAGCCATAGATAGGATGGGTCATCACCTGAAGCAGCTCTTTTCCCCCACCTCTCTTCTCCACATCCATTTCCAGGCAGAGGTTAAGGAAGTCTCTGAATATGGGAGACAGTTTCTCTGGGTTCTGAAGTTCTGGAGTCCCATTTGTGGCAATCAGGTACAGTGCCTGGGGGAGAGGAGAGTGGGAAGAGGAGAACTGTGAGGTACTGGAAAAGTATGTTACATCCATGTTAGTATCACCATGGAACTAGCTTTTGATGCACTGTGATATAGTAAAAGAAAGAAATGGAATTTTAGGAGGATGCTGCTCTTTGGTTCACTTACTCTTAGCGGGTTCTCATTGAGGTATGGAGGCTCCCCCTCAACCATTTCAATGGCCATGATGCCCAGTGACCAGATATCAACCTTAGGCCCATAGGCTTTCCGGGTCACCACTTCAGGAGCCATCCAGTATGGCGTACCCACCATGGTGCTGCGCTTGCTCTGCTCTGGAGTGATCTGGGCGCAGAAACCAAAATCGGCTGCACAGAGAGAAGGGAGGTGGAATTCAGAGAGATGGAGACATATGTTAGTGAGGGACTGAAGGGTAGCAGTACAAACAGTAGCACCAGCTTGTAATAGTCATTTGTTAACTATCCTTGCCAAATTGGTACTTATCTTTCATAGGATGCAGATGGCAAATTCCAGCTATAAATATGAATACAGAACAGTTTCCCAACATCAAAGCGAATCCATATACCTGCAGACTTTCAATAAGGTAAATTTCCACCGCCAACTATTAGGGCTGTTACTTCCTCTACATAGGCCATGGCTAGCCTGGGGTTGTTTAGTGGGAGAGGGAAACTCACTGAGCTTGACAGAGCCATCCATTCCCAGTAGCACGTTGTCACTCTTGATGTCACGATGGATGACCTGGTTCGCATGAAGGAACTCCAGTGCTTGTAAACACTTCAGATGGGGAAACCAATGGCAGAGAGAAAGAGAGAGAGAGTGCAATGGAGCGAGAGGGGATGAAGAAACAACGGTCAATATTTGCACATAACATAAAGGCTCTAAATGTGAACACACAAGTTACCCACCCAGCCACTGTTAAAGGGTAAAGGGTAAACAGGTCAAGGTTAATGCAGTGTGCCGTATAAGAGCTGGTCACCTCTCTGCAGACAGCAGCTATCTGAGCCTCGTCCATGCAGGTCTCTGTCACCACATCAGTCAGCGAACCACCAGCCAAATACTCCATCACCACATAGAGCTCCTCTCCCACCAGGAAACTAACAAACACACACAGACACCAAAGCCAGAGAGGTTGTTAGGGTATATTGTATTGTACAATATCGTACACCCAGTAGTGTTCCACCATCACCAGAAAGTTAGGTTTGGCACCCCCAACTTACACCAAAGTTAGTGCTGTTAAGCTTAATCATATATTTGACCATTCCATTACCTGTCTACATAGTTGACAATGTTCGGATTCTTTAACTCTTTCATCACCATAATCTCATTGATTATCAGCTCCTTCTTGGGCTGCTTCTGTAGGTTGATCTGTTTAATGGCCACCTGTGAGAAACAGCCAGAAATAAGGAAAGGTTCAAAATGATCCTCTAAAATGGGTGTGTGATTAGTTATCCTGCAATCTCTCAACTCCTGCCAGGCATACAGTTTTCAAACGCTTTCCCCATTTCTGTCTCTCTGTATCTAGACTCTGCCGCACTTTGAACATCATTACTCAGCTCTCTAGGTCTCCTACCATTTACTATTCTCCTCAATCCACCCATCCCCGGTCAGTCAACCAATGACAACCCTTAATTCCCTTTACCTCCTGTCCAGTGGCGACGTCAATGGCTGTGAACACTGTCCCTGAAGCCCTGTGTGGAGACGGTTACATATTTTGAATAACTTGGACACACACAATACACCCCAATTACCACCTTCAAATGAACTTACCCCTGTCCAATTTTTTCATATCTTGTGTACTTCTTTCTGGGATCTCCAATGCTGACAATAGTTCCTGTGGGCAAAGATAAAGTTATACAGACCAATACTAAATTCTCTTGACAAGAGAGTTATATTAATAACTACCAGTAAAATTGTCGTGTTGGTATTGTAAGAAATGTAGTGTGTTTACTCAGTTTGTCCATGATCTCCTCGTCTGACATCTTGCCCTTCTTCTTCTGTCTGTCTAGAGCCTTGGAGGCTGCGTCTCCATCTGGACACGTGGCTGGAGCAGGGATGGGGTCAATGACGGAGCGAGTGTAAACCTGCAGCAGAAACACACACACAATAAATGAATAAGAATGAGGGAATGAGCGATTGTGAGCAAGAGCAAAAGAATTCAGATGAGCTCCCGTCAAAATTACTCACACTCTTAGTGTATTCTGGACGTGGTGCCACAATGGGTGGGGGAGCTTCATCATCATCATCATCATCATCATCATCAATGTCCTTGATACTGATCGATGAGGGTTCTGTGACCTTTTTGACCGGCTATTGCAGAAAAGATAGACATTTCATATATAGCCCACACATAATTTCAGGGGTGCTATGAATGTGGTCAAGGACCAAAAAATCCCAGCCCCATACTATTCAGGTAGCTAGTAAGGGAAAGCGGGATACCTAGTCAGTACAACTGAATGCCTTCAACTGAAACGTGTCTTCCACATTTACCCCAACATCTCTGAATCAAGAGAGGTGCGGGGGGCTGTCTTAATCGACATCCACATCTTTCGCGCCCGAACAACAGGGGCAGAATGACAGATTTTTAAGTAATAACTAGAAAGAAGTCAGTACTTACAGAGTGGGGTCCTGCAGGGAAACCATCCTTTTCTAAAAATGAAAAGGGAGAGGGAAATAATTGCAGTCTTGAAAGAGTCTATAACAATCTTAGAAAACAGCAAAGTGTCATCCATGAGAAAGCTCACCAGAGGAGAAACTGAGGTATTTCTGGCGGCCGTTGCCTGTAGAATCATAGAATTTGAGCACGTCGAGAACAGCCTGGGGGTTCTTTTTCTGCTCTGACTTGGTGATGTTTGACGTCTGGAGGAGCCGTGCCCATTGCTCTGGCATGCCCTATCAGAGAGGAGGATACAAAGAGATGGGGTCAGGGGTCAATCAACTAACTCGGGTAGAATCAAAAACAAACAGTACTACGGTCCTCCAGGCTGGGATTTGAGTATGCCTGGAATAAGAGTTGAAAAGTCGGACGAAAGTGACCCTTACTCACAGTGAACTCCCCAGTGACAGCATCAAAGCCAACGTGGATAGTGTGTTCAAAATCTGAAGGAGGAGAGATCTCTGGTCGTTCTTTGTCCCGGTCTTTCTTTCTACCACCTGAAAGTCATCAGATAAACCATCATTACATTCTCTGTTAATAAATGTGATGAAAAGTAATCAGATCGAACAACGGATAGAAATTGGAAAGACAGAAACTCAACTGCTCCCGTCACTGGATAGTCTGACGCATACAGATGGAAACTAACATAAAATGGATTGGTTCTGAACTAAGATACACTGAATGAAATGTAGCCTCTTAATGCACCTTTAAAAAAATGACTGAGGCTGTGGCTCCATAGGCAACTGTCCCATCCAGCCCCCTGGATCTTTTTTTCCCCCAGAGCTGAAGATCCGAATCACATTCTGCACATGCATTTCTCTACTTTCACATTTCTCACTGTCAATTGTGAGTAATACTTTTTCAAGTTCTAGCGGTGAAACGTCCATGCAGCATCTGCATACCAACCATTTGATTTCAACCAAGTTCATAGAGATATGCATTTAGGTTAGATCTTCTTGAGCTATCCAGTGTTGTTTTGAATTATGTACAGAGAGCAAATTTTAGAGCAGATTATGTTAACTTGAGCATAGCTCGTGTTTAGTTCCAATCAAAGCACTTATTTTGTCTAGTGGCGTGGGCATGACAGAAAAATGCGACCATTCGCACAATCATCCTAAAATCTTATAAGAAATTAGGTATTTTTTTGTATTTCAATAACGCTATACCAGGGATCAGCAATTATGAAGGGAGTGGGGGCCACAAAATACTGTAATCCTGCAATTCTACACATTTTACCATAGGGTGGAGTAAAATGTTTGCAGTTTTGAATATGATATCTGAGTGACACTGACTAATAAAAATCACTGGAGGCCCCCCGGCTGGTAACTCAACCATGACAACAAGTTAAGATAGTTTTCTAAGTTAAACAAACTGCCAGCTAACACATTTTAGTAGACATGGGCTAATTGACTGACATAAGAGTAAAACTGCTGATGCACAACCAAATTTCAAAATTGCACCTTGTGTATTCTACTATTCTGACCCCGACTGAGGGAATTGATCTAAGTGACTTCAAAACCCGCAGGCCGCCAGTTCCCCATCCCTGCGTAATACTATTCGGTACTGTTATGTAGAATGATATCATTACCGTGTGATCTTGAAGACATTTATTCAGCTTTGATCAAACATGAGCAGAATCTAATATGTGCAGAAGCTTCGGGACCTTTGGCTGTCTGTAAGATGGTCCATAAAATGTGGATCCACACCCACTCCGTCAGGTTCCCAACCAGGGACACTAGGTCCTCAGGGGGTACTGGGCCTATCCACCAGGGGTACTTGAGAAGACTCATGAGACCATAGGCCTACTGGTATAATGCACGAGGGGTACTTCAGGGGTACTCTGGGCAGAATAAAATTCAGTTGGTGGTACAGTAACCAAAAAAGGTTGGGAAACCACTGCTTTAGATCCCCTGCCAGTGCACCACCTCTATGGACTCGCGTCTCACCTTTCTCTGCTCCTGAGAAAATTGAGATTATCTTGTTGCGGGGTTTCCTTTCTTCCGGAACCGAGGGCAGGGGCTTGGAGCTGTGATTGGCTGACAGCGGGTCCTTGCTGGAGCCGGTGCTGAAGATGGTGCTGCTCATCCTGACTGGGGGGGCTGGGGGCTTGTCCTCGGGATCCCCGTTATCAAACATGGCCGCAGGGATCGGGAAGGACAGAAAGAGGGTAACAAAGAGACAGACAGGAGGAAAGAAAGCACTAATGTGCACAATAGACAGAGGTGGGTCAGAGAGATCAGGAATGGGAATCAGAATAGAAGGAGAGCATGGGGTGATATCTGCAAGATAAACGGAGACATGATCAGTTTAACCACAAATGACAGGTGAACAAGAGCGCATGCACATTGCATAACATATTAGGTGGTATTTGCTTTAGAAGAGGCAGTCCAGTTTTATGGTTGTAAACCTGTTCATGTTTATCTTGAGGTGAAACTGACTTTACATTGCAGAGGAGCACCTTTATCTAGACAGGAAGATTGCTCTGTCAGAACTCATTTTCTCTGGCATGTTTTCAGCATTCCCCTATGACTATGCAGATATAAACTTAGAGCAGATTTCCTATCATAGCACACATTGTCATTCCCCCTCGAAACATAAGCATACAGTACCAGTCAAGTTTGGACACACCTTCTCATTCAAGGGTTTTCCTTTGTTTTACTATTTTCTACATTGTAGAATAATAGTGAAGACATCAAAATTATTAACACATATGGAATCATGTAGTAACCAAACAAGAGTTAAACAAATCAAAATATATTTTATGAGATTCTTTAAAGTAGCCACCCTTTGCCTTGACAGATTTGCACACTCTTGACATTCTCTCAATCAGATTCATGAGGTAGTCACCTGGAATGCATTTCAATTAACAGGTGTGCCTTGTTAAAAGTTCATTTGTGGAATTTCTTTCCTTAATGCATTTGAGCCAATCAGTTGTATTGTGAGGTATACAGAAGATAGCCCCATTTGGTAAAAGACCAAGTCCATATTATGGCAAGAACAGCTCAAATAAGCAAAGAGAAACAACAGTCCATCATTACAGGTCAGTCAATACAGAAAGTGCAGTTGCAAAAACCATCAAGCGCTATGATGAAACTGGCTCTCATGAGGACCGCCACAGGAAAGGAAGACACAAGAGTTACCAACGCCGCAGAGGATAAGTTCATTAGTTACTTGCACCTTAGATTGCAGCCCAAATAAATGCTTCACAAAGTTCAAGTAACAGACAACTTAACTGTTCAGAGGAGACTGCATAAATCAGGCCTTCATGGTCAAATTGCTGCAAAGAAAGCACCACTAAAGGACACCAATAAGAAGAGACTTGCTTAGGCCAAGAAACATGAACAATAGACCGGTGGAAATCTGTCCTTTGGTCTGATGAGCCCAAATGTGAGATTTGTTTCCAACAGCCGTGTCTTTGTGAGATCCAGAGTAGGTGAACGGATGATCTCTGCATGTGTGGTTCCCACTGTGAAGCATGGAGGAGGTGGTATTATGGTGTGGGGGTGCTTTGCTGGTGACAGTGATTTATTTAGAATTCAAGGCACACTTAACCAGCATGGCTACCGCAGCATTCTGCAGCAATACACCATCCAATCTGGTTTGTGCTTAGTGGGACTATCATTTTTTTTTCAACAGGACAATGATCCAAAACACACCTCTAGGCTGTGCAAGGTCTATTTGACCAAGAAGGTGAGTGATGACTGCTGCATCAGATGACCTAGCCTCCACAATCACCAGAACTCAGCCAAATTGAAATGGTTTGGGATGAGTTGGACTGCAGTGAAAGAAAAGCAGCCAACAAGAGCTCAGCATGTGAGAACTCCTTCAAGAATGTTGGAGAATAATTCCAGGTGAAGCTGGTTGAGAGAATACAAAGAGTGTGCAAAACAGTCATCAAGGCAAAGGGTGGCTATTTGAAGAATCTCTATTTGTTCAACACTTTTTTGGTTACTCACATTAAGCATCTCCAATCCAAAATTAAATCTAGAATCGACTTCCTCATGAAGCTGGTTGAGAGAATGCCAAGAGTGTGCAAAGCTGTCATCAAGGCAAAGGGTGGCTACTTTGAAGAAATACATTTTAATTTGTTTCACACTTTTTTGGTTACTACATGATTCCATGTGTTATTTCATAGTATTAATGTCTTCACTGTTATTCTACAATGTAGAAAAAAGTAAAACAAATTAAGAAAAACCCTTGAATGAGTAGGTGTGTGCAAACATTTGACCGGTACAGTAATTCTGGGAAGAACAACACTGGATGGGTGTGTTGCAGAGGCAATAGGAAGGGACTGGGCAAGAAAATAGGTAGGTCTTGAATTGATTATATGCCCCTCAACAGTAATTACTGTCATTTTTCAGAAAGGTGTTGGATACAGAGCTAAGAAAGGCAGTAGAAGTGCAGATGATGGTGGGTTTTGAGAGGGTTAATCATTTCTGTAGTAGAGATCAACAACAGGGAGGGTTGGGTGGAGAAGCCGCATCACAAAAAGCAGCCACATTACTAGCATGTAACGGTCTCCCTTTCATTATATCCTTTGTCATCTCCATCTATGATGTAAAAGAAGTGACCAGGTGAAAGCCAATTCATTACAAAAGGATGTCCACTATATTGCTCACATGTATCCATCTTCTCAGACCAGCACAGATGAAAGAGAGGACATGAAGAGCAGAATCCATGTCAGACTATCGAGAAACACAATAAATCGACTGGGTATGATCATGACCATCATCATAATCACCTTTCAGATCATTAACTTCAGCTAGTCAGGAAGGAGAGAAGAAAGTAGAGGAATACATATATATTCTCTCACTTGGCCATCATCGTAAATAAGCATTTGTTCTTAACTGACTTGCCTAGTTAAATAAAGGATAAACATGTTTTTTTTATTTACCATTGACCTAATGTTAGGTCAATGTTTCTGAAATGTGCAACACAGTAGGGAACTAGATCACCCCCTATGACTTCCAAACGTGCATTTCCAAGATGGAAAATGCATTCTAGAGTCACTGTGAAAGATCAGATCAAACGTGATACTTGCAGGTGAACCTAGCTAAATAGTTAAGCCTGATTTCACGAAGATATTAAGTCTAGGCTAGTTAGCTAACAATTTTACCTATTCAACTAAGCTCCCTAAAGCAAGTCAGGCTAACAGTTGTCCGGAGTTCAGTTAGCCAGCTAGCTACCTAAATTTAGCTAGGCTAACAGTTGTCCGGAGTTCAGTCAGCCAGCTAGCTAACGTTAATTGCATATAGTTAGCTAGCTAACAACATTAGGAAGTGTGAATTAGCTAGCTTGCGCTGTTATTGCTAGCGCTAGATTAACAAACTAGTTTATCTCCAAGGACGAACGCCAGACAATAAGGAACCCTGCTTGACAATACAGATGTACATTTGGTAAGCAACATAACGACATTAGCTAGATAAGATAGCGCGTTTTCTCGGTGCCGGTAATAATTTACGGGTATTTTATTTGCTAGCCAATGATGTCGACTCGCAACTCACCAGACAGACTCCATACACAACAGAAAACTTGGGTCCAAATCCTCGACGCTGTGAAAGCTTTAAATTGTACATACGTTAAATTTAAAAAATAAAATAAAGATTTGATGTAGAGTTTACAGAGTAAACCAATGTATGATTTCAACAGTTCCTATATAACTTTTTCGTCATTCTTTGTCGACCGGGTGGATTCTTCTTCTTTGGTATCATGGCATTTTGTTTGTGCATGCTGCCACCTACTGTGCGGTAGCTATTCAACCAGCTTCACCTGGAATTATTTTCCAACAGTCTTGAAGGAATTCCCACATATGCTGAGCACTTGTTGGCTGCTTTTCCTTCACTCTGCGGTCCTACTCATCACACACCATCTCAATTTGGTTGAGGTCGAGGATTGTGGAGGCCAGGTCATCTAATGCAGGACTCCATCACTCTCCTTCTTGGTGAAATAGCCCTTACACAGCCTGGAGGTGTGTTGGGTCATTGTCCTGTTGAAAAACAAATGATAGTCCCACTAAGCCAAAAACCAGATAGGATGGTATATCGCTGCAGAATGCTGTGGTAGCCATGCTGGTTAAGTGTGCATTGAATTCTAACTAAATCACAGACAGTTTCACCAGCAAAGCAAGCCCACACCATAACACCCCCTACTCCATGCTTTACGGTGGGAAATACACATGCAGAGATCATCCGTTCATCCACACCGCTTTTCACAAAGACACAGCGTTTGGAACCAAAAATCTCACATTTGGACTCCAGACCAAAGGACAAATGTCCACCGGTCTAATGTCCATTGCTCGTGTTTCTTGGTCCAAGCAAGTCTCTTCTTATTATTGGTGTCCTTTTGTAGTGGTTTCTTTGCAGCAATTTGACCATGAAGGCCTGATTCACACAGTCTCTTCTGAACAGTTGATGTTGTGTCTATTACTTGATCTCTTTGAAGCATTTATTTGGGCTGCAATTTCTGAAGCTGTGAACTCTAATGAACTTGTTTTCTGCAGCAGAGCTGTTCATGCCATAATATGGACTTGGACTTTTACCAAGTAGGGCTGTATTCTATATAGCACCCAACCTTGTTACAACACAACCAATTGGCTCAAATGCATTAAGAAGGAAAGCAATTCCACAAACTAACTTATCAAGGCACACCTGTTAATTGAAATGCATTCCAGTTGACTACCTCATGAAGCTGGTTGAGATAATGCCAAGAGTGTGCCTAGCTGTCATGAGTAGGTGTTCTAAAACTTTTGACCGGTAGTGTATGCTACTCACTGGCCTCTCTCTGTGCTGGCACATATACACTACTCACAGGGATTCCTCACCCTCAACCCATCTTCCTCTACGTTATTCACTGTCTCTGGCCACCTCGACCTGCCTCACTCGCACCGGACACTTCTGATCCCCAGAAACATGGGCACCCCTACAGTTGACACATACAACTTTTACAACACCAAAATTACACAAGCTCTCCTGCACACTTCCTACATCTTGGAATCTCCCTCCTACACTCATGACATGACCATAAATATTGCACCAGAAACATTGCAGTGGCTCTGGCACACAAGATCTAACAGGATAATTGATATATCCTAACATGACTTTATCATGTAAAAACTGAGATTCAAAACTCAAAAGGACTGACAGTGACTCCTCTGTTTCATCCCTCTCACTACCGGATCTGCGTCGCACCAAACCGTGGGCACCACAAACACCAGGAATCCTCAACTTCAATTGCTCCACCTGCACACTTAATGCTACCACAGAAACCACTAATTTCCCCGCTTCTTTACTACCTCCCTTATCTTACCTCATTTGCACACACTGTATATATACTTTTTTCTCTATTGTTTTATTGGCTGTATGTTTGTTTATTCCATGTGTAACTCTGTGTTGTTATTTGTGTCGCACTGCTTTACTTTAACTTGGTCAGGTCGCAGTTGTAGATGAGAACTTGTTCTCAACTAGCCTACGTGGTTAAATAAAGGTGAAATAAATAAAATAAATAAACTGCCACCACTGTGCTTCACGGTTGGGATGGTGTTCGTCGGCTTGCAAGCCTCCCACTTTTTCCTCCAAACATAACGATGGTCATTATGGCCAAACAGTTCTACTTTTGTTTCATCAGACCAGAGGACATTTCTCCAAAAAGTACTATCTTTGTCCCCATGTGCAGTTGCAAACCATAGTCTGGCTTTTTTATTGCTGTTTTGGAGCAGTGGCTTCTTCCTTGCGGAGCGGCCTTTTAGGTTATGTCGATACAGGACTCGTTTTACTGTGGCTATAGATACTTTTGTACCCGTTTCCTCCAGCATCTTCACAAGGTCCTTTGCTATTGTTCTGCGATTGATTTGCACTTTTCGCACCAAAGTACATTCATCTCCAGCAGACAGAACACGTCTCCTTCCTGAGTGGTATGACGGCTGCGTGGTCCCATGGTGTTTATACTTGCGTACTATTGTTTGTACAGATAAACATGGTACCTTCAGGTGTTTGGAAATTGCTCCCAAGGATGAACCAGACTTGTGGAGGTCAACAACAAAAAAATTCTGAGGTCTTGGCTGATTTCTTTAGATTTTCCCATGATGTCAAGCAAAGAGGCACTGTGTTTGAAGGTAGGCCTTGAAATACATCCACAGGTACACCTTCAATTGACTCAAATGATGTCAATTAGCGTATCAGAAGCTTCTAAAGCCATGACATCATTTTCTGGAATTTTCCAAGCTGTTTAAAGGCAGTCAACTTTGTATTTGTAAACTTCTGACCCACTGGAATTGTGATACAGTGAAATAATCTGTCTGTAAACAATTGTTGGAAAAATTACGTGTCATGCACAAAGTAATGTCCTAACCGACTTGTCAAAAGTGCAGTTTGTTAGCAAGAAATTTGTGGAGTGGTGAAAATCAACCTAAGTGTACGTAAACTTCCGACTTTAACTGTATATACTGCATTCTATACTATCTATTGCATCTTAACATATGCCGCTCTGACATTGCTCATCCATATATTCATAGATTATTTCCATTCCTTACTTAGATGTGTGTATTAGGTATTTGTTGTGGAATTGTTAGATATTACTTGATAGATATTGCTGCACTGTCGGAACTAGAAGCACAAGCATTTCACTCCACTCGCAATAACATCTGCATGTGACCAATAAAATTTGATTTGACTTGGTCAGGGAGAGGTTGAAAATGTCAGTAAAGACACTTGCTATTCAACTGGACATACATTTGAAATATTGAATAGTTGTAAATGTTTATTGATATGAAACACTGGCATGTACAAAACACAAATACTTTGGCTCCTTGGACCTTTCTCCATTTTAACAACATTATTCTTGTACAAGATTGATATATTCACAGTTGAAAAAAAAGTTATGCTAAAACCCTAAAAATCCCAAAACAATGAATAAAAACTAAAGATCTTTGGAAAGGAAGTCACAATTGTCACATGTCCTTGTCAACATTGTATATCAAAGAACAATAGTATTTTGCGTATGGTTAGAATAATAAGTGGCATAATTGCTTATGGTCAACCTTAAAAACATGCAATAACTTTAATATCATTCTCCACATTCTATATTTTAGGTCAACAAAATATTCAAAAGCAATAGCAGTGGACTTTGGTTCCAGTGAATAGCTCAGAATCATTAACCTGTTTCATTATTGTTCAATTTCTTACAATGTTTGTCTTTCATTTGTACTTTACAGCAGCGTGAATAAAGATCTTTGGAAAGCCATTCCCCACAACAACAAAAAATAGGGCTTGCACTATGTTCACTTTATCTAGGGAGTAGTGATTGTTATATTGTTTATCATTAGTGGTGAACAGCTGATTTTTTATTCAAAGTGCTTTAACGCTTGCTGGTTATGTTGGCAAAGAGATACCAGTCCCTTCCTAAATGTCTGATCATTATCACCATAGCACATTCAAGAGTGGGCAAATGCTTTTGATAGTCAATATAGTGCACCTTTTACCAGACAGCTTATTACTCCAAGACTGGACGGAGTGAACTTTTATGTGTGGTTGCTTGGTTTAAGATAGATTTTTTTAGGCAGGATTCAAGATTGCGGTATATGCATGTGCTTGAACCCGAGAGGTAGCTAGGTAACTAAAATGCAGACACAAATGAGATATTAATACTGGCCCTAATATTTAAGTGAGGACAGAATAAAAGATGGAAACTAAACCATGAAAAAAATGTATTATCAACAGCTGTTGAATTTGTTTGTAAAATACAAAAACTTAAATGTTTAGATGTTTCAAGTACTTTGAAAAAAAGCTTTGTATTTAGACCATAATATGTATGCACGGCCATCATAGAAAGGGAAATAATTTTGTAAATATATTACACTATTTTACTACATAGACAAAATACATATTTATAGAAAAGTACTTTAAAGAAATATATCTCATTTTTTCTTCTTATCCTGGGTGCACCGTGGACAAAACCTGAAAAAGACAAAATAAAAGTACAAAAAGGTAATGCATGTAATCAACATTCCCAAATTCATTCGCTTTTAATTACATGTATAATACACTTCATTAACTAATTGTAAAAGATTCACCTACCATTTTCCTTTGGGCTTTGTAGCAAGATCAACACAAGCAAAGTGAAACCACTCAATTGGACACTGTTTGAAAAATAAAAACATTGGTAAAAAGACATCAACATTTCAGTATTCTTTTGATTAACTTGTAGAATCTATAGAGAATACCCAGGTCTCTACAGTGTGAACATTTTAATGTGCGACCTGAGATTTTATTTTGGGAGTGCTGTGCGCCTAGAAAAATCTATCACACAGATAATTGTTATAATGATTAGGCTTCGCTGCACCATTGTTTTCGAGTGCCCCATGGATAAAAGCGTGTGCAGATTTGTTACTTTCATGGTTACACCATTACTACAGCAAAAACCGATTGTTTCTAGCACAAAAAGGTAAAAAGATATAACCGGCGCAATGTTTTATTCCTCCTATCGTGAATTGGCTAGACATTCAAAAACCATTTTGCTGGCTGTTCCAAAACCACTTGCAGGTAGTTGTTTACATCTTGTTCAGTCATGTAACCTCGTTAGCTAGCTATCTAACAGCCTGGTTACTTAATTACCATTTTTAACTGGGTGGTGTGAGCCTTGAATGATGATTGGCTAGAAAAGGGATTGCTCTTTCAGTAAATCAATGATCATATAGCAATAAACTTGACACTCTTAAAGAGACCGTGTACAATTTTCTATATAATGCACCTCAATAAGTAGTGCTTTTACACAATGTAGAAACCTAAATCCCCTTTGGCTTTGTAGTAAGGTCAATAAGTGAAACCACTCAATTGGACACAGACAAATTTGGTATGAAGACAACATTAAAATGTAGAAACCTAAACCATATTTTAACTTTTATGATATAGTTAAATAAAGGTAAAATAAATAATTTAGGCTAAATAAAACAAATATTTTCTGGTGCTCCTACATTTTATGTTGTGCTCCTAACACAACATACATTTTTTTAATTTAGAGTCCTGAGAATAGCACTAATTTCAAAGCATTCTTTGAATAACAAGACAACCAATACCCAATAAAAACTTACATCAGGGTTATCACATCCAATCATCTCTCCATATGACACTTGATGACACAAGCAGTATGTTGGCTCATTGGGGTCAACTGGCATGTCCAAAACATCTGACGGTTGCATTGGCAGGAGAGCAGAACTCAATCCTGGGCTACAGACGTTAATAGATGGTAAATTATATTAAGGGAGAGTGAGAACCAGGCAGACGCACGTAAATAGTACTTGCTTGTAAAACCTTTTCAATACCTATTTTTAAGCTTTTTCTTCCTGGGAGAATCCTCATCCGATGATTTCCTGCCTCTCCCCTTGGGTCCTCGCTTCTCCCTTAGTCCATGACCTTCACCCTCTGAAGCAGATATTCACAGCAATGGACATGGAAGTTAGTTTACCTGTCATAAATGTGCTGTAGAAGTATTTCCCACCAACAGTCTCCCTGCTTACTCTTTAACCCTCTTCCTTCTGGACTTTCATAGCCGCTCACTTCCAGCTTCTCCTTCAGCTCATTCTCAAATCGGGCCAGATCTGCATCCAGCCTGCGGATATGCTTGTCCACCTATGACATGCAGACAATTAGATTGGTTTTGCATTATCTATTGACCAATAGTGAAAGTATTGACACATCTTTATGTACTCATATGCCAGGTTTGGAGCACTGACCATTTCATATGTCTGCATTGCAAGCTGCACTTTGTCATCGCTGAACTCTTTGCACTTGCTGTAAGCACTCTGGATCTTCTGCAGGTGCTCAACCCTCTGTTCCGAAGCCAAGTTCCTTACACTTGAGATGTACTCCTCTGCCAGCTTGTCGATCTCTCCTTTTTTCTCTACATAATTGCAGAAACATTTTTATACAGGATAATGAAAGATGCTGAACTATACAATACTGATGGGGCATGAAACCATGTGGTAAACCAAGTGATCAAAACAAATAAAATGTTAAATGTATTTCTTGTGCAGTATTGTACCTTCAGTTCTATTGTCCAGGTCCCGCATCAGTGTAAAGTTTCTCTGTAGTTCACAAGGCAGATTCTCAATACCTGGGGGAATGGATCATGATTGTTAAGAGCAGTCATTCAGTAACTACACTAGTTCATAATGAGAACAAGATACGATTTGATGGTAACACACAGCTGACAGCTCATGGCTCTTTGCAGCATTTTGGCGATGATTTCCATTGCCTGTACTGCATAGCCACGCACATTTACATGGGGAAAAAACCTCAACGTCCCTTGTATGTCACCAATGTAGAATAATTACTCTGCCGATTGTCCGCGGGATTGGACATTTTAGACAAAATATCCACATGAAAGTATTATTAAAAGGACTTTAAAAAACACAGGTACATCTGTGGCAATCAATATTTGTTTGCTCGTGACCAAACCAACGTCTTGCAGGTGTTTACATGGTGTTGGACATGTGGCAGGGAATATAAATGTCAAGGCAGTACATGTACTCTAAAAAGTCTGTGAATATAACATTTCGACCAGCGTTACCAAATAACAGGTGGCCACATCAAAATTGATAATGTTAGCTTGATCATGACATCTGTACTACCAAATAAGTTCAACCTAAATGTTTTCCTGGAAAACAAGATAATGTTTAAAGTTTGGCGGAAGTGAGACCCAGTTAGTGAAACTGTGCTTGTGACGCACTTTTAAATTAAACATCGCGGCCCGTGTATACTTGCCTCCCCGCAGAAAACGAGGTCGCGTCACCGCCATCTAACTAGAGCAAAGTACATTTTATGATCATGGATAACTGAGACCCTAAATAAATTAAACGTAGCCATTTAGCTAACTAGAACACATTGTTGGCTTGCTGCGAACGTTACCAGTAGTTAAATAAGCTGAAAACAGCCCTCGTTTTAGTTTTGTTTAAAACCCCTTTTCTCTACAATTTATGCAATTGCTAGTTAGTCTTGTCCTTGTAACGTTAACTCACAAACGTTAGATAAGGCCAACAATGTAAAGCATTTAATCGAACCTACAACCCCAATGACCTAGCGAGTTACTAGACTGCTAACAAAAATAAAGACAGTTTGCTAGCTAGTTTTAACGTTAGTCGTGCCAAAAACGTAACGTTCATATCAATAATAGACAACTTGCTTGGCTATAACGTCGCTAGCTAAGAAATTCGATACCGAAAAACTCAAGATTGTAAATGTATGAAGACAATTTACACAACTGATCAAATTAAGTTAGCTAACGGTAGATACTCACTGTCAAGGTAATGTTCCAGGTATATTGCCGTCGCCATCTTTTCACGGTTAGTTTACAGGGCTAGCGAACTAGCAAGTAACGTTAGCTAAACATAAGCACATTTTTCCTACCTACAGTTAGCTAGCATATGCTGCGTTCATAACCAAGTAGGAAGGTGATAATGACTAATGTTCTGTAAATACGAGTTGGATACATTCACGTGCTTTGAAAAACAAGCTGTGTCAACCGTAAACTACAAGTACAGCTAGCTATCATGCTTATAAACACATTAGTGTTCAAAACCCATATTAATAGATGTTTTTTTAAATAAATAATGTTTTGTTATTACAAAAATGTCAAACGCTAATATTGGGGTAATTTCTTAGTATGTGACATCAGAGGTCAAATTGTGGGAGAAGTTCATGGTGCTTTCATGACATCGGTGATCTCCAGGTCGGAAAGTTGTAGCTCTAGAAAGATGGCCGAGTTTCCGACTTTGATTCCGAGTTGGATGACCGTTCAAATTGATTTTTCCCAGTGTCGGAGCTTGTTTTTTGTGTGTTTGTTTTAGAGTTCCGTTGTCGTGAATGCTCGGAAGTCGGAGATTTCAGAGTTACCAGTTGCTTTGAATGCAGCATTAGGGCACGTTCCACAGCTAAAGCGAGCTGACGCGACTGACAAACCACGAAATTGGGGAGAATTTAAGATTATATATTTATATATTCTGGATGTGGTTAGCTGATACCTAACATACCTATACAGGCGATGTAAGACCTAACAATTTAAATACATCTTACAACGCCTGTATATGTATTTTAGGCCAGTGGTGTCAAACTAATTTGGGGTGGGGGGGGATTGTATAGCTTTCATATCAGCAGTGATTATTGGCCAGCTGGACACAGTCAGAAACTGCATGAATGTAGGTCCATTGTCATTTCTACACAGTTTCGATTTGGTTTCAGTCAAAAAAATATATACAGCACCAGTCAAAACTTTGGACACACCTAATCATTCAAGGTTTCTCTTTTTATTTGTACTATTTTCTACATTGTAGAATAGTGAAGACATTAAAACTATGAAATAACACATGGAATCATGTAGTGACCAAAAAAAGTGTTAAACAATTCAAAATATATTTTATATTTGAGATTCTTCAAAGTAGCCACCCTTTGTTTTGATGACAGCTTTGCACACACTTGGCATTCTCTCAACTAGCATCTCTCAACTAGCAAAGCATCGCCACACCATAACACCACCTCCTCATGCTACACAGTGGGAATCACACATGCAGAGATCATCCGTTCACCTACTCTGGTTCTCACAAAGACAGTGGTTGGAACCAAAAATATAAAATGTGGACTCATCAGACCAAAGGACAGATTTCCACCGGTCTAATGTCCAATGCTCGTGTTTCTTGGCCTATGCAAGTCTCTTCTTCTTAGTGTCCTTTAATAGTGGTTTCTTTGCAGCAATTTGACCATGAAGGCCTGATTTATGCAGTCTCCTCTGAACAGTTGATGTTGAGATGTGTCTGTTACTTGAACTCTGTGAAGCATTTATTTGGCCTGCAGTTTGAGGCTGGTAACTCTAATGAACTTATCCTCTGCAGCAGAGGTAACTCTGGGTCTTCCTTTCCTGTGGCGGTCCTCATGAGAGCCAGTTTCATCATAGCTCTTGATAGTTTTTGCGACTTTTAAATTTCTTGAAATTATCTGGATTGATTGACCTTCATGTCTTAAACTAATGATGGACTGTTGTTTCTCTTTGCTTATTTGAGCTGTTCTTGCTATAATATGGACTTGGTCTTTTACCAAATAGGGCCATCTTCTGTATATCACCACTACTTTGTCACAACACAACTAATTGGCTCAAATGCATTAAGAAGGTAAGACATTTCACGAATGAACTTAACAAGGTACACCTGTTAATTGAAGTGCATTCCAGGTGGTTACCTCATGAAGCTGGTTGAGAATGTCAAGTGTGCAAATGCTGTTATCAAGGCAAAGGCAATGCTGTTATCAAGGCTACTTTGAAGAATCTGAAATATACCAAATATTTTGATTTGTTTAACACATTTTTTGGTTACTACATGATTCCATATGTGTTATTTCATAGTTTGTGTCTTCACTATTATTCTACAATGTAGAAAATAGTAAAAATAAATAAAAACTTGAATGAGTAGTTGTCGTCCAAACTTTTGACTGGTACTGTATTTCAAACGTATTTATTTTTTACCCATACCACCTGCAGGCTAGACAGGACCCCACGCAGGCCGTATCCTTAACGCCACTGTTCCAATGAGAGGGCAGATATGTGTGACTAAGAGGCACAAACAACTATTTTATATCTCAAAGTCACCGGAATGTCACGTGTATTACACTTATCAGTACACTTGTAACAACCTGAGCATTATGAAACTTCTATTAGATCAAATAACCCTCACGTATCAAATTAGCAACTCACTTTATCTTGACCCATACAAAAACTCCACACGTTTATTTTCGCGCAGACAGATTTTGGGCGGAGTCGACCCTTGCTTCACCTCTTCCTCTCTGGGAGAAATCAGAACTCAGGGATGATGCTGCGTTCAAAACACGTATATTTGAAGTTATCAGAAACTCCTAGGTCCCAGTGGGACATTTTCACTTCAACAATTCCAAGTGGGAAACTTCTTTTAACTTTTGAACCAAAAGATGACAATATACATTTTTTACAATTACAACCTTATATCAATAATGTAGCTAGTTTGAGCATATTGTCAAAGTTAAAGAAATTCTCCAGTTCTTTTGTATACTTTTTAGCCAATAGTTTTGAATGTTGCACTCACGGAGCCAAAAGTCATCCCCGAAAATTGCCTGCAATGGTTGGAACCGGTTACTCAAGGAACAGAACTGAAAACAAGAAAATAACCAAATAATTTGTGGAACAGAACCAGAAACGAAAACGAAGGTGATCTGTACTGTTCCGGAACAGAATGGTTATTTAAAAGCATGGGAACCGGTTAATAATGTTATTTTATGTTCTGGGCATTTATTCCTTGTCCCCCAAAAAATGTATAAAGCACATGTGCAAAGCCCTCAATCTGTCACCCAAAAACATATTCCAGCATCTGCCTGCCAGCTATCCTTTTCAAACCTCTAAAATGTTTGTTTTTTTACATTTAACTCAACATTAAAATTACTTCACCAATGGATAGAGCAGCTTGCTATGGAGCGGGCAAACTATGTACATGCATTGCACAGACAAGTGTAGTGTAGAGTGCGACATGCGAGTGAGGAGAGCACTGGGCATGAAGCACTGGGCATCTTCTTGTTATTTTATTTTGCCTTTATTTAACCAGGTAGACCAGATGAAAACAAGTTCTCATTTACAACTGCAACCTGGCCAAGATAAAGCAAAGCAGTGCAACAAAAACAACAAAGAGTTACACAAACAAACAGTCAATAACACAAAAGAAAATAAAAAAAGACAAATCTACATACAGCGTGTGCAAATGCTGAAGAGTAGGGAGGTAAGCAATAAACAGGCACTAGAGGCAAAAATAATTACAATTTAGCATTAATACTGGAGTGATAGATGTGCAGATGATGTTCAAGTAGAGATACTGGGGTGCAAGAGGGTAAGTAATAATATGGGGATGAGGTAGTCAGGTGTGCTATTTACAGATCGGCTGTGTACATTGATTGGTAAACTGCTCAGACAGTTGATGCTTAAAGTTTGAGAGGGAGATATAAGACTCCAGCTTCAGAGATTTTTGCAATTCGTTCCAGTCATTGGCAGCAGAAAACTGGAAGGAATGGCAGCCAAAAGAAGTGTTGGCTTTGGGGATGACCAGTGCAATATATGTGCTGGAGCGGGTGCTATGGGTGGGTGTTGCTGTGGTGACCAGTGAGGTGAGAGAAGGCAGGGCTTTACCTAGCAAAGACTTATAGATGACCTGGAGCCAGTGGGTTTGGCGACGGATATGTAGTGAGGGCCAGCCAACGAGAGCATACAGTTCGCAGTGGTGGGTAGTATATGTGGCTTTGGTGATAAAACGGATGGCACTGTGATAGACTACATCCAGTTTGCTGAGTAGAGTGTTGGGGGCTATTTTGTAAATGACATCGCCAAAGTCAAGGATCGGTAGGAGAGTCAGTTTTACGAAGGTATGTTTGGCGGCATGACTGACGGAGGCTTTGTTTCAAAATAGGAAGCCGATTCTAGATTTAATTTTGGATTGGAGATGCTTTTTGTGAGTCTGGAAGGAGAGTTTACAGTCGAACCAGACACCTAGGTGTTTGTAGTTGTCCACATATTCTAGGTCAGAACCGTCCAGAGTAGTGATGCTCGTCGGGCGGGAGGGTGCTGGCAGCAATCGGTTGAAGAGCATGCACTAGTTTTACTCGCATTTGAAAGCAGTTGGAGGCCACAGAAGGAGTGTTGTATGGCGTTGAAACTCGTTTGGAGGTTTGTTAGCACAGTGTCCAAAGAAGGGCCAGATGTATACAGAATGGTGTCGTCTGCATAGTGGTGGATCAGAGAATCACTAGCAGCAAGAGTGATATCATTGATATATACAGAGAAAAGAGTCGGCCCGAGAATTGAACTCTGTGGCACCACCATAGAGACTGGCAGAAGTCCGGACAACATGCCCTCCGATTTGACACACTGAACTCTATCTGGGAAGTAGTTGGTGAACCAGGCGAGGCAGTCATTTGAGAAGCCAAGGCTAATGAGTCTGACGATAAGAATGCAGTGATTGACAGAGTCGAAAGTTATGACATGAATTAACTGAATTAGGCCCACAGATTTATATCTACGGAAGTGCGGCTTTTATAAAGGACCTTCAAATGACGTGAAACTTCAGTGAGTTCGCTTAACACATGTTGGACCAGAGCTATCCTTTATCATGACTCAATTCCATTAAATTACACATAATGCCGCCTAGATTGAGAGCTAGACCAGAGCTAGCACCAGAATTAAAATAAAACACATCTTACCTTCTTGTAGTTAATGAATCCAATCTGAAACGTGATAACTGTAGTATCCTTAACTATACTGAAATAAACACAACATGTAAAGTCTTGGTCCCATGTTTCATGAGCTGAAATAAAAGATCCCAGAAATGTTCCATATTCACAAAAAGCTTATTTCTCTCAAACTTTGTGCACAAATTGGTTAACATCCTTGTTAGTGAGCATTTTTCCTTTGCCAAGATAATCCAGCCACCTGAGAGGTGTGGCATATCAATAAGATGATTAACCAGCATGGTCATTACACAGGTGCACCTTGTGTTGGGGACAATAAAAGGCCACACTAAAATATGCAGTTTTGTCACACAACACAATGCCAGATGTCTCAAGTTTTGAGGGAGTGTGTAATTGGCATGCTGACTGCAGAAATGTCAATTAGAGCTGTTACAAGAGAATTGAATGTTCCTTTCTCTACCAACATTGTTTTAGAGAATGTGGCAGTACATCCAACCGGCCTCACAACCACATGTAATCACACCACCCCTGGACCTCCACATCCGGCTTCTTTACCTGCAGGATAGTCGGAGGGGGAATAGTGGGTGCTGAGAAGTATTTATATCTGTACCAAAGCCCTTTTGTGGGAAAAAACTAATTTCCAAGTGGATAAGCCTATGCCCTTCCAGGCCCACCCAAGCCTGCGCTCCTGCCCAGTCATGTGACATTCATATATTAGGGCCTAATGAATTTATTTATATTGGCTGATTTCCTTTTATGAACTGTAACTCAGTAAAATCTTTGAAATTGTTGCATTTTGCGTTTATATTTGTGTTTAGTGTAGTAGTTACTACAAATCCAAATAACTTCACTTTCTAGGTTAGCTAGCCAGCTATTGTCGTTCTTTTAACGTAACGTAACGCAATCAACACTGCTAGCTAGCTAGCTAGCCCCAAATAGCAGCACTGTAGAAACTATTACACTCGACGGAACGACTTGATTAGTGTAGTGTCAACATCGCAGCCACTGCCAGCTAGCCTACAAAGTCAACAACGCAGCCACTGCCAGCTAGCCTACTCCAGCAGTACTGTATCATTTCAATCATTTTAGTCAATAAGATTCTTGCTACGTAAGCTTAACTTTCTGAACATTCGAGACGTGTAGTCCACTTGTCATTCCAATCTCCTCTGCATTAGCGTAGCCTCTTCTGTAGCCTGTCAACTATGTGTCTATCTATCCCTGTTCTCTCCTCTCTGCACAGACCATACAAACGCTCCACACCGCGTGGCCGCGGCCACCCTAATCTGGTGGTCCCAGCGCGCACGACCCACGTGGAGTTCCAGGTCTCCGGTAGCCTCTGGAACTGCCGATCTGCGGCCAACAAGGCAGAGTTCATCTCAGCCTATGCCTCCCTCCAGTCCCTCGACTTCTTGGCACTGACAGAAACATGGATCACCACAGATAACACTGCTACTCCTACTGCTCTCTCTTCGTCCGCCCACGTGTTCTCGCACACCCCGAGAGCTTCTGGTCAGCGGGGTGGTGGCACCGGGATCCTCATCTTTCCCAAGTGGTCATTCTCTCTTTCTCCCCTTACCCATCTGTCTATCGCCTCCTTTGAATTCCATGCTGTCACAGTTACCAGCCCTTTCAAGCTTAACATCCTTATCATTTATCGCCCTCCAGGTTCCCTCGGAGAGTTCATCAATGAGCTTGATGCCTTGATAAGCTCCTTTCCTGAGGACGGCTCACCTCTCACAGTCCTGGGCGACTTTAACCTCCCCACGTCTACCTTTGACTCATTCCTCTCTGCCTCCTTCTTTCCACTCCTCTCCTCTTTTGACCTCACCCTCTCACCTTCCCCCCTACTCACAAGGCAGGCAATACGCTCGACCTCATCTTTACTAGATGCTGTTCTTCCACTAACCTCATTGCAACTCCCCTCCAAGTCTCCGACCACTACCTTGTATCCTTTTCCCTCTCGCTCTCATCCAACACTTCCCACACTGCCCCTACTCGGATGGTATCGCGCCGTCCCAACCTTCGCTCTCTCTCCCCCGCTACTCTCTCCTCTTCCATCCTATCATCTCTTCCCTCTGCTCATACCTTCTCCAACCTATCTCCTGATTCTGCCTCCTCAACCCTCGTCTCTTCCCTTTCTGCATCCTTTGACTCTCTATGTCCCCTATCCTCCAGGCCGGCTCGGTCCTCCCCTCCCGCTCCGTGGCTCGACGACTCATTGCGAGCTCACAGAACAGAGCTCCGGGCAGCCGAGCGGAAATGGAGGAAAACTCGCCTCCCTGCGGACCTGGCATCCTTTCACTCCCTCCTCTCTACATTTTCCTCCTCTGTCTCTGCTGCTAAAGCCACTTTCTACCACTCTAAATTCCAAGCATCTGCCTCTAACCCTAGGAAGCTCTTTGCCACCTTCTCCTCCCTCCTGAATCCTCCTCCCCCTCCCCCCCTCCTCCCTCTCTGCAGATGACTTCGTCAACCATTTTGAAAAGAAGGTCGACGACATCCGATCCTCGTTTGCTAAGTCAAACGACACCGCTGGTTCTGCTCACACTGCCCTACCCTGTGCTCTGACCTCTTTCTCCCCTCTCTCTCCAGATGAAATCTCGCTTCTTGTGACGGCCGGCCGCCCAACAACCTGCCCGCTTGACCCTATCCCCTCCTCTCTTCTCCAGACCATTTCCGGAGACCTTCTCCCTTACCTCACCTCGCTCATCAACTCATCCCTGACCGCTGGCTACGTCCCTTCCGTCTTCAAGAGAGCGAGAGTTGCACCCCTTCTGAAAAAACCTACACTCGATCCCTCCGATGTCAACAACTACAGACCAGTATCCCTTCTTTCTTTTCTCTCCAAAACTCTTGAACGTGCCGTCCTTGGCCAGCTCTCCCGCTATCTCTCTCAGAATGACCTTCTTGATCCAAATCAGTCAGGTTTCAAGACTAGTCATTCAACTGAGACTGCTCTTCTCTTTATCACGGAGGCGCTCCGCACTGCTAAAGCTAACTCTCTCTCCTCTGCTCTCATCCTTCTAGACCTATCGGCTGCCTTCGATACTGTGAACCATCAGATCCTCCTCTCCACCCTCTCCGAGTTGGGCATCTCCGGCGCGGCCCACGCTTGGATTGCGTCCTACCTGACAGGTCGCTCCTACCAGGTGGCGTGGCGAGAATCTGTCTCCTCGCCACGCGCTCTCACCACTGGTGTCCCCCAGGGCTCTGTTCTAGGCCCTCTCCTATTCTCGCTATACACCAAGTCACTTGGCTCTGTCATAACCTCACATGGTCTCTCCTATCATTGCTATGCAGACGACACACAATTAATCTTCTCCTTTCCCCCTTCTGATGACCAGGTGGCGAATCGCATCTCTGCATGTCTGGCAGACATATCAGTGTGGATGACGGATCACCACCTCAAGCTGAACCTCGGCAAGACGGAGCTGCTCTTCCTCCCGGGGAAGGACTGCCCGTTCCATGATCTCGCCATCACGGTTGACAACTCCATTGTGTCCTCCTCCCAGAGCGCTAAGAACCTTGGCGTGATCCTGGACAACACCCTGTCGTTCTCAACCAACATCATGGCGGTGGCCCGTTCCTTTAGGTTCATGCTCTACAACATCCGCAGAGTACGACCCTGCCTCACACAGGAAGCGGCGCAGGTCCTAATCCAGGAACTTGTCATCTCCCGTCTGGATTACTGCAACTCGCTGTTGGCTGGGCTCCCTGCCTGTGCCATTAAACCCCTACAACTCATCCAGAACGCCGCAGCCCGTCTGGTGTTCAACCTTCCCAAGTTCTCTGATCAGGCCCTACACCCAAACAAGGGCACTGCGTTCATCCACCTCTGGCCTGCTCGCCTCCCTACCACTGAGGAAGTACAGTTCCCGCTCAGCCCAGTCAAAACTGTTCGCTGCTCTGGCCCCCCAATGGTGGAACAAACTCCCTCACGACGCCAGGAAAGCGGAGTCAATCACCACCTTCCGGAGACACCTGAAACCCCACCTCTTCAAGGAATACCTAGGATAAGATAAGTAATCCTTCTCACCCCCCCCCCTTAAATGATTTAGATGCACTATTGTAAAGTGGCTGTTCCACTGGATGTCAGAAGGTGAATTCACCAATTTGTAAGTCGCTCTGGATAAGAGCGTCTGCTAAATGACTTAAATGTAAATGTAATCTTCATTGTAAAGGATTTAAACACTGTTTTATATGCTTGTTCAATGAACCATACACAATTAATGAACATGAACCTGTGGAACGGTCATTAAGACACGAACAGCTTACAGACAGTAGGCAATTAAGGTCACAGTTATGAAAACTTAGGACACTAAAGAGGCTTTCTAATGACTCTGAAAAACACCAAAAGAAAGATGCCCAGGGTCCCTGCTCATCTGCTTGAACGTGCCTTCGGCATGCTGCAAGGAGGCATGAGGACTGCAGATGTGGCCAGGGAAATAAATTGCAACGTCCGTACTGTGAGATGCCTAAGATAGCGCTACAGGGAGACAGGATGGACAGCTGATCATCCTCGCAGTGGCAGACCACGTGTAACAACACCTGCACAGGATTATTACATCCGAACATCACACCTGCGGGACATGTACAGGATGGCAACAACAACTGCCCGAGTTAAACCAGGAACGTACAATCCCTCCATCAGTGCTGAGACTTTCCGTAATAGGCTGAGAGAGGCTGGACTGAGGACTTGTAGGCCTGTTGTAAGGCAGGTCCTCACCAGACATCACCGGCAACAACATCACCTATGGGCACAAACCCACTGTCGCTGGACCAGACAGGACTGGCAAAAAGTGCTCTTCACTGACGAGTCGTGGTTTTGTCTCACCAGGGGTGATGGTTGGATTCGTGTTTATTGTCGAAGGAATGAGCATTACACCGAGGCCTGTACTCTGGAGCGAGATCGATTTGGAGGTGGAGGGTCCGTCAAGGTCTGGGGCGGTGTGTCACAGCATCATCGAACTGAGCTTGTTGTCATAGCAGGTAATTTCAATGCTGTGCATTACAGGGAAGAAATCCACCTCCCTCATGTGGTACCTTTCCTGCAGGTGTAACGGATGTGAAATGGCTAGCTAGTTAGCGGTGTTCACGCTAAATAGCGTTTCAATTGGTGACGTCACTTGCTCTGAGACCTTGAAGTAGTAGTTCCCCTTGCTCTGCAAGGGCCACGGCTTTTGTGGAGCGATGGGTAATGATGCTTTGTGGGTGACTGTTGATGATGTGTGCAGAGGGTCACTGGTTCGCGCCCGGGTATGGGTGAGGGGACAGTCTAAAGTTATACTGTTACACAGGCTCATCCTGACATGACCCTCCAGCATGACAATGCCAGAAGCCATACTGCTTGTTCTGTGCATGATTTCCTGCAAGACAGGAATGTCAGTGTTCTGCCATGGCCAGCAAAGAGCCCGGATCTCAATCCCATTGAGCACCTCTGGAACCTGTTGGATCGGAGGGTGAGGGCTAGGGCCATTCCCCCCAGAAATGTCCGGGAACTTGCAGGTGCCTTGGTGGAAGAGTGGGGTAACATCTCACATCAAGAACTGGAAAATATGGTGCAGTCCATGAGGAGGAGATGTACTGCAGTACTTAATGCAGCTGGTGGCCACACCAGATTCTGACTTCTACTTTTGATTTTGACCCTATCCCCCCTTTTTTTCAGGGACACATTATTCAATATCTGTTGGTCACATGTCTGTGGAACTTTTTCAGTTTATATCTCAGTTGTTGAATATTGTTATGTTCATACAAATATTTACACAAGTACAAATATTTACACAAGTTAAGTTTGCTGAAAATATACGCAGTGAGAGACATTTCTTTTTTTTTGTTGAGTTTATGTGCACCAAGTCATTGCTCTCTCGCTCTGCTGTGTGTGCGTCTTGCTAGCTGTTACTCAAATGGCGAGGGGCTGAAGCTCATCGCCTAGAACTCAAATTGCTCGGGGCTGGCTCACGTGTAGGAAAATGTAGGGGAAATGGCGGGGCACAGCTTCCAGAAAAGCAGTCGCTTTCAAACTAGGATTTGGCTAATTGTGTTAAACAGGAATTCTGCATGTATGAACTACACATTAACACATCCATCCCAAAGCGGGAGTTTAAAAAAAGACTTATTAATCACCGAAGTTCCGGAGCATGTAGTTAAGCAAGCTAGCTAACTATATTATTAGCAATGTTGGCTAACTTATCAAGCTAAAATCTTACTGATGTAAGAATTGTTTCAACCTCAAAAACACTTGAACACAATCATGTCGGATTTCCGACCTCCCAGTTTCCCATTTCGCACAAGCACGCAACGTCACATATTGATGATTTTCCCACTAGTGTTGGAGGGACATTTAAGTGGATTTTCCCTGTCATATGTGGTAAATACCACCTTCCCCACTTGGTTATGAACAAAGCATTCATTAGCTAAACATTAATTACAGATATTCATAATTCATGACATCCTAGATTTTCTTTGTTTCAAAAGATACAGATTTGAACATGTCCTTATGATTGGATAACTTTAGGGTTTGGCTCCTTTATATTTTAAAAGTAAAAAGTAAAGACAATAACGACTTATTATTGTAACATTACAGGGAACGAATAATATGCTTGTTTATCGTGGCTTCAATTCCCAGCATTCTAATTAAGGACCAGTCAGCTGATATTGATGATGTCATTCAAAACAAGACAGTTAACTTTTGTCCTCTCAGGGCTTTGAAAAGGACGTTCCACAAGAGGTAATTTAATTACAGATATGGCATGTGTAGCTAGTCATATTATAATCGACAGCAATATTGTCTGAATAAGCTTCAAAACATAGTTTACCAAAGTGTCAAATGCCAACTGCCAACGTAAATAGATTCGGTCAGCTAACGTTCCCCAGCTAACGTTAGTTAGCATACCAGGCACTAGTGTAGGCAGTGAGTGTTACGATGGTTTAGCTAAACTAGCTATTAGATATGAAAATGACCTTGTAGATAGTTAAATAGATTTCGCTATATCCAGTAAGCATTTTTGTTGTTGTTTCCAAATGTTTATTTTCAGAGTAACCTAACGATGTCGATTGTGAAAAGTGGCTTCCTCCATCGGCAGAGTGAGTGGAGCTGTAGCTAACGTTAGCTGTACACTGTCACTAGTGCAGTACACAAGTCTGTCACAAACCTGGAGTGTAATCATTACTCCAAACGTTTTGCAACGAAAACTAGCGTTTCTATTGGACAGATTCATGTAGGTTCCTCCATGTTTTCTGAACATGTTCAATAGAAGTGCTTGTTTTCGTTGCAGAAATGTTTTCTTTTGTTTTTTTCCTGACACTTCACAGAATTTCGTCATGTAGTTTTCCCATAACACCATGGGCTTTTTGGGGCTTAGACCTGTGTTTGCAAAAAGTGCTAAGAGTAATTATATTTCATTTAATTAAATGATACAGGCACTATTCTGCGGCGGTGGAAGAGGAACTGGTTTGATCTGTGGTCTGATGGGCGGCTGGTTTTCTATGATGACCAGCACCGGCGAGATATGGAGGATGAGATCCACATGAGAGTGGACTGCATTAACATTCGCAGTGCAACTGCATGTCAAGGTACTTCACTACTTACATCTGCTATACTTTTCTATCCAATCCTCTCAACTCACAGTAGGATAAAATGTGAACTCCCCCCCCCCGCTCTAACTGTAAGTCACCCTGCATAAGAGTGTCTACTCAATGACTGAAATGTATCCACACCAACCCATCAACCAACAGTCCCATCCACCTTTTCACTGTCCACAGATCTAAACCCTCCAGAGGGCAGAAGTCGGGATGCCCTGCTCCAGATAGTCTGCAGAGATGGACGGGTTATCAGCATTTGTGGAGACAGTGCAGATGATGCACTGTAAGACATCTTTCCCATTGTAATTAATATGACTGATTAGTTGTGTGTGTGTGTATATGGGTTAGCCTGCTGAAAACCCATGTTTATTCTTGTTTTCCCATCCTTGTTTCAGGGCATGGACCATGGCTCTCCAGGATGCCAGAATCAGCTCTGTGAGTTTCTGCTGGTCTGCAAAGACCCTCTGCCTGCATATCCTAGTCTACTTATGGACAGTATTATAGCTCAGGTCTTAATATACAGTACCAGTCAAAAGTTTGGACACACCTACTCATTCCAGTCTTTATTTTTACTATTTTCTACGTTGTGGAATAGTAGTGAAGACATCAAAACTATGAAGTAAGACATGGAATAATGTAGTAACCAACAATATTGTTAAACCAATCAAAATATATCTTATATTTGATATTCTTCAAAGTAGCCAAACCTTGACAGGTTTTCACTCTTGGCATTCTCTCAACCAGCTTCATGAGGTTGTCACCTGGAATGTGTTTCAATTAACAGGTGTGCCTTGTTAAAAGTTAATTTGTGGAATTTCTTTCCTTAATGCGCTTAAGCCAATCAGTTGTTGTGACAAGGTAGGGGTGGTATACAGAAGATTGCCCTATTTGGTAAAAGACCATGTCCATATTATGGCAAGAACAGCTCAAATAAGCAAAGAGAATCGACAGTCCATCATTACTTGTGAGACATGAAAGTCAGTCGATCAGGAACATTTCAAGAACTTTGAAAGTTTCTTCAAGTGCAGTCGCAAAAACCACAAAGATCTATGATGAAACTGGCTCGCATGAGGACCGCCACAGGAAAGGAAGACCATAGTTACCTCTGCTGCAGAGCATAATTTCATTAGAGTTGACTGCACTTCAGATTGCGGCCCAAATAAATGCTTCACAGAGTTCAAGTAACAGACACATCTCATCAACTGTTCAGAGGAGACTGCGTGACTCAGGCCTTCATGGTTGAATTACTGCAAAGAAACCACTACTAAAGGACACAAATAAGAAGAGTGCTCAGCATATGTGGGAACTCATTAAAGACTGCTGGAAAAGCATTCCAGGTTTAGCTGGTTGAGAGAATGTCAAGAGTGCAAAGCTGTCATCAAGGCAAAGGGTGGCTACTTTGAAGAATCTAAAATATAAAATATATTTTGATTTAACACTTTTTTTTGGTTACTAAATCAAATGTTATTAGTCACATGCGGCGACTACAACAGGTGAAATGATTACTTGCAAGCCCCTAACCAACAATGCAGTTTAAAAATATATATAATTACAGATAAGAACAAGCAAAAACAACATGATTCCATATGTGTTATTTCATAGTTTTGCTGTTTTCACTATTATTCTACAATGTAGAAAATAGTAAAAAAATAAAGAAAAACCCTTGAATGAGTAGGTGTGTCAACTTTTGACTGGTACTGTATATATATCCAACTGCAATTATAAACTGACATATAGCTTATTATTCACAAGAAACTGGGATGTGAACACAATGCATAGGAGAGTAATATTGTGATACTAACAGTGGTGTGAAATATAGGGAATTGTGTTAAGAGACAAGCGGTTTGTCCCCAGACCCAACACACACAGCACTGTCATTTCAAATGTGTAAATAATCTATAGAATGTGCGTGTAGTATTAATTTCATACTAACTAAGCACTATTATTTATTTGCTCTCGACTGTCATATCAAAGTTAATTGTTTTTCAAACACCATGGCTGCATTTACACAGGCAGTCCAATTCTGATATTTATTTTTGAGTAGGTGTGCGGAAACCTTTGACTGGTATTGTGTGTGTATCTCTTTATTTTTAGGTGGTCGCTCCTCCTCAGATTGGCTTTGCACAGCAAATTGTTGCTTCTGCCCCTCCTCCATATTCTGAATATGGTCCTCCACCTCCGGTATGTATGTGAACCTGCTGCCTAGACTTTACGTTTCTAAATATGCTTTGAGCAGTCTAGTGCTACCGCTTTAGTCTCCCGCTTTACTTACTCCACACTTTGTTGTTACAGCCTGATTTAAATCTACATGCAATACCCCTTAATGAGAGTGAACAGTTGGTTTTTATACATTTTTGCACATTTATTGAAAATAAAATACAGAAATATCTCATAAGTATTCACACCCAAGTCAATACTTTGTAGAAGCACCTGTAGCAGCGATTTATAGCTGTGAGTCTTTCTGGGTAAGTCTGAGGTTTCCACACCTGGATTGTGCATAATTTGCCCATTTATTCTTGAAAAAAGTATTCAAGCTCTACCATTTCAGGTCTTGCTGTAGATTTTCTAGTAGATTTAAATCCAACTGTAACTCAGCCACTCAGGAACATTGACTGCCTTTGTATGCAAGTCTGGTAAAGATTTGGCCGTGTGTTTTAGGATATTGTCTTGCTGAAAGGTGAATTCATCTCTGTGTCTGGTAGAAGGCAGACTGAACCAGATTTTTCTCCAGGATTTTGCTTGTGCTTATTAGCTCTATTTCTTTTCTTTTTTTCAAAATCCTAACAAACCTCCCCCGTCCTTAACAAATACATGCATACCCATAACATGATGCAGCCAACACTATGCTTGAAAATATAGAGTGGTACTCAGTAATGTAATGTTTGGGGCAAATCCAACACACTTTGTATTCAGGACAAATAGCTAATTGCTTTGCCACATTTATTTGCAGTATTACTTTAGTTGGTGCCTTGTTGCAAACATGATGCATGTATTGGAGTATTTTTTTTTATTCTGTGCAGGCTTCCTTCTCTTCACTCTGTCAGTTAGGTTAGTATTGTGGAGTAACTATAGTGTTGTTGTTCCATCTTCAGTTTTCTCCAATCACAGCCATTTAAATCACTATTGGCCTCATGGTGAAATTCCTGAGCGGTTTTCTTCCTCTCTGGCAACTAAGTTAGGATGGACGCCTGAATCTTTGTAGTGACTGGGTGTATTGAGACAACATCCAAAGTGTAATTAAGAACTTCACTATCAAAGGGTTATTCAATGTCTGCCTTTAAAAAAAAAAATGTAAATGTAATTTCTTTCACACCAATAGGTGCCCTTTGTGAGACATTGGAAAACATCCCTGGTCTTTGTGGTTGAATCTGTGTTTGAAATTCACTGCTCGACTGAAGGACCTTACAATAATCTGTATGTGTTGGGTATAGAGATGAGGTAGTCACTAAAAAAATAATTCTGAACACTATTATTGCACACAGTGAGTCCGTGCAACTTATTATGTGACTTGTTAAGCAAATTGCCATAACAAAGGGGTTGAATAATTATTGACTTGAGACATTTCAGTTTTTTTTTAAACAATTCCACTTTGACATTATGGGGTATTGTGTGTTGGCCCGTGACAACAATGTAATCAATTTTACCTTCAAGCTGTAACACAACAAAATATGGATAAAAGTAAAGGGGTGTGAACTTTCTGAAGGCACTGTAACATGATGTTTATGCTATATATTGTGGTTTTGGATACATCTATATGGCTTGCATCAGTTCTCTTGATTCCAGGGCAGTAGTGGTAGTCTCTCCAATAGTGACACAAGTGATATCTGCCTTTCCAACAGGTTTATGTTCCGGATGCTTATGGAGGGTATGCCCCAGCTCCTCCTGTCCATGGCACACAAATCATTTACTCAGCTGATGGGCAGCCCTATGCTGTTGCATACCCCTATCAGTACCAAGGTACGCACAGGGTGAATTCACACTTTTTTAGTTTGCATGCTCCCGAAGGAATGTCGAAGTTACGTTGATAATCACATTTAATTAAATGTTCCTTTGTTCTTTTAATGGATTTAATCTTTCAGTTACTATTTTGCAATATAGCTTTTTTTCACCATTCTAACTCCAGTTAATGTTTCCCACTGATATGTAGGAGCATATCCTATGAGGAATCCCCAAGGGATGAATCAGGTTATTGTTCACGAGCGTCAACGTGACGATGGAGGAGACGTGGCTCTCAGCATGCTCGCTGGAGCTGCGACTGGATTGGCTCTTGGCTCTCTCTTCTCTGTCTTCTAGTGTCTTCATAGGAACAGCTTACAACGATACCCACCCCCAACTGACACACACCGTTCCCACATGTTGGTAGCACTGCAACTTCATCTCTAGCCATGTGACAGCGATGAAGGAGTTAAATGTATGTGATGGTTGGGCTTTGTTCACCTATGACGCATGATTGTGATGTGCCAGTAAATTACTCCATTTGTGTCCTTACCAAAACTTTTGATGTATTAATGCTCTAGCACTTTCTATTAGGCACAGTAGCTATTATGCAGCGTGCCTCTTTTGTTTGTACTGTCTGTCCTTTTGTTTGAAACACGAATGTACTTTTGAATAAACGCAAATGATAATTGGATATTATAATGCACATTTGAAGGAAAGGTTTTGAGAGATATTAAATATATATCTTTTCAGGTCTAGCAAATTTCAAGTGTTCTGATGTCCCATGTAGTAGAGTGGTTAATAAGAATGTGGAAAAGAGTATAGTGGCACCTGCCTGAGTGTGTAGGCTCCATTTCTTTGTTCCTTTGAGGGTTGTGCATCCTGATTCTTCACCTAAAACCTGTCTTACATCCAATGTGCTTTTGTGAGGGTTTTCTACTTCATCTTTGTCATTTTACTCACCTTCATATGTTGTTACTTCATTATTGACATTCCTTTAATAACATGGTAGGATATTAGATATAATTTGTTAAGGGGAAGAGAACATGGGATTTGTTTTCTTCTTTACTACAGTCCTTGTTTTGTTTTCCTATGACTATTGTCAGCTGTTTAACCTGTATTTTATCTCCCGTTTGAATGGATTTTCAGGAAGATGCATGTGTTTGTTAGGGTATGCACAAGCGTCATCAGGTTCATCTTAAGTTTATCGCTGCTACAACAGAGAACTGAAAGATACTCCTTGACATTTTAATTGTTTTGACTTTACTCACACTCCCAAAATGATTTTTTAAATATTTAACTTTTTCCTGTTACTGATATTAATGGTATATTTGACTAATTACATTGTGCTCTTTGGTTAAGTGGATAAGTTACTAGCTAAATAATTGAGTGGCCTCGTTTTTTTTTTTTTTTTTTTCACTGAACACATCATAGAGACTGGTTTCTCACCTATTAACCTTTTATATTCAATTTCAAAGTCTTATATTTCATTCAAAGTTATGCCACCTTGTATAGACATTTGGAATACTAGGTTATGTTTCCTCTTTTGACATGAAAGTTGTATACAGTAATTTATGATATAGGATATTTATTTGATAACAAATGAAGTAAAAATCATACCTTACATTTCAAATGGGAAACATGCTTTGTTATGCAGAATTAATGCATTGCTTATTGCTCTTCAGTGATGTATGCCATTTTAACCATTATGTATTAAATGATCATTAAATTCACATTAATTCACTTTTGAAACTATATGTAAATCTGAGCAACTTCTGAGTTCCACCTTGGCTCAAGGGAAGCTGCTTGATGTCACACGGGCTGCGTTTACACAGACAGCCCAATTCTGATCTCTTTTCCAGTAATTTGTCTTTTGACTGGTCATTTGACCAATCACATCAGATCTTTTTCAGATCTGATTGGTAAAAATACCAATTACAGAAACTAAATATCAGAATTGGCCTGCCTGTGTAAACTCAGCCATGTTTTTTTTTAAACAATCAACTTTGATATGACAGTCGAGAGCAAATCAATGATAGTGCTGAGTTAGTATGAAATGTATACTACACGCACATTCTATAGATTATTTACACATTTGACATGACAGTGCTGTGTGTTTGGTCTGGGGACAAAACACTTGTCTCTTAACACCGTTCCCTATATTTCACACCACTGTTAGTATCACAATATTACTCTCCTATGCATTGTGTTCACATCCCAGTTTCTTGTGAATGATAAGCTATATGTCAGTTTATAATTGCATTTGGAAATATATACAGTACCAGTCAAAAGTTTGGACACACACCTACTCATTCAAGGGTTATTCCTTATTTTTACTATTTTCTACATTGTAGAATAATAGTGAAGACATCAAAACTATGAAATAACACATGGAATCATGTAGTAACAAAAAATTGTTAAACAAACCAAAATATATTTTATATTCTTCAAAGTAGCCACCCTTTGCCTAGATGACAGGTTTGCACACTTGGCATTCTCTCAACCAGCTTAATGAGGTATTCACCTGGAATGCGTTTCAAGTAACAGGTGTGCCTTGTTAAATGATAATTTGTGGAATTTCTTTACTTAATGCATTTGAGCCAATCGGTTGTGTTGTGACAAGGTTGGGGTGGTATATAGAATACAGCCCTATTTGGCAAAAGACCAAGTTCATATTATGGCAGGAACAGCTCAAATAAGCAAAGAGAAACAACAGTTCATCATTACTTTAAGACATGACAGTCAGTCAATCCAGAAAATGTCAAGAACTTTGAAAGTTTCTTCAAGTGCAGTCACAAAAACCATCAAGCGCTATGATGAAACTGGCTCTCATGAGGAACATCACAGGAAAGGAAGACCCAGAGTTACTTCTGTTGCAGAGGGTAAGTGTTCATTTGAGTTAACTGCACCTCAGATTGTAGCCAAAATAAATGTTTCACAGAGGTCAAGTAACAGACACATCTCAACATCAACTGTTCAGAGGAGACTGCGTGAATCAGGCCTTCATGGTTGTTTTGCTGCAAAGAAACCACTACTAAAGTACACAAATAAGAGATTTGCTTGGGCCAAGAAACACAAGCAATGGACATTTGACCGGTGGAAATCTGTCCTTTGGTCTGATTAATCCAAATGTGATATTTTTGGTTCCAACCACTGTGTCTTTGTGAGTAGGTGAACGAATATGATCTCCGCATGTGTGATTCCCACTGTGAAGCATGGAGAAGGTGCGATGTGTGGGGGTGCTTTACTGGTGACACTGTGATTTATTTAGAATTCAAGGCACACTTAATCAGTATGGCTACCACAGCATTCTGCAGCGATAAGCTATCCTATCTGGTTTGCGCTATGTGGGACTGTCATTTGTTTTTCAACAGGACAATGACCCCAAACACACCTCCAGGCTGTATAAGTGCTCTCTGACCAATGAGAGTGATGGAGTACTGCATCAGATGACCTGGCCTACACAATCACCCGACCTCAACCCAATTGAGATTGTTTGGGATGAGTTGGACCGCATTGTGAAGGAAAAGCAGCCAACAAGTGCTCAGCACATGTGGGAACTCCATAAAGACTATTGGAAAAGCATTCCTCATGAAGTTGGTTGAGAGAATGCCAAGAGTGTGCAAAGCTGTCATCAAAAAAAAAATAATTGAAAAATATTTTTTGATTTGTTTATCAATTTTTTGGTTACTACATGATTCCATGTGTGTTATTTCATAGTGTTGATGTCTTCACTATTATTCTACAATGTAGAAAATAGTAAAATAAAGAAATACCCTTGAATGAGTAGGTGTTCTAAAACCTTTGACCGGTAGTGTATATATAAAAATATACATTCATCCAAAGATAAGTAAAGTAAAACCAAACATCAGTCATTTCATTAAGTAATAGTTTTATGTACATATATGTTCAAGATCAGAACACAACAAACTGGATACCTCTGGAAAATCCCAGAAAATAATCTTGAATACATAATTATAGAAAAACCCACAGTCATACATGTTAACAGTATTGCCAAAAGAATACATCATGATCGTTCATTCTTCTTTTATGAAGACAAACTCCTCCCTTCTTAGCATTGTTCAATGCTATTCACCTCACCCCAGTGACCAGACAATATGTAAACTGCTCAAATGAGAAAATAAAAGACTACTACTGTACATTGAGGTTTATACATTTTTCTCTATAAAAGAAAAGTCTGAAGTTATAGAAACACAGCTGAATATAATCATTACCAAGTAAGGAACTACCTGAATATGCGTCTTTTTTTAATAGGGTATCTGAAGTTTCATTGGCTATAGTGGAAAGTGAGAGGATATACAGTGCAATTGGAAAGTATTCAGACCCCTTGACTTTTTCAATCTACACACAATACCTCATAATGACAAAGAAAAAACTGTTTTTTAGAAATGTTTGCAAATGTATTAAAAATTAAAATTAAAATATCTAATTTACATAAGTATTCAGATCCTTTACTCATTACTTTGTTGAAGCACCTTTGGCAGCGATTACAGCCTGGAGTCTTCTTGGGTACGATGCTACAAGCTTGGCGCATCTGTATTTGGAGAGTTTCTCTCATTCTTCTCTGCAGATCCTCTCAAGATCTATCAGGTTGGATGTTGAGCGTCGCGGCACAGCTATTTTCAGGTCTCTCCAAAGATGTGTGATTGGGTTCAAGTCTGGGCTCTGGCTGGGCCACTCAAGGACATTCAGAGACTTGTCCCAAATCCACTGCTGCGTTGTCTTGGCCGTGTGCTTAGGGTCGTTGTCCTGTTGGAAGGTGAACCTTTGCCCCAGTCTGAGGTCCTAAGCATCCTGGAGCAGGTTTTCATCAAGGATCCCTCTGTACTTTGCTCCGTACATCTTTCCCTTGATCCTGACTAGTCTCCCAGTCCCTGCCACTGAAAAACATCCCTACAGCATTATGCTGCCACCACCATGCTTCACTGTAGGGATGGTGCCAGGTTTCCTCCAGACGTGATGCTTGGCATTCAGGCCAAAGTGTTCAATCTTGTCTATATTGTTCTGAGAGTTTTTAGGTGCCATTTGGCAAACTCCAAGCAGTCTGTCATGTGGCTTTTACTGAGTAGTGGCTTCCATCTGGTCACTCTACCGTAAAGGCCTGATTGATGGAGTGCTGCAGAGATGGTTGTCCTTCTGGTTCTCCCATCTCCACAGAGGAACTCTGGAGCTCTGTCAGAGTGACTTTCGTGTCGTTGGTCATCTCCCTGACCAAGACCCTTCTCCCCCGATTGCTCAGTTTGGCCCGGAGGCCAGCCTAGGAAGAGTCTTGGTGGTTCCAAGCGTCTTCTATTTAAGAATCAAGAATCAATCCAATCAAGTTGTAAAAACATCTCAAGGATGATTAATGGAAACAGGATGCGCCTGAGCTCAATTTCGAGTCTCATAGCAACGGGTCTGAATACTTATGTAAATAAGGTATCCGTTTATTTGTAATACATTTGCAAACATTTCTAAAAACCAGTTTTCACTTTGTCATTATGGAGTATTGTGTGTAGATTGATGAGAAAAAAATATTTGATCAATGTTAGAATAAGGCTAACAAAATCAAGGGGTCTGAATACTTTCCAAATGCACTGCACATTGATTCTTCTTCAAGGCACAACTTGTACAAAACATTTGAAGTCTGCAAAGATGTGGGAAGTACAATTTAAGGGGTCAAAAACACTTTACAAAGGATTATTGCTCACTCTATTACTGATTTCCCTTGAAGATCAATAATCATTGGGTTTTATTACATTTTAACATACCCCCACCAACCCATTCCAAAGTACTTTTACTTTCTTTTGACCAGCAAGGCACTCAGTCTAACATCTTCTTTCAAAAACAGCGTACAGAAAAACAATATGAAAATACTCTACATAAAAACTGATGAAAGAAAATTGTAATCATTAAAGTTGCTGGTAGTTAATCATGATATGGTCCTCTTCAATGAGTGCTGCTCCATCAACGCAGAGTCAAAATTACAGATCTTGGTAAGAAAAATGAATACAAAGAAAAAAACAAAGAAAAAAACATCGGTAAACAATGTCCAAACACATTACAGTACAACAAAACAGGCAATCCTCATCTATCTTGTCAAACCATAGATGCACTTCAAGGAGTAACGGACTTTTGGAGGAGTTATTGTAATGCACAATTGCATGCATTGCTTGTTTGATGCCATCAAGGCCAAAACAGACACTTTAGTGTTTTAAAGCATAAATTATAAATACTTTTCATGAATCCATATTATTTGAGACAATCACCATCTTCAACCAATCTATCTTTGTAAAAAGAAAAGTTGCATACTATGGGTACACTATTATGGGTATGTATTGGCAACTAACAAAGCAAGTCAACAAATTAACATACATGAAACATGAAGCCCCTTTGCTACTTGTGAAGAAAAAGTAGAGTAGCAAATGCAGGCCTGAGAACCAGTGAAGAAAAAGGATATGAGAAAGGAAAGTTGTGTTCGCATTATCTGGTTGAGTATTAGCCTTCCTGACCAAAGTCCTCTGTGAACTTCTTGAGTTTGTCCAAGTCCTGCTCGTTCACAGTTGGCTTGGTGTTGTGCAGTGACCTCAGCATATCAGCCTGTGAACAGCATATCAGAATGGTCAGTTAGCATCACATACTTGCTCCCTCATGTTCAAAATCTAAAATATCTATGTTTTTGGGGTTCTTCTCACCATGCAAACAATGGGCTCCATGAGTTTCTCCCCATTAACATCCATCCAGGTCATCTCTATGGCGTCTGGATCTCCTGGTGAGCATGGGGTCAGGAGATCGTCTACCACGAGGTTGGGATGGTTCCATGATGACCCTTGGACCTGGGTGTATGAAGAAGAACGCATGGGCAAAAATGGTACATGGATTTGTGATAACTGATGTTTCATTGACAGAGTATTCACATGACTCAATGCTTCCTTTACAACTATCAGATGAGGAAAATTAAATGAATTAAGATTCACTGCACCAAGGTGAGCCCTGTCCGTGTTTGAATGTCACATACCCGTTTGAAGTGAGTGGCCGACTGCACCTTCCTGACTGGCTGCATGAGGGCGTCCCTTACGATGACGCTGATGTCTGCTCCAGAGTAGCCTTCCGTCTTCTTACCCAGGGTCACATAGTCTGATTCAGTGAGCTCATTGGGGGTGGAGCCCAGATGCAGCTTGAACATGAAGGAGCGGGCTTGCCCCTCAGGCAGAGGGATATAGATCCGCTTCTCAAACCTGAGGCACAGAAACACGACAGTTGTGATATCTTATATGGGAATGTTTATATGAAGATACAGTAAGGGTCATCCCATTATTTATCTCTAATGTTTAACAATCTGCTTAATAAGAGTCACTTGGTCCCAAAATGGTGAATAATACATATTCACAATAAGATAAAGGACTTGAGATCATCAGAGGATAAATATGCACTGACCTTCTCCTAATAGCAGAGTCCAGTGTCCAGGGGATGTTTGTGGCTCCTAGAACCAGGACTCCCTCATTGTCATTTCCAACACCTCAGAGAAGAGAGATAATTATTTTAATATACAGCTGATTCAGTCAAAAGGAAAGCTAAAATCTGGCACGAAAAATGGTTGTATAGTTGTTCTAGTGACACCGTACCAACAAAAAGGTTCAGTGCCAAAGCAGTTGTGGCCAAAGCAGTTGTGTCAATACTCAAGGTACAAGGTAATCAGGATCTGAGGCAAGGCTTGTGTAACTTCACAATCTGTCAGCCCAGTGGCTGGCTCTCTCACCCTGCATCTGGACCAGGAACTCAGTCTTGATGCGGCGGGCTGCTTCACTCTCGTTCTCACTCCTGGAGCCACACAGAGAGTCTATCTCGTCAATGAAGATGATGGAGGGCCTGTTCTCCCTGGCCAGGCTGAACAGGTTCTTCACCAACCTGAAGATAGAAAGAGTTGTGGAGAGTGAATATGAGACCAAAGGACAGTGTGGGAGAAGAATACAGAGGAGAAGGAGAGAGATAGGGATGTATGAGAAATATCCTTTCAAATAGTATATTTATTTGATTGCATAGCAACCTGCCAACCCTCCTTGCCCCATCACTCACTTTTCACTCTCCCCCAGCCACTTGGACACCAGGTCAGAGGAGGAGATAGAGAAGAAGGTAGAGTTGTTGGCTTCTGTGGCCACAGCCTTGGCCAGATAAGACTTCCCTGTACCAGGAGGGCCAAACAGCAGGATCCCTCTCCATGGAGTTCGCTTTCCTGGACACCAAAGACAAATATACTTAGATATTCTTTATTGAAAACGATTTACTCGTCAGATGCACTGTTGCAAGTCACAATACATCTGTTAATATCTAGAATGTTATGTGTTTCTTGAATTCCATTATTCATACCGGTGAAGAGGTGAGGGAATTTGATGGGCAAGATGACAGCTTCTTTAAGGGCCTCCTTTGCACCCTCAAGCCCAGCTACATCATTCCACTTGATGTTTGGCTTTTCCATGACGATGGCCCCTGTAACATAGATAGAAGTTGGTGAAATGTAGTACGGCAAATGGGGATGTAACAAATGTTAAAATGTTCTTAACGTTTAAAGTGCCATTTTTTTCTGCTTCAACTGAGAAAAATACACACAAAAAAAGACATGCGAACTCACAATGCAGACATGGTCCTGCGTCTGACCGCTAGGTGGCAATGCAGTTCAAACTACCGCAGTCATGGCTACCAAATGGCGCTCACCTTACTACTGTCCCCCACACACTCAGCAACGAAGGTAGTTAATGCCATCTTTAGGTTCTCTGGGGTGTGCCTCTCCTCCATGTCCTAAGTGGTTAGTACATGGGACTTCATGTCCCACTTCTCATCAATGTGATGGCTTGTTGCGGTGATGTATGACAGCGTGTTCATAGAAATCCAACAATCTGTTGTTAACACCACGTATGGTGTTTGAGATCTCGACCATTGTACTTCCAGAGCAATCATTGTACAATTTCTGTACAATTTTTTTTTTTTTTTACAATTTCACTGTACAATTTGTACACTCTTGTAGTCTGGTTCTAGATATGCCATTAGGACATTGAAGCCGGTATTCTCTACCCTTAACCATGGCTGCATATCAGCTGCAATGATTTCTGTAATCAGCGATGTGATTTTCTCACTCCATCCCTTATCGCACTTCTTTCGTGTGAAGAGCCTGTTTAATGTCTGTTGTTGGGGGCCTGCGCTGTTGCCAGCAATGGGTTGGGGCTCACGGTAATGGTGTCTCCCTTTCAGATGTTTTAGCATTGCTCCTGTTCTGCCTCTGCACTAGCTCAATTCACCACCTTCTCATTTAACTTCTTAAAGTATTGCCATAAAGGGCTTCGCTGCTGTCGCTTCCCTGTCTCACTCTCCGAAAATTTTTCCAACGGTTAACAATGATGATGTGTGGAGCCCTTTATATCTGTGGGAAATAATTTGAAAGAAGCATTTCTCCTCCTACTAACTTTACAGCATTGTTGGGTTAAGTATTTGTTCAATTTCTTTTTTTCCCTTCATGATGATGATCGGGACCTGTTAGTGGTAGTTTTGTGATAACTGCACTGTGAACATCCTTTTTTCGGTTTAGGATTTTTGTAAACGTTAACGATACAAATTTAGTTTAAACGTTCACACCCCTGACAGCAAATATCGCTTTTTATCATTCAAATCAAATACTGCATAAAAGCTTTGTATGAGCCACACTAAAATGCTGAAAAGTGAAGTAGCTGATAATATAACTCACCTGAGAGTTGATTTTTAAACTTCTTTTTCTCTGGGTCACCTTCACCTTCATCACTGTCATTCCTGCAAAAGAAAAAACAAAGTAGTTTGAGATCACTGTACTGATAAGGAGGCCCACCTTTATGCCACATGAAAAGTATAAACACAGTTCAAAAGAACCAATAATCAGATCAGAATGAAGGATTGGTAAGGATTATTACACATCTCAGGATTTCTTATGCTCACTCACCCTTTGTCATCAGAGCCAGACTCCTTGACAGGCTTGGCTGGAGGGGCCTTATCCTTCTTCTTTAAGTATTCCTTCAGCTTCTCTGCTCGATCCAGGTACTCTGCACACTTTGCCCTGATGCTCTGCTTGGCCTTGTCTCCCTGGGCCTCATCTGCAGGGAGAGGAAATGTAACAGGTTGGCATCACATTATGTCCAAGGCTGGGTAATCTTCACACGTGGGTCATTCAATGTCAAAGTGAAACAAAACTGTTAATGTTGTTTCCTGAACAAATTGTTCATGTTGATCCATAGCTCCTAATGGGGTCATTTAAAGTTCATTCCAAACTCTGAGGTCAAAGGTGCACAGTTCATAATCATGTCAGTCACACATATATCAGTAAATGAAAGGGAACAGAAAAACAAAGTAGCCTATGTAGATGTTCTGTGTTTGCAGTATAAATGCAAATTAAGAACTTGAAAAAAGAAGTAACAGGAAGTTGAACTGAGATAAGAGACAACTCACATTTAACAACATGAAGGAAGTATTGAATGGAATGCTGGTACAACCGGAGAGCTTCCTCGTAGTTTTTAGCCTTATCCTCTTCTGCAGCCTTGCTTGCAAGATCTATTGCTTTCTGTAACACAATGCATGGGCTATGTTAAAGAAGAACCATAACAACAGAGGGTCGAGCATTAGCATGACGTCATGATCTTGCGGGGCTCTGTTAAAGAAGAACCATAACAAGAGGGTAGGGCATTATCATGACGTTATGATCTTGTTCCGCAAGATGTCACAAAGGTATGTCAAAATGGCATTTGTAAATGGAAAATCAGAAATCATACACACTTAGTTGATGCGAATTCATTAAATACTCTGGGTCAAGAGAGACATTAACTAGACAAACGTATAATAACGCCATATGAACCCACAGTAGACTAACGATACAATCCTGTGTTAGCTAACTTATTTATTTTGTATCTGGCTGGAGATTCACTCACCTGTAAATTGTTATTAGCCATGGGTGCTGGTTACGTACGATGGTAAAAATAACCCACCGTAGAATTTCACTCGTCTCAGTAAATCAACGTGCAATAGCTATAATACGACGTTATTAGCTCTGGTTAGTGTTTTGTTGTCATTTTGGTGACAGTTCTTTAATTCTTCGGAATCTCTTCCGCATCAAGATGTCGAGTGTCACTTCCGCCTATGGTTTACACGTGACATCAACACAAAAAGAGACGAGAGTTTTTTCTGACCTGTCGTTGTCAATTTACTGCGGTCAATTTCACGGCCTATTCTTAAAATCTATGTGCGTTGCATATGCGATAAATGAGGTCAGACAAAGAGCATCAGACACATTTACATGGATTCAGTTTCTTGGTGATTTATAAATACACCAGATGACAATTAAAGGGCGTTGTGTTGAAACCACCGTGCCTCCATCTTGGCACTCCCCACTGTGGTAATTTCTTGGGAGAAGCTATATAAATGCATTAATTAACGTCTACATTCGTTTTCGCCACATTTACTCTATTACAGATACCTTAATGCATACTTTTAAATTATATTATGTGAGCTAAACATAAACATTTAAAATATCTAAAAACATTGGTTGTATAATGTTTTGAGATGACTAATGTTACTGTCCCCACTACAACAAAAAATGCTTAAATACATGTAATTTTGTCCTTGAAACATTAAATTGAAATACCATAGAATTCCATTCATTGCTATGGAGGACTGCTCCTACTGGAGAGTGCCAATATGGCCGAACGGTGGCTTCAAAGTCTCTCAATGGCCAAACTCAGCATCTAAATATCCAGAGTTTATATAGATCATTGGTACCAACGGTAAGTACACTGACCTCTAGTGACTTGTTATTATAGCACATGTTAATGACTTGGTCACAGGAGAAATGTTGTTTTTTCTTCCACATTCATATTTTATTTAACCCAATGTACAGTATTGCATTTACTAAAATTGCAGAAATAAAAAAATGCAAAATATTTAGAAATATCACAGCACCAGGATACAATATTTTAGAAACTAAAACTATACAGCAAAGTTAGAACAACACCTCAAACAAAAGGATGTACATGGCAAAATAACTCTAGCCACAAATGGATGCATTTTGGTAGTAGGCTACATATTGATATGTCCAGTTACGTTTACTCCAAATAGCATTGTGTTTTCTGAAGCTGCAATTGAAAGCAAGCACCATATAAGTATTGTAGTGTGACTGAATCCTGTTAGTTTGTTCTCTGTTGTTCGGAGCCCTCGGTGCATTTCTCTCCATAAAACAACCATGGTCTAAGGTGGGAACTAGGATTGTCATCAACTACTTCCATTTAAGAGTTGTGGTCGCAGAGCACTCAGGATGCGATCACTCTTTGTAAGATCTGCTGGCAGTTCATTGTTCTGCAAAGAAAACAAAACCAGTCATGAAAAAATAATCAACCAGAGCAACATCCTAAAATGCATCCTTCTCCTCTGCTTTGCTTCTTCTCCCCTGTACACACTGCAGTGATTTACCTTGTTGGGTAGTGTGGGGTCTGCATTGGCCCCGAGCAGAAGGTTTACACTTTTATGATTGCCACCCATGACAGCAGCGTGGAGGACTGTGGAACCATTCTGGAGAAATGGAATGGTGAAGCCACTTAACTAACGGCTGGTTCTTATCACTAAAACACTGATAATGTTTTACAATACAATGTTTCACAATATACTTCTGAATAAAAACTACTCCTCTGGGTCATGGCCAGAGACAGGAGACGGCAAAGAGAAAGCATCACTGCCTAGATATCTTACCTTGAGAAGGCCCATTGAAGGGGAAAACTTGAGGAGCTCCTCAATGACACTGTTGTGTCCTTTGAAAGCTGCCTTGAATAATGCAGTTGACCCGTCCTTCAATAAGATCAAAAGAAACATGAGAGATTGACATTTTAATTGCCCATTCAATATATACTATGCCTAACACAAAGAAATGCATTTCAATAAATGACTTGATTGAATATATTGATGGAAGACAATCATCGTGTCTTTGTCAACCCACTGTGTACCCACTGTGTACCCACTGGGTTGCTAAAGGACAACATACTTTTCTGTCAGCATCCCGATCTGCACCACGCAGAAGTAAAACCTTCACTACTTCACTGTGTCCCATCTGGGCTGCCATCCACAGGGGGGCTGTGCCATCCTGGAGAGGAGGGATAGTGAGGAAGGGGGGTGAGAGAAAGAAAATTGAGACAAAATACAAGGAGGAAGAGGGTGAGAAGAGAGATGAAGAAGTCAGTCCCTCTATTGAAGTCCTCTATTATTGTTTGGGGGAGTGGCCTCACCTCCCTAGGGTGGTTAACTTTGGCTCCAGATGACAGCAGTTGACGTATGACAGTCACATGACCCTCCTGGGAAGCAAGGAAGAGTGGGGTGGCACCATCCTGAAACATGATATTAGAAACATGTCACAACAGCAAAGCAACTGCATGACAAAGTTATGCAATGTATGGCTTGTTCATGAATAGTAACACATATAATGGCACTGTTGTGGGTACACTGGATCTTATAGAAAGGAGAGAAAGAGGCTGATGTTTTAATGATGCAAAAAACACTATTGTCAATCACCAATATCATAACTAGTAGTGAGCAGAGAATCACTCTGTCGAAATGAATGTAGGCCTTACTGTATTGTTTTCATACAAACATGTAACATAGTTACACTGAGTAATCCAATCCCTTCTATGTATTGCATCAAACAAAATACATCTCATGTCTGACTCAGCGTTAACCTGAGAGGGTCTTCCAGTGGGATTTTGGTGTGTTGGACACTGTGAGGCTCTGCAGGAGTGTGGGAAAAGGACAGACATAGTGAGATGAGACAGGTGTTAGGGATGCTCACATGCAGCTGGTCATGAACATTGGCTCCATTCTTCAAAAGAGTGTCTACCACCTTAGAGTGGCCATACTGACAGGCTGCAGAGAGGGCTGTGCCACCGTCCTGCCAAACCATGAGAACACAGATTAGCAACATATCCCGCAGTGACTGGCACATAGAATATGACTATACACAGCAGACATCCAACACTGGATCACTGCCGTCAGCATATTTTGCCTGCCTCCCTGTGATGTTCTCTCTCTCTCTATGTAGGTGACACGGCATACCTTTGTCTGGAATTCAGTTGAGGCACCAAATTCAAAGAGGAGCTTTACTACTTCACTGTGTCCCTGCTGGGAAGCGAAGAAGAGGGCAGTGGAGCCTGTCTGAGGGTGGAAACATGCATTCAATGTCAGAAAGACCTTAAAAAAGGACATACACATTTTCTCAACACTTCAAACATCTTTACTGCTTATTGTTTCTACTTTAACCACATTAGTCTCAAAGCAACATCAATAATGCAACGCTAATTTCAGACGCTGTACTACGGAAAAGCAGATGGTTGCAGTTTATCTAGGAGCAGCACTAAAACCAAGGTATTTCTTCTAATGACACCAAGGTGTACTAAAGTGGGAGTATACTTTACCTCTCTCTGCAGGTTAATGTCAGCTCCCTGCATGATCAGCTCCCTGGCACAGTCACTGTGGCCATTGTAGGACGCCACCATCAGGGCTGTGGTGCGAAACTGGAAAGAGATCGAGGGATCACAATCAATCAACACCTCAGTACAGTCAGATCATTGTCTTACATGTCATTCAAACTGCACATGAAAGAAACCTGGAGGTATAGATTTTTTTTGTTTTTGTTTTGTTTTGTGTTTTGATTCTCCTCCTGACAACATAATTGCACACACAGCCCTACAAAGTACCACCCCTTGTCTGATGCTCCACCCAATCATTCACATTCCCTAATCTCTAAAGAAAGTTGCTGAAACATACTTCAACTTATCAGCGGAGACTTGACATAGCATTACATTTCAAATAGCACTCAACAATTAACAATTAGATGTGACACACATGGAAACTGCAAGCACCTGAACATGAGCAGACCTACAACACATTATTGAGACATACATACACCTGCACACACACACACGCACGCACACACACACACACACACACACACACACACACACACACACACACACACACACACACACACACACACACACACACACACACACACACACACACACACACACACACACACACACACACACAGAAGAGTTGTAGCTCTCTCTTTCTCTCCTACCACAGGTGGTTTATGGGTAAAGCGTGCAGCTGAGCCGCCAGGGCATGCAGCATCCGTACACTGTCTCTGCAGTCGGCATCCACACGGCCACTGTTGAGCAGTAACTGAAGCAGGGCCAAGTTCCCCTTTCGAGCTGCCCAAAACACAGCATTAGCCAGGGGCGTCTCCTTCTGTAGGACAAACACACATGATACAACATCGAACAGACACAAGTGTCAGATAACAGACCTGTAACCAGACTAAAATACACTATCTAAGGTATCATCACAGGTGTCAAAATTGGGCAAGTAATTTCTTTGCTGGTATTGGTCAGACAATGGGGGTTATAGCGAAAAACATTTAAAATGAGTTGCAGTCAGGCTCTTCCTGTTCACAATCAATATGAGAATCAATATGGACAGAGGCTCTTTGCACACACACACACGTTGATTATGCTCTTGCATTGGGTATGGTGTGGTTATATGGTCTCTGGTCTGGTTGTGTGTAGCTCCCACCCACTTATGTAGGTCCAAATGAATCTGGGTATGTTTAAAACAGACAGGAGAAAACGCAAACATCTAGCAACCCAAAAGTTGTGTTTGAATTTCATCACCATATCATTTTTAGCAAATGTTCAACTACATAATACTTTCTTAGCTACTTTGCAACTTCTTAGCATGTTAGCTAACCCTTCCCCTAACCTTAATTAACCCTTTAACCTTAAACCCTAGCCGAGCTAAGATTAAACTGTCATGTCGCTGCCACTTGGTCTCATAGCAATTCGTATTATTCTGTATGTGACAGGTAGCCTAGTGGTTAGAACTTTGGGCCAGTTCCCGAAAAGTTGCTGGATCGAATCCCTGAGCTGACAATGTATAAATCTGTCATTCTGCCCCTGAACAAGGCAGTTAACCCACTCTCGTCCGTGGTTGTAAATAAGAATTTGTTCTTAACTGACTAACCCAGTTAAATGAAGGTTACATTTGTTTGTTTTTTAAATCAGAGACATGCTAAGTTTCGTATGGTATGTATTAATTTGTGGATGTCCATCATCCATTTCTTATGATAAATTACATTTCGTATACGTTATGAATTCTCAAAAACCTACAATATGTTATGAATTGCAAAAACGTACAATATGTTATGAATTCCCAAAACGTATATGTTACGAATTCCAATGCGTTGTTGCTAACGTTGGCTAACGTTAGGTGGCTAATGTTAGCCAGAACAACTGGAAACTTGGAAAAATGCAGGTCAAATCATGATGTCAGTGATCTTCAGGTCTGAAAATCTGAGCTCGAGAAAGTGGCCGGAGTTCTCGAATTGGAATTTCGAGTTGGATGACCATTCAAATCGATTTTTTCCAGTCGGAGCTTGTTTAATTCCGAGTTACCAGATGTTTTGAACGCTGCATACGTCCGGGAAGACCATGACCACGAAAGTAAAGCAGCATATCTAATTTCCATTACGATGTTATTATTGCCCGCAAAGCCCCTGCGATGTATTAATTTCTTACGTGCGCATAACTCACCATAGGCCTATTCATAACAGCACAGATTAGAAACCATGTACGCAAAGAAAGTAAGCATTCGTAATGAGTAGATTATATTAGGCTACTCTCTCTTCATTAGGGCAGCCTATGCAGTAGTAGCTGTAGCTCTATTTTAGATCCCTTTAATATGGATATCTATATATAGTGGTGTTGAGTCAACTCAGCTACATATGCAGAAAAGCAGGAGAACGTTGAGATTACCTTGAACGACATCCTGTGGACCTCATTCGTGACTCATATTTCTTGCGTATGGGTTGTTGTTGCTAACGTCCCGATGGGTTTAACTGTAATAACGGCTGTAATTCGTTTTGCCACACTGACTGCTCCAAGGGTGTCGGCGCGCTGTTGGAAAAAAACACGCAGCAAATCCTCTGCAGTGCCGCTCCAGCCACACGCAGACAGGCGCACAAGTCACGACCGCTGCAGCTATGTCTGATTCGATTTCTTAGAGTCGTTTGTTCAACCAAATGAAACGAGTTCGATTCTGTTACAGTTTCATTTTGGAGGTAGTAGTTTATTTATCCTGAGGAAAAATAGACTGTTATTTTATATGTTTTTTGTTGTTGTTACACATAAGCCAGTCCTTGCTCCTAATGCCCCTAAACTCCAGAAAGTCGGCCATACAACTGTATTGGGGTATAGTGAGGTAAAATGAGGCATTTTAGACATTCAGCATCACTCTGTCAAGGGAAATATAGTATTTTTTTCTAACAAAGATATCGACATATTTTTGTCACAACTTATCCTTATCCCATTTTATGGGGAGAACAATCTACCCCAGGTAACGTTCTGAATAAAAGGGCAACTACACCCTCCACATTTTGGGGGGATTTTTTCCAGACCAAAAAAGTCTCCTGATGTGGAGACATTGTCGTGGAGCTGTTTGGATGTCTTCTGTTGTTGGCAGAAGTAGAGTACACCCATTTCTCCTGATGTGGAGACATTGTCGTGGAGCTGTTTGGATGTTTTCTGTTGTTGGCAGAAGTAGAGTACACCCATTTCTCCTGATGTGGAGACATTGTTGTGGAGCTGTTTGGATGTCTTCTGTTGTTGGCAGAAGTAGAGTACACCCATTTCTCCTGATGTGGAGACATTGTTGTGGAGCTGTTTGGATGTTTTCTGTTGTTGGCAGAAGTAGAGTACACCCATTTCTCCTGATGTGGAGACATTGTTGTGGAGCTGTTTGGATGTTTTCTGTTGTTGGCAGAAGTAGAGTACACCCATTTCTCCTGATGTGGAAACATTGTTGTGGAGCTGTTTGGATGTCTTCTGTTGTTGGCAGAAGTAGAGTACACCCATTTCTCCTGATGTGGAGACATTGTTGTGGAGCTGTTTGGATGTCTTCTGTTGTTGGCAGAAGTAGAGTACACCCATTTCTCCTGATGTGGAGACATTGTTGTGGAGCTGTTTGGATGTTTTCTGTTGTTGGCAGAAGTAGAGTACACCCATTTCTCCTGATGTGGAGACATTGTTGTGGAGCTGTTTGGATGTTTTCTGTTGTTGGCAGAAGTAGAGTACACCCATTTCTCCTGATGTGGAGACATTGTCGTGGAGCTGTTTGGATGTCTTCTGTTGTTGGCAGAAGTAGAGTACACCCATTTCTCCTGATGTGGAGACATTGTCGTGGAGCTGTTTGGATGTCTTCTGTTGTTGGCAGAAGTAGAGTACACCCATTTCTCCTGATGTGGAGACATTGTCGTGGAGCTGTTTGGATGTTTTCTGTTGTTGGCAGAAGTAGAGTACACCCATTTCTCCTGATGTGGAGACATTGTCGTGGAGCTGTTTGGATGTTTTCTGTTGTTGGCAGAAGTAGAGTACACCCATTTCTCCTGATGTGGAGACATTGTTGTGGAGCTGTTTGGATGTTTTCTGTTGTTGGCAGAAGTAGAGTACACCCATTTCTCCTGATGTGGAGACATTGTTGTGGAGCTGTTTGGATGTTTTCTGTTGTTGGCAGAAGTAGAGTACACCCATTTCTCCTGATGTGGAGACATTGTTGTGGAGCTGTTTGGATGTTTTCTGTTGTTGGCAGAAGTAGAGAGTACACCCATTTCTCCTGATGTGGAGACATTGTCGTGGAGCTGTTTGGATGTCTTCTGTTGTTGGCAGAAGTAGAGTACACCCATTTCTCCTGATGTGGAGACATTGTCGTGGAGCTGTTTGGATGTTTTCTGTTGTTGGCAGAAGTAGAGTACACCCATTTCTCCTGATGTGGAGACATTGTCGTGGAGCTGTTTGGATGTTTTCTGTTGTTGGCAGAAGTAGAGTACACCCATTTCTCCTGATGTGGAGACATTGTCGTGGAGCTGTTTGGATGTTTTCTGTTGTTGGCAGAAGTAGAGTACACCCATTTCTCCAGGCACCACTATACCACTGTATTAGCCCACACAGCTGTGGTTATATTTCTTTAGGTTTAGGACCTCATTCTGAAGCGTATTGAGACCCCAACTGATGTATAGAACAATCTTAAAATGATCTTTCTACTTTGGTTTAGATGCAAGCATAATGATACCTCTAACAAGTTCATTTGACTTGGTGAAAATCCGTTTTTTGGACCTAACTCGCTTAACACTTTTCCCATGTGATTTCTTCTTTCACAAATGAAGACCTCTTCCTAAGTATGCAGTCAAATTGTTAATTGTGTGTATGGTTTCCTAGAAACAATGGTGGCTCAATTTACCCCTTTGGCTCTCCCCTACTCGGATCTTACAGTAGATCTTATAGTAGTGTCTGTGTTGTGACACAGGCTACCCTGTATTCTTGGATGTTGAGCAGCTGTTTCAAAGGTATTATTAGTTTGTGCCAAAATTTGGGACTGGAGAAGAACCATGACTGGTATAAATACTATAGTATTCAATGCAGTGTTTTTGCTGACTTTACTATAGTATTCCCTGCAGTATTTACTGTAGTATACAGTTGTATTCACAGTCAACTAAAGTATAAATACTGTAGTAAAACAAAACTATAGTATATGCTATAGTAATTAATGTAGTGTTTTTGCAGATTGTTGTATACTGTAGAATTTACTGTAGTGTTTTTGCGTCTATAGTATACTGTGGTATTTACTGTTGTGTTTTTGCGTCTATAGTATACTTTAGTATTACTGTTGTGTTTTTGCGGACATTACTTTATTACTATAGTGTTTTTGTTTTATTATCTTTGACATAGAATTGGAGGGGTTCTCCTCCAGGATACCTACTGGAGAAATACTAAAAGAGCACATTTTCCATAACCTGTAGGTAACGCATAGAACCAAAAACGGTTATACCTGGAATCGAAAAGGGTTCTCCTATGGGAACAGCCAAGGAACCCTTTTGGAACCCTTTTTTTCTAAGAGTGTAACACTTAAGTATCAGGGTGCATAATTGCAGGTAGCCTGTGTAAGGAGAAGTTGTTTTGATTACTATTTAGTTGTAAGCTTGTAATTGGCAGGTTTTTAGAGATGAGCTGTATATAGAGTAGGCTATCATATTTTCTTGGCACTGCTAAGCTGTTTTTGTGATGAGTGCCAAAAAAACGATATGGGCTACTTTGAATAGTGACATGCTGTGTTTACACTCTGTGGCCTGACATTGTCTAATAAGAGGGTTTCTGTCCCTTGTTGCCACCTCCCTCTTGTGTGTTGGTGATGGGGTTTCAGACAGGCCCAAGGGGAGCACACCCTCCATCACAGGCAATAAAAGAGGGGGTGATGACCAGTCATGGTCAGAGTGTAGAGTTAGTCTCAGAACATGAAGACAAGACAGCCCAACTTTCCATCAGGTGAGTCCCAGGTTATTGACATTCATTTAGCCTAATTTCTTATCATGATTGCATTGTTTTAATAACATGACATTCAGAATTGCAGAGCATTTATAGTGTTTCCATATAATTCTCTATCTAATATGGTATAAATTGCAGCAAAGTAATTTACAACAGAACACAATACATTTGGTGAAACACTTTACTCTGATCATCCATCCTTACAGTCCAATGGGCCAGCCTCATGGGGAGAGCTGTGCTGCTCTCTCTCCTCCTGTCTGATCCTCTCCACGTGGCGTCAGACTCAGACGAGGAGGTGCAAGAGCCATCAGAGTGGCAAACATGGAAGAGGAGCAACGGTGTTTCCTACGACGAGAAGGTTAGATGTTATTTTATACACATACTCATACACACATACTGTATAAAAAAACACATCCCAATAGTTACTGTAGGCTAGTAATCTGCCTACATGAATATGTATTGTAAATATTTAGGAAGTCATTCCCTCCCTCCCAGACACACACCTTAACAATAATCAACAACTTTATTTGTTTGTTCATTCTGTTCTTTCCTGAAGCGGGATGACATTGAGAGGAAGGCCATATGGGACGACAACATGAGAGTGATTGATGAGAATAATAACAGTTTTCTCAGAGGGACAAAGATGTTCACCATGGCCATGAATAAATATGGGGACCTGGTAAGTGACCATCATCATCTTCACTTCTCTTTAGTACAGGATGTTATAGTTCAAGGTACTTCTGTGAATTACTTATAATGGTCCACTTTGAGCAATTTTCACTGAGAGCTGCAACATTCCCTTTTAAGTTCTAACTTCTGTTCATTTGTATACATTATGAGAGATTGTTCTTATTGCCGTGTATTGAAACAGTATTTTCCCATTATTCATTGATTCCTTCATACATTTCATACTAAATCACTTTGGAATTTCTCTCTCTCCAATGTGTAGACAAGGCACGAATACAAGCGTTTGCAAGGTGCCATGATAAATAGCAAAATAAAGAAAAGAGGCAAGAATGCATCAGCTCGAAAGCTCCGTGCCAGTGCTCAGAAGTTAGGGTCTGTTACCATTGACTACAGAGCCATGGGCTATGTCACTGAGGTCAAAGACCAGGTGAGGCTTTGCTTTAAAAAAATCTGTGAGTAGAATTTCAGTGCAAAGTAGGAAGTGATTTTAAATTCATGCTGTCTATTGATTTCACAGGGCTATTGTGGCTCCTGCTGGGCCTTTAGCACTACGGGTGCCATCGAGGGACAAATGTTCAAGAGGACAGGTCAACTGGTGTCCTTGAGTGAGCAGAACCTTGTGGACTGCTCCAAGCCCTACGGCACATATGGCTGCAGTGGGGCCTGGATGGCTAATGCTTATAATTATGTGGTTCAGAATGGGCTTCAGTCCACAGACACCTACCCCTACACATCAGTGGTAAGAGTCTGACTGGGGATATCCCTGACCATGTACACCAATGTTACATAATGTTAAAAGCAGCATGATTTAAGAAGTACAATGGCTCAGGATAAAACACATTTTTGTATTTCTAGGACACCCAACCCTGTTTCTACGACAGCATTCAGTCAGTTGCCAGCATCACTGATTACAGGTTCATACCCTCTGGAGATGAGCAGGCCCTGGCTGACGCTGTGGCAACCATTGGCCCAATCACCATCGCTGTGGATGCAGATCACCCAAGCTTCATGTTCTACAGTTCAGGTTGGCCTTCACCAAATTCTTTGACAGTGGTGGACAGCTAAATGTAGTGTTTTGTTTCCCATGACTGTATATATTAACTTTGATAAAGGTTTTTTATTCAGTTTTAAAAAATGCATTTGCCCTGTCTGAGTTTGCCTCATTGTAACCAGGGCTATTATTGGTCTAACAGGAATATATGAGGAGCCAAGCTGTAACCCCAACAACCTCAGTCATGCGGTGCTGCTGGTTGGCTATGGCTCTGAAGGGGGGCAAGACTATTGGATAATCAAAAACAGGTGGGTGAATCACTGGTGGGAGTAACATGGTTTACATTCTAACAAAATAAAATAATTTGGTTACTTTTTCATATACATATATGTAAGACATTTGTTGTACATAAATGTATGCATGTTTTCCTTTTCTTCCCAGCTGGGGTACTGCATGGGGAGAGGGTGGCTACATGCGAATGATCCGGAATGGCAGTAACGCTTGTGGCATTGCAAGCTACGCTCTGTATCCTATTTTATGAACCACATAAGTGATAAAGTGTCAGAGACAGAACATATCATCTTGGTATTGGATAGGTTGTCAGAGGTTAATAAAAAGTATTGATTTGGTTTATTTGTGGGGGTGATGGTATCAAGTAATCTGTTTTCTATACTGTATTACTCTGATCAATGCTATGCCTGTATTGCACTGGGATAGAGAATAAAGTTAAATTGAATTGACATTTGACTGCGATTGTTTTTAGATTTCGACCGACTGTGTCAGGCTGGTCTAGAATTTGATGTTCCTTTGAACGTTTTAGATTGAATTCAGGACTGGATATAGCACTAGATATTGTGCATCAAGGTATCTGACAGCTTGTGATGAATTTGAAGGTATTTCCTTGCACAGTGAGGCATCAAGGTATCTGTTGGCTTGTGTTGAATTTGAAGGTATTTCCTTGCACAGCGAGGCATCAAGGTATCTGTTGGCTTGTGTTGAATTTGAAGGTATTTCCTTGCACATCGAGGCATCTTGAGAAAGTCCTTTCAATCTGCCAGAATGTCTAACAGTCTTGATGTTCCCACGTAGGATTGGGAACATAATCAGTGTGTAAGCAACGCTAGACTGTAGATTGTCTTTGAGTTCCTTGTATTATTGTATTATACTGTTATCCAGTTCACCCGGTTCATAGGTTTACACCTTCCATAGTTTTACAATTGTTAAACGTGACCTATGGTACAGAGTACAAATACTATGTATGCCATGCCAACTTACTGTTCCACAAACACATTTGAAGAAAAGGGAGTGGTACCCAGGTGATCTTTGAACCTCAACATGTTCACACCAAACTAAACACACTGATATGCTCAGTCTTCCTTTATTTATACCAGTCTGTCTTTATACGGACATTCTATCTGGCCCTGGGCTTACAGAGGGAGGAGCTCCTAGGTATTGAGCTCTCATAGTTCCCACAGCCAAGCTCCTCAACAGTGAGGGAGATAGTTTTTGCTGTCCTGCAGACGTATGAAAATGACACAAGGAACTGTTTTCTGGTTTGGAGGAGTATGGGGATTATTCTTGTGGTGTGCTTTATTTGGCACCTGCACAGATGGCCAGAGAGCACCACAGAGACATCCAAACTGTAGGTATGACTATCTGTCTCAGAACCACCAGAGTGGTAAGGATCCTTGGCACGAAGGGCACCCCAGGATCCCTAGGAAGTACTGTGACACCTCATTCAACAACCAGTCAGCTGGAGCCATCACCCAGGTAATGCAGGGCTAAATAATAGAGCTTTGCAAAATAAACCAATTTGCCTGCTATTTTCAACTACTAATGGAGGTTTAAGTTTGTGTCAAACAGCAAAAATCGAAAAATGTATTAATGTAATGCACACAGATCATAGGGAACACAGACAAAGGGAGAGAGACTTCAAAAATCTAAAAATATTTATTGATTCCACTCAAAAGGGAGTAAAAGGTCCAGACGACAGCACTTTTATACTTCAGTCTTCAGGTGGCGCGTCCGTCAGATCTGGGTTCAAATACATGTCTATTTGAATATTTTTTTAAATGCAGTTATAATATGAACTTCATTGGGTTTTCTCACACAAGACTGTCATAGGTTCTTATCACAGGGTTATACCAGTACCGTACTTTGGAATATAATCATTATGAAAGATCCAAACATACACTACCGTTCAAAAGTTTGGGGTCAAAACACTAGTCTCAATGTCAACAGGCGGATGCTGGCCATCTAGGCAGAGTTGCAAAGAAAAAGTTGCAATGAAAAAGCCATATCTCAGACTGGCCAATAAAAAGAAAAGATTAAGATGGGCAAAAGAGCACAGACACAGCATCCCAGAGTTGCCTCTTCACTGTTGACGTTGAGACTGGTGTTTTGCGGGTACAATTTAATGAAGCTGCCAGTTGAGGACTTGTGAGGTGTCTGTTTCTCAACCTAGACACTCTAAAGTACTTGTCCTCTTTCTCAGTTGTGCACCGGGGTCTCCCACTCCTCTTTCCATTCTGGTTAGAGCTAGTTTGCACTCTTCTGTGAAGGGAGTAGTACACAGAGTTGTACAAGATCTTCAGTTTCTTGGCAATTTCTCGCATAGAATAGCCTTAATTTCGCAGAACAAGAATAGACTGACAGGTTTCAGAAGAAAGGTCTTTGTTTCTGGCCATTTTGAGCCTGTAATCGAACCCACAAATGCTGATGCTCCAGATACTCAACTAGTCTAAAGAAGGCCAATTTTATTGCTTCTTTAATCAGAACAACAGTTTTCTGCTATGCAAACATAATTGCAAAAGGGTTTTCTAATGATAAATTTGCCTTTTAAAATTATTAACTTGGATCAGCTAACACAATGTGCAATTGGAACACAGGAGTAATGGTTGCTGATAATGTTCCTCTGTACGCCTATGTAGATATTCCATTTAAAAAATCGTCCGTTTCCAGCTACAATAGTAATTTACAACATTAACAATGTCTACACTGTATTACTGATCAATTTGATGTTATTTTAATGGACAAAAATGAGCTTTTCTTTCAAAAACGAGAACATTTCTAAGTGACCCCAAACTTTTCAACGGTAGTGTACATTCAGTCAATCACAGCACAGTACAATACTATAATGCATTTAAAATATCTGTTCACAATATTACCCTACAATATAATATCAATCACATTCTGTCTGGTGATAATAGGCTGGTCTAGACACGGAAGCTGTATTTGAGTATTTGTTATTTACAGTGCCTTCAGGAAGTATTCACCCCCCTTTGTTTAGTTACAAAGTGGGATTAAAATGGATTTAATTGTCATTTTCTGTCAATAATGTACACAAAATGCTCTGTAATGTCAAAGTGGAAGAAACATTTTAACATTAGAAAAAAATTATATGAAAAATAAAACACTAATATATCTTGATTAGATAAGTATTCATCCACTACATGTTAGAAACACCTTTAGCAGACATTACAGCTGTCGGTCTTTCTGGGTATGCCTCTAAGAGATTTCCAACCCTGGATTGTGCAAGATTTGCTCATTATTCTTTTCAAAATTGTTCAAGCTCTGTGAAATTGGTTGCTGATCATTGCTAGACAACCATTTTCAGGTCTTGCCATAGATTTTCCAGCAGATTTAAGTATAAAACTGTAATTTGGTTACCCAGGAGCATTCAATCTCCAGTGTAGATTTGGCTTTGTGTTTTAGGTTATTGTCCTGCTGAAAGGTGAATTCATCTTCCAGTGTCTGGTAGAAGGCAGACTTGAACCAGGTTTTTCTCCAGGATTTTGCCTGTGCTTAGTTCTATTTTTTTTATCCTGAGAAACTCTCCAGTCCTTAACCAATTACAAGCATACCGATAACATGATGCAGCCACCACTATGCTTGAAAATATTGGGAGTGGTACTCAGTAATGTGTTGGATTTGATTTGCCCCAAACATAACTGTAATGAACACAATGGGAGACAGAGAGCTGGTTTCAAGCGCAGGGCACAGCAGGTGTTTATTGTAAAGGACCACAGCAGGAGGCAGGTAGCTGGGTCCAGTGACAGGCCGAAGGTCATACACAGGGGATCCAAAAAGGCAACAGTACAGGCAGGGAAAAGGCTAGTAACGTCGTCCGGGAGATCAGGCAATAGGTTGGTAACAGAAAATCCAATAGGCTGAAGTACAGGCAGGGAATAGGCAAATAGCTTCGTTAGTGAGACAGGCAAAAACTATCATACACGGGAAGAGTAAATTACAGGAAAACCAGCGCTCCGAATAGAAGTGTGTCACAAAACAAACAACACCTTGCAATGATGGGGTGCAGAGAACTGAACTAAATAGCGTGTGATAATGACATAGAGGTGTGTGAACAGGTGTTCAGAATTCAGGTCATTGGGATCTGGAGAGTGAGCTGCGTTTAGGGGCTCTATGTGTTTGAGAGTGTGAGCTTGAAAGTGGGCTGGAAAGTGAGCTTTGTTTAGGGGATCTACTTGTTTGAGAGTGTGAGTTGGATGCAGACGTTACAATAAAACTTTTTATTCAGGTCAAAAAGTTAATTGCTTTACCACATTTCTTTGCATTATTACTTTAGTGCCTTGTTGCAAGTTTTGGAATATTTGAATTCTGTACAGGCTTTCACTCTGTCAATTAGGTTTGTATTGTGGAGTACCTACAGTGTTGTTGAGCCATCCTCAGTTTTCTCAGAGCCATTCAATTCTGTAACTGTTTTAAAGCCACCATTGGCCTCATGGTGAAATCCCTGAGCAGTTTCCTTCTGGCAACTGAGTTATGAAGGACGCCTGTATCTTTGTAGTGACTGGGTGTATTGATACACAATCCAAAGTGAAATTAATAACTTCACCATGCTCAAAGGGATATTCAATGTCTGCTTTTTTATTTATTTATTTTTTACATATCTACCAATAGGTGCCCTTCTTTGCGAGGCATTTGAAAACCTCCCTGGTCTTTGTGCTTGAATCTGTGTTTGAAATTCAATGCTCGACTGAAGGACCTTACAGATAATTGTATGTGTGGGGTACAGAGATGAGCTAGTATTTAAAAAATCATGTTAAAAACTATTACTGCAAACAGAGTGAGTCCATGCAACTTATTATTCTACGTGTTAAGCTCATTTGAATACTTATTGACTCAAGACATTTCAGCATTACATTTCTTATTCATTTGTAAAAAATAAAACATTAAACATAATTTGACTTTGACATTATGGGGTAAGTTCTAAGACTCTAAGAAGTCTCAAGCACATATATTTATAACCTCCTTCCCAAACAGACCCCCCTTCTGTGTCTAGGATGTTGCTGGGCAGGTGGTGTTATCACTCCAGAAACCTAGTACTCCTCCCCGGAGCTCACCGTTCTTCTTATTGGTCAGGAGAGGCCTTGAGGTTAGGGAGTCAGTCCACTACATAATTGCTGTTCTCATACACAGAGCCAACACTTCTTTATATTCTATGAAATTATCCATCAATTCATACTAAGATAATATAATGATATAAAAATATTGATAAAATATAATGATAGAAAACATATTAAGATATAAGACAGTGTTACAGGACAGTAATTTATGATCTATCAGCTCTAGCATGTGTCTCCACCCTTATGGACAGGCCCCCTGTTTACTTTCCCTCTGGCCATTGCACATAGATCATTCCATCAAACCGATAACACATTGATCACTAGGCCACTTATATAGTTATAAACATACTAAAACGTGTTTAAGTCAATTAGTCAGTTTCCAACAGTGTGTAGGCCAATGACAAAAAATCTCAGTTTAATACATTTTAAACTCAGCAAGATGTGGAAAAAGTCAAGGAGTGTGAATACTTTTTCAAGGCACTGTAAACACTTTCTTCTGTGTATTTGACTATGTTCAAATACACATCCCAAAATAATACTTTTATTTTAGTATTTGAATGGTTATTTGAAAGCAAAACAAATAGTAGACCAAATCGCATTTGAAAGTATTTTCAAATACTTATTTCAAATACTATTTTAAAATACCTGAGTTAAGTGAATGGGAGTGTATTTGAGTCCGTGTATTTGAGTATTTCCAAATACATTCCAAGTGTATTTCCAAACGCATTCCAATATTCAACTACTTGTTTTTTCAAATACAGGTTATCCAAAAACTTGTTTTCAAATGAATTGAAAAGAAATTGAAATATATGAAATAGTACTTGAACCCAGGTCTTGTGTCCTCAAATGTTCCCCATTGTTCTTTGCTCATGTGTTGATTTAGTGGTAGAATATACCACACCTTGATTTACAACTCAAACAAGCAATGGTTTTGTATTGAAATCTCTGGAATTTTCACAACACAAATGTGTCTGAGCGACTTACACAAAATGGGTTGCTTTGCAGGTCCATATTTACATTTAATTCATTATTATGGATAGCAAGATAGCAGATAAACAGTGTATGTCCTCCTGACTAGGGTCTTGTTTCACCTTTCTTTCTTTAAAAAAAGAATTCTGCTAGTCCAAGCCTTCTTCACTTGAAGAATATGCTAAATAAAAAGTCCAGGATGGGCCGAAACACGTAGCACTATAGTACTGTTATTATTGACCAAAACTGATCTATATTTTCTATTAGAACTTTTTTGATAAGACACTTTTGCATTCAAAAGGCTGCCTTACCTAATCTGACTTTTCCCCTCCATACAGAGGTGTGGCCCTGGATACTACAGAGAGAGGACAGGGCCTCATAGGGGCCAGTGTGTACCCTGCAACTGTAACAGCCTGTCGAATGAATGCGACGAGCAAACAGGGAGATGTCTGGTGGGTTTCTCTCTCTCTCGGTCTATAAAAAAGTGATTCATCAGGGTTGCCGCAGCACCCTCAGCAGCCTTAATTGGTCCCACTGGGCAAAAACTGGTTAAATCAACCTAATTTCCCACGCAATTTCAACAAGATTCAATGTGATGAAGTTGAATCAACGTCGAAAACGGATTGGATTTTCAAAAAGCAATCAACGTAAAGGAATTTCGTCTTTTTTTTCACCCACCTTTTAACCTAAATCCAATGACATGGTGAATTTTTTTGTTGATATCACACTGAATTCACGTTAGTTGACAACTCAACTAAATGTAAATGAAAACTAGACCTTGAATGATGTCTGTACCCCAGTGGGGTACTACACACACACACATAGCAGGATAGGTTTCTCCTGACTCACCAATTAGGTAAACATATGCACCTTTTCTAACCCATGTTGATCCAGATGGATATAAGTCATATCCACAGATGAGTTTTTATGCCAGACTTGACTAACTCTCAGTACTGTGTTACGACATCATGAACCATACCCACAACATTCCACGAGCCTGCTTCAGTCATAAACAGAGGACACTTTATTTTCCAGAACTGTCAGTACAATACTGATGGGGATCGATGTGAGCGCTGCAAGGAAGGTTACTACGGCAATGCTGCCCAAAAGACCTGCCGTGGGTGTCCATGTCCCTTCAGAGCCAACAAGTCAGTTTCTATATGTCCATACACTCTGTTAATGTACAGGTAGCTATGTGAGCACACTTGGTGTTACGTTCTCCAGATAAAATATTGGATGAAACATATAATTACCATTTGGTACTCAAAAGCATTTTTTTTCTCTTTGTGTAGTTTTGCAGTAGCATGTCTGGATATTGGTGCAAATGAAATCGAATGTTTGTGCAAACCTGGCTACACTGGAACCAGATGTGAGAGGTGTGTTTATGTGCTTTTTACAGTACATATAAAAATGTCAATGTCATCTTACCGTAAATATATTTATAACAAAAGTCTAGAACTTTCCTCTCCTCTTCCTCCTCCAATCTGGCAGGTGTGCCCCTGATTACTATGGTAACCCAATGATATATGGAGGCAGGTGCCAGCGATGCCACTGTGATGCTACCAGTACCTGTGACTATCTGACTGGAAGTAAGCTCAGGACCCACTTCAGCCGTACAAGAATAGAGAAAATTATCTATGAATTAAAACAGGATGCCTCCTATATAACGATAAAGCTATAGGCTATAGATTGAAGAAATGCCTGCAAGAAATGTCATGCTGATAATAGTTTGTCTTATTGTAGATTTGGTATAACTGTTGCTCACTGTGTCTTCTGTCTCTAGAGTGTAAGAAGCCTGATGATCCCGGCACAGATGATCAATGCATAGGTTTGTGAAGCACACAGTAATACACATTCTCAATGTATAGTGAGCTATTTATTGTCTGTTGTTGCCAGCATGATTCATATTTCATTTCCTCTCATCCTATTACACCCTAACTAAACAATCTGCTCTTCCTCTCTTTGTGGTCAGCGTGTGACAGCTGTACTCAGGCCTTACTGAATGATTTGGAAAATATGGATGATGGGCTGGAATTGCTAAGGCAGCAGCTTCAGGGCATTGATTCCAACAGCTCACCTGCCAACATTAACCAGCTGGAAGGTGCCATTAATGAAACAAAGGTCATTTAACACGGTCTTACTGAGGCACTCTATATATTTGAACACCAAATGGTGTATAATGTACACAATTTAACAAGATGATCAATCCCCTCTGGTATACTCTTGCAGGCTCTGGTTGGAAGGTACAGCACTACTGTGGATGCTCAGGGTCCAAAGGTCAATCTTCTGGAAGCAGAAGTTATGAGTCTGGATCAGGACATAAGCCTACTGGAAGACAAGGTGCCTGAGGCCCGCTATCCATAATCAGATGTCAGATGTAATCCGTTATTTTACAGAAAAACTATATCCTTTTTACTTGTGTGATCTTACTCTCTCTAGGCAAGTTACTCTCTCTCAGGTGCTGGCAATGTCTTCGTGAAAGTGATCCAAACCAAACAGAGAGCCAAGGATTTTATCCCTGAAGCTCAAGATCTTCTAATGAATATAGAAGGTATACTGTTATTGAGAGTGTTTCAAAAATGATAATATAATGATATGTCAATGTCATGATAATCCCCACCTGTCTTTTTTCCCTCTCAGATCTCCTTCGACAGCTGAGTGAGGCTAATTCTAGTGTAACCAATATCACTGTGGGAGTGGAGGAGGTAGCCAGGATGATGAAGGTGGTGCAGCGCATGGTGAAGGAGATGAGACAGCTTGGCTGCAGTAACCAGACAGAGAAGGCTGCCAGGGAGCAAGAGGATGCTCACAAACGTGAGACAAGGGGCTCTTGGCTTAGTCTATAGTCACTTACAGTACAGGGCAGCACTTAAATGATCACACTACTGAATAATAAATGTTATACATTATCAATGTGACACAAATTCTTGACTCACTGTGTATGATAGATGTGATTCACAATGCAAAGTGTAATGCATGTGTCTCTCTCAGTCTTGGACTTCATCAAGAACAATATGGCACCTCCATTAGACAACAACCAGGCTGTAGCCAATGAGACGGCAGAGTCCCTGATGACATCGGTCTCTGCGTTGAGTGATCTGGCCGTGGCTGTGGCAGAAGCAGACAATATGGTTAACATGACACGGAGCCTCAACTTCAACAGTACTGACTTCCTAAGAATCCTGACGGTAATGTCAAACACTGAAGTGTAAAATCTGTGAAATATGTTGTAGATCTCAGATACAATACAAAAAATGTTCTCTCCTTTTTCTGGACATGACAAATACCAAATCATGTCTCAAGTTTCTGTGTTTGACAAGGGGTAATCACTGTTTTCTCTCTATATGTATATTTTCTAGCAACTTAGAGGTGAGCTGGAGAGGAAACGTGATTCAGTCCTTCCTGAAATGAATATGACCAAAGATAAACTGAAGAATATCACAGACCTTTTGGAAATGATGAAGGAGATGAAAAAGGTATGAAGCAGATGAATTCAAATCGTTTCCAGTGGAAATTCCTATCTCTCTTGTTGTGAAGGCATTCAAAATATCATTTAAATCTTTCAGAAATACGAGCACCTTGCAGCCGAGATAGACGGAGCCAAGCCCAATCTAACCAAGAGGCTAAATGATATCGCTAAAGCAAAACAGAAGGAGGGTATTGTCCTCATGGCAGAGGAGCATGCAGAGGAACTAAACAGACTGGCAATGGAACTCCAAATGTAGGTTGACAGAGTAAGGTCATTAGGTTGGGGGCCTACTTCTTTATACCCCACAGAGGTGTCCTATGTTGAGACCTTTGTGTGTTTGTGTCTTTATGGGCTAGTATGGGCCACTGCGAGCACTGTATTCCTTGTTATTGCAGGGCAGTGCATAATGCCACCAACAGCTCTGACCTGCAGCATGCTTCAGAAAGCATTGGAGCCTACAGCAGCATCATAAAAGCCATTGAAGAGGCAGAGATGGCGGCCAACCAATCCAAAGAGGCATCCGACAAAGCTCTGAAGGTGATTATTATACTGGTCTGGATGCTACAGCCACCGTTAACTTCAAATTTACAACAACATTGAACATTCAGTTAACATACAATCAATAAGTATTTCACATATCTCCAGTAACTTTTATATGTTTCAGGATGTGGAGGAGCAAGGTCTGACCAACAGGTCTGAGGAACTAAAGCATAATGCAAGTAGCTTACTGACAGAGGCCATGAATGCTGAGAAGAACCTCAGAGGTGTAGTAATCATCCCAATATTTTATTTTCTAACGACACTAAAGCTACAATAGAAACAAGAATGTATCATGTTATTGACCCCTTCTCAATCCTTCCAGGACATTATATGAGCCAAAGGTTTTGTTGTATGATGTTGAAGAAAGCTATGCACTTTGAACTTGTTAACAATTTTGTTGGAGGCCAAAAAAACACTGCAGTATACTGTAGGCCCTCGATAAAACACATTCCGTTGTCTCCTTCTGATATCTCCTTCTGATATCTCCTTCTGATATTATCTTATCATATATTACCACTTATCCCCCCAAACATTTTTTTTACACACAGAGACCTCAGCCAAAGTTAACAACCACAAGCAACGTGTTGGTCAGACCAAGAACAAAAGAGAGATGCTGAGAAAAGATGTTCTTGCAGTTACAGAGAATCTTAAAGAGATTCAAAGAGGTTTGTGTATACAAGATGAAAGATTATGCTTGTGTTTTAATAACGACGCCATGGAATCGATGAGAATGACAGTTTACACATTCTGTGCCACAACGTGACCATACTTATGTTATTCACGTACACTATTTGTTTGTGTTTCAGATGACATTGGGAAGCTCATAGACTCTGCCAAAGCAACTGTCAACGCTGCCAATAACACAGTCAATGACGTAACAGACAGACTAAATAATATCAGCTGGGAACATATAAGGCTTCCTAATGTCAGCTCAAACATTGGCAGTGTGCTCAATCAGGCTGACAATGAATGTAAGTACTCATGTCAGACACACAGTACATTTATCCTGTCATGGTATTGAAATGAACCTTCCTCTAATTATAATCTAAATTCTGCCTATTTACTCTTTAAATTCAAATCCAACTTTAGATTCTTGAATTGAATTTGAATTAATGATACAAATGGAAAGTGAAAAGAAAGTAGTTGATTGGAGCTGTTTTTCTTTCTCTCCTGACTGGTACAGTGAAGAAATTGAACGAGACATGGCCTACTTTGGAAGACAACCTCAGCAGGGTGCAAAACCTGTGCTCCCAGGCTCTCCCTAGTGTCAGTATGACAGACAGCATCAGGAGAATCAAGGATGTGATAGAGGAGGCCAGAGACATTGTCAAAAGGGTGACACCACATCTAATCTAAATACTCTAGATTCTTCATTCTATTTTGATCGTTTTCCTGTGAACCTTTGTCCTTTCTTGACCAAACGTGATCACTCCAACCATTACACTATTTTTCTTAGGTCTTTTAGACTGGCTGTATCTGTCTGTCTCTGTCATATTGAATGTCCATTGTTCCTCTCTTGGTGTGTCTCCCCAGCTCTCTGTCGGCATGACCTTCAACGGGAAGGGTTACATTGAGCTCCGCCTCCCCACCAATGTTGAGGATTTGAAGGCGTTTACAGCTGCTGAACTTCTTCTCAACCGCCAGGAGACCAAGCCCACTGGAAGGGACCGCAGCCGTAGGCGCAGACAGAACACACAGGATGACAGAAACCTCTTTGTGCTCTATCTCGGCAACATGGACGTAAGTGGGACATTTGAGTAAATAGTGTAGTCATAATATCCTAGAGCGATAATCTTGGAATTTCAATTGATTCCCTAATTATTTTTGATACATTTTGTGTCGGAGATGTTCAGTATTTTCTTACTTTTCATTTATGGCTTGTTTCCCCCGTTCCAGTCATCCAAAGACTTCATCGGAATGGCTGTAAAGAATAACACTCTCCGCTGTGTATACAAGCTGGGTGGAGTCATACATGAGTTGAACACCGACCACATAACTAGAACCAAAGTGAACTCCACTGTTTTTGACAAGGTCATCTTTAACAGGTACACCTCTGAGGAATTTTTCTGGATTTGATACTAACTTGATGACATGGGACAGTTTGCCCATGATGGAGACAGCTCCCTTGTCATCCCCACTGTGTTTGTCTCCTATTTCTCTAGAGTTTACCAAGATGCTGAGCTCAGTCTCACACACAGGTTCCCATCACAGTCTGTCGAAGTGTCTAGGGAGAATAACCGGCCCAACACGACAGTTGGCCTCCTCAACCTGGACACCAACAGTGTGGTCTTCTACGTAGGCGGTTATCCTGATGCCTTCACTGTAATTACATTCCTCTATCCCTTTGCCTCCCAGGTGTTCTGTGCTTCTGCATCATGCTCATTGTTGATTGTTGAATACAGAAGTACCCTGTAGACATCAGCGGGACCAGACCAGTCTTATTCTCCCTATTCAAGTATTGTTTTATATCATTATGCCCTTCTCTCATTAGCCTCCAGTGGAGCTGCGCTACCCCAAATACCGTGGAGCCATCAAACTGTCTACTATCAATGATCAATTCTTTAGTCTGTACAACTTCAAGAAAGCCATCAACGTAGACAAACAGTCATATATAAAGTAAGAACCAACAAAAGGGACCATCACCTTGATTATAGATCTATAAAAGATGCCATACTGTACGGAATGGTGAATGCTGTCCACATGTTCTAATTTAGCCTGTTATGCTCTGTACCATGACCATACATGAAAAAACATCTTCCTGCTTCAGTGTCAGAATGTATCATGCAATTCCTTCCTTCTTTCAGGGTTAGTGATAGTCTACAGTTAACTGTGCCTTATTATTTTGACGGCACTGGTTACGGTTTGGTTACGGACATTAAAGAAATTGAAACCCCGAAAAGAGGAGTGCTCAAGTTCCACACAAACAGCCAGGTGGAGAATGCTTTACTGTTTTATAAAGGAAATGAGGTATGTATATTTTGTCCATTCATATATCTGATATCAGTTAAAAATATGAATTCAGAATCACACACAGAAACGATTGAATAATTCGTACATTCAAATGAATTAACTATCTGGTTTACATTGTAAGTTGTGTAATCAATCAAGCTTACAATTTCACCAAGAAGATACAGGAACATCAATGTATTGCAGTTGGACATGAATAAATGCAGTCCTTATTGAGATTTTATGGTTGGTGTGAGTAGAGCAATGTCTTCATAAATATGTTGCTTCATTCACTTGTTTGTTGTATTTCACAGGATTCGTACACTAGTGTTACTGTGGAGAGAGGTTATGTTGTGCTGCAGGGAAGACAAGGCACCCATGTCCTCAATGCCAAGAGTACTAGAAAAGTTTCACTCAATGTAAGATAGTGTCATCGACATACTGTATGGTTTAGTTTTATCTGCATCAACTTTTCTTAAAGTTCTGCTTTCTCTCTTAGGATGAACACTTTGTAATAGTCATGGATACAACATTTAAAGTACATGTGGCTGGAGTACAAACTGAGATTGTCAAAATAGACAACATCATGGAAGGTTTCAAAAAATTCTACATTGGGGGTCTACCAGCATCAATAAGAGAAAGGTACTGTAACGGTTTTCTGTAGGCGAAGGAGAGTCGGACCAAAATGCAGCGTGTAGATTGCGATCCATGTTTAATGAAAAAACGTAAAAACACGAATCAATACAAATACTACAAAAACAAAAGAACGTAACGAAAACCGAAACAGCCTATACTAGTGTAAACTGACACAGAGACAGGAACAAGGACACTAAGGACAATCACCCACGAAACACACAAAGAATATGGCTACCTAAATATGGTTCCCAATCAGAGACAACGATAATCACCTGACTCTGATTGAGAACCGCCTCAGGCAGCCAATGACTATGCTATACACCCCACACAACCCCATGACGAAACACACCACAAATAAACCCATGTTACACCCTGGCCTGACCCAATAAATGAAGATAAACATAATAAATATAGACCAGGGCGTGACAGGTACAAACTCTGTAAATAGGCTTTCTGTCATAATCTCTTGCAAGGGATACATGCATTTTCCTGGAATGTCAGTTATACAATTATCCATGTCATGTCTTTTCTTTCAGAGATAATGTCACAACCCCACCATTCAGAGGATGTATAGATAATGTGATTTTACAATCTGAGGAGATTGAGTTTAACACGACAATTGGTGTCAGTGTTGGATGCCCAACCTCGCTTTTGGTAAACCGTCTCTCATTTTGTAAATACATTTCAGACTGCACAATGTGGAGGATGTTCTAGGTCTAGAATTTTCATGTACAATGTAATTTCTTTTCAGGGTGTTCGTGAGGCTACTTTCCACCCTGGTGGCTCCCTCTCAGTGGACCCACAGGATTTCTGGACCACCCCTGTGGCCATGGTTTCGTTGGGGTTCAGGACCATGGAGAATAAAGGTGTTCTTCTCAGGACCAGCGAAGAAGTCAGTCCACGATTCAATAATGGTTGAAGAGTCTCTCACAGAGAGCCTCATTCAAAGGCTGCTCTCTGTGTGTCATATTTTCACCTCAAACACTAGTAAAAGGATCAAAATGAGTTATCAAAATGAATTTAACAGTTTTGTTTTAGAATTATATACTTTTTGTAAAGAATATCATCACACCATTTCTTTATCGATCAGCGTCATGGATACCAGCTCTCATTGGTTGATGGCTATGTGATGTTTCACTTTGATGAAAATGCCTTGAAGTCTACCAAGACATACAACGATGGAAGATGGCACTACTTGACTGCATTAAGGAATGGCACACGGTAAGGCATTTTTATTTTCATTGGTCAAGCTGTGCAGAGATGTTTCTCATCTGAAATTGAAATAAACTCTACAATGTTATTGTTGGTTTGTTCCACACACCCACAGACAGACATAACAAAAGCGCTGTGATTTCCTCAGATTGGAGTTGAGGGTTGATAACGGTGATTTGGGCCAACATCAAGCCTCCCCCCAAGACAAGCCCAATGAACATCAGGTTGTGTTGGGAGGAGAGACCTTCAGGGGCTGCCTGGCTAACCTTCATATCAAGAGGTCTGATTAAAAAATGCAACATTATAGTCACACTATTGTCACACTATAGTAATAACGGTAAAAAATGTGAAAAACTCAACTTCTATGAGGTGATATTATGATTCAACATTGTGGTCATTCCAATTTGTGACAATTTGAGGAAAAATGTACTTACTACGACTGAGATATGTGGTTGGTTGTATCATCTAGCTAGGTTAAGATCAATGCACAGACTGTAAGTCACTCTGAATAAGAGTGTCTGCTAAACGACTAAAATGTTTTTTTTAATGTTTTTTTTTAAAAATGTGTTTAAATTATTATTAGCTACAGTGTTTTCTCTAGTTAATTAAGTCAGTTGTGGAAAGTAAAAATAACTGATGATGTGCTTTTTGTGATTGTATCTGTTTGTGCTCTGACACAGGCCTGAAGAAATCTTTATTCCTGCTGACTTCAGCTCCTTCACCCAGAAGGGAGATGTGATCCTGGGGATGTGCGGACTACAGCCCCCTCCTCAGGCCATATGGGAGCCAGCAGGCCTTCAAGAGAGGCCCAAGAAACCCAAACCAGTGAGTATGGGAATACTTCCCAAAGTTGATTCAAGCGTATGTTAACCATCAGGCTATTCATGGTAAAAGTGTGCAGTAAGGGATATGTTGGCTCTTTTCATTTTCCTGTAAAGTTTTAGGTTCTCACTCAAGCGACAGGGGTGTAACTTTGGTTTGGTATTCCAGAACAAACGTCTAAAATAGCCAAGAGATAACTTCAAATTATCAATATCAAATTTTCTCTGAAATATTTTACAGGCTTGTAATGCTGCAGTGAACTGGTCCTTTATTATTCATGTCAGTACTGATCATTTTGTCATCGTATTACTATGTAATACAATTGTATAATACAATAAATACAAAGTAACTACACAAGAATAGAGAAACTTAATGTAAAGTATTACTGTATTGGTACATTACTAATGTGTATCCTCTCCCCCACCCCCCTCTATCTGGCTGAAGCGATCTGGTGCTGTGCATACTGAGTGCAGACTGCCCAAAATGTCTGACCCCCAGGCCTACCAGCTAACTGGGGCTGCTAGTTGGCTCAGTTACATCATCGCACCTGAAGAACTTAATTTCAGGTACAGTAGGTTAAATGCTTGTCCTCATATCCACATTCCATTAAAAAAACATTCTCTGCAGATTTATTTTTCTATTATTTAACCGTTATAAGACCTATGAAAACAGACAATCCAATTCTAAATCTGTGGCTTGGTTGTTCCTCTTGCTAGGCCTCACTTCTCCCTGGAGATCAGAACCAGGTCATCTGAGGGGCTGTTGCTCCATGTCTCAGGGAACGGGGACATCTCCCAAGTCTCTCTGTACATGACCAACGGCAAGATCAAACTCTCATTGGGGAAGGACAGAGTCATCCACAACAAGAAAAAGAGCAACGATGGAAGATGGCATACAGTAAGCTGTCTAATAACTGTTGAGATATCAGGTCTCAATATTAGGATCATTAAATGAAGTCATAATAATCATGGTTAGTTTCAGGTCATTCTAAATAGTGCAAAATGTACACTGTACCTCACAGCCACAGCTGAGAGATTTATAAGTGTAAAGTAGTTGATAAGCGCCTCCGTGGCCTGTCTGTGTGCAGGTAATGGTCAGTGTGGAGAAGAACACTTTCCACCTGGTTGTGGATGGTTTCCGTGTGCCTGATGGTATTCTACCTGCAGAGGAGGGTTCCTACTTAGCCCTGCAGAACCCGGTCTATCTGGGCAGTGACCCTGCCTCCAAAACCTCTTGGGCTCAGGTAAGCAAGCAGACACACAGACTGTAATGGCGTCTAAACAAACAGACACAACCCAATGTGAGGGTGTGATTGTGATTCTCCTGTAGGTTTGTATCTGGTGCAGAATTACCATATTTACTATGACATCTATATTTACATCCTGGAAAATGTGTGCTTGGTTTTAAAATGATGTCCATCTGTATCTCTCTCAGGGTGGCTCTCTTCCCAAGAAGAGTGTGACTGGCTGTATACGCCATTTCAAAGTGTACAATGTTCTGGTTGGTGAACCAGCCGCCAATCACGGGGCCCCGCCCTGCTTTGATGGGGCAACAGAGACTGGGGCATACTTTGCTGGCACAGGGCATGTGGTCTTAGGTGTGGACTTTATATAGTCATTAACAAAAAATACTACAATTGTGGTGTCTTAGTTGTGAGCAATATTGCTTTAACTAATCATCTCATTCATCCAGTAACTCTGACAAAGATACTTTGTGTTTTAGATAAGTTCTTTACTGTGGGCTCCCGTTTTGAGCTGACCTTTGAGGCTCGCCCACGGAACACTACAGGTCTCCTCTTCCATGCCAGGGGTCGTCATAGGAACAGCCTAAGTGTCTTCATGAGGAAAAACAAGGTTCTTTTAAACCTCATCAACATGTATATGGGACTGTGGAGTTGGATACTGTGTAAGCCTGAAGTATATTGAAATGTGTGGAAAACTTAGGAATATAATTTTTGCTCTGAATCTCAGGTGGAGGTCCATGTGAATGATGGGTTAGGTGACTACAGTGCATCTGTGACACCTCAACAAAACCTGTGTGATGGCACCTTCCATGTTATTGCAGGTACATATCCCTCTCACATCAACCATTGATTCATCCTCATACAGTAGAGATACATTTAAACCAGCATATTTTTTACAAGGACTTGGAAGGATCTTCTAATAGCCAGTCCATCTACTGTATTCCTCAGTGTCCAAACAGAACAATGTAGTCCAACTGAACGTGGACTCAGAGTCCCAGCGTACGGTCGGGCCTTCCCACTCCTCCTACACAATGACTAAGGATTCCCTCTACATTGGTGGCATGTCCGGTAAATTCATTCAGCAACACTACCCATTGCATCTCATTAAAATATCCTCTCTGAATTAAAACACTTTCCAAAAATTGGTAGAGCAAGTCAAACCTTGATGAACAGCTTCTGACAGTTCTATAAACACATCAATATGACTTTTATGCTTTCCCCCCTATACAGGCACATCAAAGCATAAAGGAGTGCCAGTCTCTTCTTCGTTTGTTGGCTGCTTGCGGAACATAAAGGTCAATAAAAAGCCTGTTGTTTTTAAGACAGCCTCCAGTGTGGTCGGCCCTGTGAACGTCAATGAATGCCCAGCAGACTAAGGGGATGAAATCAATGAGTGTTGCCCCAGATTACCTAATTCTCTGAACCACTGAGTTATCTGTCTATGACTCAGTGGTAAACGGCTGCAAATATGTGTAATAGATAGATACTCATCTCTTCATGTGCAAATTATACCACTGGAGGGCACTGCAGTGCTCTTATTACTGTGTTGGCTTTGCAAGGTAATTCACACTGTTGGGGTTTAAGGCAATGTTTTCAAAGTGTTTCATGAATTGAACATTCACACCTTTTAAATTACAGTGACAGTGACTTTGATGTATTCTATGAATTAACAGGAATGAAATACCTCTCAAGATGAGCTGGCACACAAATGTTACCCCTAGTGAGGCTAAAATATAATTGACATTATTTCAAAAAACATGTCTCACGTTGATCAGTCTACAGTTTTCATTTCAACTAAATTACCAATGTGGAATAGACGTGAATTGATTTTTGTGTCCAGTGGGTTGCTAATTGTAAAAATTAATTTGCAATTGCACAATCTGTTTCAATACCCTAAAAGTTCAGGTTTAACCAAATGCTTGTCAAATCCAATAAAAGGAATAACAAACTTAACGCCTGAACAATTTTCCCAATATTATGATTGGACTAAACTCCCATTGACATGCCATGTAGTCATCATTAAGACTAGGAGTGAGAAGATGTTATTATGGGGTTCTAGGCTCTCCTCCCAGGCTGACTGCTACAGTCTACTGAGGCACCAGCCTGTGCTTGCAATTCTTGTGGGAAAGGTGGATACATAATATATATATATATATATTATGTATCCACCTTTCCCACCTTTCCCACACCTTTCCCATATATATATATTATGTATCCACCTTTCCGACTACCGCCCCGTAGCACTCACTTCCGTCATCATGAAGTGCTTTGAGAGACTAGTCAAGGACCATATCACCTCCACCCTACCTGACTCCCTAGACCCACTCCAATTTGCTTACCGCTCAAATAGGTCCACAGACGATGCAATCTCAACCACACTGCACACTGCCCTAACCCATCTGGACAAGAGGAATACCTATGTGAGAATGCTGTTCATCGACTACAGCTCGGCATTCAACACCATAGTACCATCCAAGCTCGTCATCAAGCTCGAGACCCTGGGTCTCGACCCCGCCTGTGCAACTGGGTACTGGACTTCCTGACGGGCCGCCCCCAGGTGGTGAGGGTAGGTAACAACATCTCCTCCCCGCTGATCCTCAACACTGGGGCCCCACAAGGGTGCGTTCTGAGCCCTCTCCTGTACTCCCTGTTCACCCACGACTGCGTGGCCACGCACGCCTCCAACTCAATCATCAAGTTTGCGGACGACACAACAGTGGTAGGCTTGATTACCAACAACGACGAGACGGCCTACAGGGAGGAGGTGAGGGCCCTCGGAGTGTGGTGTCAGGAGAATAACCTCACACTCAACGTCAACAAAACTAAGGAGATGATTCTGGACTTCAGGAAACAGCAGAGGGAACACCCCCCTATCCACATCGATGGAACAGTAGTGGAGAGAGTAGCAAGTTTTAAGTTCCTCGGCATACACATCACAGACAAACTGAATTGGTCCACTCACACAGACAGCATCGTGAAGAAGGCGCAGCAGCGCCTCTTCAACCTCAGGAGGCTGAAGAAATTCGGCTTGTCACCAAAAGCACTCACAAACTTCTACAGAGGCACAATCGAGAGCATCCTGGCGGGCTGTATCACCGCCTGGTACGGCAACTGCTCCGCCCTCAACCGTAAGGCTCTCCAGAGGGTAGTGAGGTCTGCACAACGCATCATCGGGGGCAAACTACCTGCCCTCCAGGACACCTACACCACCCGATGTTACAGGAAGGCCATAAAGATCATCAAGGACATCTACCACCCGAGCCACTGCCTGTTCACCCCGCTATCATCCAGAAGGCGATGTCAGTACAGGTGCATCAAAGCTGGGACCGAGAGACTGAAAAACAGCTTCTATCTCAAGGCCATCAGACTGTTAAACAGCCACCACTAACATTGAGTGGCTGCTGCCTACACACTGACACTGACTCAACTCCAGCCACTTTAATAATGGGAATTGATGGGAAATGTTGTAAATATATCACTAGCCACTTTAAACAATGCTACCTTATATAATGTTACTTACCCTACATTATTCATCTCATATGCATACCTATATACTGTACTCTATATCATCGACTGCATCCTTATGTAATACATGTATCACTAGCCACTTTAACTATGCCACTTTGTTTACATATTCATCTCACATGTATATACTGTACTCGATACCATCTACTGTATCTTGCCTATGCTGCTCTGTACCATCACTCACTCATATATCCTTATGTACATATTCTTTATCCCCTTACACTGTGTATAAGACAGTAGATTAGGAATTGTTAGTTAGATTACTTGTTGGTTATTACTGCATTGTCGGAACTAGAAGCACAAGCATTTCGCTACACTCGCATTAACATCTGCTAACCATGTGTATGTGACAAATAAAATTTGATAACTGATATATATATATATATATATATATTATGTATCCACCTTTCCCACCTTTCCCACACCTTTCCCGTATATATATATATATATATATATTATGTATCCACCTTTCCCACACCTTTCCCGTATATGTATATATTTTTTATTCTAAACTCAAATCTGGGAGTTGAAATAAACTGAAGTTATGCACGTTTGCACATTATGCTGAGGATATCTTTCCTAGTTTTTGCAAGCTGCATGCCTTGCTAAATATTATTTTTTTCCTTTCAACGTTGAGGTTTGTAGGCGTCTGCTCTAATGTGACAGTGCACTGCTGTTGTTCTGAAGCTCGCAGTCAAGTGCCCGCTTATTGGCTGGCTGTGAGGTGAAAGGTTGTTGCTCTCGTCAAATCTGCTCTGAGGACTGGACTCTGGAGGCAGAGCAGGACATATTTGGAAAAGGTACTGATGAGAGGAAATGGGAAGCAGTCGCAGGCAGGGCTAGCAGACGATGCAATGGCAGGATGCTGATTTGCCACAGCAGGTTTCATCTTTGGAACCTCCCAGAGCCTATACATACCTAGCCCAAAGCTATAGCCTACGTTATGACGACAACCATTTCTTTCGACTGACGACGACCTTCGCGTGCGGCAGACAAGACAGCAAAACGTCTGGATGAATGTACACCTATTTTAATCACAGAAATGGCATGTAAATAGTGCCTTTGGTGCATTTGGACGAACCTTGGATACTCGCCGATTAGTAATTTACCGGTGTTACAGCGTCAGAATTTTACCCGAAAAGACGCGTCTCTTACCTCATTTGCAAGGATATGTCGGCGCAGTCCCATCATCAATAACCAATGTGGGATAGTCTACGGGGAATAATAATTTTGACACCACATTTTGGCCTGTGTTGAATTGATTCATTATATTCAGCAGACGATAGGCATAAACAATGGCGGGCCCAGAGCAGTCCAAGCAGCAGCAGGTAGAGGAGAAAGCTGAGCACATAGACGACGCTGAGCTCGCTCTTCAAGGTATCAACATGCTTCTCAACAACGGATTCAAGGAGAGCGACGAGCTTTTCAGAAAATACAGGTGAGATACTTTTCCTGCTTTTCATAATTTCATAAAATGTAGCCTATAGTAATATTTGGTCATCAGATCTCATTGCCCACAGCAGGCCTATTAGGCCAGACTTTCCCAAACTCGCCCCCCCGTTTTGGTTTTTGCTCTAGCGCTAGCTTCAACGCTCATTCAAATAACCAACTCACCATCAAGCTTTGGTTATTTGAATCAGCTGAGTAGTCCTAGGGAAAAAAACAAAACTTGCACCCAGGACCGAGTTTGGGAAACCCTGTATTAGGCTACATAATTATTTGAATTGCACAGGTGATTAATTTAAAGGGTGCGCCTTTGTGTGCTCAAACATCAGACTAACTGTACCAACCTGTTTTCAAGGCCCTGTTCAAATACTTTTGTATTAACCCTCCCAACTTGAGGTGATCACTGATCCTACAGTATGTAGGTATAGGTGCATCACATTTCTTTACCTATGCAATCATGACAGATGCATGATCACCTTGAGGCATTATTACGGATTTGCATGGTAGTTTCTACAAATTTAACCCCTGGCAAATTGAAGGTTGGGCAGAAATATTGATAAAACATCAGAGCTCAGCATATTTGCTTAGAGACGGTATCCATCAGAGCCTTACAGGAGATTTATATTCTAGGCCTATACAAGGTTTTGGTACCATTACAGCATTATAGTCTCAGTGGCCATCAGTAATTCCCCAAACACACTGTCCAAGTCCAACACAAAGGCCATTATTGTTCTCTTTGGCAGAACTCACTGGTACCAAACAGGGTATGACCATGGTTAGGCAAAATTGTCATTTAAATCATGTTTGCACCTGTGGCTGTGATTATGTATGATTTGCTTTACCTGCTATTTCATCTTAAATCTGCAGATTAATGCTACTGACTTGGTTTAACATAATGAACGTCTACATTTGTGTCTAAATGTAAATCTATCCTTGTCTCTTGAAACTATCCCCATTCATAGCCTAACCCCAAAACAGGAAATGAAATAGTAGTCTCTGCACTCCAGCCTGGCCCTGACATTCCAAACAACAGTTGAATGGGTAATGGTGACTGAGAAATGGAAGGGTAGTACACTGTACTCACTGCAATCCAGCTCTGTTTGTGCCAACGGGAGAAACTGCCACTTACTGTGCTAATTTTAGCTTTCTGGTTAATCAAGCCTTTCTCCCTCCATGAGTCGCTGATGATGCTGAGACAGAGGAATGGACTGAATGTCCCTCAGTATAGCAATGTGTGAAACAGATCTGGTTCTTAGTATTCGGGAAGATGTGCATGGTTAATGTTATAACAATTTCAGTAATGATTATTGATAATCAGTTATGATATTGTTACCTTTAGTTAGTTATCATTAGTAACATAACCTTTACCTAGTCGATACTCAAGTACACTGGTTATCTTTTCTCTGCTTTCTTGAATTATGTTCGGTATGACAGTCAACAGATCTTTTCACATCAAATAATTTTCAGAATTGGGCTGCCTGTCGAAATGCAGCTTCTGTGTCTATCGCTCCCTTCCATAGCAGTACCCACCCATAGCATGCACTCCAGCAGGTATACTTCACTGGTCACCCCCAAAGCCAATTCCTCCTTCGACCGCCTTCCAGTTCTCTGCTGCCAATGACTGGAACGTACTGTAAAAATCACTGAAGCTGGAGACTCATATCTCCCTCACTAGCTTTAAGCACCAGCTGTCAGAGCAGCTGTCATTAGCCCATCCAACTACCTCATCCCCATACTGTTATCTATTTTATTTATTTTGCTCCTTTGCACCCAAGTATCTCTACTTGTACACTCATCTTCTGCACATCTATCACTCCAGTGTTTAATTGTTATATTGTAATTATTTCGCCACTATGGCCTATTTATTGCCTTACCTCTGTTATCCTACTTCATTTGCGCACACTGTATATAGACTTTTTCTATTGTATTATTGACTGTATGTTTGTTTATTCCATGTGTAACTATGTGTTGTTGTTTGTGTTGCACTGCTTTGGTTTATCTTGGCCAGGTTGCAGTTGTAAATTAGAACTTGTTCTCAACTAGCTTACCTGGTTAAATAAAGGTGAAATAAAATAACTCTATGTTGTCCTTTCTCTTCAGGACTCACAGTCCACTGATGAGCTTTGGGGCCAGTTTTGTCAGCTTCCTGGTGAGTTTCCTCAGACTGCATCTTGACTGCAGGACAGGTGTTTTGTCATGACCCCTTGGTTGCAATAACCTCTAGCTTACTTCCCTGGTGGTGGTTCACATCCTACCTCTACTGACATTCTCTCTCATGACATCACTACAAGCATGCAAGCTACGAGAGACGGGGCAAATGTAATTACTCATCCTAACAATATTAGTGTGCAACGTTACACCATCATAAACCATACAATGCACTGCGTAAGTTAGATGAGGTGTCAGGACTTGACGTGACCCAATTTGTGTAATGGATGACATCGTCGTGACCACTATTGTCCATTTCCCCTCATTTATACATTACCATAATGGATGCATCTTCAGCTTATCAAACGCATTTTGCGGTGGATATTCTCGCTATCTCTCTGCTGCAGTGATGTGTTTGTCTCCCTGGGGGGGGGATTTTCTGCAGCATGGTCACGAAACAGACCCCGTCACTGCCCCTCATGTCAGAGTTGGAGCACCATGAAGCGAGAGATAATGTTATCCTCCTCTGCTCTCCCATGCAATAACAAATGCTTGGACGGATAGTGTGTGGGGATGGGTCAATCACAACACAAACAGGCCACTGATGCATAGAGGGCCTCACACTGAAAAAGCATTAAATTCATCTGAAATTAAAACTACATATTTATATAAGGATGAGGGCATACATTGCATGTCTTTGACTGACAGTTTGATAAAAGGCAACTGAACAAAGAGATTCTTGACCAAGCCAGAGTGTGGGTCTCAAACGTAACACACAGATACACACAATAGATTCTGGTTGTCACAGTGTTTCAACGTGTGCTATGGCCTAGAAAGAGCTCTTTGTCCTGAGCCTGCTTTGTGATACCATTGCGTAACCCCTGTGTTATAACCCTCCTTCAATCCGATTACCGCACATTTGTTCACAATATACCCCAATGAAATCAAAATTAAAATCAGGTACTTATTTCTTTAATTACTTGCATGAGTGTTTTCTCTGTGCCAGCGTTAGCTGAAAAGCTCCAATGGGTTTGTTGTTGTTGTGTGTGTGATGTTGCAGAATGCCATGATGACCTTTGAGGAGGAGAAGATGCAGACGGCGTGTGACGACCTGAGGACCACAGAGAAGCTGTGTGAGAGTGACAACGTTGGCGTCATAGAGACAATCAGGAACAAGATCAAGAAGAGTGTGAGTGGGTGACTGATTACAGACAGACAGGCAGAGAGGTTTTGTTTACATGGAGCATTTATGTTTAGGATATCCCAACATTCCACTGGGCACACACTGGTTGAATCAACGCTGTTTCCACGTTATTTCAAGGAAAATACATTGAACCAATGTGAAATAGACATTGGGACGTGCCCAGTGGGATTGGTCATGTAACATGCATAATTCTGTCTTGATTTCATTGTTTCCAGCTGTATCAGTATCAATAATCAAAGTCAAGATCTTCTATATTGAGCTTAATGATATTGGAAACTATGAGATCACGTCAATCCTACACTCAATGTAATTAGTAACGAAGCAATAGAATGGAGACCTGTTTATGATCAACACAGGGGGCTTCTTCATTACGTAGCTGGAATGGCTGATGGTTTAGCTGAGTGTTGATCAGAGAATTACCAGACTACTGTGTGTTTCTGTCTGTCAGTTGGAGTCCCAGAGGTCAGGGGTCGTGGTTGTGGATCGCCTGCAGCGACAGATCATTGTGGCCGACTGCCAGGTCTACCTCGCTGTGCTATCCTTCATCAAGCAGGAGCTCTCATGTAATGTATCATTTGTTGAATCCACAATCATTCAGTTACTGATGTACTGTAGCTTGCTTGATGGCAATGCAGTATATATTGTTTTCATACATTTTCTATTTAATTATATGTAATATGATTATTTCCAGTCTACTAATTTTGGGAAACATCTGCAAGTAAAATAGGAATCATGAGAGCTAACTGGATTTGACTGGATTGACTCTTACAGTATCTTCTCCTCAACAGCGTACATCAAAGGAGGCTGGATCCTCCGTAAGGCCTGGAAGATGTACAATAAGTGCCACAGTGACATCAGTCAGCTGCAGGAGACCTGTGTGAGGCGCTGTTCCTCCCATGAGGAGGATCTATCCTCAGACCAGGCCAACCACAACACCCCAGTGGAGGGTGCTGTGACTGCAGAGGCCCTGGACAGACTCAAGGGCTCCGTCAGCTTCGGCTACGGCCTCTTCCATCTCTGCATCTCCATGGTACCACCACACCTGCTCAAGATCATCAACCTGCTGGGTTTCCCTGGCGACCGTCTCCAGGGTCTGTCCTCCCTCATGTATGCCAGTGAGAGTAAGGACATGAAGGCCCCGCTAGCTACGTGAGTATGAGTATTAAATCACTTCTTAGAGGGCTGAAGTGCAAGGAAAGACAGAGGGAGAGCTAGAGAGAGACTTTAGGTTCGATTCAATCCGTAGCGCTGAAGATCTGCTTTGTAGTGCGATTGACATTTAAAGGCAATATTCCCAAATCAAACTTTATTTGTCACATGCGCCGAATACAACGAGTGTAGACCTTACCGTGAAATGCATACTTACAAGCCCTTAACCAACAGTGCAGTTCAAGAGTTAAGAAAATATTTACCAAATAAACTAAAGTAAGAAATAATAAAAAGTAACAGAATAACATAACAATAATGAGTCTATATACAGGGGGTACCGGTACGGAGTCAGTGTGCAGGGCTACAGGTTAGTTGAGGTAATTTGCACATAGGGGTGGGGTAGGCAGGTGTGAAGTGACTATGCATAGATAATAAACAGCGAGTAGCAGCAATGTGCAAAACAAATGGAGGGGGGGTGTCAATGTAAATAGTCTGCTGGCCATTTGATTAATTGTTCAGCAGTCTTATGGATTGGGGGTGAAGCTGTTAAGGAGCCTTTTGGTATTAGACTTGGCACTCAGGTACCGCTTGTAGTGCGTCTATGACCTGGGTGACTGGAGTCTCTGACAATTTTTTGGGCTTTCCTCTGACACCTACTATTATATAGGTCCTGGATGGCAGGAAGTTTGGCCCCAGTGATGTACTGGGCCGTACGCACTACCCTCTGTAGCGCATTATGGTCAGATGCCGAGCAGTTGCCATACCGGGCGGTGATGCAACCGGTCAGGATGCTCTCGGTGGTGCAGCCGTAGCACTATTTGAGGATCTGGGGGCACGTGCCAAATCTTTTCAGTCTCCTGAGGGGGAAAGGTTTTGTCGTGCCCTCTTCACGACTGTCTTGGTGTGTTTGGACCATGATAGTTCGTTGGTGATGTGGACACCAAGGAACTTGAAACTCTCAAACTGCTCCATTACAGCCCTGTTGATGTTGATGGGGGCCTGTTCGGCCCACCTTTTCCTGTAGTCCACGATCAGCTCCTTTGTCTTGCTCACATTGAAGGAGAGGCTGTTTTTCTGGCAACACACAGCCAGGTTTCTGACCTCCTCCCTATAGGCTGTCTCATTGTTGTCGGTAATCAGGCCTACCATTGTTGTGTCATCAACAAACTGAATGATGGTCTTGGAGTCCTATTTGGCCACACGGTCATGGGTGAACAGGGAGTACAGGAGGGGACTGAGCACGCACCCCTGAGGGGCCCCCTTGTTGAGTACCAGCGTGGCAGACGTGTTGTTGCCTACCCTTACCACCTGGGGATGGCCAGTCAGGAAGTCCAGGATCCAGTTGCATAGTGAGGTGTTTAGTCCCAGGGTCCTTAGCTTAGTGATGAGCTTTGTGGGCACTATGGTGTTGAACGCTGAGCTGTAGTCAATGAACAGCATTCTCACATAGGTGTTCCTTTGCCCAGGTGGGAAAGGGAAGTGTGGAGTGCAATTTGAGATTGTGTCATCTGTGGATCTTTTGGGGTGGTAAACTAATTGGAGTGGGTCTAGGGTATCTAGGATGATACTGTTGATGTGAGTCATGACCAGCCTTTCAAAGCACTTCATGGCTACCGACGTGACTGCTACGGGAAGGTTACCTTTGGTTCCTTGGGCAAAGGGACTATGGTGGTTTGCTTGACACATGTAAGTATTACAGACTCATCAGAAAGAGGTTGAAAATGTCAATGAAGACACTCGCCAGTTGGTCCGCCCATGCTTTGAGTACACATCCTGGTAATCTGTCTGGCCCTGCGGATTTGTGAATGTTGACCTGTTGTAAGGTCTTACTCACATCGGCTATCGAAAGCGTTATCACACAGTCATCCAGAACAGCTGGTACTCTCTTATATGTTTCAGCTCAATCGGAAATTACCTTTACATTTCAATCACGTTATAACGCTGAACTGAAGTGCTACGGATTGAATCGAGCCCTTACTCATAACTGAAGGGAATGACTTTCAAGTAATGAGAGAAGGAAAGGGATTATGTTCTGTTAGGTTCTAAATGAACCTAGTAAAACTCACAGATGATTAGTAAAGTTTAAACCAAGTTTATTCACCCAGCTGCATAAGACAAAAGACATTCACACAAGCACTGATACTTAACTCTTTCTCCTATACTGAGTCTCCTCCTACACATCTGAACAGCCAATACACCTCTGTTGCTAACCAAAAGATTAGTGATACATGTTCTTCCTCACTTCATCTGACCTCACTTCGGCCCCAAATTATTCACTCCTCCCCAACTCACGTCTGTCATGTTGACTCGTACCAGACTGTGTCACTTCTCCTCCCATAGGATCCCTAATGTCTGACAATAACATATCCTGGTAGAATGTAAACATCATACATTCCCCTCTCTGCATCGGTGCCATGAATAAGGATATTTCATATTTTCAAGTTTAAAAGTCAGTTCCCATCAGTTCCCCCTGTTGAACATTAACTCCACACAGTTCATCATTATGTCAACTAGGAAATTACTTATACATGAACAAACAATGATAATAAAACATGAACAAAAAAATAAAACATGATTAACATTCACAGTTGATTATAATGTTTACAAATCCAAGACTTATGGCCTCTCTTCTATAATCACACTCTGCACACTCCTATTCCCATTTCTTGTCGGACAACCGAATGACAGCTGGAGCTTTTGGCTTCTTCCATTTTAGCTGTAGATTTTGACTTTCTCGATTTCAACTTCTGGTTCCTAAGAGAGTGATAGCACAAGACTTGAAAAACAAACACAAAACATAACAGTATTAATCATGTGTGAAACTGCATAATTATATACGTAAAAACCAAAGTTTGAGAACATGACAATTCCCACTCTCTCTTTGCCTGACTTTGCCTTCAGGATACTTCTCTGCTGGGTTCCACAAAAATGAAAGCCCTAAAAAAACCTCATGCTTTCACCCAGTCTTCCCCCTCAGACCACGGGCTCTCAAGAGGTGTTCCCAAGCCATGTCATTCTCACTTTGCTCCCCTTCTTCTTCCTCCATAGCCACCCGATATATACGTGCAGTGGCCTTAATCAACTTTACCTCTTTTTGAGGTAATTCAGCACTGTGTATCCGTTTCAACATCAAGGCCCTCAGAAAACGATGTCCCAACAATGCTACTAAAGTAACCCCTGCTACTACTAACACTGCCCATGACAAAATCCCCAATTTGCTCCGTATTCCCAATTCCATGCTGTTACTATAGCCTCCTTCACTTACTGTCCCTACAGCGATTGCTGTGAGAATAGCTACTGCCTGGAATCTGTCTCCTGCAGTTCTATTGTCGTGGTTCACTGATAGATCTGGGACAGACCCTTTCAGATACTCTCTACCTGTTTCCCAACTCATATCCGGTCCCCTAGCCACCAACATCTCCAATGACCTTCTGTATTCTGCTAGAGTCTGTACCTGTGGATGATACTCTCTTGTGCTCAGGTTAGATTGGTCACAATCTTCTGGGAAATATGTCAAGTGTTTGCTGGCTTTTAGAAATGGGGAAGAGATGAATGACTTTAAAAGAGTATCCAGCCTAACAAAACTCTGAGTCACAGGTTTCTTGAAAGTTGACAATAATGTCTGAAATGCCAACACCATCTCTGCTACTCTCACCATGATCTGGGTATGTGTAATGTTCAATTTAACGTCATAATAGTCTTCATATTGTGCACAGTTAGCTGTCCCCATCTCCTACGATCTCCTGTAGCAATATACATAGAGTGGTGTCATCCCCAGAGACTATCACCCCGACCTTAATTTATGAGCCCCCACAGATCTCCCCCAGTCACATTGTCTTCTGCTCACACCCTTATGTAAACATTCTGTCTCAAACACAGGCCTCATATGTACCTTGCCTCCTGCTACAAATACATTTGAACATAAATCATTCCATCTAACCCATAACACATTAGTCACTACTATATTTATAACCATACTAAAACATTTTCAAATCAATTTTCCATTTCCACCATCTGGAACAATGATCACTCTTATATCCCACAACACCTAAAAACATATTGACTTGAACAGGGAAGAGAGAAAATACATGTTTAATAATTTCACACCACCCTTGATGCGACTAAGACTGGGGAAAGAACCTTCCATCCTTTCCGTTCTATGCCCATGGAATGCTAGTCTCCATGCCTGTCTCCTTCATTTTCATCCTTGGGTGTTAACGCAAGACACAGACTATGAGCCTTGTATGCAATTAATTGTACCGTATCATCCAGCAATCCATATGTATTGATATACTTTAACATTAGGATTATGATGACATTGTTAAGCAAAAACCCTTTCAAGGTTGAGTCAAGCTGTTATCCAATGAGTTCTCTAATAACCTCCCTCTCGGAGGACACTTAAAGATATGGTTTCTAGAGAGAAAAACCTTCCCTAGACCCTATACATTCGAGCAGTGCACCCACCCCTCACAGTTTGAGAGTAGCGCTCTCTCGCTTTATCCGATTCATAGTTAAAACATTTGATAAATTATCCAACCAAAATTTTTAAATGACAGTCCTTAGTGCTGTACTTTGAGTCTATCACTCGAATTCAAGATTCTCAACCTGGCACACATCATCACGGTTAGAATGTACATTTATAAACGGGACCACATATTACCGGTAATAACTGTCGCGAGTGGCATGGTAATGACAGATTGGTATCTCAATTAGAGGTCGACCGATTATGATTTTTCAACGCCGATACCAATTATTGGAGGACCAAAAAAGGCAATACAGATTAATCGGGCCATTTTTATATATAAATATATATTTGTAATAATGACAATTACAAGAATACTGAATGAACAATGAACACTTACTTTAACTTAATATAATACATACATAAAATCTATTTAGTCTCAAATAAATAATGAAACATGCTCAATTTGGTTTAAATAATGCAAAAACACAGTGTTGGAGAAGAAGGTAAAAGTGCAATATGTGTCATGTAAAAAAGCTAACATTTAAGTTCCTTGCTCAGTACATATGAAAGCTGGTGGTTCAATATTCCTAGTTCTTCAATATTCCCAGTTAAGAAGTTTTAGGTTGTAGTTATTATAGGAATTATGATGCATCAACTATTTCTCTTTATACCATTTGTATTTCATATACCTTTGACTATTGGATGTTCTAATAGGCACTTTAGCATTGCCAGCCTAATCTCAGGAGTTGATAGGCTTGAAGTGATAAACAGCACTGTGATTCAAGCATTGCTAAGAGCTGCTGGCAAACGCAGTAAAGTTTGAATGAATGCTTACGAGCCTGCTGCTGCCTCCCACCACTCAGTCAGACTGCTCTATCAAATCATAGACTTAAGTATAATATAATAAACACAGAAATACGAGCCTTTGGTCATTAATATGGTCAAATCCAGAAACTATAATTTTGAAAACAAAGCGTTTATTCTTTCAGTGAAATACGGAGCCGTTCCGTATTTCATCGAACGGGTGGCAACCCTAAGTCTAAATATTGCTGTTACATTACACAACCTTCAATGTTATGTCATAATTATGTACAATTCTGGCAAATTAGTTTGCAACGAGCCAGGCAGCCCAAACTGTTGCATATACCCTGACTCTGCGTGCAATGAACGCAAGAGAAGTGACACGATTTCCCTGGTTAATATTGCCTGCTAACATGAGTTTCTTTTAACAAAATATGCAGGTTTAAAAAAAAAGATACTTCCGTGTTTTGATTTTATGAAAGGCATTGATGTTTATGGTTAGGTACATTCGAGCAACGATTGTGTTTTTTCACGAATGCACTTTTGTTAAATCATCCCCCGTATGGCGAAGTAGGCTGTGATTCGATGATAAATTAACAGGCACCGCATTGATTATATGCACCGCATGACAAGCTAAACCTAGTGATACCATCAACCATGTGTAGTTAACTAGTGATTATATGAAGATTGATTGTTTTTTATAAGTTTAACTTCTTATGGCTGGGGGGCAGTATTGAGTAGCTTGGATAAATAAGGTGCCCAGAGTAAACTGCCTAGTAAAACAGCTGCATTAGACAAAAGACATATTCACACAAGCACTGATATTTAACCATTTCTCCTATACTGAGTCTCCTCCTACACGTCTGAACAGCCAATACACCTCTGTTGCTGAACTGAAGTGCTACGGATTGAATCGAGCCCTTATTCATAACTGAATGGAATACCTTTCAAGTAATGAGAGAAGGAAAGGGATTATGTGCTGTTAGGTTCTAAATGAATCTAGTAAAACTCACAGACGATTAGTAAAGTTTAAACCAAGTTTATTCACCCAGCTGCATAAGAAAAAAGACATTCACACAAGCACTGATACTTAACTATTTCTCCTATACTGAGTCTCCTCAGAGAGAGTTCCCCTCTCTGCATCGGTGCCATGCATAAGGATATTTCATATTTTCAAGTTTAAAAGTCAGTTCCCAACAGTTCATAATGTTCAGGTCACTGTCAGTTCTTTTTACTGCTTGAGTGAGCTGCTATACATAGATATGATGTCATCGTTTGATAGAAAAGCAGAGCACAGGTCTTGATGTTGATTTGATTGGGGGTGACGTGTTGGGTTATTCTGCATGATCAGCTTCTGCTGACATGTTCCAGCTCATCTCTTTCCCAGCTCTTGGCACAGTGCTTGTTCCTGTTATCTCATACATGGCCATCTGTTCTGAAATATCTGTAGTATCATAATGGCATATTATTATCATAGGGTATTTATTCATTGTATAATACATGCAACTAGGGACAGGTGTTAGTTAGTAAAATATGTCAAATGGGAATATTTGATGTCATAGAGAATTGAGGAAACATTAAGTACAATTACATGCTGTCAGTGGCAGTTGAATGGTGAATACTTGTGACGTAAGAAGTAGGTAGACCTAAGAATAGCGGTAATCACGTGCTTATTAGAATGGTTAGTGGTGAAAAAAGGCCCTGTGGACTTAGAATAAATGATCCTAGTAAAACAGCCGCATTAGACAAAAGACATAACAGAAACTGAGACAGAAACTACCATTTGCTATTTATGAAATTGAGATGGTGTTTTACCAAATTACTGCAGTGGGGTGCAATTTTGCCATCTTTACAAAGCTTTTCTTTGTCAAAGTCAATGTTTCATATTAACTATCTAGCAAACTTGAATGTACAGTAATCGATATTTAATAAAAACATCTAGAATTGTCTCACAAATAAACCTGATTGCTTCCTCTCTCTGCCCAGATTGGCCCTCCTGTGGTACCACACAGTAGTGCTGCCTTTCTTTGCTCTGGATGGTTCTGACACTCAGGCAGGCCTGGAGGAGGCCAAGGCCATTCTCCAGAGGAAGGCTGTGGTCTACCCCAATTCCTCCCTCTTCATGTTCTTTAAAGGACGGGTTCAGAGATTAGAGGTGAGCATGATGGGGTCATCTGACTGTGAAATAACAGTCTTTTGCCGCTTAGCGTTGTACAATACAGTAAGTTGTTGTAGGTCTTAGTAGCTTAGGGTTCTATAAAATCCATTAGATTATTTGCCTAATTACTGTGCCTTGCGAAAGTATTATGCCCCCTTGAACTTTGCGACCTTTTGCCATATTTCAGGCTTCAAACAAAAAGATATAAAACTGTATTTTTTTTGTTGTTGATTCTTCACAAAAAAATACAGTTTTATATCTTTATGTTTGAAGCCTGAAATGTGGCAAAAGGTCGCAAAGTTCAAGGGGGCCGAATACTTTCGCAAGGCACTGTACATTTAGCTTTTCCCCAAATTTCTTTTTCTCTGTTTTGTTTTTCCGGATTTCCATTTTTCCCTGGTTTTCACTCTCAGTCACACTTTTTTCAACAGAAAAACAGCTACATTTGATATTCTAAGTCCACAACAATGCTTAAACCACATCAGTAGACCACTTTTGAGGTCTTGAATTCCAGCACTCACCTTGCAAGAGAATGTTGTTTGGTAGAGTTTTCAAAACAAGTACCCACTGGATTTATACAGATAATCATGATATAATTCTGACAAGTAATTCTGACAGGTACTTTGTAGATTTCAGGAAAGCCTTTCCATCTACCAAAATACTTTTCATTAGCATCATCGCTAATGGCTGCACAAAGTGGCGCGCACCGCACATACACAGACGGGGAATTCTCTTTGCCTATTTAGAAAGTTGCATTCTCTTTGTGTTATGATAAACCTGGGCAAATTAATAAATGTTCAATACATTTAGTTGATTCCCTACTAAGTTCAATGCATGTCTGGATTCCGTGATTCCATCCGTATTCTCCTCGATGCGGATTTTATAGGATCCTAGTAGCTCGTAATTGTGTAAAGTGATGCTATTTCTATCTCATCTATCTCCAGTGCCAAATTAACAGTGCTCTGGTGTCCTTCCATGATGCGCTAGAGCTGGCATCAGACCAAAGAGAGATCCAGCACGTGTGTCTCTATGAAATTGGTATGTTTCCCTGACATTCATGCTTACTTTCAAATGAGCACCCACACATGCAGACACTCATCATGTACATTCAGTTCATTCAGAATGTATCCATTTGTCTTGTCTTGACTTCAGGTTGGTGCAGTATGATCGAGATGAACTTTGAGGATGCGTTTAGGTCATTTGAGAGGCTGAAGAATGAGTCCCGATGGTCACAGTGTTACTATGCCTACCTGACTGGAGGTGAGAGAGCCACTGCCCCAGGAACGTGTGGACCATTGATTCTCATCGTCTTCATCATCTTCTCAAAATGATCTCACACTCTAATCCCCCCCCCCCTCCCTGTAAAGTATGTCAGGGAGCTGCAGGGGACTTAGATGGTGCCAAGGATGTCTTCAAAGATGTCCAGAAACTGTTCAAGAGGAAGAACAACCAGATTGAGCAGTTTGCCCTCAAGCGGGTGGGTCATTTTCACCCAGATGTGTTTACCATATCTTTATCCACTCTTTGTGAAACTAATAACCATGAACCCTCTCCCTTTCTCTACCATGGCCTCTCTGCCCCCATCCTACTGCAGGCAGAGAGACTGAGGAAGATGTCTCCCACCAGAGAGCTGTGCATTCTGGGGGTCATAGAGGTGCTGTACCTGTGGAAGGCTCTGCCCAACTGCTCCTCCTCCAAACTGCAGCTCATGAATCAGTGTAAGGGCTGGACCTTTATCAGAGGAGGATCTCCAAGTCAAGGAGTTTCCTTTGACACAATGGGGTGCAAACCACTGTACTAAATGTTGTGAAGTATTTGAACATTTCTGATCAACTTTGTGAAGTATTTGACCATTTCTGTCTTTGAGACATTGGGCTTTGTTCAGTCTGTATCGCTGAATATCGCTTCCAGATTGAGCGATAGAAATGTAAAGGGGATTTCCGATTGCGCTGAACTTCCACAATACAGGTCAAATAGAGTCCGTTGTCTCCTCTCTTTTCAGTGTTACAGAGTGTGGATGACGCATCGTGCAGAGGTCTGAAAAACCTCCTTCTCGGTTCCATCCACAAATGTCATGGAAATAATAAAGATGCCATCCAGGTAATTTGTTTCCGAGCACATTATTGTACTGTGATTACATTATCTTATGCAGGTACAATTAATTATGTAACTCACTATGTATTTGTGGTCAATTATATAATTAGATTTTCCTTTGGTCTTTCTCCTCCCATCTAGTCGTTCCAGCTGGCTGCCAGAGATGAGTTTGGTCGACAAACCAACTCTTATGTGCAGCCATACTCCTGCTATGAGCTTGGATGTGTCCTGCTTGCCCAGCCAGAGGTGAGAATATCTCAACTCAGACAATCTGTGTGTGTATGTGGGTGTCTGTGTCCAAAATTGTATTAAAGGATTTATCTCGATGGACTAATGCGATTTTTTTTGCATTGTGTTTCTATCCAGACGGTGGGAAAAGGGAGAGCATTTCTGCTTCAGGCAAAGGTACAGTTATCAGATGACATGTATATGAATGGTTAGGGTTTTCCGCTTGGGTTTGAAATGACTACGTAACACAGTCCATTCTGATTGTGAAGTCATCATTTGTTCTGTGCTCTGCCTCTCAGGAGGATTATGCAGGCTATGACTTTGAGAACAGACTTCACGTGCGCATCCACTCAGCCATGGCCACGCTGAAGGAAGTGGTACCCCAATGACCCCGCCCACCACTGGACGAATAATGATGAGGCAACGACTCCGTCTCCAGCTGTGCACTTGATGATATAGGAAGCATGGCTATTTTCTATTCAAAACCACAGTATGACTCATCAGACAAAATAGTTTCCCCCCCTTTTTCTGTTAGATGTTTTACACATCCAAATACAATAAACCAACAATTTCATAGTCAATACCATTTTCTTCTTAATCTAGTGAAGGGTTTTAGCCCTGCAAACCTTCCTTCCATTCTTTGGACCATACATAATGGTACATAGGATACTTCTTGAAGAGGCACACCTTATTCTCATTGTCAGGTTTTCTTGACTACAGGTAGTAACAGTACAGTTAAACAGTAAGTAAACTTGTATTTTGTGTTCTTGTCATGTTCTTGGGAAGACATGTACAAGAGATGTTCGATTACAACGCATAATTGTGATCAAATGGTTATTTGCCAGTTGTTTGTGTTTGCCTCATGTGACAAGGCAAGACAAAGGTTCTTGATTGTATTAGTTGTCGCTGTTGTAGTACCCTCTTATTGACCAATATCAATACAATTATCGGCTCTGGTTTTTCAGAAATGTGTCCTAGATTAAATGGCCCTACTTTGCTTGTCATGATGCCAACAAACATAGATCATTTTTTTCTGCAATGAGAAAGTATTAGTGAAGTTTTATGGTGACAACAACCCCCTAAATGATGGGACAAGTACTTAGTGGCCTGCTACCTTGTAGTATTGTATTATGCAGCGTGCCATACAGAGTGTACTATGCCATGCAGTGAAACCTTGTAATATTAGTGTCAGGTACTTTGAATTCTGAATATTATGAAATTGCTTTTACATTCTGACATTCACATATTAGCTTACAAATAACATGCACTTCTAAAATGTTTTGTAACATTTTTGCACAATGCAATATCCAAACAATGTTATAGATGATTTATTTTAGTTTACAAGCAGTGGGCATTGATCTGCACACTATGCATGCAATGGCAGGGGTATTATTAGTGACCCAAGGACCTGAAAGATCCTTTTCTACAGCTGTGTACTATGAATCGGAACATTTTTTTCCTGAGATACTTTGGATGACAACAGAACACATTTATATTAATATTTACTCTGGTTTTTAACAAAATCCAACAAGGTCCTTATTAACTACAGGCATTGTAATAATCATGGTAGGTTTTAGGTTACTGTACAAACTGGACATTAAAGCTTAATATTCTGTCATTTTAGTTTGATCAGGCTTTTCTATCAGGCCACACTGATGATGAGTGAAACATTCAAGACAGTCACAAACTAAATTGAAAGTGCAGGGTATTGTATCACTGTTTTTATAATCACTCTGAGGTATGGTCTCTAAGCAATAAAAAGCAAGCAAGAAGAGTGCTCATTTTACAATGGAAGTTTGATTAGCTGTCACAAACTTCGTTTACATTTTTTTTGGTCCCACTTCAAATGAATAACAAATGCTTAACTACTTGTACAAGCACTACATAGCACAAATCTTTCATTAGCAAATTCATACTACATGAAGGGTGGTATAAACGGTCTTTAATTCATACTACATGAAGTGTGATTTAAACTGTATTTAATTCACATTACATTCATTTTGTTATTTTACCTTTATTGAACTAGGCAAGTAAGTTAAGAACAAATTCTTATTTACAATGACGGCCAATCCCGGACGATGCTGGGCCAATTGTGCGCCGCCCAATGGGACTCCCCAATCATGTGAAGGGTGATGTAAACGGTATTTAATTCATACTACATGAAGAGTGATATAAACAGTCTTTACATCTTATGCGTGCTAAATTAAGAATAACTCTTCTCCACCCTTCATATAAAATGGCATATTCTCATGAAAGAGTTCTGAAGAATCTACATAGATAGGCCTTAGGGTAAATGGCTTGTGAAAGCTTCAATATGCTGTGTTTCATTTAAAGTGGGACTCTTTTTTTCATGTTCAAGGGTGGTTATGAACACTTTTTTTTTTTACATCTACACTGAAGTCCGTCAGTGACCTCCCATCTTCTCCTGTGATTGTGTAAAGGGATGTAAGATTTGGTGTGATGTAAAAGTGTTGACTACTGAGTGTGGCCATAAAGTGCTGGTATAAAGTCCACAGCTGTAAGAGCAAAGTATCTTATAATGACATGTAATGATATGAGTTAAATGTCATTATATGTATACCAACAAAAAAAATGGGACATTTCTGTCTAAGAAATGTACTCTTATCCACTTTGTTGTGGGGTTGTAGAGGATGATGTGGAGATAGTTCAATTGTAACAGGGTGGTCCTGTGTGGTGTCTAAAGAGATCTACAAACTGTTCAATAAAGGACTGTCAATTAATCCAGCATTTCAAATTAGATGTTTCTACACTGAACAAAAATATGAACGCAACATGTAAAGTGTTGGTCCCAGGTTTCATGAGCTGAAATAAAAAATCCCAGATATTTTCGGAGCAGTATTTCTGTCTGTAATAAAGCCTTTTTGTGGGTAAAAAAACAACAACAATTCTGATTGGCTGGGCCTGGCTCTTCAGTGGGTGGGCCTATGCCCTCCCAGACCTACACATGGCTGCGCCCCTGCCTGTCCAGTCATGTGGAATCCATAGATTAGGGCATAATGAATTTATTATATTATGAACTGTAACTCAGTAAAATGTTTGAAATTGTTGCATATTGCGTTTATTTTTTTGTTCAGTATATTGTAATGCCGATAACATCGGTCTTGTGGTTTAATTTATGCCCATATGAAGAAAAAAATACTTTCTTTGATTAGTTGGCCACCATATGGAGGAGGCGGGAGGCAAGTTCAGATGCCATGCATTGTGATCTAAAGCTGACGCTTAATAATGCCTTTCCAATGTGGACCACGCCCGTTATTATGACGAACTGCTTATTTCGAAATTCGTTTTACCGTTTTATTACATTGTTACCTCTATTGGTAAAGTCATTTGACATCATATTGTTTTGCGTTTGTAATACGTGAATTGAAAAGAGGACAGTTTCTTCGCAGAGTAAGTTCATTTACTTTTCAGACAAAAGTTGAAACAGTCAACCTACAAAAAAAGTATCTGAAGCTGACGGGTTCTTTATATACGTTAATATAGGCAGATGCATCAGATTGATTTAATTGATATAGTATTTCCCATCAGGAGAATTATCTCTATGAGGTGATGCTCCATTGAAGCCGAGATGTCCTACAGCTATCCCGCCAAAGTCAACGTGCCTCCGGGTTTGAGGACGCTTTTGGAAGGCCTCAGCCGGGCGGTAGTGAAAAGGCGGCCAGATTACATCTCACAGTTTGCTCAGTTGTACTTTGCTGAGCTCTTGCGCTTCAGGACAGGTATACATGTTTGTGGAGAATAGCATCCGTTTTTTTCAACATAGGATGAAATCTGTTGCGAAAACTGAAGTAACATATTTTCTTGCTATGTTGTGTACAGAAAATCCAACTCTTGTTATCAAAGCCCTCGTGAGAGAATTCAATACAACTAAAGGTAGGCCTAACTAGATAATAGTCCATAATGATAAGGCCCTGCCCAGGCACCAAAACATTTACCTGAAGAGTACTGTACATTAATTCAGGTTTCTGTTACAAATCAGGCTTTTTAGGAAATTACAATTGAACACCTGACAAGTCAATCATATTTGTTTTAATTTTATAGTGCCTAAGTTACCAAGTCATGGCATTGGAACTGTGATTGCTCCACTGGCAGTTCAGAATGAAAGTGCCACAGCAGTCTCTTCTGGTGGTCCATATGTCCAACCATGTGGAGTTCAACCTCCCAGTATTCCAGGAGTGGAGGAGCAGGGTGCTGAGCAGCCCTGGATCCGCAGCCAGAACATTCTGTACACCGTCTCAACATTGCCTGTTCTATCAGACTCAATTGAAGCTTCAGAAGTAACTTCCCTAGCAAGCCAATACCTCAATGACAATGGCCTTCAGAGCCTTCTGCAGACAGGTATCTCTAACGTGTCCCCTCACCCCATCTCAGCAGAGCAGACCGATGATGTAGTCGTCTTCCGCAGGAAATCCAGCACCGACTGCATGACGGCTGACTGTGACATCAACTCTGCTGCTTCAGACCGGACCCGGCGAACCGAGTCAGCTCTCTTCGAGAGGGTCCCACTGAGTGAGATCGATCTCATATCCAATGCTGTTCTGATCAGGACACCTTCTGTGCCCTGCGAGTACATGATTGTGGTGCAATCAGACAATGTCCCAGAGACCATAGTGTTTCAGAGAGACTCATCAGTCAGTAAGAAAATGAGGAATGCTAGAGCAGCAGCTGGTGGTGCTGCCACTGGTGCACCGGGCAACGCCCAGTCTGACTGCACACCCTGTTTGACCCCGCCTATAGCCCCATCACAAATGGTCAAAGATCAGCCAGCCACCAAATTGGTCACGCCCTTAGTGGTGACTGAAGACCCTCCGCTTTTTGGTGGTGGAAATAAGGCTGTCTTAACCCAACTTGGTTGGAATCCACTTTCACCTGGAGACAATTCTTTCTACAAGCACATGGATGTAAATACAGCATTACCTGATGCAAATGCCTACAACCCCTACATGAATGAAATGATAGTGGATCAAATGAATGGGGTGAACTTTGGTATTTTACCCAAGTTGTCAGATGAGTTGACAGGCTTCAATGTTATGGGCCCACCTACCTTCATGCCACCAGGTGTTTCAGCAGCAGAAGAAATAAGAAATAGTTTAGTGTATCCTCCGATTTCAGCTGGACAGGAGGCTAATACACTCTGTTTGGTGCTCCCGACGATTTCCATTGCTCAAGAAAGTGGAGCACTCCCATTGCTTAGCCCACCATCTATCTCAAAGCCACAAGCCATTACAGTCCCCAGTGTGATGTGCCCAGCCATCTCACAACCAGAGGAAACAAAGACCTCCAAGGCAGAGGAAATAGAGGCCCTCCGATCAATGTACCCTCCTATTGTGCCACCCAGTTTACCAAACCCATCTGTACCAGCTCCACAGGAAACAACAGCCACTCTGCTTCATCCCTCATGTTTGGCCCAGGAGGAAATAAGACCCCCTTCATTGCCACTCACCCAGGCCCCAGTTGCCCACATGCATCAGTGCACTGGTCAGAATGCACTAGCATTTCATGTGAATGAGGAGAGCAGAAGAACACCATATATGATTCCATTGGTCTCCCAAAGCATTATGGGAGTGACACAGATGTATGTTCAACCACAACAACCCCAGTTCATTCACAGCTGGTCCAGAGAAGCAGGTCAGTTGAATAGCAGATAGCTGTGAAAGGATAATATAGAATGCTCTTTTTTTATATCATACTGACCCTAATGTATCAATTGTAGTTCATCACTTCATGTTGTTATTTATTTTCTTTAAGTTAAAATTAATATTGTGTGACATTAACCCTCCTAACACATCTCCTCTTATTATCATCCCTGTAGATTCACAAAGGCCATGTAACACAGCGCCTACTGCGGCCATGCCAGAGTGCCAGTATGTTAGACCTGAAGCATGTGGTAGCAGCTGGAGACCTTGCCACCTGGCACGCCCTGAGTTTATGGCCGGGATGCCAACAGCTGTGGCATGCCCAGGAGGATCTAGGACTGTGATTGGCCGTGGGCAAGAGCAAGGCTACCTTCCTGACCAGGCCAACTTGCCAATGCACCAGGACTTTGGGCCCCGGTTCAGCTCCCATCACATACGTATGTGTGGTGCCAACTTGTTTCAAACCCTCTGCCCCATGAGTGGTGCCTACATGCCAGTCAAACCCCCAGACCATCGCTGCTGCCAGGCTGCCCCTGATGTGGTCCTTCCACACTATGCACTAATCAACAGCCCAACTCACGGTGTTGCCTCTTATCTTTGCCCTACTCCATCATCCATGCAGCCCCAGGGTTTTGCCTATGATTCTGTCCACATGTATGGTCCCCACAGTGAAACTGTAAATGCAATGCCATCCACCTTCAATGCGAGGGCCCATGCAGGCCACCAGCAAGGGACAACAGAACACTGCAGAGAGCCCAGTAATATGCCAATGGGTGAACATCCAAATGAGCAGAATCATTCTGGTATATAAAAATTTGATTTCTCTGTCATTTGTTAGAATGTGTCTTGGAATAAGTGTGACATTTTGTTCAGATTTTCATTTTATATCTAATTTATTCTGCTCATTCTTCTCTAAATTCCAGGTTAATGACAGCACATTGCCAGGAATGACACAACTTATTTAATTTGTTCCTGAAAACATACTGAACACCTTCAACATTCTGCAATAAACATAGCTATCTTATGAAATATTCTGAGTTGTGATGTCATGATCTACAGTTGCACCCATTGAACTAGAAGAATGAGAAGAACTAGAATTGAATCACCAGAACTAGAATTAAAATGTATTTTCTGTAGGCCTATTCATTTAAATGCAATTTCATGAGGATGGACGAAACCTTTTGAAATAAACATCAATGTTCCTGGTAAAATAGATAAAATATAAACTACCTTTACCAAGCTACAATGTTAAGAATTATTGTAGCCAACTGAAAAAGATTCCCTTGGCAACCCCTTTGGATTGTATTTACTAAAACAAGGGTAATGAAAGCCTAGCTAGATAATTTAGCTAGGTAGTTTGATTTTGTTCACTAAATCTATGATGAGACACAAACAGTAGAAGTTAAATATCTGGGTGAAGGCCGTTTTTCATATCTCCCCTTCAGGAATTGGACTCTGGATTTTAGTGGCAGCAGGTGTTTTCACCTCGTAACTGAAACCCAAAATGAGCTGCAAGTGTGACTGCAACGCTGCGTGGGGTGAGCATTATCAGAGAGGAATAAAAAGGGAGACCCCAACTTGGTGGAAAATCTGTCTCCCTCCAGCAGGTGGCGTTGTTTCGCCCACCAAGGAAGGAGTTTTTGCATGGAGGTCAATGAGTGTTGAATTTGGTAACCCAAAAAATGTATGGCTTATTTTCTATGTGAGGTTTATTTGATCTAATAGACGTTTTGTAATGCTTAAGTTCTTTTGGGTGTACTGATATAAGCAGGACACGTGACATCCCTGCAACTTTGATTAAAAAAACACTATATCTGAGTTGAGATCGCTAAGCGTATTCATGTTGTGAGACTAGTAGCATAGCGTCTCTCCACTGAATACAGTCGGTTGACGTCAACAACCCTCATCGAATATTCAAAAGAGGATTACAATAATTAGATGTATCCACCAATACAAATAATGGATAGGCAGGAGCAAGACAGCCCGCTGTGCTGCTTTGTGGACAATACCTCCCATTGTTAGGGCAGAGAGATGTATCTTGTCTGTATATTTATCATCTTTGGCATCATGCATTGGTTTACATCTACTTAAAGATGCACTATGCAGAAATTGCTCTGCCATTTCCTGGTTGCTAAAGTTCCAATAGTTAGCTTAATTTCAGTTTGTAACGAATGCGCTGAGAGTCGGGAATTAAGTAGAGGGAGTGAGTGTTTAATAAATCAACAGAACATAAACCAAGAACAACGCACTGACATGGAACAGAGTCAATAACACATGAAAGAACCAAGTGGAGTGGCAGATATAGGGAAGGTAATCAAGAAGGTGATGGAGTCCAGATGAGTGTCATGCAGCGCTGGTGCGCGTGACAGGTGTGCATAATAGTCAGCAGCCTGGTAACCTCGATGCCGGAGAGGGAGTATACATGACACAGTAACCTCTCCCCAATGCGCTGCTCCAGCCACAGGATGCCGACAAAAGAGACGATCCCTGGGATCAGGAGCGGACTGGTCACCTCTGCTGAAGCGCGGGAACCTGACGAGCTGCCTGACGCGCCAGAGCCTGGCAAGCCAGCTGTGGCATCGGAGCCTCCCGAGCCCACCAAGTCTTGAGAACCTGACGAGCTAGCTAAGGCATGAAAGCCTGACGAACTAGCTGAGGTATTGTCGGGTTCACCTAGGGGTCATGAAAAGGGTTGTACCAAAATTGTTGATGTATTAGAATAATTGATTATTCTTATGTTGTATTAATAGAGGGGGAGGGGTTATAAGACCCCTCCTTATATTAATAGGGTTGTAGACTACAGATTAACTATATGTATTCATTGTAGAGGTTTAGTATTCCACAATTGTTTTTTACTTCCCTCTCTCTTATAAAAAGGCCCCTCTGAGAATGTGTGACTGTGAAGAAGGAGCTCTGTAGGAGAGTAGAGATAAGACTAGTCAAAACATTCCACAATAAATCAGCTTTGGGGAGTGGATGTTTACTGCTAAGTTTAAGATGACACTAAAAGCCATTGTTTATACAGTGTTTTGGTCTCAGGAGTAAAAAGGTAATGACGTAGGGTAGGTAGTGACATCACCAGGATAGACTAAGGGTGTAACAAAACTGGAGACTTTTTGTTTGATGCAGAGCTTACTAGGAAACATGCCTGCTGTGTTCCTGATTGTCAACTTCTGTCTGCAATTGCATTACAGGTTTTTGAATGATTTAATTAAATATATTGTCATAATGCTAATTTCTCCAATGACAGTCAAGGACGAAAGGAACGAACCCTAACAGTATCCTCGGTAGACTTGGCAACAGATGATTGACCCGCCAACCAAGTCTTGACACCGAGGTACCGTCTGAGGTATCCTCAGTTGCTCCGGCAGCAGAACCCAGCCCCGACATCACCAATACAACAAAAACTCCCTGATCTTCCCTTTGGTGAGGTATTCTTCTGTAACGAATGCACTGAGAGTCAGGACGCAAGTGGTTAATAAATAAACAGAACAAGAACAACCCACTGACATGGATCAGAGTCAATAACACCTGAGGAAAGACCCAAGGGGAGTGACAGGTATAGGGAAGGTAATCAAGGAGGTGATGAAGTCCAGGTGAGTGTCATGAAGCGCTGGTGCGTGTGATGATGGTGACAGGTGTGCGTAATATTCAGTAGCCTAGTAACCTTGAGGCCAGAGAGGGAGTATATGTGACACAGTTTACGTGACAAAACAATAAAGTATAGTGTAGAGAATCATTGTATGAGCTGTGAAATATCTATTTCGTAACCAATAATGGCATTTTCAGCTGTTTGAAGCTGATGTTCAAAACTGAAAGTAAAGGAAAAATGAACGGGAACCATAGAAATAGCACACATAGAACAGATCTACCCATAGACATGGGAAGTAGGGGTGCTGAGGATGCCGCATCACCCTCTGAAAAGTCAGAATACACTTTAAAAAATGCACAAAAGTAGTGCACTGGGCCTTTAATAGTCCTGTACTAGCTGACCATATAGCTGTCTGCAACACCAGCGCAGGCAAAAAGCCATTCTGAGTCTAATATATAGACACTGACATTACTGTGTATAGGACATAGATACAGAGGTTTGTTGTGATGACCAACACCTCATCCTAAATGTCATCCTAAATGTCAAACTGAGGAAGTGGTTTTTGACCCCAAATCTGTCAGTTCATGGAAAGGGATGCAAATAGCCTGGCTAGCATATATTAATCATGTTGTGACAGTTGCTGACCTAGTCTCATTAATGGTAGGCTGGACTTTATCTGGCTAGTAGGCCTATGTGTAGCTAACTATCTGTAACATCATTATTCCCCCCTTACTGGGAAGTCATAGTTTTCACATTTACTTGTTTTATGTTGACACAATTACTGTACATGTGCTGACCTCTGTGTGGCACAGCCTTCAATATGTGAGACTCAACGTGTGCCCAGAAATTGGCATAGTCTCTGGGCTTGATCATGGAGGGCTGGCAGAAGGGGAAATTATACAATTGTCACTTCTGGCACTGGGATAAAAACATTAAGTCATCAGCAGCTTTAAAACCTGTGATATGCTGTCAAACAAACATAAATGACAAATAGTTAAGTAAGCTAGAAACACACAAAATGGGTTGAATAAAAATATATATGATATTTTAGACTTTTACATTTTTTTATACAAATAAATAATTTAATATGAAAACAAACAATTCAATCTCGACCTCCATCCCTACAGAAATCTCAATAAAAATCTGGCTCCACCACCACCTCTGGATCCCACTGCACACACCTGCAGGGGAAAGGGAGCTGGCAGAATTCACAGCACACCCGTGGCACACCGGACTCACACTCCTGCGGGGAGCTTGCAGATGGATCAAGCTCCCCGCATGGAGCACGGCTTTTGAAAAATTTTAATTGATTAAGATGGTTTGCAAATGTTGAAGTAGTACAGCAACAATAGTAATTGATACAACTGAAAGAGTGAGAAAAAAACAGATGACAAAGTACCTGAGGGTGGTGCCATGTGTGCGGTGACAGAGGTGGCCGGTGGAGCTTTTCTCTTCCTTTTCTGTGCTGCAGTTGAGAGAAAAAGTAGTGTTAGACAGAGCATGTTTCATGAAAACCCATTTCAACTTTTTTTTACATCAATACCTCTGGAGGAAGCTGCAGAAATTCTGGAGGAGCTGGACATTACCTGTGGGCTGGTGATATGGACTGTACATATGTTAAACATATAAAACACAACAAATATATAAAACACAAGTATTTTTTCATAATTTAACATGTGTTTACTTGTGGAGGTGGCTGTATTTGAGTTGCAAGAGGCAGGAACACTAGACGAGACTGCTGTGGTGGTGCAACAAGGGGAGGTGGAGGAGGCAGTTGTTCCAGAGGAGGCCACTTCGGTGGTGACTGACAGGGGTATTGCATCGTGGTGGACGAAACCGCAGACAATGGCTTTTGAGGAGCTGGTGTTGGTAGTGGTGGGGTTAAGGGGCCGACGATGGTGTGGCTGGGAGAGTAGGCACGTGGCCTTGTTTTGCAGTTGGGGGCTCCGGCGGCTCCTACAAGTGTTGTACACTGGGAGGCACTGGCAATGGTGATGCAGCTGTCAGGAGTAGTTCCAGCGGGGGTCCAGCAGAGGTGATGACGTTGGTGGTCTCATCCATGGCAGACCTCTCCTGTGCCCTCTGTGTTCTGAGGGCTGCCTGACACTCTTTCTCCTCTGCCCTCTCCTTCTCACCCCTCTCCTGCACTGGCATGTTTATTCTTCAACAGTGAGGCATGTGGCGACCACGGGGAGTCTTTTGTATCGGTCTGGCCGAAACTTCAGTACGGTAAAGGATGGGCCCCAGGTCCTTTGCTATAGCCTCCCCCCAGGGCTGGAGCTGGAACAAGTAGGGGCAGAGGGTCTCCATGTGGTCGCTGGGGAGGAGGGGCAGGTGGACAGCACAGTGCTGCTGGTTCCAGGAGAGGTGGTGCTGGTACCCGGTAGGGATTGAGACGGCATTAGTGGAACCCTTCAATGGCTGAAGGTTCAAAAGGGAAGAAGTCACACAACCCTTCCACCATATAGAGCATGTCCTTGCAGCGCTGGTACAGGTAGTGGAAAATTCTGATTTGTTTACCATGTAGGAGTGGTTGTAATGACTGAGGTGTCCAGCTACCTTGGAAAACTCAGCCTTTAAAGGGCCAAAGTATGCCATGTCCAGTGGCTCCAGGACATGGGTGCAGTGTGGTGGAAGGCAAATAAGTATAACCCCTTCCCTTAGTGCCACCGTGAGCACCTCTGGGTCCATGTGGCTCTTGTGCCCATCGAAGAGGAGGAGAGGGCGCTCTTTCACTGCATGTTTGATAAAGTCCTGAAACCACTACCTGAACAGGTCCCCGTCGATGTAGCCACTGTTTGACCTTCCATACAAGGCCACAAGGAAACACTTGGGGTAGATGATAAAAAGGAGGACGTCCTCCCAGCTGCGTTGAACCAGGCCAGCATTGTGATGTGCACCTTGGTCCCCGGAGCCTGATGGTACACGTGTTTTGCGCACTGGGGAGCCAGCACTTTGTGCCTGCTCTGATCGCTACGAAACCCAGACTCTTCACATTCATAGATTTGTCTGCCTTTCTCCCTCCTCCAAGTGCTTCTCATAAGAAGCGAAGAAGGTGTCCATTGTCGGACAGGTGGCACACTCAGCTCTCCCTCTGTCCAGGGTGTCCAGCCTCCTCATGCTCAGGTTCTTGTGCCTCCTCCTGAACATTTCCCACGACCTCTTCCTCAGTGGTAGGATTGTCTCCCCTAGGTGCCGAAACCTAGAATATAATATAAATTGTCCATCCAGGATGAAAATGGTTATTTTGGCGTCACAATTCATATATACATTCACATCACACATATTGAGAACAGTCAATCCAGCATTCTACACACATAAACACCTGTATATTTGGTCAGCCTCTGGTGAAGGGGAACCCATGTCTGGCGCAGTAGATACAGTACTGCACCAGATAATTTTCATCCTCTGGTGCAAGCAATGTGGGTGGCCGCTCAGCCTGTCCTCCTGGGTCTGCCAAGGTGCACCTTGGCAGATAAGAAAATAAAACTGTTATTAGCAGATTAAACTCACATACACGTGGTCGTCTCCTAAAAACAAAAGATAGCCATCCCTAACCCACAATCTTCCATGGCATGGAACATGGCCAGTGGCGATTTTAGCCGTCAATCTTGATGGGGAAAATAACCCATTCTTTCAGATGCTTGCCAGCAAAGCCACTACACAACTCTAAACAAAACATTAAATGCACTACAACTGTGACAAAAGGTATTTAGGGTCTACATAAAGCAGTCCCGAGAGTGGAGCTTATGGCCGACTTGCTTAAATAAATATGGTTTCAATTGACTCCTTGTTGATTTGTGTAACTGGATAGGAACCACATTTTCCTTCAATAATAATGTCAACATGAGTTTTGAGTTTTGAACCATACACCAACATTATTACATTTGTGTTCAGTAAATTCACAATATTTGTTCTTATATAATTAACATTTAGCTCTAAGTATAAGCAAGTGCAAGCAAACGAGCTGCGATGAGGTAGGCCAATTAGTTTAGCAATTTCGTAATGGACAGCGACAGAAATTCAGATGTTAGTTCAGATAAATTCAGCAAGATGTTAAGGCCTTAACTTTATTCTTCTTTAAGTCACCTCCGAGAGAGAGAGCGAGAGAGAGAGAGAGAGACCCAGATTAAGCGGTTAGCCTACCATTCAAAGTATTTTATTAGGCCTATGTGGTCTAAAAAGGACAATACAATCAATACAATACAATCTTTTATATACAATATACAGACGCACTGACAGCATTGCACAAACAAAACAACCCTCGCAATATGAAGTCGGTTTACATGGGTCTATTACTGAACTTTTTGTTGAACAAAAATATTTAAATGGGAAGAGACTTTCACTGGCAAACATGGTTATGAGGGTGGGATACCATAATATCATGTAGTTGGGTCTGTAACGGACCACCTTCCTTGTGGAGAAAAGCACCCTAGCTATAACATACAGAGTATAATAGTCAATTAATTGAATAATAAAAATATGTATAAGATACTAATGAGATAGACCAACAGTTGAAGTCGTAAGTTTTACATACACCTTAGCCAAATACATTTAAACTCCGTTTTTCACAATTCCTGACATTTAATCCTAGATCCTAGTAAAAATTCCCTGTCTTAGGTCAGTACGGATCCCCACTTCATTTTAAGAATGTGAAATGTCAGAATAATAGTAGAGAGAATGATTAATTTCAGCTATTATTTATTTCATCACATTCCCAGTGGGTCAGAAGTTTACATACACTCAATGAGTATTTGGTAGAATTGCCTTTAAATGGTTTAACTTGGGTCAAACGTTTCGGGTAGCCTTCCACAAGCTTCCCACAATTAGTTGGGTGAATTTTGGCCCATTCCTCCTGACAGAGCTGGTGTAACTGAGTCAGGTTCGTAGGCTTCCTTGCTCGCACAGGTTTTTTCAGTTCTGCCCACATATTTTCTATGGGATTGAGGTCAGGACTTTGCAATGGGCTCTCCAATACCTTGACTTTGTTGTCCTTCAGCCATTTTGCCACAACTTTGGAAGTATGCTTGGGGTCATTGTCCATTTGGAAGACCCATTTGCGACCAAGCTTCAACTTCCTGACTGAGGTCTTGAGATGTTGCTTCAATATATCCACATAATATTCCTACCTCATAATGCCATCTATTTTGTGAAGTGCACCAGTCCCTCCTGCAGCAAAGCACCCCCACAACATGATGCTGCCACCCCTGTGCTTCACGGTTGGGATGGTGTTCTTCAGCTTGCAAGCCTCCCCTTTTCCCTCCAAACATAACAATGGTCATTATGGCCAAACAGTTATATTTTTGATTCATCAGACCAGAGGACATTTCTCCAAAAAGTACAACCTTTGTCCCCATGTGCAGTTGCAAACAGTAGTCTGGCTTTTTTTATGGTGGTTTTTGAGCAGTGGCTTCTTCCTTGCTTAGCGGCATTTCAGGTTTTGTCAATATAGGACTCGTTTTACTGTGGATATAGATACTTTTGTACCTGTTTCCTCCACCATCTTCACAAGGTCCTTTGCTGTTGTTCAAAGTACTTTAATCTCTAGTAGACAGAACATGTCTTCTTCCTGAGCAGTATTTTATTTTTTTTTTTTTTTTATCTGTTATTTTTCCAGGTAAATTGACTGAGAACACGTTCTCATTTGCAGCAACAACCCGTGAATAGTTACAGGGATTAATGAGCCAATTGTAAACTGGGGATTATTAGATGACCGTGATGGTTTGAGGGCCAGATTGGGAATTTAGCCAGGACACCAGGGTTAACACCCCTACTCTTAAGGTAAGTGCCATGGGATCTTTAATGACCTCAGAGAATCAGGACACCCGTTTAACCTCCCATCTGAAAGATGGCACCCTACACAGGGCAGTACTGGGGTATTGGGATATTTTTTTAGGCCAGAGGAAAGAGTGCCACCTACAGGCCCTCCAACACCACTTCCAGCAGCATCTGGTCTCCCATCCAGGAACTGACCAGGACCAACCCTGCTTAACTTCAGAAGCAATCCAGCAGTGGCATGCATGGTGGTATGCTGCTGCATTGTCCCAATGTGTTTATTCTTGCATACAATTGTTTGTACAGATGAACATGGTACCTTCAGGCATTTGGAAATTGCTCCCAAGGATGAACCAGACTTGTGGAGGTCTACAATTTGTTTTCTGAGGTCTTGGCTGATTTCTTTAGATTTTCCCATGATGTCAAGCAAATAGGCACTGAGTTGGAAGGTAGGTCTTGAAATACATCCACAGGTACACCTCCAATTGACTCAAATTATATCAATAAGCCTATCAGAAGCTTCTAAAGCCATGACGTAATTTTCTGGAATGTTCCAAGCTGTTTAAAGGCACAGTCAACTTAGTGTATGTAAACTTCTGACTCACTAGAATTGTGATACAGTGAATTGTAAGTGAAATAATCCGTCTATAAACAATTGTTGTTAAAATAACTGGTGTCATGCACAAAGTAGATGTCCTAACCGACTTGCCAAAACTATAGTTTGTTAAGAAGAAATTTGTAGAGTGGTTGAAAAACAAGTTTTAATGACTCCAACCTAAGTGTATGTAAACTTGCGACATCAACTGTATTTAAGCATTAACAGGAAAAAGCCTCCAGACATTGACTGCTGTGATCTCTTGGGTATTACCCTACTGCACTGTTCTGCCTAACGTGGTCAAAAGCTATGTGCCCTGAAACTGCTAAACAAGTGTGCTAGACCCAACATCAAGAACAAGAATGGTAAAGGATAGGCTCAGAATCAATGAATGACAGGGTGTGTATGAGACGGGTTGCTTAGAAGCTACATGCTGTTTGTTTTAACATCCATGTTCTAGTGTAGTGTTTTCAGAAAGTGGATTCCCATTGCTTGGAAGGCAGCGATGGTTCGTCCTTTATTTAAAGGTGGAGGTCAAGCTGATCCTAACTGTTATAGGCTCATTTCTATTTTGCCCTGCTTATCAAAAGTTTTGGAAAAACTTGTCAATAATCAACTGACTGGCTTTCTTGATGTCTATAGTATTCTCTCTGGTATGCAATCTGGTTTCCACTCAGGCTATGGATGTGTCACTGCAACCTTAAAGGTCCTCAATGATGTCATCATGGTCCTTGATTCTAAGCAATGTTGTGCTGCTATTTTTATTGACTTGGCCAAAGCTTTTGATACGGTAGACCATTCAATTCTTGTGGGCCGGTTAAGGAATATTGGTGTCTCTTTTGCCTGATTTGCTAACTACCTTTCTCAAAGAGTGCAGTGTATAAAGTCAGAAAGTCTGCTGTCTCAGCCACTACCTGTCACCAAGGGAGTACTCCAAGGTTCAATCCTAGGCCCCATGCTCTTCTCAATTTACATACACAACATAGCTCAGTCAGTAGGAAGCTCTCTCATCCATTTATATGCAGATGATACAGTCTTACACTCAGCTGGCCCCTCCCCGGATTTTGTGTTAAATGCTCTACAACAAAGCTTTCTTAGTGTCTAAAAGCTTTCTCTAACCTTAACCTTGTTCTTAACACCTCCAAAACAAAGGTCATGTGGTTTGGTAAGAAGAATGAATGCCCCTCTCCCCACAGGTGTGATTACTACCTCTGAGGGTTTAGAGCTTGAGGTAGTCACCTCATACAAGTACTTGGGAGGATGGCTAGACAGTACACTGTCCTTCTCTCAGCACACATAAAAGCTGCAGGCTAAAGTTAAATCTAGACTTGGTTTTCTCTATCGTAATCGTTCCTCTTTCACCCCAGCTGCCAAACTAACCCTGATTCAGATGACCATCCCTACCCATGCTAGATTTTTATTTAATCTTTATTTAAATAGGCAAGTCAGTTAAAAACAAATTATTTTTTTCAATGACAGCCTAGGAACAGTGGGTTAACTGCCTGTTCAGGGGCAGAACAACAGATTCGTACCTTGTCAGCTCAGGGATTTGAACTTGCAACCTTTCAGTTACTAGTCCAACTCTCTAACCACTAGGCTAGCCCAGTAGAGACATAATTTATAGATCGGCAGGTAAGGGTGCTCTCGAGCAGCGAGATGTTCTTCACCATTCGGCCATCAGATTTGCCACCAATGCTCCTTATAGGACACATCACTGCACTCTATACTCCTCTGTAAACTGGTCATCTCTGTATACCTGTCGCAAGACCCACTGGTTGATGCTTATTTATTAAACCCTCTTAGGCCTCACTCGCCCCTATCTGAGATGCCTACTGCAGCCCTCATCCTCCACATACAACACCTGTTCTGCCAGTCACATTCTGATAAAGGTCCCCAAAGCACACACATCCCTGGGTCGCTGGTCTTTTCAGTTCGCTGCAGCTAGCGACTGGAACGAGCAGCAAAAAAAACTCAAACTAGACAGTTTAATCTCAATCTCTTCATTCAAAGACTCAATCATGGACACTCTTAGTGACAGTTGTGGCTGCTTTCCGTGATGTATTGTTGTCGCTACCTTCTTGCCCTTTGTGCTGTTGTCTGTGCCCAATAATGTTTGTACCATGTTTTGTTCTGCTACCATGTTGTGCTGCTACAATGTTGTTGTCATGTTGTGTTGCTACCATGCAGTGTTGTCATGTGTTGCTGCTTTGCTGTGTTGTTGTCTTAGGTCCCTCTTTATGCAGTGTTGTGTTGTCTCTCTTGTCGTGATGTGTGTTTAGCCCTATATTTATGTTATTTAAATGTTATTTTTTGACATTTTTGATCCCAGACCCCATCCCCGCAGGAGGTCTTTTGCCTTTTGGTTGGCCATCATCGTAAAGAAGAATTTGTTCTTAACTGACTTGCCTTGTTAAATAAAGGTTAAATAAATCAAAAATAAAAATGAAGGACACCCTAGATCCACCATACTCAATAGGCCGACTGCAGGCCAGACCTAGACCCAGAATGCGGTCAATACTGTCGAATAAATCGAATAAATGTTGCATTATATTTTTTGGGGTGGTGGGGCTCAGTCGGGCCTAGAACCCTGGTATCCTATAAACACACATAAGACATAGCAACACATGTGGAATTGCAGAAAAAAAGTAAAACTGCTAAAGTTTGGGGTCACATGGTTTGCGAGGTGGGGATTCTTTACTACGCCGATAAATGACAATATCCATCCAGACCTTTGCCACCTTGGAAATGTGTATGACCGGACCTTCTCAAAACCCTATTGACAAACAGAATTTGAGAAGCCCTGCCCTGCCCTAGACCCACACTAGATTATTATACCTAGTGTCTCTTTCTCTCTGCCTCCTAAGGTTGGAGCTGCCAATGTCCAAAGACAAGGCTGTAAGCCTCTAATCCAAGCCCACTGTTTGGTAGGCCATGATTTTTCTCTCATCAGATTGAACATTGGGGCAGTATTTACTGGAATAGTAGTGTAGACTACCACAAATTCAGTAGAGGCTGCTGGAGAGGACGGCTCATAATAATAGCTGGAGTGGAGTCAATGGAATGGCATCCTACATATCAAAGACGTGGTTTCCGTGTGGTTGATACCAATCCATTGACTCAATTCCAGCCATTATTATAAGCCATCCTCCCCTCAGCAGCCTCTACTGGACAAATTGTGTTTTACTATTCATTTTTCAGATCAAAGTCAGAGACAGCTGCTTTTTCACCCTCAAGTGGATCATTTCAAAGAGTACCCCGTGAATGACAACAAGAAAAGTGAGATGTGGTTTGTTTTTCTGTTTTTCATTGCTTCTGTTTTTTCTATGGCTGTCATACTTACAAAAGCTAAGGAACATTATTTTTTGTCAAAACAAAAACGTACTGTTTTCTATTTAAAAAAAACACCAACCAGTTGATGAACATAGCCTACATTTGAACAAACACACACACACACACACACACACACACACACACACACACACACACACACACACACACACACACACACACACAACAAACAACGCTATTCTCATAACTTATAATTTGCTTCCTATCATGAGTCATGTGAGAGCCCAGTTATTAGCCTAAGAGCAGAACATGAAGCAGCACAGTACAGTGCAGTACATCATGCAGCTCAGATGAGTGTGGCTGGACGCTATGGAGGAATACTCTGCCTACAGCACACACTACTGCTCTCAGTTGCAGGACAGCGAGGAGGACGAGGAAGAAGTCATGGGTGTGGGAGAGCTGACAGAATCACTACAGGTGACATACCAGTCGACAACCTCTTTTACCTTCATCTGGTATCTCTCCTCAACCTTCCCCACCCCCCTGAATGTTCTCCTCAACCTTCCCCACCCCCCTGAATGTTCTCCTCAACCTTCCCCACCCCCCTGAATGTTCTCCTCAACCTTCCCCATCCCACTGAATGTTCTCCTCAACCTTCCCCATTCCCCTGAATGTTCTCCTCAACCTTCCCCATCCCCCTGAATGTCCTCGTTCTGCAATAGATCTGTGTATTCTCTCTTATTCTTTTACATGTAACAGGGAATTTTAAGATCCTTAAAATTCATGGTTCACTTACACTACTGTTCAAAAGTTTGGGGTCACTTAGAAATGTCCTTGTTTTTGAAAGAAAAGCAATTTATGTTAGCACAGCTGAAAACTGTTGTCCTGATTAAAGAAGCAATAAACTGTCCTTCTTCAGACGAGCTGAGTATCTGGAGCATCAGCATTTGTGGGTTCGATTACAGGCTCAAAATGGCCAGAAACAAAGAACTTACTTCTGACACTCGTCAGTCTATTCTTGTTCTGAGAAATGAAGGCTATTCTATGAGAGAAATTGCCAAGAAACTGAAGATCTCGTACAATGCTGTGTACTAATCTCTTCACAGAACAGCGCAAACTGGATCTAACCAGAACAGAAAGAGGAGTGAGACGCCTCACAAGTCCTCAACTGGCAGCTTCATTAAATAAATCAGAGCAGGTCCATTGAGTTCATGGCCCAGTGAGCCGGGCCGTGGCGGTGGAAACACAGAAGCCTGAGGCTTTTTGTAAAAACCCAGGGAAAATCCTCAGTGGAAATTCACCATAGACTTAGTCTTTACTACCGATACACACAAACACACATACTGAGCAAGGCTGTGCCTTTGGCAGGTAGTTTATTAATGCAGAGGGTTTATGGGAGACAAAGGGGACGGAAAAGGGATGGAGCCGTGAGAAGTGTTTTTTATGATGTTTACAATCAGCTGGGAAATCTCTCCAACACACAAGCATGTAAAGACGAACAAACAGTAACTCATATATTCACAATGTCACCTGATTAAAGAGGATACACTGAAGAGAAAGACAGTGCATTCAGAAAGTATTCGGACACCTTGACCTTTTCCACATTTTGTTACGTTACAGCCTTATTCTAAAATGGATTAAACAGTTTTTCCCTCCTCAGTCGACACACAATACCCCATAATGACGAAGCAAAAACTGTTTTTGGGACATTTTTGCAAATGTATTAAAGATAAAAAAAGGAAATACTACATTTACAGAAGTATTCAGACCCTTTACTCAGTACTTTGTTGAAGCACCTTTGGCAGCGATTACAGCCTCGAGTCTCATTGGGTATGACTCTACAAGCTTGGCACACCTGTATTTGGGGAGTTTCTCCCATTCTTCTCTGCAGATCCCTTCAAGCTCTCTCAGGTTGGACGGAGAGCATTGCTACACAGCTATTTTCAGGTCTCTCCAGAGATGTTCGATCAGGTTCAAATCTGGCTGGGCCACTCAAGGCCATTCAGAGACTTGTCCCGAAGCCAATCCTGCATTGTCTTGGCTGTGTACTTAGGGTCGTTGTCATGTTGGAAGGTGAACCTTCTGAGCGCTCTGGAGCAGGTTTTTATCTCTCAGTACTTTGCTCCGTTCATCTTTCCCTCAATTTTGACTAGTCTCCCAGTCCCTGCCGTTGAAAAACATCCCCATAGCATGATGCTGCCACCCCCATGCTTCACCGTAGGGATGGTGCCAAGTTTCCTCCAGACGTGACGCTTGACATTCAGGCCAAAAATCTTGGTTTCATCAGACCAGAGAATCTTTTGCTCATGGTCTGAGAGTCCTTTAGGTGCCTTTTGGCAAACTCCAAGCAGGTTGTCGTGCCTTTTACTGAGGAGGGGCTTCTGTTCAGACACTTTTCCATAAAGGCCTGATTGGTGGAGTGCTGCAGAGAGGGTTGTTGTTATGGAAGGTTCTCCCATCTCTACAGTGGAACTCTGGAGCTCTGTCAGAGTGACCATCGGGTTCTTGCTCACCTCCCTGACCAAGGCCCTTCTCCCTGATTGCTCAGTTTTGCCGGGCGGACAGCTCTAGGAAGAGTTTTAGTGGTTCCAAACTTCTTCCATTTAAGAATGATGGAGGCCACTGTGTTCTTGTGGACCTTCAATGCTGCAGACATTTTTGTTACTCTTCCTCAGATTTGTGCCTCGACCCAATCCTGTTTCAGAGTTCTACGGATAATTACTTCGACCTCATGGCTTGGTTTTTGCTTTGACTTGCACTGTCAACTGTGAGACCTTATATAGACAGGTGTGTGCCTTTCCAAATCATGTCCAATCAATTGAATTTACCACAGGTGGACTCTAATCAAGTTGTAAAAACATCTCAAGGATGATCAAAGGAAACAGGATCCACCTGAGCTCAATTTTGCGTCTCATAGCAAGGGGTCTGAATACTTATGTAAATAAGGTATTTCTGTTTTTATTTTTAATACATTTGCACAAAAATCAAAACCTGTTTTGGCTTTGTCATTATAGGGTATTGTGTGTAGATTGATGAGGAACATTTTTTATATAATACATTTAAGAATAAGACTGTAACCTAACAAAATGTGTTAAAAGTGAAGGGGTCTGAATACTTTCCGTGTGCACTGTATTGCGATTCTCACGATTCAATATGTATTGCGATTTGATGTTCCAAACACATTGCTCACCAAATATCTGCTGCAGAGAGACTGACTGCATCACTTCTTATTTTTTTAAGAAACATTAATATGTTGAAAATCCCAAATCGTTTGCATAGTCAACTTACACACAGCTCGGACACACACACTTATCCCACCAGACATGGCACCAGGGGTCATTTAACTGTCCCCAAATCCAGAGCAAATTCAAGAAAGCGTACAGTATTATATAGAGCCATTATTGCATGGAACTCCGTTTCATCTTACATTGCTCAAATTAACAGCAAACCTGGTTTCAAAAAACAGATAAAGCAGCACCTCACAGCACAACGCCTCTCCCCTATTTGACCTAGATAGTTTTTGTGTATGTTTTGATATATATGCTCCATGTGTCTTATTTAAAAATGTATATAGTTCTGTCCTTGAGATGTTCTTGTCTATTTTTGTTCTGTATTATGTCAGGTTTCATGTTGTGTGGACCCCAGGAAGAGTAGCTGCTGCTTTTGGAACAGCTAATGGGGATCCTAATAACATACCAAAATAGCAAAAGTATCATCAGCCAACTTGATGGTGGTGTTGAAGTCTTGCACGGTCACGCAGTCGTGGGTGACAGGGAGAAATATGGTGATATGAGGATGTTCAGTGGTGAGAAGTGAGAGAAGATGGAGCTAGATTAAAGTTGTCCAACGTTCTGTACATTTTTTCACCGATGAAACATTCAGTCTCAATACAGTTTTCTGCTCCCAAAACTACAATCGGTTAAGGAAAGAGTGCACTACGTTTTGTAGACTAGACGCTTTCAAAAAATGCTGCTGTTTAGAAGGAGTGCAAGGCTGAATTAAGTTATTGCACACAGAAATATATATATACCATTTTTTTTTAAATGTGCCACTAGGATTTCACTAGCTCGTGCTTGGCTCTGCCCTCCTCCTTGCTTGTTCTACCCACTATGCTTCATTTGCTCCCAAAGGAAATTACGTCGAAGAGATCTCTTGGGTTAGTTACCAGTATCTTTGCTAACAAAGCTAGCTAGTGTTGTGTCTCTAGTATTGGTTAAATGAGATGACATGCTATTTTCAAATCAATTACCTAACGTTAATTATTTGATTAAATTAATTTGGCAGTAACTACTCATTAGGAATCCGGGGCACCATGGAAGTATTAGTTTATTTAGAGCTGCTATCTCCCGAATCCACTCTTAACGACCTGAAGATCTTTCGTATCAATAGCAGTCGATCATTAATTATTCTTTACCTAATATCAGTCTTATCTGAACATTCTAAAATTCTTGGTTTTCTTCATGAACCCTGGCTAACAAGTTGAATCAGCAATACAAAAATTTGGTTAATTATTTATTTACTAAATACCTTAATTATCACGCAGAATTACATATACACAGGATGGATCATACATCGATTACTAATCATGTCATAAAAGAAAAAGTCCCTAGCGGGTGAAACCGATATCACAGCTGGTTACACAAAGAAAGGGGGTTGGGTTTGAATGAAAGAGCGAGGTACAAAGGAGATTTGGTCTCTATCGGACCTTGAAAAGCTATGCTAATGTAAATACAGAAGCTTATGCATTCTAATAACTGCCCATTTGGAAAAGAAAAACGCAAAATATATATTTACACTGAGCTGTGTTTCGATAGATGGGTCGAAGATGGAAGACTGGTTTGCCCAGCAGAGATTGCCCTTGTCCTTTGTAGAATCTGTCTGGTCGTAGTGTTGTAGGGCGGATACGTTGTACCCTGTCGTTCTGATTAGGAGATTGTCTGTCCTTTCCTAGACCACGTACATTTACAGCTGCAGCTGATAACTCGACGCCTAGGATGTATCACTTCTTCTTTAGTGAATAAGAGTTCAAAGTTCATACCATTTTGCCATAATCAGCTCGCACTGAATTCTGTCTGGTCTGATAGAAATTCATCCTTCCAGCATGGTGATAGTCATCTACGCGTTGAAATTAGCCTTTTTAAAACGTATGGACACCAGTCCTCATGTTGTTGGGAATTAAAGTTAATTTTGTTAGGTTGTAGTTGATATTAGCCCTTTTAAATGTATCGACACCAGTCCTCATGTCTTCGGAACTAAAGTTGACTTGCGTCAACGGGCTTTTGTAGTGGGGGAGAGAAGGGCTTGTTTCATAATTCTCAACCAATGTCTGTTCATTTGGCCACGTGTCCACAGAGTGAGCATAGTTTACTATTTGAAAACAATTCTCTGATTTAGAAGCTAAAATTACATTTAATCTTTTCACAAATAGTTTCATATTTAAACATTTCAATTGCACAACAATTCCATGTGAATCTGATAAGTAGAATGTGCAGACTTTCCAAGATGCAATTTATGTTGTCCTATCATCAGATGTAATGTCCCATACACCAACTGATCTGACATCATATTCTTTAAGTACCAACGGACACTTTCAACTGGTTGGATTACAGAAATGTTGTACCTTTCCCCAACCTTTTGATGTTAACATACTCTCTCTCTATGTTAACAAAAGGCTTTCCAAGAGTCCATTCTGTAGGGTGGAGAGAAAAGGGGGAAAGATATTTATGGGGGCTCATTACAACAGGGCATCATCATGACACTAGCTTCCCTTTGAGATGGGCTCTAGCCTAGCAGTGCTAGCTAGCTTCCCCTTGAGAGGGGCTCTACATCCTTGCAGCATTAGCTTTCTTCCACTTGAGATGGGTTCCACAACCTAGCAGCGTTAGCTAACTGCCCCTTGAGTGGAGGAGGTTGTTGAGCCACTGTACAGCATGAAACTGACCAGCAGTCATGACCTTGGTAGATGCTGCTCTCTCATGCAATTGTGTACATGGACCTGAGGGTGAACTATTAATGAGGCACAGTTTGATATACTAATGTGTCCAAATAATCTACAGTATGATGTAAATGCATATCTGATGTTTTGATTCGCAAACTGTTTGTGTTTGTGTGAGGTGGCGTGTCAGGTGGGGTATGTATGTCTGTATGACACTGTATGCAAATAGATTATACAAGGGGTTAGGCATTTTCAACACACAAATGTTTCTTCAAAAGACTACAAGAGAAGTGGTCAATTTCTCCTCAACCCTCAACCATGAAAGACTATGCATATTGTTGATGTGAGTTCTGTGTGTGCAGTTAAGGGCAAGGTGTGGTGCTTTGTTGTGAGCCAACTGCAGCTTTGCTTGGTCTTTCTTTGCTGCACCTGACCATATTACCGGACATCAAGACAAGATCAAAGCCTGAACTAGTACAGTTGATCTTTGTGCCAAAAATGCAGGACATATTTTTATAACAGACATACCTCTCCCCATCTTCACAACAACTTTGTCAATGTGACAATAGTGACTGATAGTAATTCTCTGTAGAACTACATCTGCCATTACTCAGAGTCATACTCCAATTCAAACTACTGGAAAGGCAAATGTTACTACTATTGATAAGTGCTACTACAGAACCATCATATGCTGTTTATAACACAGCTTCTCCTGAGGGACCATTCTACTACTGCTGCCGTTGCTGACGGCTCCTCAATTAGTGCTCTGTTTTGTGAGCTCACAGGCGAATGCATGTGTCCCACTGTGCAGGCCTGTGCTGTGGGAGAAACTCTTTACCAGCAAAGCAAATGGAAGAGGCTGGATTTATTGTGAGTTTATTTGCAGCTCTGGTGCAATGAGCTTTTCTTTGATTGTGAAGTGAGTGTGTTATTGTAGTTGGTTCCTGGTTTGAAGGTTGACTGTTTCACTGTGTCTTACTGCTAATGCATCTTATGGTTGGAGATGTTGTAGTATGATGACAAGGGTGCTACGACCATTTCAGTATAACTTCACATGTGATTGGGAATTAGTGATGCTATTACAGTGTTACAGGGACTAACGATGACAATAGCTGTTGGACAGACATTTAGTATGATTTTGTGGATGAATCTGTAGTTTGATTACTTCAGCTTGAATTTTGTCTCCATTTACTGGTGAACCCTCACCAACCCTCACCAAAGTGAGGGATCACAATAACATAAGATCCCTGGTTATCATATGATGTTGAATATGCTATTTATAAATATTCTAAGATTGCATAGGATGTGGCTCTGATGATTGCACAATCTCCCGTTATAAAACTGTTTAGCAGTTACATTCCATTACATTCAGGCTTTTAGTTATTGACGCTGAATGTTTCAGTGGATCTCAGTGGAGATCTAGAAATGTACGCTTGTTTTCTACAAAGTCCTCAGAGACATCTGGGTGTTTGTCTATATGATACCTTACGTCATCTTTAAGAAAGGTGAATGAATCACAATTACAGGTCTGCTTCCGCTCCCTTCCTCTATTCCCAGACTTACAGGTAAGCCGTACTGTGCATACTGCACCTTCAGGACTTTGAGCTGCCCTCACCAGAAACACTGCCTGTTGAAAATGAATACACCTTTTGGGTTCAAATATCTGGCTTTATGCAGAGAAGTACTAGCTATGCCACAGTGTTTCAATGGATGAAAGAAATGCAGCTTTTGCAAAGGAGAAGGTGTGTGGTTATGAGGTACAGTACCAGTCAAATGTTTGGACACACCTACTCATTCCAGGATTTTTCTTTCATTTTTCTTATTTTCTACATTGTAGAATAATAGTGAAGACATCAAAACTATGAAATAACATGTATGGAATCATGTAGTAACCAAAAACGTGTTAAACAAGTCAAAATATATTTTATATTTGAGATTTTTCAAAGTAGCCACCATTTGCACACTTTTGGCATTCAAACAGCTTTGCACACTTTTGGCATTCTCTCAACCAGCTACATGAGGTAGTCACCTGGAATGAATTCCACTTAACAGTTGTGCCTTGATAAAAGTTAATTTGTGGAATTTCTTTCCTTCTAAATGTGTTTGAGCAAATCAGTTGTGTTGTGACAAGGTAGTGGTGGTATATAGAAGATATTCCTATTTGGTAAAAGACCATGTCCATATTATGGCAAGAACCGCTCAAATAAGCAAAGAGAAACAACAGTCCATCGTTACTTTAGACATGAAGGTCAGTCAATTCGGAAAAGTTCTAACTTTGAAAGCTTCTTCAAGTGCAGTCGCAAAAACCATAAAATGCTATGATGAAACTGGCTCTCATGAGGACCACCTGTCACGCCTTGGTCATTGTATTTTGTGTTTTCGTTATATATTTGTTCAGGCCAGGGTGTGACATGGGTTTATTGGGTTGTCGTATTGGGGTTTTTGTAGGCATTGGGATTGTGGTTGATTAGGGGTGTGTCTAGTTTAGGCTTGGCTGCCTGAGGCGGTTCTCAATCAGAGTCAGGTGATTCTTGTTGTCTCTGATGGGGAACCGTATTTAGGTAGCCTGGGTTTCACTTTGTATTTCGTAGGTGATTGTTCCTGTCTCTGTGTAGTGTTCACCAGATAGGCTGTAATTAGTTTTCACGTTCCGTTTGTTGTTTTGTATTTATTTAAGTTATTTCATGTATCGCTATCTTCTACATTAAAGACATGAGTAACCACCACGCTGCATTTCGGTCTGACTCTCTTTCAACAAACGAAGAACGCCGTTACACCACCACAGGAAAGGAAGACCCAGAGTTACCTCTGCAGCAGAGGATAAGTTCATTAGAGTAACCAGCCTCAGAAATTGCAGCCCAAATAAATGCTTCACGGAGTTCAAGTAACAGACACATCTCATCATCAACTGTTCAGAGGAGATTGTGTGAATCAGGCCTTCGTGGTTGAATTGCTGCAAAGAAACAACTACTAAAGGACACCAATAATAAGAAGAGACTTGCTTGGGCCAAGAAAGACGAGCAATGGACATTAGGCCGGTGGAAATCTGTCCTTTGGTCTGATGAGTCCAAATTGTGAGATGCAGAGTAGGTGAACGGATGATCTCCGCAATGTGTGGTTCCCACCGTGAAGCATGGAGGAAGAGGTGTGATGTGTGGGGGTGCTTTACTGGTGACACTGTCAGTGACTTATTTAGAATTCAAGGTACGCTTAACCATCATGGCTACCACAGCATTCTGCACGACACGCTATCCCATCAACTTTGTGCTTAGTGGGACTATCATTTGTTTTTCAACGGGACAATTACCCAACCACCTCCAGGCTGTGTAAGGGCTATTTGACCAAGAAAGAGAGTGAGTGCTGCATTAGATGACCTGGTCTCCACAATCACCCGCCCTCAACCCAATTGAGGTGATTTGGGGCGCAGAATGAAGGAAAAGCAGCCAAGATATGCTCAGCATGTGGGAAATCCTTCAAGACTGTTGGAAAAGCATTCCAGGTGAAGCTGGTTGAGAGAATGCTAGGAGTGTGCAAAGTTGTCATCAAGGCAAAGGGTAGCTATTTTGAAGAATCTCAAATTAAAATATATTTTGATTTGTTTAACACTTTTTTGGTTACTAGATGATTCCATATGTGTTATTTCATAGTGTTGATGTCTTGCTATTATTCTACAATCTAGAAAATAGTCCAAATAAAGAAAAACCCTCTCATCATCAACTACTACTGAGTAGTTGTGTCCAAACTTTTGACTGGTACTGTATATCTTTATATATTTCTACAGAAGATCAAGTAGTCTATTTGGAAATTTCCTTGCCTATTGTAGTTATCTGATCTCTTCTGCGCCGTGAGGATCGTTCTCTGGATGGTCATTTGAGACGACAGGTTTAAGGCACCTGTCCTCCACTACAGCTAAACGTGTATTGTTCCTGTGATGTCTGTCTGCTGATCTGAGTACAGTAACAAGAGGGGATCAGTCAGTATGCTGCTCTTGTAGTCTACAGACCTACACAACACAAATCCTCACAGCTGTACAGAGATCTCTGCTGATATCTATACTCTATACACTGTATGCTGTAACTTGCTTTTCAGTGTTGATATTTAGCATAAATAGATCATCTATGTAGGCCATGAAGTGCCATCAAACATATACTGTATGCTTATTAATTATACTATGTGTGTGCCCACTTGTGTTTGTGTGTGTCTGTACGTGTGTGTGTTTGGGGCTCAGGTGCGCAGTCTGAAATTGGAGCAGGAGGTTGAGAAGAATAATATCCTGTCTGAAGAGCTTCAGACTCTGGCTACAGAGCAGCACGAACTCGAGCAGTCCGTTGTCAAGGGCTCCTCTCCACGGAGCGCGCTCAGTGATGATGATTTCTACGATGCTGTGTCTGGTGAGTATGGCTTGTTTTTATTTACGATCAGATTGGAATTGAAGTGAGAGAGCTTGAGATGAAAACTGGTGTCTTGTTTGACAGTATGATTATTTTATTGATGCCTATAGCTGTTCATGCATTTTATTAACTCAACTCTGGACCTCTAAGCCAGTTCCACAGCTTGTTTTAATTGTTCCCCTCTAATCAGGGACTGATTTAGACCTGCACACCAGGTGTGAGCAATTAATTATCGGGTAGAACAGACAACCAGCAGGCTCCGAACCGCATAGGGTAAGAGTTGACTACCCCTAGTCTAGGTGTTTACAATGTTATGCTAAGATTACTTGCTTGCTTGAATGTATTGTGTGCACCAGTCGGAGTTGAGCAATACCTACAAAGTACTATTTCACTTTGAAAACGCTTTTTTAGTCACAAGATGGCCTTTTGATAATGGTTATGATGATTTTTGCAATGATTGATTGACTGATGCCTTCAGCCTTCAGAGGTTGGTTCAGGGCTCTTTAAATACAACCCTATCCACAGATCTGGTTTCTCCCATCAGGGCTTTCATGAGGCTCAGGCAAAGGTATCAGTTGTTGATAGCGACACAGTAATTCATAGCACTGTCACTCATGTGTCCAGTCCCTGCCTTTACAACATGACTGCTTACTCCCTTTCATCTCAAGATTCGGACTCGGAGCACTCTCTGAGCTTCTTTGAGGCGGTGGCCAGTCATTCATTTGACCAGGACGAGGAGAAAGGCTCTGTCCTGTTCAGCAGCAAGCGCAGCAGCCCAACCAGCATGTCTCAGGAGAATCACCATGGCAATGAGGAGGAGTCCCGACCCAATGGGATTGTGAGGCACAGGTGAGCTGAGCCAAGTGCCCCCCCCCCCCCGACACACCCCTTCCTACCCACCCAGTGTCTCTCCCATCCACCCTACATCCAAGCACACACAGGGAACGGTCCTGTTTACAGTACACAGCTGTTTTAGAAGGTAGAAGCTTCAGATTTGGATTAAACCTGGAAAGAAAAGCCACTTTGCCTCTTTGCACAATAAGTTACAGGTAACTGCAAAAATACAGGAAACACGAGAAAGGAGGTATACAAAGTACATTGAAAGCAGGTACTTCCACTGGGTTAATTACGCAATTAAAATATCCCATCATGCTTAGGGTCATCTATAAGAATGCACAATTGCCTATTATTTTGGCTAGCATGGCTAGAAGAAGCGATCTCAGGGACTTTGAAAGAGGGGTCTCAAAGGAGCATATTGGGGGTTTAAAGGGTGTGTGTCTCAGTCACCAGATCTCAACTCAATTTAACACTTAAATTAAGGCACCAAAATATGGAATTTCCTGTGGAAGAATGGTGTTGCATCCCTCTAATAGAGTTCAAGATACTTGTAGAATCTATGCCAAGGCGCAGTGAAGCTGTTCTGGCGGCTCATGGTGGCACAACACCCTGTTAAAACACTTTGTCACTTTTTCTTTATTTTGGCAGTAACCTGTACCTTTTAAAGTCATATTTTTGTTGTTGTTTGTCAAATAAACTTTTGTCTCTACCTTTTTGAGAAAACCCTTTCTGTAAAAAAAAGCCTATAGTAGAGCAGTGGAAAAGGCAAACCAGGGTTGGAAATGAGTGGTTCTTAGGACTTAATACAGAGGTGGAGTATCTTCCAGCTCCTAATTATCAGGATCTTGTTGTTTACCCTACTGTTTGTTTTCTTGTTGTGTTCCTAGACTACATATGGTGTATTTTTTTGTGTTTTCAGAGTCCGTGTGTGAATAATTTAGCTAGGTCCAGGCAGGAGAAAGGCTCTCATTGAGAAGACTGAGTGCTGTGTAAAACCAGTTAAACATTGATGAGGTCACAGTGTCATGCAATAACTGGAACTCAGTAGGACCCTATGTTGACCGATCTGAATGCTGATCAGTGTGTAGAAGTGGAGGCCAGGCTTTTGGGAAGGCCATGCATTTTAGTGCTTTTTCCAATCTGTCTCATTCACTGTCTTAAAGAAAAAACATTAACATAAAAACCTGTGGTGGTCCAAATGGTCAAGCCCAACCTGACTGACTGACTGACAGTGGTAGTTAGGAAGGGAATCAAATGGCATAGTTTGGAAGGGAATCAAATGGCATAGTTTGGAAGGGAATCAAATGGCATAGTTTGGAAGGGAATCAAATGGCATAGTTTGGAAGGGAATCAAATGGCATAGTTTGGAAGGGAATCAAATGGCATAGTTTGGAAGGGAATCAAATGGCATAGTTTGGAAGGGAATCAAATGGCATAGTTAGGAAGGGAATCAAATGGCATATTTGATTAATGGGATGTGCAAACTGGTATATCCACAGGTTTATATCTTCACATATCTTTGTGTGAGCAAGCATTTGTGTTAAATATACGCAGGTGTTCATGGTGCCAGCGTACATTTGTTGGTAAGATTTTTCTTGTCTTAAAGAAGTGAAGGCCTCAGGGAGAAGCTATTTCCATGGATGGCTCCTGGACAGTAGAGGTGTTGATTGTAGACCTGGGCCTTCACTATATGTCAGCTCTACACATGCCTGAAACTAAACTGAAGGCTTTTGTTGCACTCAGCAGACTATATTCGCCTGAATAAGATCTGACTCCTGCATTAGATATAAAGTATGTGTTACATGCCTGGCACATCTCATCGAAAGAAATGCAGATCACTGTACGGTAAGGGTAATGTCAAAGTCCACAGAGCACAACGTGATACTTGTGTCATTTGTACATTTACCAGATTCTGTTTGTGCGTCTGTATATCCCTCACTCCAGAACAAGTTTACCAGCATCCATGTTCTCCAGAAATGACTTCAGCATCTGGAGTATCCTGAGGAAATGCATTGGCATGGTGAGCTATCAACCAGAAGCACTCAGCTTTATTGTTCCTCTCCAAACCCCGTAACATGATGAGTAATGGGAACCTTCCTGGCCATAGTGCCTGTACTGTAGATCAGTCAATCCAATACTGATGTACTGTGTAGTAAGTAACCTATATCTATACAATTCTCTGGAGCTTTTCTTTATCAACAGCTTAGAGCATGTATATAAAGGATCTAGCATGCCATAATCCTGATGTAGAATGTGGTTCAGTAGCCGGGGAGTGGTAATATACAATGCCTATACAAATAATTTACATCCTGTAACGATCGTCTGTGGTGGAAGAAAGTGAGGACCAATGCACAGCGTGGTAAGTGTTCATCTTTTTAATAAAGTAAACTGAACACTGAATAACAAAACAACAAAGACACAACCGGAACAGTTCTGTCTGGTGTAGACACACAAAGACTGAAAACAACCACCCACAAAACACAATCGAAAACAGGATACCTAAATATGGTTCTCAATCAGGGACAACGATTGACAGCTGCCTCTGATTGAGAACCATACCAGGCCAAACACAGAAATAGAAAATCATAGAATAACTGACAACCCACCCAACTCACGCCATGACCATACTAAAACAAAAGACAAAACAAAGGAACTAAGGTCAGAACGTGACACATCCCTTGACTTTAGCCACATTTTGTGTTGTTACAAAGTGGGATTAAAATGGATTTCATAAAATGTTTGTCAATGATCTACACAAAATACTTTGTAATAGCAAAGTAGAAGAATTCTAACATTTGTAAAAACAATATATATATATTTTTTTAATATAGCTTGATTAGATAAGCATTCATCTCTCTGTCAATGCATGTTAGCATCAACTTTGGTAGCGATCACAGCTGTTTCTCTTTCTGGGTATGTCTCTAAGAGGTTTCCACACCTGGATTGTGCATAATTTGCTTTTGGTTGTTAATCATTGCTAGACAAAAATGTCCAGGTCTTTGCCATAGTCAAAACTGTAACTCATCCCCTCAGGAACATTCACTGTTTTCTTGGTAAGCAACTCCAGTGTATATTTGGCCTTGTGTTTTAGGTTATTGTCCTGGTGAAAGGTGAATTCATCTCCCAGCATTTGGTAGATTTTGCCTGTGCTTAGTGCCATTGAGTTTTTTTTTTCTATCCTGAAAAACTCCCCAGTGTCACGACTTCCGCCGAAGTTGGCCCTCCTGCCCATTCGGGTGGTGCTCGGCGGTCGTCGTCACCGTCCTATTAGCCACTACTGATCCTGTTTTCGTGTATCTGTTGGTTTTGTCTAATTGGTTTCACCTGTGTGTTGTTTAGTTAATTAGTATCTGTATTTATGTAGGTTGTCCCGCCCTTGTGTTTTGTGCGGGATTGTTATTTTGTCATTTTGTTTTGTCTGTCGGTGTTTGCTGTTTGTTTTTCTCCCGGTTATTCTTTTCCCTGTTTTGGAGTTTTTCACCCTGTCTTGCTTTTGGGTTGACTGTTGTTTTGTACACCGGAGAATAAACTTTATTATTCGCATTTCTGCTCTCTGCGCCTGATTCCACCCACCTTGACCAGACGTGACACCCAGTCCTTAACGATTTCAAGCATACTCATAACACGATGCAGCCGCTACTATGCTTCAAGATACTGAGAGTAGTACTCAGGAATTTGTTGTATAGGATTATACCCAAACATAACACTTTGTATTCAGGGCTAAAAGTGAATTGCTTTGCCACATTTTTTGTAGAATTTTATTGTCTTGTTGCAAACAGGATGCATTTTTTGAATATTTTTTATTCTGTAAGGGCTTCCTTCTTTTAACTCTGTCAACTAGGTTAGTATTGTGTAGTAACAACAATGTTGTTGATCCATCCTCAGTTTTCTCCTATCACAGCCATTAAACTCTGTAACTGTTTTAAAGTCACCATTGGCCTCATGGTGAAATCCCTGAGTGGTTTCCTTCCTCTCTGGCAACTGAGTTAGGAAGGACGCCTTTATCTTTGTAGTGACTGGGTGTATTGAGACACCATCAGAAGTGCAGTTAATAACTTCACCATGCTCAAAGGGATATTCAATGTTTGTTTTTTATTTTATTTGTACTAATCTACCGAAAGGTGCCCTTCGTTGTGAGTCTACCCTGGACTTTGTGGTTGAATCTGGGGACTTTACAGATAATATGTGTGTGGTACAGAGATGGGGTAGTCATTCAATTAGCATATCAAACACTATTATTGCACACAGAGTGAGTCTATGCAACTTACTATGTGACTTGTTTTTACATTTTTTAAAAACGTTTTACCCCTTTCATGTGATATTCAATTGGTAGTTAAAGTCTTGTCCCTTCACCACAACTCCTGTATAGACTTGGGAGAGGCAAAAGTCGAGAGCAATGCGTCCTCCGAAACACAACCCTGCCAAGCCGCACTGCTTCTTGACACACTGCTTGCTTAACCCGGACGCCAGCCGCACCAACACCGTACAACTGGCGACCAAAGTCGACCCGCCACAAGGAATCGCTTATGCGCAATGGGACAAGGACATCCCGGCCGGGCCAAACACTCCCCTAACCCGGACGACATTGGGCCAATTGTGCGCCGCCTCATGGTTCTCCCAGTTTCTGCCGGCCGCGACACAGCCTGGGATGGAACCCGGGTCTGTAGTGATGCCTCAAGCACTGTGATGCAGTGCCCTAGACCACTGCGCAACTCAGGAGGCCTGTTTAGCACATTTTTACTCCTGAAATCCTGAATTTAAGCTTGCCACAACAGAGGTTGAATACCTATTGACTTTTTTTAATACAATTGTTAAAATGTCTAAAAACATTCTGCTTAGACATTATGGGGTATTGTGTATAGGCCAGTGACAAAAAAAATCTACATTTGATCCATTTTAAATTCAGGCTCTAACACAACAAAATATGGAAAAAGTCAAGCCGTGTGAATACTTTCTAAAGGCCCTAGTATGCAAACTAATCCTGTTCCATGTTTAGCCATGGCGCAGTACTGCAAAGCGATTAAATGTCAGTGATGGACTAATTGATGCTTGGTGGATTTGTGTGTGAATTCTAACACACACACACACACACACACACAGTGTCACGCCCTGACCTTAGAGAGCTGTTTTATTTCTCTATTTGGTTAGGTCAGGGTGTGATTTGGGTGGGCATTCTATGTTTTCTATTTCTTTGCTTTTGGCCAAGTGTGGTTCCCAATCAGATGCAGCTGTCTATCTTTGTCTCTGATTGGAAATCATACTTAGGAAGCCTTTTTTCCCACCTAATGTTGTGGATAATTGTTTATTTTCTGTTTGTGCGCCACGGTTGCGTCACGTTCGGTTTCTGTTTACCCGTTTTTTTGTGACAGTTTCACCTTATTAAATATGTGTAATTTCATGCACGCTCCGCCTTGGCTCATCTATGACAGGGAGTTTGAAGACAGTGAATGTGACGCATAGTATGTACATAAAAAAAATCTATAACATGTCATGATGGGCCTATGAGAACTGCTCATGCAATAACTGCTCATTCCTGTAAAATCTAGACTTGATTATTTAATGGTTGATAGATGGGAATCACATAGTACAACTACTTGTGAGCTGACTTGCGCTCTCTCCTTTTCTCTCTCTTTCATTACTTCTCTTGTTCTCTCTCTTAGGAGCTGTCTAAAATGACCATGCCAGTGATTTTGAATGAGCCCCTGAGCTTCCTTCAGCGTCTGACAGAGTACATGGAGCACACATACCTCATCCACCAGGCCAACGCCTCCTCTGACTCCATAGAGAGGATGAAGGTACACAGACATTTGAGAAATAATCTGGAAAATGGGTTTGATTATTGTTTGTTTTTTTTATTTTTATGTCCACTTGAATTGAGAGAGACAAACATAGAAACGTATAACAAATACTGTATGTAGAAAAAAAAGAGCTAAGAAATTGTACATTACATCTCCACATCAAGTCATTTTTCTGTTTTGCATGGGCAGTGTGTGGCAGCGTTTGCTGTGTCTGCTGTGGCTTCCCAGTGGGAGAGAACTGGGAAACCCTTCAACCCGCTACTGGGAGAGACCTACGAACTGGTCAGGTAAGAGGGAGGAGTTCATCTCTAACACTGGTGATGGATTTGGATGTGGTAAAAGACAAGTGTTGAGCTCACCCCTTTTCTCTGACAGAGAGGACCTGGGGTTCAGGTTGATCTCAGAGCAGGTGAGCCACCATCCACCAGTCAGTGCGTTCCACGCCGAAGGCCTGAAGAAAGACTTTGTGTTCCATGGCTCCATCTACCCCAAACTCAAGTTCTGGGGCAAGAGCGTGGAGGCTGAACCCAAAGGCATCATTACACTGGAGCTTCCCAAGTAAGCATACTCATTCATGCACTGTCACTTTCACACCACATTCAATCAACACAACAGTTATGTGTGATGTTTTCTCATGTTGCCTGTGTGAAACCAACATGTATTTTTCCACAACATGTTGTTATAGAGTTATTATTTGTACTTCCAGGTTCAATGAGGCCTACACATGGACAAACCCTACATGTTGTGTCCACAACATCATCGTGGGGCAGCTGTGGATTGAGCAGTATGGCAACGTGGAGGTGCTCAACCACAAGTATGTCAAAAATACTGTCACATGCTCTGACTAAGAAGGAAGTGCAATATATGAATGGGGAATTATGACTAAAAGAAATGAAAAGAAAAATGATTTGATGGTCTCTGTTTTTGTCACAGAACTGGAGAAAGATGCTGTTTGAATTTCAAACCCTGTGGCCTTTTTGGCAAGGAATTGCACAAAGTTGAAGGCTATATTCTGGACAAAAGGTAGACAGCGATGTCAGTGATGTCTGGAGTGCTTTAACTGATAGTATGTGTGTGTTTGGCACAGCAAAAAGGTCTGTTCTCTCTACGGAAAGTGGACAGAGTGTCTGTACATTGTGGATTATGCTGCATTGGAGGCACATAAGAAAAGTGGGAAGGGGACAGTGGAAAAGAAAAGCAGCAAACCGGTATGTACCCCATCAAATCAGGTCGTCCATTACATGGTGAACACATGCTTTGAGTTCTCCATCCCTGAGGCTTGTTTTATACTGCAAAGAACGTCATGTGCTGGTGTTACAAGAAGTGTAAATTCCAGCCACTTTCACTGTGGTATTTTCAAGTGTTTTATTACACTCTTATAGCAGTCAATAGAAATTGAAATCCACAAGCATACAATATATGGATGGTTAAGAGGACGACAATTTTTTTTATTTTTATATATTTATATATTATATATTATATATATCAAAAAAGGTCCAGCAATCTTATAGTGACTCATTCATTGATTATCAGAGGTGTGGGATGGGTGTCCTTTTCTATACTGTCTTCAGTTCTCGACTTTGGGATTGTCAGTTGATTTTGGCTGCGGGTGTTCCTGTCGCTGTGATGACAGCTCTTACGGTTGTAGATAGAAGAGCTTCAGTGCAGTGCTCCCCTCATGTGGGTCGCCACAGCCACAGCCACAAAACCATAAACCTATTTCTACAATCTCTCTTCAAATGTGATTTTAAACCTATCCTTAACATTAACCACATTGCTAACTTTATTTCTAACCCTAACCTTACATTTTTCCATGTAGCCAATTTAGACTTTGAGGCTGTGGAAACTTCTCGTGTGATCTTGTTGTGTGTCCTGTTGTCCAGGGCTCTCGTGAGGAAGTGGAGGAGATCTCCCTACCAGAGGCTGACACAGTCGAGGTCATCCCAGGCAGCTATCTCCTTTGGAGGATAGCCCCCAGACCAGTCAACTCTACACAGGTTAGTCGCATCGGAAACCCTCCTATTCAGATGCATGGTTTACTCAAGCACATAGAAATGCAGAGGCTCAGAATCTTCAAGGTCATAAAGCATCATTTGCATAATCTTCTTCACAGCTTTGTGTTTAAATATTCAGTCCTGTATTTGTAGATGTACAGCTTCACGTTGTTTGCCATGCAACTGAACGAGCTGGATAAAGATATGGATGGGCTCATCCCAAAGACAGACTGCAGGCTTAGGCCAGACATACGAGCCATGGAGAACGGAGATATTGGTACGAATCATGATAAGTGCTTGTGCCTCATCTGAAAACCCTTTCCTTGAACACACAGATGATCTAAGATCAGTGAAAACCCTGTGTGTTTTCTCCTTGCTGTAGATCTTGCAAGTGAAGAGAAGAAGAGACTAGAAGAGAAACAGAGAGCTGCGTGTAAAACCCATTCCAAATCTGATGACGAGTTGAAAACAAAGTAAGACTATGAGAGAAATACAGTTATGTTTTGACAATTTCAGTTATGTTATACTCTCTATGTATTGTATATCAATACACCCATATATTTTGAAATAAAGCAAGTGTATTAAAAGAAAAGCTATCCCTTCATTTAATCCATGTCATTATTTAGTTTACTGCTTTATAATAATGCAAAGTCCTACTTTTCTCTTCCATTGTCTTGTTCTCTCTTTTGCACCTTTGCTTTGATGTGAAGAAACCCTGCCCTCGGCCCCAGGTATTAGTTGCTTGCTCTTCTATTGTGTGCCTTATGTGCTCTCCACTGTCACGCTGTTGTGTGGTAGCGCCATCTACTGGTGCTAATACATACTGTGCATGGATCAGTTCTGATCTCTGAAATTCAGTTAGTGGCCCAAATAAAAATAATTGCATACATACCCGCAGTCCATTTATTGCACATAACCAACGCATAACTGTCTTTTTAGACTTAATGTTTATTCATGCATGCAGTACTTTATGTAATGTAGATACTAACTCTCATCCATAGAATGACAGGAAATCCTCAACCCCGCCCATGCTCACGTTATCCATCCTGTGTCTCCAGGTGGTTTCAACAGGGTCAGAATCCCCACAATGGCTCCCAGGACTGGTTGTTCTCCACTGGGTACTGGAACCGCAACTATCCCCTGTTACCTGATATTTACTGATGGACATTCATTCCTTGAATAGTGAGATTGATTCTTATCCACGTCAACTTCCTTATCTATCATGAATACATTAAAGCCTTAATTTATTACAATAAATACACTGTGTATAAAAATAGCAATAATAGATGTGATACAAAATGTTCAGCTGTTAAACATGCTTGATCTGAATGTAGCGTCTATATTAGGTCACATCTTCCATGCAGCCATCATTTTATTACTTTTTTGTGTGTTCTTATTAAGCAATATGGCACAAGGGGGTGTGGTATATGGCTAAGGGCTGTTCTTATGCGCAACGCGGAGTGCAAGGACACAGCCCTTAGCCATGGGATATTGGCCATATGTCACAAACCCCCGAGGTGCCTTATTGTTATTATAAACTGGTTACCAATGTAATTAGAGCAGTAAAAATACATTTTTGTCATACCCATGGTATACGGTCTGATATACGATGGCTGTCAGCCAATCAGCATTCAGGGCTCGAACCACCCAGTTTCTAATTGTGTTTTGATTGTGAATGCTGTAATCCATCATGTGTGCCATTTGCACAACCTTGCTCCCTTGATACTATAGGAACACACAGTATCCACACATTCAATCTGTTGCTCCTAATGTAATGTGCAGCTGTTTTGTGCCCACAACTTTACTTCATTTTCTGTTACAAAAAAATAACTGCACTCACATACAGATGTGGTTGGGATTTATTAGTTTATAACACTTAATTTCTGATATTTTAATGTGTTATTCCACAGTCCGACTGTTACTGATCTAATATTCTGACTACTTGTATTTTATTTTCTTGTTTAGTCCATCCACACAGAACATTAAGAAGAGTGTTTTGTTCACAGGTTTTATTGATGGCAAAAATCCATGTAGCCATCACAAGTTGGCTGATCCACGTCAGTTCAAGCCACCACAAGGTTTACTTAACGGGACACTAGGACGCGCCCTCCTTCCTTCCTCAGCTTCCATCACGTAGCTGAATGGTACGTAGGCGGCGGGGTGAGCAGGAGCCAGGGCTTTTCGCACGGAGTGGCCATCCATCGGTACATAGACAGGAACGTATTTCATCGTTGACCTCGGCTGTAAAGGCAGACAATAGGAATCACTGTCTGTTGGATAATAGCTGCTTGACATCAGGGTAGGGTAAGCGCATCGTCGCCTGGTCACTGCAGGGCCCTCATTCCAGCAATTAGTTGTTGTCGAAGTCCGACAGGATTTGATTTGCGTCTGCTGCTTCAAACGACCAGTAGTGTGAGGCCTAACCATTACGCACCGTGGCAAGTGTATGGCAAGAGGCACCGTGCTCTCTGCAGCGCAGTGGCACAGGTTTATTTGAGGTTGACAAACAGGCGAGTAGTCGTATGCGCACTGATTGTGCAGTAGACCTGGGTGGTGGGTCGGTAATAAGTGGGAATAACTGTAGTCTTGTGGCGTAGAATAGTGGCAGGCGCACTCTTGATGATACCTTAGCTGAGCGCAACAGCATGGCGCATGATATTGTATTGGAGCGAATAATTTTCCATGACTCTCGCCCTTACTGATGTGTTGACCTCTCCATGCTTCGTCGTCATGGTTTGTTTCTGGTGACACTTCATAATCTCTTGGGTGCTCAGTATCTTGATAGCCTGACAGACAAAAACAAAGATAAAACATCACCAACCCATTTTATTATGCCATCTTTTTATAGTGCTGCTGTGATTTATGTATTTAAAAAACAAAAACACGTTTAATTGATCATTCATGGCGAGAAGACAATTAAGTATTTTTTTTTAAATACCTTGTTCAGAATGCACAACTGCTGCAGCGTTGAATGAGCGTCTCTCATTCGTGCACCCTGAAGGTCTATCGGCTGAGCTCCGGGTGAAGGATTTCCCTGGCACTTGCGCCCATGCATCGATCCGAACTCTTCGTCGGTTAGTGGTCGCTATGACCTGTGTTTTGACACCGTGTCTTTCCCTCTTGGGTCCCGTAGTTGTTGCTGCAGCTCTTTGTCCTACGGGAGACTGTGACTGTGGAATTGTGGAAGCATCTCCTCTTGGAGAGGGAAGCCCTTCGGTCACTAGTATTGTTTTACGTTGTTCTGGGGCTTTGCTGAGGTCATGGACTAACTCTCTTATCTCGTCGACATGTTTACATGGTGTGTCGAGTGTTTCTTTGTAATTTAGTGTGATTAGGGTTACCTTGTTCTCAGTGCATGGATTACTGGCCGCCTGGACAGGTGCGTCTCCGACCGTCCCGTTTTCCGAACCTCCGCTTGATCGTGTATTGGCGGGCTTGTTGGGGGCTCCACCTTGTTTGGCTTCAACTTCTTGCCCTCGTGCGTTCACCGACTGTTTTACACTGCTTGATTTAAGTCTCCAGTCAACTGTAACAGGCAAAATACCCGGTTGACTTACCACGAGGGCAGATTTGGGTCGTGCGTAATTATCTTGGCGACCGTTGATCTGTAAATTGCTCTTTATTATATGTGTACCGAGGACTGCGTCCCCCTTCGCCGTGGACGGAATCCTAGTGACCCTATCTGGAACTGAACGTGATGGTGATGTCGGTTCCTCCCTGGTTAATCTCGAGAGCCCTGGTTGTATGCCTTCGAAACCAATCATTTTCAATTCTTCCTCAAAACCATCGTCGTGTAAACTCTCGGCTAAAAAGAAAGAGCCTATGCACGTTAGAGAAGTCTACTCAAAGCGACCCAGTAAATCTAGATGGAATTGTATGGAAGTACTTTTGCATTTTATGTTATAGGCTAGTGATTGTACTACACGTCAATTTAATCATGTGACAAAGGCATTCTTGGTATAATGAAATGTGATTCCTGCCTTGTTCCTTACCCCTGTTTTTGTGGAAATCTACCACAAGCTTCTTTATCCCAAAGGATGGGTTCTCTAGATTCAAGATAAAAAGCTCAATCATTATCCATGCAATGCATAAGGATGGAGTCCATTTGTTCCTACCATTTTTGAATTTCTTCAGCTCTGTCAGATAGTAAAGGGCGAAGAGTTTAAGGTTGTCTGGTCTCTTTTTCAGTACAGCCCGGGACAAACCCTCCAGCATGGTAGTCAGACCATAAGGAAGGATGACATCATATTGCCCCCTTGACATGCTTATGGCTCTCCAAAGCCTCAAAGGTTCAGAATAAATATTGTTAGTGGTTGCTCTTAGATACACACGAAGACATAACCTATTTTCCACAGCCAAAATCACTGATCTAAAATACCAAATTTGAGCTCACCTGAAAATAGTCCAGCCACAGATTAGTCAATAATTACATGCAAACACCAGATAGATGACGCATTCAAGGTTATTTAGCTATCTTCTGCAGACATCAAACACACGTTGTTACTTTTGAGACCGCCAGACTACATATCTATAGTTCGCCAGACTTTTACAGTTCGATCTGCAGTTATGTCATAATAACTTTATAATACGCTACCATTCTGAAATATAATTGAGGGCATGTCACAGTTCAATGTCGTCAACGCTACTACAAACAAAATATGGCTAGATTGTGGTGAAATAATGATCATTCATAGTTAAAGTTTTGAATTAAAAATAGAAAATATGACCCGCCGCACAGGCGGACACGTTTAACTTCAACACCAAGGACAGCAGAATTGTGAAAATCGACAGCGCTGTGGTTCTGTGGACGTAACCTTGCTACTCTTTATAGTTTATAATGGACACCAGACAAAACGACATTATTTGTCAAGGAAAAGTTGATTAAATTCCAGAAAAACGAGTCTTGAGGATGGGTGAAGCATTCCCTCATGGTGGAAGAACCTCTTCTCCTGAATGAGTGACATACTCAATTTAAGATGGTGTTAGATCTTCCATGGGTGCTGCCCATTGCTACATGTTATAGATTAAAACAACAATATTCCATTCTAATAAAATATGTAAGGACTGTACCATGCTTCGTTGGGGTGAAATGTTACTGATAAGAAACTATTTCTAAATCAATCTTACCTGGAACAAAGACATGGTTGGGTAGCCTGCCCCATGAGCCTGCCCCATACCGGTCAATGGCCATTGGACATCATCTGTTGCCTGTTGGGACATGGTCTGGGGAAACATTGTGGCTCTTTACACTGAGACAAAGGTGTAAACATCGGCCCGTGGCCATGTCTGGAGCTGGCATTTTCCGGTACTGGGTATGTGCTTTTCAATGCCTTTGAAAATGGCAAGGTTACCTGCAGTCTGTCTCTCAATCTTCTGGGTTTCATTGTCATATTTTGTGTCAGTTGAGATGTAATTTTTTATCCTCCTTGGTTTTACTTTCTGTTTGGTGATTGGTGGTCGTGTGGCCTAAATCTTAGACTTCCCCTTTAGACACAGATGTCAATGAACTGTTGCCGCCTTGATGAAAGACTGGGGCTACTAAGATTTAGCTTTCCTGGTCCACCATTAAGTGTATCTACCTCTTTGAAATGAAAGAAAAACTGGTGCTCTTTTCATGTAAATAAGAATACTGAGATTCATTTTGTTGAAGTATTTGTGTTAATAATTTGCTAATTTGCAAACTAACATTTCCATCAGTTTAATTAAGTTATTTTCTCACACTGGCCTATCAGTCACGTTGCTCTACAGCTGTCAGCTGGTAAACTAGATAGCTAGCAATCGAAGTCAGCCAGTCAACTTCCAGTACCATGGACAGCCCCAGGGACGCCAGTTCTATATCACAGTAGCTTCAGCCCCATGCACAGCGTAATTTAGCTATTTTACTAACGTTAATTAAATTGCCAGCTCTGGTTGTGAGCTAGCTAGCCATCTATGTTCTAGATGGGTTGCTAGCTAATGTTTAAGGTTAGCAAACTAACCAGGTGTGTCGCACTGTTCAGATGTTCCCATACAAGTTCCAAGAGACAAACAAAATAATTATAGCTAACAGAAAGCTAGAATTACTAGCAAGCGAGATGGCTATAGGGATGAACGACTCCAGGATTTTTGGAGTCTACTCTTGCTCGACTTCCACAACACGCTGAAACAGCTGCGCACACACATCCACATTATTGCAGAATCCGACTAGGAAGACTAATTTTGCCTTCGAGAGAGGACTGGCATGAGCAAAGTGCTGCATATTTGTTCATCAAGTTATAAAATGCCTATAGTTTGAATATGGAAGGTGGTGTAGGAACTAGAATATTTCAGTCATATTTCTGCTGTGCTTAGCCTTGACAGATCCCATGGGATGATGTGATGTACTCTCTAACCCTATAAGCCTACACTGAGTGTACAAAACATTAAGAACACCTGCTCTTTCCATGGCATAGACTGACCAGGTGAAAGCTATGATCCCTTATTGATCTAACTTGTTAAATCCACTTCAATCAGTGTAGATGAAGGGTAGGAGACATGTTAAAGAAGGATTTTTAAGCCTAGAGACAATTGAGACATGGATTGTGTATGTGTACCATTCAGAGGGTGAATGGGCAAGACAAAATATTTAAGTGCCTTTGAACAGGGTGTGGTAGTAGGTATCAGGCGCACTGGTTTGTGTCAAGAACTGCAACGCTTCTGGGTTTTTCATGCTCAACAGTTTCCCTTGTGATTCAAGAATGGTCCACCACCCAAAGGACATCCAGCTGACTTGACACATCTGTGGGAAGCATTGGAGTCAACATGGGCCAGCATCCCTGTGGAATGCGTCCGACACTTTGTAGTGTCCATGCCCCGACTAAGTGAGGCTCTTCTGAGGGGTGGTGCAACTCAATATTAGGAAGGTGTTCTTAATCTTTTGTACAGTCGGTGTATTCTTTCCCGTGTTATATTCCCCTTTTCATAGATGTTTGTTGTGTAATTACTATCCCAGGATGTACCTTATTCCAGAGGATGATTCATGCGGGATTTGCTTTTCCAAACTGCCCCCTGTAATTCTTTATATCTTTTTCATTAAATTGACTTATGACAGAAGCCTGGTTTTTATTCTGTACGTGAAGATATTTCAAGTCAACGTCATGTCTAGTCATGTCTGCTCCTTCATCGTTGGGATTGCCTGTGTCTGCGACGCTGACTCCAGCAGCGGTTTTGTCATTAAGTTCCGGCTCCTTTCCCTCTCTCTGGATCTGACGGGGTACTGCCTGCTGTGGGAGGTCTAGACCTATCACTGGGAGCAACGAAAGTATGCTATCCTGCTTCTTGTGGGCCCGTGAAGGGTTCAACAAATTGTGTGAGGGGTAGGAATGGGCGAATTTCTCCATTCCCATCTCAGGCCGTTGTATTGGGCAGTTCAATTATGAGAAATGTCTCAGTCTCTGGAGCAAAAACATTGTGCTATCAAGGAGCACGAGTACAGGACTTAAAGAAGATGCTCCCAAACATTTTAAAACAGGATCATGAAATTGAGTCTATCATAGTTCATGTGAGATTCAAAGACATTATGAAGGGTAGCTCAGAACAGCTGAAGATGGATTATGAATAACTTATTGGGTCACAACTTGACACCAACAAACGCCCCATAATATCTGGCCCTCTGCCCTCCCAAAATTGTGGCATTGAACGGTTCAGCAGACTTTTAGCCCTCCATAACTGTCTACGAGACAACTGCAGTTCTGTGGGTGTAAAGTGTTTTGACAATTTCGATACATTCTGGAAACAAAGCTCGTTTTATAAGGAGGATGGGATCCCTCCAAATCATTTGGGTTCCTGAATCCTTTCACAACATTATAAGGCTGCGTTGAGTCAATGACTTATCAATGACCCAAGCTCAGCTCAGTTAATCCCTACCATTGTATCTTCTGAGTTGTCATAATGCTTCAGCAAATGTACATTATCCCAGGGGTGTTGGAAGACCTAATGTATGTCCCTCTTACTGCCCTGAATGCCTCTGCTGATCCCACAGCTATTGTGTGCAGTAATCATGTGCCTATGAACCAGCGTTATACTGTTAGCACTGAGACAGTGTGCCCTAGTAGGAAGTCCAATGTGTGCAGTTCACCTTGTACTAACATAAATAACATGAGCATGTCTACCTCTGCTAAGCTTCCCAGTAAAGCAATGAAAAAACATGTAGCTTAAGAAACAAGGTTCATTAAATCAATAATTTGTTAGTAACAGATGACATTCATATTCTGACAATCTCTGAAACTCACTTAGATGATACAGTGGTAGCAATACATGGTTATAACATCTACAAAAAATACAGAAATGCCAAAGTTGTAGGTGTTGCCATTTATATTCAGAACCACATTCCTGTAAAGCTTAGAGAGGATCTCATGTTAAATACTGTTGAAGTAATATGGCTACAGGTTCATCTGCCTCACCTAAAGCCCATTCAGGTGGGTAGCTGCTATAGACCATCAAGCGCTAACAGTCTGCATCTGGATAACATGTGTGAAATGCTTGATAATGTATGTGATATCAACAGAGAGGTTTATTTTCTGGGGGATTTAAATATTGACAGGCATTCATCAGGCTGTCCACTCAAGAGAAAGCTTAAAACTGTAACTAGTGCCTGCAACCTGGTTCAGGTTATCAGTCAACCTACCAGGGTAGTTGCAAACAGCACAGGAATGAAAACATCAACATATATTGATCACATCTTTACTAATGCTTCATAAATGTGCTTTAAAGCAGTATCCAGGTCCATTGGATGGAGTGACCACAATATAGTAGCCATAGCTAGGAAAACCAAAATTGCAAAGGCTGCGCCTAATATAGTGTATAAGAGGTCATACAATACGTTTTGTAGTGATTCCTATGTTGTTGATGTAAAGAATATTTGATGGTCCGTGGTGTGTAATGAGGAGCAACCAGACGCTACATTGACACATTAACAAAATGTCTTATCTCAGTTACTAATAAGCATCCACCCATTAAAAGTATGACTGTTAAAACTGTTAAATCCCTGTGGATTGATGTGGAATTGAAAAATTGTATGGTTGAGAGGGTTGAGGCAAAAGGAATGGCTGTTCAACCGATTGGCAAATGTACTGCAAATTGAGAAATCATGTGACTAAACTGAATAAAAAGAAGGAGAAACTACACTGTGAAACAAAGATAAATGACATAAAGAATGATAGTACAAATCTTTGGAGCACCTTCAATAAAAATTTGGGTAAAAAGGCAAACTCAGCTCCAACATTCATTGAATCAGATGGCTCATTCATCAAAAAACCGACTGATATTGCCAACTACTTTAATTATTTTTTCATTGGCAAGATTAGCATTTAGGCATGACATGCCATCAAAAAATGCTAACAATACACATTCAAAGTATATCTGACCAAATTAGGAAAGACAAGAATTGTCATTTTGATTTCCGTAAAAGTGAGTGTTGAAGAGGTGAAAAAATTATTGTTGATAGACAACAATGAAAAGCCACCGGGGTCTGACAACTTGGATGGAAAAATACTGAGGATAATAGCGGACGATATTGCCACTCCTATTTGCCATATCTTCAACTTAAACCTACTAGAATGTGTGTGCCCTCAGGCCTGGAGGGAAGCAAAAGTCATTCCACTACCTAAGAATAGTAAAGCCCCCTTTACTGGCTCAAATAGCCGAACAATCAATCAGCCTGTTACCAACCCTTAGTAAACTTTTGGGAAAAATGGAGTTTGTCCAGATACAATGCTATTTTATAGTAAACAAATTGACAACAAACTTTTAGCACACTTATATTCAATAAGCACAGCAATTACACAAATGACTGATGATTGGCTGAGAGAAATTTATGATAAAAATATTGTAGGAGCTGTTTTGTTAGACTTCAGTGTGGCTTTTGACATTATCGATCATAGTCTGCTGGTGGAAAAAAGTGTTATGGTTTTACATCCCCCGCTACATTGTGGATAAAGAGTTGCCTGTCTAATATAACACAGAGGGTGTTCTTTAATGGCAGCCTCTCCAACATAATCCAGGTAGAATCAGGAATTCCCCAGGGCAGCTGTCTAGGCCCCTTACTTTTTTCAATCTTTACTAACGACATGCCGCAGGCTTTGAGTACAGCCAGTGTGTCTATGTACGAGGATCACTCAACACTATACACGTCAGCTACTACAGTGACTGAAATGACTGAAACACTTAACACAGAGCTGCAGGTAGTTTCAGAATGGGTGACAAGGAGTAAGTTCATCCTAAATATTTCCAAAACTATAAAAGCATTGTATTTGGGACAAATCATTCACTAAACCCTAAACCTCAATTAAATCTTGTAATAAATAATGTGGAAATTGAGCAAGTTGAGGTGACTAAACTGAGTGGAGTAACCCTGGATTGCAAACTGTCATGGTCAAAACATATTAATACAACAGTAGCTAACATGGGGAAAAGTCTATCCATAATAGAGCGCTGCTCTATCTTCTTAACAGCACTATCAACAGGGCAGATCCTACAGGCTACAGTTTTGTCACACCTGGACTACTGTTCAGTCGTGTGGTCAGGTGCCACAAAGAGGGACTTAGTAAAATTGCAATTGGCTCAGAACGAGGCAGCACAGCTAGCCCTTGGATGTACACAGAGAGCAAACATTAATAATATGCTTGTCAATCTCTTCTGGCTCAAAGTGGAGATGAGATTGACTTCATCACTACTTGTATTCGTGTTGAAAGCACTGAGCTGTCTGTTTAAAGACTAGCACACAGCTCAGACACCCATGCATACCCGACAAGACATGCCACCAAAGGTCTCTTCACAGTCCCCAAGTCCAGAACAGACTATGGGAGGCGCACAGTACTACATAGAGCAATGACTACATGGAACTTTATTCCCCATCAGTTAACTGATGCAAGCAGTAGAATCAGATTTAAAAAACATGTAAAAATACACCTTATCGAACAGCGGGGACTGTGAAGCAACACAAACATAGGCACAGACACATGCATACACACAAATGATAACATATGCACTATACACACGTACACAGGGATTTTGTGTGGTAGATATGTGGTAGTGGAGTAGGGGCCTGAGGGCACACACTTAGTGTGTTATGTAATCTGTTATGAATGTATTTTATTGTATAACTGCCTTAATTTTGCCGAACCCCAGGAAGAGTAGCTGTAGCCTTGGCAGCAGCTAATGGGGATCCATAATAAATACAAACTCAAATACCCAGATACAAACCTACACATGGATATTGTGTTGTAGATATGTGGTAGTAGAGTAGTGGCCTGAGGGCACACACTTAATTTGTTGTAAAATCTGTTGTGAATGTATTGTAATGTTTTTAAAATGGTATAATTGTCTTAATTTTTCTGGACCAAAGGATGAGGATGTCACACCCTGACCTTAGAGAGCCTATTTTATTCCCTATTTGGTTAGGTCAGGGTGTGACTTGGGTGGGCAAATCTATGTGTTCTATTTCTTTGTCGGTTGTGTATGGTTCCCAATCAGAGGCAGCTGTCTATCGTTGTCTCGAATTCGGGATCATACTGAGGCAGCCTGTTTTCCACCTGAGTTTGTGGGATCTTGTTTTTGTACATTTGCTGTGTAGCCTGCAGAACGTTATGTTCGTTTATCTTTTTTTTGTTCTTTTGATGTTCGTCAAAATAAACAAAGATGTACGCTTACCACGCTGCGCCTTGGTCTCATTCCAAATACGGACGTAACAGAGGATCCATAATAAATACAAAAAAATACAAATAGACTACAGATTTACATTTACATTTACATTTAAGTCATTTAGCAGACGCTCTTATCCAGAGCGACTTACAAATTGGTGAATTCACCTTCTGACATCCAGTGGAACAGCCACTTTACAATAGTGCATCTAAATCATTAAGGGGGGGTGAGAAGGATTACTTATCCTATCCTAGGTATTCCTTGAAGAGGTGGGGTTTCAGGTGTCTCCGGAAGGTGGTGATTGACTCCGCTGTCCTGGCGTCGTGAGGGAGTTTGTTCCACCATTGGGGGGCCAGAGCAGCGAACAGTTTTGACTGGGCTGAGCGGGAACTGTACTTCCTCAATGGTAGGGAGGCGAGCAGGCCAGAGGTGGATGAACGCAGTGCCCTTGCTTGGGTGTAGGGCCTGATCAGAGCCTGGAGGTACTGCGGTGCCGTTCCCCTCACAGCTCCGTAGGCAAGCACCATGGTCTTGTAGCGGATGCGAGCTTCAACTGGAAGCCAGTGGAGAGAGCGGAGGAGCGGGGTGACGTGAGAGAACTTGAACACCAGACGGGCTGCGGCGTTCTGGATGAGTTGTAGGGGTTTAATGGCACAGGCAGGGAGCCCAGCCAGCAGCGAGTTGCAGTAATCCAGACGGGAGATGACAAGTGCCTGGATTAGGACCTGCGCCGCTTCGTGTGTGAGGCAGGGTCGTACTCTGCGGATGTTGTAGAGCATGAACCTACAGGAACGGGCCACCGCCATGATGTTGGTTGAGAACGACAGGGTGTTGTCCAGGATCACGCCAAGGTTCTTAGCGCTCTGGGAGGAGGACACAATGGAGTTGTCAACCGTGATGGCGAGATCATGGAACGGGCAGTCCTTCCCCGGGAGGAAGAGCAGCTCCGTCTTGCCGAGGTTCAGCTTGAGGTGGTGATCCGTCATCCACACTGATATGTCTGCCAGACATGCAGAGATGCGATTCGCCACCTGGTCATCAGAAGGGGGAAAGGAGAAGATTAATTGTGTGTCGTCTGCATAGCAATGATAGGAGAGACCATGTGAGGTTATGACAGAGCCAAGTGACTTGGTGTATAGCGAGAATAGGAGAGGGCCTAGAACAGAGCCCTGGGGGACACCAGTGGTGAGAGCGCGTGGCGAGGAGACAGATTCTCGCTATACACCAAGGAGGAGGAGACAGATAACTTGTGGTTGGCTGCCAAATGTATAGGTGTCCCCATAATATTTACATTGAGGAAGTGTGATCATAATTATGGTAGACCCCTCCTATTAACAAAAATGCCTGTTGATTTGAACTGCTGGACAGTATTTGCACTTGAGAAGCGTTCATGGAGGAGAAAGGGAATTTGCCATTTCCAAGAAATGTAGCTCAGTGGGGAATTGTGGGTGCCCTACTTTGCGATTTATTGCCTAGCTAGGACATCAATTATATAAGCTAGATTTGGCGCAATTAAGCCTAATTAAAACTTGTGTAAAATAGCTAAGTCATTGGCTTACTCATTAATAGCCTAATTTGAAAAAACTGTTGGTCGCTATAACTGTTGGTCGCAAAAAGTAGGACCATGAAAAAAGGACTAGCTGGAGCTCACCTGAGAGGTCAGTTGTGAAAGCCCTCATCTGCTAGTAAATTTCAACTGATTCACTAAGATGTGCCCACTACAGTGCTATCTGGTTAGAATATGATGTTGAGGCCCATAGCTATACTCTTGATTGTCACCACACACACACACACACACACACACACACACACACACACACACACACACACACACACACACACACACACACACACACACACACGTGGACACAGCTGCTTCCATATAAAGATGTTTATATGTACTTGTGTGTGGTTCTGAAACAATACAATCGTTATCCATTTGAAGATACTAAGATAAATATACAAGTAGATGAGCAAACTGTGGCATAATATAAACACATGAATGAATGTAATAGTATAGCATCTAGACATAATTAACAAATACACATGGCTAGAGAGAGAGAGAGAAATAGAAGGCCTGAACTTAGAGAGCTGTTTTATTTCTCTATTTGGTTAGGTCAGGGTGTGATGTGAGGTGGGCATTCTAGGTTTTGTTGTCTATGATTTTGTATTTCTATGTTTTGGCTGGGTATGGTTCTCAATCAGGGACAGCTGTCTATTGTTGTCTCTGATTGGGAACCATACTTAGGTAGCCCTTTCCCTCCTTTCAGTGAGGGATGTTAACTTTGTTTGTGGCACATAGCCGTTAAGCGTCACGGTTGTTGGTGTATTGTTTATGTCATCCTAATAAAAATGAATATGTACGCTCACAACGCTGCACTTTGGTCTACTTCATTCGACAGCCGTGACACTAAGGCCATGGATGTTTTTTGGCTCTCTCTCTGGCCTAGCTGATATCTTAATTTAGGGCTACTGCGCTTGTGCTGAAACATTCTGGAAACTTTTAGAATCTGTAGAAGGGCACCAGCTACTACACAAGTAACACAACAGGCTATACATATTGCAGATATAAACATATGGCAGCAGTAGCATGCATATAGTATAAACATTGCGAGATTAGTCAAACTCAATCACACGTGAATAATGAATAGTGATACTCAAAACATACTTTAATGAATGATACTAGACAAAGTAGCATGCATGGGGTACAAACAGTAGAGCTAGCATTACCCGAGAGGTAGCAAACATTGCAACTTCTTAATTGCAAACTTATCTACACAGTTACACTGCACAATAATGTAACCATAACTCACTACTATTGCACCCCCTATTAGCGCAATAACATTCCCAACACAAACTTAGTGGCTACTAGAGCTGGAGACTGTGGACCTAGAACGACAGAGGACTGGGGGCCAAGCACCAAAGGCTGAAGTCCGGGAACCTACAGTTGAAGTCGGAAGTTTACATACACTTAGGTTGGAGTCATTAAAACTCGTTTTTCAACCACTCCACAAATTTCTTGTTAACAAAGTATAGTTTTTACAAGTCGGTTAGTGTGCATCTACTGTGTGCATGACACAAGTCATTTTTCCAACAATTGTTTACAGACAGATTATTTCACGGTCTCAAAATTCTAGTTGGTCAAAAGTTTACATACAGTAAGTTGACTGTGCCTTTAAACAGTTTGAAAAATTCTTACAAATTATGTCATCGCTTTAGAAGCTTCTGATAGGCTAATTGGCATGATTTGAGTCAATTGGAGGTGTAGCTATGGATGTATTTAAAGGCCTACCTTCAAATTCAGTGCCTCTTTGCTTGACATCATGGGAAAGTCTAAAGAAATTAGCAAAGACCTCAGAAAGAAATTGTAGACCCTCACAAGTCTGGTTCATCCTTGGAAACAATTTCAAAACGCCTGAAGGTACCACGTTCATCTGTACAAACAATTGTGCGCAAGTGTAAACACCATGGGACCACGCAGCCATCACACCGCTCAGGAAGGAGACGCGTTCTGTCTCCTAGAGATGAACATATTTTGGTGCGAAAAGTGCAAATCAATCCCAGAACAACAGCAAAGAACCATGTCAAGATGCTGGAGGAAACAGGTACAAAAGTATCTATATCCACAGTAAAATGAGTCCTATATTGACATAACCTGAACGACCTCTCAGCAAGGAAGAAGGCACAACTCCAAATCCGCCATAAAAAAATTGTACTTTTTGGAGATATGTCCTCTGGTCTGATGAAACAAAAAGGAAAAAGGGGGAGGCTTGCAAGCTGAAGAATACCATACCAACCGTGAAGCACAGGGGTGTCAGCATCATGGTGTGGGGTGCTTTGCTGCAGGAGGGACTGGCGTACTTCACAAAATAGATGGCATCATGAGGCAGGAAAATTACCATATCAAATTTATTTATATAGCCCTTCTTACATCAGCTGATATATCAAAGTGCTGTACAGAAACCCAGCCTAAAACCCCAAACAGCAAGCAATGCAGGTGTAGAAGCACAGTGGCTAGGAAAAACTCCCTAGAAAGGCCAAAACCTAGGAAGAAACCTAGAGAGGAACCAGGCTATGAGGTGTGGCCAGTCCTCTTCTGTCTGTGCCGGGTGGAGATTATAACAGAACATGGCCAAGATGTTCAAATGTTCATAAATGACCAGTATGGTCAACTAATAATAATCACAGTAGTTGTCGAGGGTGCTCCTGCTGTCTCTAGAGAGTTGAAAACAGCAGATCTGGGACAGGTAGCACGTCCGGTGAACAGGTCAGGGTTCCATAGCCGCAGGCAGAACAGTTGAAACTGGGGCAGCAGCACGGCCAGGTGGACTGACTGGGGACAGCAAGGAGTCATCATGCCAGGTAGTCCTGAGGCATGGTCCTAGGGCTTAGGTCCTCTGAGAGAGAGAAAGAGAGAATTAGAGAGAGCATACTTAAATTCACACAGGACACCGGATAAGACAGGAGAAATACTCCAGATATAACAGACTGACCCTAGCCCCCCGACACAAACTACTGCAGCATAAATACTGGAGGCTGAGACAGGAGGGGTCCCATCTGTGGCCCCATCCGATGGTACCCCCGGACAGGGCCAAACAGGCAGGATATAACCCCACCCACTTTGCCAAAGCACAGCCCCCACACCACTAGAGGGATATTTTCAACCACTAACTTACCATCCTGAGACTATGTGGATATTATGTGAATTATGTGGATATATTGAAGCAACATCTCAAGACGTCAAAATTCACCCAACTTATTGTGGGAAGCTTGTGGAAGGCTACCCGAAACATTTGACACAAGTTAAACAATTTAAAGGCAATGCCACCAAATACTAATTGAGTGCATGTAAACTTCTGACCCACTGGGATTGTGATGAAAGAAATAAAAGCTGAAATAAATAATTCTCTCTACTATTATTCTGACATTTCAGATTCTTAAAATAAAGTGGTGATCCTAACTGACCAAAGACAGGGATTTTTTACTGGGATTAAATGTCAGAAATTGTGAAAAACTGAGTTTAAATGTATTTGGCTAAGGTGTATGTAAACTTCCGACTTCAACTGTAAGTCAGAAAAGTTTTAACTTGCAACTACTGCCAGAGACTGAGGGTCGGGTATGAATGGAAACTGCGAGCCTACCAGGTGGCCATGGTAGACTGGGCCTACCAGGAAGGCGGGGAACTCTAGACCTACCATTGGGCAGGATACACTGGACCAACTTGAGGGACAGGACACTTTACACATTTCAGGTACACAGGAAACTGAAACTCTGACCCTACAAAGAGGAAAGGGAACTCTGGCCCTGAACTTGGAAATGGAAAAAATGGAGGACGGAAGACAGGGTGGTGCGGCAGGTGCCGCTTCTCATTCGAATGCTGTAATTTTATCTAAACCATCAGGTGTACGCCGATCCCAGCTAAGTAACTCATGCAAAGAGTTAAAGCACAATTATGTGTTTTATCTCCAGTACTCTGCCATGATTGTCAGTTATGTAGCTGCTCTACTGATAATCTCAGTGCGTCCTTGCTGGGATGACACAATCAGTCTACTACCGGAGAATATCAACACCAAACACATTGGTTCACCATTCCACGGGAGCGGACAGTACACAGCATACCATAATATTCTGAATAATGGCCAAGTCTACCTCGCTCCTTATTCTACTGAACCGCTTAGGCGTAACAAACACAAGTCCAACATTTATCGGAAACTGTTAAACTACCTGTTCACTACCCTCCTGCTCTCCGGGGATGTACAACTCAATCCTGGGCCCAATATCACCGAGCCAGTGATACGCACCGGAGTGGAGAGCGGTGGATGGCCTCGTCCACTGGTCGTCGCCACTGTGGAGGTGGGTGAGTGCTATGGTCCTATGGTTTCTCTCGACTCACCCGGCTCCAGGATAGTTTTTGACTCTTCAAACATACCAGAGTCGCTATATGCGATCCCTGACTCTGCTTCTGGTACGCAAGCTATTTTAATTAGTTCCCTGCATCCAGTGCAGGCGGGAGGGATTGTTAATTGCGCTACCGAACTGCCCCTAATCAAAACGAAACAAAATGGCCTAAACCCAGCCATCAGAAAACACAGAAAATTTAACTTTTTTCAATGTGTCAATCACTCTCGAGTCATCTGGGACCCACTAGCTAAGCCCAAGGGACTACTAGGGGGGCACTTGAACATTCGTAGTGTCATTCCAAAAAGTGATCAAATTCAACATCTACTCACAGATGCCAACCTTGACTTTCTCTGCCTCTCAGAGACATGGCTCCATAAACACTCTCCATATGCTGCTTTGATTGTGCCTGGCTACAATGTTTTCAGGAGAGACAGGATTGAAGGAAGAGGAGGGGGTGTGATGATTTACATTAAAGAACATATCCGATGTAAACAAATTGAGTGGTCATGTGATAATGAACTAGAATGTATCGGCCTGAACGTTACACTGTCTCCCCAAATGTCTTTTACCCTCATTGGAATGTATAGGCCACCTTCCACCAAAAGTGTTTTTTGATCAGTTTAATACCATGCTTAGGGAATGTGATTTTGGGAAAGAGGTCATCTTAATGGGAGATTTTAACATTAATTATGAAGACAAGTGTTGTAGGAAAACCCTCAAACGGATCACTAATACCTTTGACCTTACACAGCTAGTTAAAGGGCCAACCAGGGTGACTTGTTGCTCTAAAACATAGATTGATTTGGTGTTCAGTAATAAACCAGAGAGAGTGACTAAATCATTCAATATGGTTACTGGGCTGTCTGATCATAATCTGACACTTATAGCCAGAAAGTTGTCTAAGAGCAGGTTTAACCTCTCTACTGTTAGAAAGCCGGATCAAATCAGAATACCTAAGAGTGAATTAAACTATTTTGAAAAAGCAATTAAGGGAATAAACTGGAATGATCTCTTGTCCTATACAGACGTGGAAGCTGATAGTCAGGTTTTTTTATCCACAATCCAGACTACAATAAATGGCTTCCTAAAGAAAATCAAATCCAAACCTGGTCAAAAGAGCACTCTTCCTTGGCTAAATGGAGAAATCTGGAAATTGATGAAAGAACGAGATTATGGACTAAAAATAGCCCTAAAATCTAAATTGGAGCATGACAGACGTAGGTTTACCATGTTGAGAAATAAGGTGATGAAAGAAATCAGACAGGCCAAGGCAAACTTTTTTATTAACATAATTGGTGAAGCAAAGGGAAATTCTAAATTGATATGGGAGAATCTAAAAAAGTTAACAGGGAAAGACCATAGTAACACTGCAAAAAGACTAGAAATCATGGTGAATAACAACACAGGATGCAGTCGAAATAGCAATAGCCTTCAATTCCTACTTTATTGACTCTGTCAGGGTACTGACACAGAACCCCTCCACTGGTTTCTTGGGCTCAGTGCTAGTGAATGACACTCAACCTGTCTTCATCATAAGGGAGGTTTCTGAGTCAAAGGTGAACAAGGTGATTAGCTCACTAAAGAACTCTAAAGCCAAAGATGTGTTTGGGATGGACTCTACCTTTCTTAAAAACTACAAAGAGTCACTCATTGGCCCCATTACTAAGGTCAACAACACATCTATTGGTCTCGGTGTGTTTCCAAGGGTATGGAAGTCAGCCATAATAACGGCCATCTTTAAATCAGGCGACCCTGCTGACGTGAGTAACTACAGGCCCATTAGTATACTACCTGTGGTGTCAAAGGTTGTTGAAAAGTGTGTAGCAGAACAACTGATTGCCCACCTCAACAACAGCCCCTTCACATTACACTCCATGCAGTTTGGCTTCAGAGCGAAACGCTCCACAGAAACGGCCAACCGCTTTCTTCTGGAAAATGTGAAGTCCAAGATGGACAAAGGGGGTGCTGTTGGGGCTGTGTTTCTGGACCTAAGGAAGGATTTTGATACTGTTAACCATAAGATTCTCATCACAAAATTGTCCAAGTTCAACTTTTCCCCTGATGCCTTGAGATGGATGAAATCATACCTTGAAGGCAGAACTCAGTGTGTCAGAGTGAGCAATGAGCTGTCGCCCACTCGTAGCTATGATGTGGGCGTGCCCCAAGGGTCATTACTGGGGCCCCTCCTGTTCAGCCTGTACATTAATGATCTGCCTTCTGTCTGTACTGGGTCTGAAGTTCAAATGTATGCAGATGATACAGTGATATGTGCATGCAAAGAGCAAACAACAAGCTGCACAAGAACTCACTACTGTAATGGTCCAGGTTACAAAGTGGCTCAGTGACTCGTGTTTGCATCTCAATGTGAAAAAAACTGTTTGCATGTTCTTCACAAAGAGGGCAACAGATGCTACTGAGCCAGATGTCTATGTGTCAGGGGAGAAGCTCCAGGTGATATCCGATTTTAAGTACCTTGGCATCATACTTGATTCCAACCTCTCTTTTAAAAAGCATGTGAAAAAGGTATTCAAATAACTAAATTCAACCTAGCTAATTTCCGATTTATACGAAATTGTTTGACTACAGAGGTAGCAAAACTGTACTTCAACTCTATGATACTCCCCCACTTAACATACTGCTTGACTAGTTGGGTTCAAGCTTGCTGTACAACATTAAAACCTATTCAGTCTGTCTACAAACAGGCTCTCAAAGTGCTTGATAGGAAGCCCAATAGCCATCATCATTGTCACATCCTTAGAAAGCATGAGCTCTTGAGTTGGGAAAATCTTGTGCAATACACCGACGCATGTCTTGTATTCAAGATCCTTAATGGCCTGGCTCCCCCTCCACTCAATATTTTTGTTAAACAGAACACCCAGACATATGGCAGCAGATCCACAAGGTCTGCCATGAGAGGTGACTGTATAGTTCCCCTAAGGAAAAGCACCTTTAGTAAATCTGCATTCTCTGTGAGAGCTTCCCATGTCTGGAATACACTGCCATCAGACACACATAACTGCACCACATATCACACTTTCACAAAATGCTTGAAGACATGGCTAAAGGTCAATCAGATCTGTGAACATGGACCTTAGCTGTGTGTTGCCGCTTTCCATGTTGTCTGTAGCTTGTGAGGTGTGGAAACACTTTGTTGCTTTTATAAATTTTGTCTTGCTGCTTTTTGTTCTATGTTGCTCTGTCTATATGCTACGTCTTGCTTGTCCTATGTTGCTATGTCTTGCTTGTTCTATGTTGCTATTGTCTATATTGTAATTGTTTTTAATAACCTGCCCAGGGACTGCGGTTGAAAATTAGCCGACTGGCTAAAACCGGCACTTTTACTGAAACGTTGATTAATGTGCACTGTCCCTGTAAAAATAAAAAATAAACTCAAACCCTACCAGGAAGGAAGGGAACTCTGACTCTGACCCTACCGTGGGGGAAGGAAACTCTGACTCTGCCCATATTTGGGAGGAAGGGGACACTTACCCTATGGTGGGGGCAGGGAAATTGACATCTCGGTCACAGGGAGCATCAGGGGTGCCTTCTGGTGGGTCACCCGGGGTGATGTCTGGCAGGTCCCCTGAGTAGAGGTCTGAAAGGTCTGAAGGTAGAAGGACCTTCTGGGCTGGAACTTGTACGGTGCTGGCAGGCGTGGCTGGAGAGGCCCCAAAGTTCTGGCTGCACTTGGCATCAGTAGTAGCTGCAGACTGTGGCTCCATCCTAGGAGCAGATGAAGGATCCACCACTGGATTGGGCTCCGGACCTGGAGCGGGAGAGGCAGATGGAGACTTTGTGGTTTAAGGTTCCAGGGCAGCAGACAGTCGAACCTCGAGCAGCCGTGCTTAGTCCCTTCCTGTACTCCATGTTCACCCACGACTGCGTGTCCGCTCACAACTCCAACACCATCATTAAGTTTTCAGACAACACGACGGCTGTGTAAAGGTTTTCCTGAGATAGATCTGATTAGCAGTGGTTTTTTGGGGGTATCTGCACTTTACTATTTATATTTTTGACAGCTTTAACCTTTACTCCACTACATTCCTTAAGAAAATAATGTACTTATTACTACTTACATTTTCTCTGACACCCAAAAGTACTCGTTACATTTTGAATGGTTAGCAGGACAGGAAAATTGTCTAATTCACACACTTATCAAGAGAACATCCCTGGACATCCCTACTGCCTCTGATCTGGAAGACTCACTAAACACAAATCCTTTATTTGTGAATTTTGTCTGAGTGTTAAAACTGTGCCCCTGGCTAACCCGTAAATTAAAAAAAAAACAAGAAAATCTTGTCTGTTTTGCTTATTATAAGACATTTTAAATTATGTATACTTTTACTTTTGATACTTAAGTACATTTTAAACCAAATACTTTTAGACTTTTTCTCAAGTAGGATTTTACTTGGTGACTTACCTTTTCTTACACTGCTGATTAGTGGCCTATGATACTTATGTCAGTGTGTCAGGGTTCAATGGAATGGTTGTGTTCCAGCAATTTAGAAAAAATAACCCTTTATTCAGTTATTTCCTTAAATGTTTTCTCCTCTGCTCAATAATCCCTGTCAGCTCTATATTTGTTGTGTGTTTTGTTATCATTCAAATGACACAGTATGATTCTCTATCAAGAATAGTGGCTTTTAGCTATACCAGTGTTGTTTCACACCGTCTTGAACTGACTAATAAAAACGTGTTAAGATATGGAAAAACAACCCGCTTCAATCAAAAATATCTAACCAATTACAGAGTGCTGGTGTAACGCATTTCGCGGTTGATCCTCCCACTTCTGTTGATACGTCAGCTTTCAGACACACACTTTATTTACATTTTTTAATAAACAACAAATTAATACAAAAAGTACCTGGTGGAACACAAATGTGTATATATAAAGAATATACCAAGGACTTTCAGACACACACACCTATGCAGTTACCCATACTTGATAATGCATTATTCTTCTGAGATAGACATACTAGATAATTAACTCTTCAATATTTTCCAATAACATTACAAAATTGATTACCGATGTGAGTGATTATAATACTTTTTTACTTTACATTATATACATTTTTCAGTATCCAGACGGTAAACTAAACTTACCCCGGAAGTATAAGGTTGTAGTGTTTCTCGGTCACGCACAGCGACTGAAGAAATTATCCATGTGGAAAAGATCAAGTGCTGATTGTAGCGAACTGTTACAGAAAAGTAGGCGAAGTGAGTATGATTTACTGTAATTGTCAGTCCATCTTTAAGATGTTTATGAATTCGAAGTATTTTACTAAGCAAGATTCAGCTTGGATATGAGTCATTATATTAGCAAGCTAGCCAGCTATGTTATCAAACATATTTGCTAGTTAGCGAACGTTAGGTTGCCAGTTCAAGTATGGGTAGCAGCCAGGGTTGCCTAGTCTAGCTCAAATGTATAGCCCAAAAACTATGGTTGCGGACCAAACACTGAAAAGACACAACCTATCCCCTCCGTTCTCAAATTAAGTGGACACTTCTGATGACGTCTGAGGAGTATACACTTGCAGGGCGAGGAAGTAATGATTTTTAAATAGACCACCCTTGGCCGGAAATTCGTCACGCGTTCATCCCGCGATGATTGTGTTTTAGCCACAGGTAGCTTGTGGGTGCTTTAAATGCGCTACAGTCAAATAAGAGTGCATGTCTACTTATTTAAAATATCTAATTATTAATATACGCCTACTGTATGATAGTGAGCAAATTAATTAGCTGACTAACGTTAGCCTGCCTAGCTGGAACTTCTGAAGAAGGAACATTTTTTAATTTCTAAAATTTTCAAAAGATAACCAAACAAAAACATATTTACTTTTTACGAGACGTTTGTGCTGTCATGTGCATTAGTAGCGCAATTTCTAACTTATTTACAGTTGTTTTTACTTACACGTGTATGTTGACTTATTTGATTTATTCTACTCTATTGATGTTGTTTTTAAATTTTAGCATCCTTTTCTTAGCGGATGTACAATCATCGCGAATTGAAATATGGGGAGTTTCAGACCCCTGAGTGAACATAATTGTACACTCGCAAAGCCGACTAAAAACGAGGGCTGGACCTTGCCAATATGGCGAGGGTGTGTCTTAAGTGTTTGGACCGCAGTCTAGGGGTGTGCCGAAATCTTATCCTTAAATTGACGGGTGATACTCGTGATTGGAAGAACCGGAAGTGTTTTAATATGCCTAAGCACATGTTGACAAAATATCTCCCAGCCATTCTCTCTGTAAAAAATTGGTTCCTTCATGAACATCCCCCCCTCGAGCACCCCATTGGTTACTGCATGAACTCTGCAATTCGGTGTGTTCCTGAATGTGGTCATTCCTGCATCTTTAGTATAAACAGTACAATTGAACATGGAGAAAATATCCGTTTTATTTTTCTAAAAAGATTTCTGAGGGAGTGCGTCTATTCTGGGTTGATGCGGTTAAAGAAACCGGTCCTCCTATATACTTAATTTAGAGTTATTTATGCAACTTTAGTTGTGATACAAACGTTGGGTTATATGTTTTCATTTTTAATACATTCTAAGGCTGGATAATGCAACTAATGATGATTTGAAAAAAGTAGCATTGAAAGGCATGAGCTCGGCTTTGTTTTTTTTGTGCAGACTACACACTTCATCAGTCTCTCGTTCACAATTTGACAAGCACTTGATAATGCATCAAATTTCCCGGTGGCATCCCCCTTTTGTGGCCGTAATGCCCCCTAAGAAAATCCATGCCTTTTGCGGCCAGTGGCCATTGTGCCCTTGGGTTGAATATAATAATAATTATGATGATAATAATGTACTGAAAAAAAATATGAATGCAAAAATTGAAGATTTTAGAGTTACAGATCATAGATGGAAATCAGTAAATTTAAATAAATGCATTAGGCCCTAATCTATGGATTTTACATGACTGGTCAGGGGTGCAGCCATGGGTTGGCCTGGGAGGGCATTTTTGTCTGTAATAAAAAACCTTGTGGGTAAAAACTAATTCATATTTGGTGGACCTGGCTCCCAAGTGGGTGGGCCTATGCCCCCCAGGCCTACCCATGTCTGTGCCCCTGCCCAGTTATGTGAAATCCATAGAAAGAAAAAAGTAAATGGAAATATATGAACTGTAACTCAGTAAAATCTTTGAAATTGTTGCATGTGACGTTTTATATTTTTATTCAGGATAGATGTCACCTTGATACATACAGTCTACTACTCAATGGCGAGGGCATGATAGGCAACAACACCGGGACACTGTGCCCTTTGCTCCCACTTGACAAGACTGTCCGGCAACGGCGCAGGAAATAGCTACCGAGTAGCCAATATCAGGGTGACAGTCACAGTAAGCACATGCATACATCACATGAAGCAACAGTATACCCATCATCAATACTTTGAATCAAAAACCAACAATCATCAGTTTTATAACTGAAAATGTACAGTTATTTGTAAACTAACAGTGAAAAATGACTCGGACTCCAAACTCTTGTGATATTGTAGCTCAATGTACGGCAGTGCCTGGTATGAAAGGGAGGAAAAACGCTCAACCTTTCCACACGCCCACTACTTTCCTTTCGACACACCCACTCCTTTCCACACGTCCAAACTCCGGTCGCCATATTGGATTGCAGCTACCCCTTTCTCTGCTAGTTTTGTAACTGTGATGCTAACTAGGCTGCTTGCCTGAGACTAGCTCTCGGGAACCCAATGGTATGGAATTGTAGTCATGATAATGGCAAGCCTGAGACTCCTTGCTAATGTAAACCAACAACGCAGCTGTCTAGCCTTGTAAGGAAAATATTTTATGAATTGGATTCAGTGTTTATTACCAGATATGTCCAAAAGTTAGCTAGCTACATATTCAGTTCATTCACATCCTTACTGTATCTGATCTTCTCTCCCTTTTCAGATCTAGTAGCTACACCATTATACTCAGCATGGCAAGTGAGCAGGAGGTAGCAGCAGTCGGCAAGATTCTGGTCAACCCAAAGCAGGACCTAACAACACGGTTCAGAGCTCTCTTCACCTTGCGTAACCTGGGCGGACCAGAGGCCATCGACTGGATCAGTCAGGCTTTTGTTGATGACTCTGCTCTGTTGAAACATGAGCTGGCATACTGCCTGGGGCAAATGCAGGATGAGAGGGCCATACCCACGCTAGAGACTGTTCTAAAAGACACAACACAGGAGCCTATGGTCAGGCATGAAGCAGGTCAGTATGCCAGCTCATTAGAGTCCACACTCATTCATGCATACCTTATTGCTAAACATGTTGACAGATAACGATGATAATAGTGCTTATTTAAATAGTTAACTTTTTTTAAATTTTTTTATTTAGGGGAAGCATTAGGAGCTATTGGGAACCTTAAGGTCCTTGACTTGCTGAAAGAGTACTCAGAGGACCCAGTCATCGAGGTATGGTAAAACGAGGCATATTGGAGGGAAATAGAAGTAGAGAATATGTGGAAATGAAACATTATACAGCATTTGCAGTTAGTCATATTCACTATGACCAGTACAGTTCCTGTATAGTGGTTACGACATGACTGTCCTTCTCCACCAGGTGGCAGAGACGTGCCAGTTGGCTGTTAGGCGGCTGGAGTGGCTGATATCTGGTGGGGAACATAAAGGAGAAGAGGTCACCGATGGAAACCCTTACTGTTCTGTGGACCCTGCTCCCCCAGCTCAGAGGAAGACTGTCCCTGAGCTGAGGACACAGCTCCTGGATGAGAGCCTGCCGCTGTTTGAGCGCTACAGGGCCATGTTCGCCCTCCGCAACCTGGGCACCGAGGAGGCTGTCCTGGCTCTAGGAGATGGTGAGAGATTGGCAGTCATTCTTAAACTATGCAGTCTATGGCAGTTGGCAATAAAGGATCAAATTAATAACATGCAGAGGGGCTTATTTTCTGCCAAACGTTCAACCAGCAACATAATTGTTATTCGCATAAGCAAATGTTCTTTTCCTGAATCATTGTCATTGCATAACCCTCCACTATCAGCGTCCTTCGAACACCAACACTCACTCAACCCTTTGTTGTCCTGCCACCCAGGTCTTCAGTGTAGCAGTGCCTTGTTCCGCCATGAGATTGGCTATGTCCTGGGTCAGATCCAGCACCCCGCCAGCATCCCCCAGCTGCAGGCAGCCTTGGAGCTGGACGGGGAGAGTGCCATGGTGAGACACGAGTGTGCAGAGGCCCTCGGCTCCATCGGCAAGGAGGAGTGTATGAAGATCCTGGAGCGCTACAGGAAAGACACAGAGCGTGTGGTGAAGGAGAGCTGTGAGGTAGCCCTGGACATGCTAGAGTATGAGAACGGCACACAGTTCCAGTACGCTGACGGACTACTACGACTGCAGGGGGAACAGTAAGCATGGACACCAGGAGAACTGCTATACAGCACTAGAAGAGCTTTCTACAGAGGCCATAACTCATGATCACTGATAACCATTTTCACTTGTTAAAATCTGACCATTGACTGTCATTATTAGCCTTTATGAGACAAGGCAGTGTAATAATTGTATTACAGTACATCTGAAGCCATGTTGTGGTTAATTTATTGTTTTCATGGAATCTATATGATTCAATGGTTCAATACCCCCCCCCAATCTCAGTGACCCATTCACTTGTATTTTGTATTCCCAGTGATCTGATCATAAGCATCTGAAATCAGGAAACCTGATTGTCGAAGATTGTTAATCCACTTTTCAGCTGTGTCATATTCACATAGATTTTATCTTGGCGGACATGAAATAATAAAAAAAAAAGGCTTTGATAACAAAATGATTCTGTATTGTCTCAATGCTGTCACTTAACGCTATCATGGTAGTACGTAGGCTTTCCTTAAGCTTGCCTGTATTCTATTCCAGTCAGATGTGGGATCATGATGGCTCAGGGAGGTGTTGGATCAAGATGGCTAATCCACGCAGACAACACCATCAGAGAAATTAATAACAGGGTTATATATAATTATAAATACTTTACCAGTTCTTTTCAGCTTTCTCATTCCCACTGAAACACATTGCTATCCTCTGTCTTAACAAATACATTTTCACATATGCCATTTAGCAGATGCTTTTATCCATGGCAACTTAGTCATGCCCTGCATACATTTTTATGTATGGGGGGCCCCAGTGGGAATTGAACCCACGACCCTAGGTGTTGGAAGCACCGTACTCTACCGCATGGGTACGCAACACTTTTCCTGGAGTTCCGCAGATACTGCAGGATTTTGATCCAACTAGGCACTATACCTGACCAACAGCTAATTGAGCAGTTCAGTGATTATTCAACACACCCGGTCTTCTAGTTTTGTTAAATCAAAAACATGAAGTGCCTGCGGAAGTCTAGGGCAGGGTTGCCTAGCCTGCTCTACCCGGTAATGTATGGCTCTTGCAATGCCAAGGGTTTTGGGATACATTCCTGCTAGAGTCTACCAACTGAGCTAAACAGGACCACTTAACAGTACAAACAAACCCCTTTGTAACCCTGATCAGGGGAATACTAAGTGTGGTGTGATGTATTTACATCTTTAGTTGTGAGCTCTGCAGAGAGGGGGGACAGAAAGGCAGCCGTCAGCTCTGTGGAGGGATAGAGAATTAGCAGCATGCTGAGAGGGAGGGCAACCGCTATAGTAAAATGGGGTTGAAGGACCCACACTAAACTTAGCTTAACACAGAGCCGTGGAAACAGTACCTAGCCTTCCCTCAACCTGCCAACAACTCCGTCACCATGATGCACCCCATCATGATCGGCATCGTTGTAGTCAACACCTCCATCACCGTCATCTACTGGATCTTCATCCTTACAGAGGCCTTTCATAGGAAGATAGAGGAAGAGGACAAACCTCAGGATAACCCTGCCTAAATGACTAACCTTAGAGTTGTCCTGCTCAGAGTAGATTGCTTTTAGTGCTTCTGTGTGTCCTGTTTTGTCTGGTGGAACTGCTCAGTCCTCCACAGCTTCAGCAGTGCTCCTACCATTGGAGCACAGTTTTACACACAGGTAGTGCATCTCTTGAAACTGATCAATAAATATATTTCTGTATATGATTAGCTGTATTTCTAACATGTTATTTTACAAAGGGTTTTCTGACTCACATTCATACAGGAAATGCTATGACCTTGTCTTGACTCTGTGGCATTACAGTATTGAAGCTTATCTCCAGATTGGGAAGAGATTAAATCATACACACATTGCTGAGTGAAAAAAAATCAGATATCTTGTGTGCATATTCCAGGTTTTAGCAGATTGAACTCTCTCCCGAACCCTCCCTTTGTTCGGCTTGATGTGTCATCTTATGGACACCAGACGATTCCTTACTACTGCTCACATAAGGAGAGGAAAATACATCAAATGCAGCCTTATATCAGGGAAATGAATGGACTGAAGGGCAAACTCAACCAAAGGATTCTTTGTTTGCAGCTCAACTCAGCAAGGTATTTTGCTATCTCTTTTCCTCATTCTCGTGTCAACATTTGTGATTTGTTTACTGGTTGCTAACTTTGTGTGCTCAACATAGCCTGTTGATTATATGTGTGATGCAGGAAAGTACATTTGTGTTCATTACACATCATTCAATATGTTTTAAATGATTTCTGATTGTATCCTTTATACTCTGGCAATTATATGATCTGGTAATCAGTAATTAAACGCTTGGCCTATATATATAGAGACTGTCCTACCAACTTGATATCTATCTTTTTTGACACATCTAAAAATACTTTCCCACCTAATCATGATTTGGCAGAAACCAGGATTATAATCTATCATATTTATATGGACAAAGAGTTGTCACCATAAATGATCTGTCAGAGATAAAGGATGTCATCGACTACTCATGCACAGGAGGCTGCTCAGGGGAGGACAACTCATAATAATGGCCGGTTCAGAGTGAATGGAATGGCATCAAACATATGGAAACCATGTGTTAGATGAATTCGATACCATTCCACCTATCCCGCTCCAGCCAATACCACAAGCCTGTCTTCCTCAATTAAGGTGCCAACAACCTCCTGTGTACTCATGGTCATACTCATTCACTCGTGCTGTCCTGCGTCATCCACAACCATCATCCTAGTCTGACAGGGAACACCCTTGAGGATTAATTAGATCTAGGTGTTGAAGGTTATGATGGACACAGAGATTTGTATTGAGTTAGACACAGAGGAGGGACTCTTGACCCTTCAGTCCAGTTTCACTCAAAGCTCAGGAGCAGTAGAGCTACTTACCTGCTGCTGACCAGAGGGGCTTCAGTCCTCCCTGTCAGGCCAGCCTCACACAGCAGAGACAGACAGCATGGTTCACCCCATCATGGTTGGCATTGTCACTGCCAACACCTCCCTAGCTCTCGTCCTCTGGAACTTCCTGTTGTCTCAAGTTTTCTGCAGGAAGATCAAGGATGCACCCAACCCTGAGGAGGTCGTCCCAGTCTGAGTGAGCAAACTCTTCACTGACTAGACTAGAGAAATATGGCTTTAGATTAATTTCTAGGCTTTGCTAGTGCTTTTGTTGTGAGTGTTCTGCTTTTACACTGGGAGAGTGGCTCATGTAGTTCTCTAGGCAGTGCTGATACAGCTGTTCCGTCTCATCTGCCTGAGAGAACTTTTCTGCACTTTGGTTGCATGAGCAAACTTCAAAGGGGTTTTACATGTACTTAGACACCTGCACATTTCATCTTACAGTAACTGTCTCATTCCTGTGTCTGTTTCTTCATTCCATCTCTCCCACCTCATTGAGACACATCTGGAGGGGAGTTGATTTCTGGAAAGACAGGACAGAGCCACACAATGATATTTCTGGACAAAGGAGGAATGCACAACTGAATGGTGGGATGGGCTGGAGCGTGAATGAAAAAGTTGAGCTGATTAATAGCACTTTAAGCCTCTGTCCGTAACCGAAGTCAGAACAAATCCTTTCCTTCAAACTGAAAATCCAGGCTGATTGAAGTTCAACATCACAAATAGCAACATATTCTCTGAAAATCAGAAAGTTGTCAGATCACCCCCACATCCGTTCCTTACCCCTTAAATCACAACAGACTTCAGGGAAGTTTATTAGGGGAATGAAGTTGTCCTTCACAACAGATGTACTGTATTTTGGGAGTTTTTGCCTTCAAAAGGATACTGCTAACTTCCTTATTCTATCTTGTCTTATCAGCCATAAGGCTCGTTTAATATGAAGAATATACCGGGCATGAGCCACACAGACGGTTTGGTTCACTGTTCTTTTCTTTGTAAAAGAGTCTTTCCTCCAGAATCATTCCATGATGGTGTTTTTAACCAACAAGGTCAATTCATTCTCACATACCTTTAATCAACTTCCCCTTTCTACTAATTCAATTTGTGGATGAATTCCCCACAGACCGGAACACTATGGCTAACTGTACCATGGAGCCTCCAGGGGTCCAGACCCAGCCTACTGCTGAGTGGGGAGAGGTGTGGAACCGCCCCAGGACATATAACCCAAGGCAGCTTCTACAGGCCATGGAGAAGGAGGATGATCTCTACTTTGTTGACTATGTACCCTCCTCCCGTGATGCCTTCCACATGCCTCCTCATGTGCTCTATGTCACAATGGGAGTGATAGTGGTAGTAGTGGCCTGCTACGGCATCCTAGGACACCTGATCAATGATCTGTACCATGACCTGGCAGGTAAAGTGGGGTGATCACATGTCAAAAGACGCATCCCTGGTCATCAAGAATGTCACCATAGATCTTAGGGCGGCAGGTAGCCTAGAGGTTAGAGCGTTGGGCCAGTAACTCAAAGGTCGCTGTTTTAATTGCCTGAGCCGATAAGGTGAAAAATCTGTCGATGTGCTCTTGAGCAAGGGACTTAACACTAATTTGCTCCAGGGATGATGTACTACTATGGCTGACCCTGTGAAACAGCACATTTCCCTGCACCTATCCGGTGTACGTGACAATAAAACATATTTATTTCTATTGTGGTGAATTCCATAATTCTGTATTTTCTTGCTAATCATGTTCAAATGATCTTGATGGATGTCAGACCTCTGTGGTATGCTGCATGCTGTTAATCATGAGAGTATGTGAGGGTTGCCATCTATGAGTATGAGCCTTGGGTTGTAGAGCTTGATAGTCATTGTTAGAACCAAATGTTTTGAGAATCCCCTTTATTAGATGATGCTGCCACGTGCCCCCCAATCACAAACATCTGTTCACTGACCCAGATACTAGACAGACAGACATCTTTGGTAGAACTAATCAGATTAGTATCCTTCCACTGTGGCACCCATTGATACTGATCAGCTTTGACCTTCACACCTCATAGCACCAATTAGAAGCCATGGAAAAGGCATGTCAGCTGGATCTGTGGATTAAGAGAGCTAGTTAAGGCTGCTTCACAGTCAAAACAAACACATACAGTACATTCGGAAAGTATTCAGACCCATTTACTTTTCCACATTTTGTTACGTTACTGCCTTATTCTAAAATGGTTTAAATCGTTTTCCCCCTCATCAATCTACACACAATCCCCCCCCCCCCCCCCCAATATGACATTTACAGAAATATTCATACCTTTTACTCAGTACTTTGCTGAAGCGCCTTTGGCAGCGATTACAGCTTTGAGTCTTCTTTCGTATGACGGTACAAGCTTGGCACACCTGTTTTTGGGGAGTTTCTCCCATTCTTCTCTGCAGATCCTCTCGAGTCCGGAATCTGGCTGGGCCACTCAAGAACATTCAGAGATTTGTCCAGAAGCCACTCCTGCGTTGTCTTGGCTGTATGCTTAGGGTCGTTGTCCTGTTGGAAGGTGAACCTTAATCCCAGTCTGAGGTCCTGAGCGCTCTGTACTTTTCTTCGTTCATAGTCTCCCAGTCCCTGCCGCTGAAAAACATCCCCAAAGGTTGATGCTGCCTCCACCAAGCTACACTGTAGGGATGGTGCCAGGTTTCCTCCAGATGGGATGCTTGGCATTCAGGCCAAATAGTTCAATCTTGTTTCTCATGGTCTGAGAGTCCTTTAGGTGCCATTTGGCAAACTCCAAGCGGAGGAGGACCTACAATGCTGCAGAAATGTTTTGGTACTCTTCCCCAGATCTGTGCCTCGACACAATCCTGTCTCAGAGCTCTATGGACAAATCCTTTGACCTCATGGCTTGGTTTTTGCTCTGAAATGCACTGTCAACTGTGGGACCTTATATAGACAGGTGTGTGCCTTTCCAAATCATGTCCAATCAATTGAATTTACCACAGGTGGACTTCAATCAAGGATGATCAATGAAAACAGAATGCACCTTAGCTAAATTTCAAGTCTCATAGCAAAGGGTCTGAATACTTATGTAAATAAGATATTTCCGTTTTTGCTTTGTCATTATGGGGTATTGTGTGGAGATTGATGAGGGGAAAAAAATTATTGAATCCATTTTAGAATAAGGCTGTAATGTAACAAAATGTGGAAAAAATCAAGGGGTCTGAATACTTTTCATAGTGGTGTCGAAATGAGCTAGATCTTATATTGCTATACAGTATGAGGAATGTGTACATGCCAAACACTAAACTTGTCATTTTGTGCACATAGACTGGGTCCTAGGCCCAGACCCCGATGAAGAGGAAGGTGCCTGTGAGCCTACAGGAGTGGAGAAGGAGGAGAGGTGGAAGACTGCCGTCGAGGCAAAAAGGTGGATGACCATCAAAATAGAAGAGGAGAGGAAGGGGGTCCTTCCATTAGTCAAGTCTCCCAGCATGTAAAAAACAAAGAATCAACTTTCCTCTCCAGAAAACAGACTCACATCTCTGTTAGGCTAAATGTTATTCCGACCCCAATTGACTAAGTTCCCTTGATAGCAATACACAGTCCACTCTATTCTGCTCTCCGCTCTGTCCGCATTTCCTCCCAGATTGGCTCCCAAGCAGCCAAATTCCATTTCTGTTACTTCTAAACTAATCCCGTTTTGATACAAATTAAAGGAATCTGCAACCCAATCTATTTACACAATGTAATTTTAGCATCAGAGGCATAGAATAAACTAAGTTACTGTATATACAAACAATGTAACTGTTTTACCATTTTCTGTACTGTATAGGATAACAAATGTAGACAGTTTGAACAATCCAATGGTGCAGAAACATTCATTTGTGGCAGTGCTCCCTGAAAGGTTCCATTTCCTTTTGACCCCCGTAGAAATAACAGTTAGATCTTTACTATAAGATGTCAGCTCACATTAATACCATGGGACTGAGCAGCACCTGGACAAACACACACAACACTCATCACTTTTGCTAGTGTTGAGCTTTATGTGCTGCTGTAACGCTGTAGACGTAAATACATCTGTTTGCTTGTGGCTAAGGTGGCCAAAGAGGATGACCCTTGTTCCAATAAAGGAAAGACTGGACCTGTCTGTCTGTCTTTCTGAATGTGTATATCTGTTTCTTTATCTCCTTATCCCGATCCTTCATTATCATGTGGGGTTAAGCTAAGCCAGTCTTACTAAGAGACAGGGCACGGGGGACTAAGGCCTCAGCAGTGGCGACTCAGGGATTTAGCAATGACACACAAGGTCACACAAGACCTGAGCATATGGGAAGGTCACTCACGAGAAGGTCTCTAATCTCTACAGGCATCTGATACAAAGCGATATGGTTTGGCTTTAGGAAAGTTAAAAAGATTGTAATTCTTCCATTGCCCAATGAAAGACATGATGATTAAAGCTCCCAGATTTAACAGTGGGTTGACAGAGGGGACTTGGTAAAGAGATTATTGTCAAACATGCTTAACACTCAACATGAATATTTACTGACAAAACATACACAAATGGAACAAATAAAGGTACCATAAAGCAAGATGCTACCCCTCCCTCTCTTTTGGAGATATGGATCAAAAATATATATCCAGTGACACTATCCCCTAGCTCTCTTTTGGAGACGTGGGTGCTATATTCAAGCATAATGTACTTCTCTTTGTTTTCCAATCCAATCCAGGCACAGAGAACTGATCTTGACCTGGCCCTTATGACACTAAGCACATTAGCTTAAGTGAGTCTCTTTTTCTCTTTGCAGTCAATGCAATCTAGGACAAAAGCACTCCTGCAGCCATGGCAACCTCACACTGCTGTGGGGTGGGACACAGCACAAGGGCTGCAGTGGCTTGTCATTGTAACGGCTGTTGGTGGAAGAAGGTGAGGACCAAAGCACAGCGTGGTATGTGTTCATGTTTGTTTATTGACACTGAACACTAAATACAAAAATAACAAAAGGGACAACCGAAACAGTCCTGAAAGGTGAAAAACACTAAACAGAAATCAACTACCCACAAAAACCCTGTGGGGAAAAGCTACCAAAGTATGGTTCTCAATCAGAGACAGCGATCGACAGCTGTCCCTGATTGAGAACCATACCCGGCCAAAACAAAGAAATACAAACACATGGAAAAAGAACATAGAATACCCACCCAAATCACACCCTGACCAACCCAAAAACATTAAAAAGCTCTCTATGGTCAGGGCGTGACAGTACCCCCCCAAAGGTGTGGACTCCGGCCGCAAAACCTGAACCTATAGGGGAGGGTCTGGGTGGGCATTACTCTGCGGCGGCGGCTCTGATGAGGGACGTGGACCCCGCTCCACCTCTGGCTCGGCCCACTTAGGTAACGCCTCTAGAGCGGGACCCTCACCGCCGACCGCTCCAGACAGGAGGGCGACTCTGGCAGCTCCGGACAGGAGTGCGACTCTGGCAGCTCCGGACAGGAGACAGGCACAGGACTCACCAGGCTGGGGAGACACACGAGACCTGGTTCTGGGAACAGGCACAGGACTCACCAGGCTGGGGACACATACAGGCGGCCTCCTCCTTGGCTGAGGCACCGGACACACTGGGCCGTGGAGGCGCACTGGTGGTCTCGAACGCAGAGCTGGCCCCACCCGTTCTGGCTGGATGCCAGCTTCCACCCGGCAAATGCGGGGACGCTGGCACCGAGCACAACGGCCTGTGAATACTCGGCCGAGACACAGTGCGCATCACCCCATAGCACGGGGCCTGACCAATCCCATGCTCGCCATGGTAAGCACAGGGAGTGGGCTCAGGTCTCCAACCTGACTCTGCCACACTCACCGTGTGCCCCCCCAAAAAAATGTGTGGACTGGCTCTCGGGCTTCCTTGCCAACCGTGTTCCCTTCCCCTGCTGCCTCCACCTGTTCCCATGGGAGGCGATCCCTTCCAGCCAGGATCTCCTCCCATGTGTAGGATCCCTTGCCGTCCAGAATGTCCTCCCATGTTCAGTCCTCTCTTCCACGCTGCTTGGTCCTTTGGTGGTGGGTAGTTCTGTAACGGCTGTTGGTGGAAGAAGGTGAGGACCAAAGCACAGCGTGGTACGTGTTCATGTTTGTTTATTGACACTGAACACTAAATACAAAATAACAAAGGGAAAACCGAAACAGTCCTGAAAGGTGAAAAACATTAGACAGAAATCAACTACCCACAAAAACCCTGTGGGGAAAAGCTACCGAAGTATGGTTCTCAATCAGAGACAACGATCGACAGCTGTCCCTGATTGAGAACCATACCCGGCCAAAACAAAGAAATACAAACACATAGAAAAAGAACATAGAATTCCCACCCAAATCACACCCTGACCAACCCAAAAACAGAGACATAAAAAAGCTCTCTACGGTCAGGGCGTGACAGTCATGTAATACATCTAAAACAACAGATTCTCAGTGGTGGAGAGAAGATTGATTAACGCGATTGATTGATGCATAGTTGTTCCAGAAATTCCTCAAGATTGGAGATTACTGTTAGTAATTACCACAGCCTGCCAAATTAGGAAGCAGAGAAAGAAAACACTGGTACTGGTAGGTACACATGTTTTCTTATTTAAAAAACTCTTTGATACATGCTTATGCTGCACTGAACAAAAATATACGTTTTGTCATACAACACAATGCCACAGATGTCTCAAGTTTTGAAGGAGCATGCAATTGGCATGCTGACTGCAGGAATGTCCATCATAAGCTGTTGACAGATAATTGAATGTTAATTTCGCTACTATCAGTCGCATCCAACATTGTTTTAGAGAATTTAGCAGTACTTCTAACCGGCCTCACAACTGCAGACCACCTGTAACCACGCCAGCCCAGGACCTCCACATCTGGCTTATTCACCTGCGGGATCGTATGAGACCAGCCACCCGGACAGCTGATGAAACGGAGTATTTCTGTCTGTAATAAAGCCCCTTTGTGGGGAGAAGATAATTCCCGATTGGCTGGGCCTGGCTCCCCAGTGGGTGGGTTCATGCCCTCCTAGGCCCACCCATGGCTGTGCCCCTGCCCAGTCATGTGAAATCCATTGATTAGGGCCTAATGAATTTAATTCAATTGACTGATTTCCTTATTTTTAAATTGTTGCATGTTGCATTTATATGTCTGTTCAGTATATAATGAATACATTGTACTGAATTGACTGCCAATATACTCAGAGCACTACTTTAAGCACGTCTTTCTTTGTGGACAATTAGACCAAATAGCAACGTTAATGTGGCTGCCATCCTCCCCTTGAAGTAGTGGGGAGGTAGAGTAGAGATAGGGGTGAAGAGGCTCTGGCCCAATCACCTGGACTCTGGGGGAGTCACAAGAGGAGGAGGTGATCTTTGAGAACTGCAAGCCTCCCTCTCGAGATGCTGTCACCCTGCCATACGATGTCATCTACCTGTTCCTATCATCAGGGGTGGCTCTGATTGCCACGTACACCATTATCAGGCACCTCATCAAAGTCCTGATTCAGGCATGATGAGGTGCCTGATTGAAATTGATGTAAAAATGTATCACTAGCCACTTTAAACAATGCCACTTATTATAATGTTTACATACCCTACATTACTCATCTCATATGTATATACTGTACTCTATATCATCCACTGCACTTTGCCATCTTTATGTAATACATGTATCACTAGCCACTTTAAACTATGCCACTTTTATGTTTACATACCCTACATTACTCATCTCATATGTATATACTGTACTCGATACCATCTACTGCATCTTGCCTATGCCTTTCTGTACCATCACTCATTCATATATCTTTATGTACATATTCTTTATCCCCTTACACTTGTGTGTATAAGGTAATTGTTGTGAAATTGTTAGGTTAGATTACTTGTTGGTTATTACTGCATTGTCGGAACTAGAAGCACAAGCATTTCGCTACATTCGCATTAACATCTGCTAACCATGTGTATGTGACAAATAAAATTTGATTTGATTTTGATCTTGTATCTTGCAGTGACTGGGTGTATTGATACACCATCCAAAGTGTAATTAATAACTTCACCATGCTCAAAGGGATATTCAATGTCTGCTTTTACATTTTTTTTACCCATTTACCAATAGGTGCCCTTCTTTGCAAGGCATTATAAAAAATCTCCCTGATCTTTGTGGCTGAATCTGTATTGAATGCACTGTTTGACCGAGGGAATAAATTGTATGTGTGGGGTACAGAGATTAGGTAGTAATTCAAAAATAATGTTCAACACTATTATTGCACACAGAGTGAGTCCATGCAACTTATTATATGACTTGTTAAGCACAGTTTTTCTCCTGAACCTATTTAGGCTTGCCATAACAAAGTGGTTGAATACTTATTGACTCAAGACATTTTAGCTTTTAATTTTTATTTAATTTGTCAAAATGTCCAAAATCTCCCGAGCCCGTACAGGAGTTGTAGCGTTGAGACAAGATAGTAGCTACTAACAATTGGATACTACAAAATTGGGGAGAAAAGGGGGTAAAAATTCAACAACAAAAAAACACACAAAAAAATAAAAATGTCCAAAAACATAATTCTACTTTGACATTGAGATATCGTGTCTAGGCCATTGACAAAAAAATAATCTAATGTAATACATTTTAAATTCAGACTGTAACAAAAAAAGTTGCGGAAAAGTCAAGGGGTGTGAATACTTTCTGAAGACACTGTACTTTTAATATTGTGAGTTCCTCTTGTCCTCAACTGACTTACCAGGATATCACCAACTACTGTTTTTTCCTATTAAAATGCTAAACTGCTGCAGTCCGAGTCCTAGACCGTAGGCTATTCAACTACACACGCTCATTATACAGCCCCTGTTCTTGGAAGACGGAAAGGCTGGAGAGGTTATACAGACCAACCTATAGAGAGACCACCAACCACAACATCCGAGGAGGGGACACACTCAGACATCCCTCTGACATCCCAACTGTAATGGATTACATGTTGATAATGGTAACAATAGTGAATTTGTTTCATTTAGTAACCAATGTTTTTAGTGTTACTGTAAAAGAAACGAGCGCTTTACTTACTCTGCCACTAGATGGACCTGGATTCTCTTTTTCACCACAAACACGGTGTTTGTAATCGACAATACAGAAAGTGTCAACCGTGGAGCTACACCTGAATGGATGAAAATAAATAAATACATTACAACTAACGTTATGTTATTGATTGGAAATTTGCAAGTATACTATCTCTGTCAGTTCTTACAATTACATCCCAAAATGCCTTGAAGAACAGGTAGTGTACATTCAACCGTCAGATTTTGAATGGTAGCGAAGAGCGGTCCACTATCCCTAACCCTAACCCTAGATTGGTTGTACATTACACTTACAGCAGACACGCTAGCCATAACCCTAACCAGAACATTAACCCTAACCCTGATTTGGCATAACATTTACCCTAATCTTGACATGACCTTAACCCTAATCTTGACATAACCCTACCCCGAATTTGGCATAATCCTAATGTTAATCTTCGCATAACCCTGACCTCAACGACAGAAAGAATACCCATCTTTCCCTCACTGCTAAGGCAGTACCCCAGTATGGGATGGCAATATTGGTGTCCATGAAGGCAAATCATTGGAGGAAATTAAATGAGGTCAACTCAGCCATCCCCTCAAATTGCTGAACAGGGGGTATAAAGAGTTTCTTGCCTGGTAGCTTAAATAGTATTCAGCATATTTAGGCTTTCTGTTCCAGAGTTCAGGGTGTCTCTTTTTGTCCCAAAGAACCTCCACAGTGCAGAGGGTATTTATATTGGGTCACTGGCAGTCTTTCCCCTGGATCCTGTGTATTGTAGGAAATGGCTTGTTTAATTTAGTTGGTACATTTGCTGGGCTTGCGTCCAAGTCTGAACCATGCCAGAATGGATTGATTAACTGGGCTTTGCATTATATTACAACTTTGAAATCTACATGTATATGTATAAATGCAAAACTGCCCTACAGTAAGATGTAGATTACTCATTTTGAATGACAGCACTGACAGCTTAAATGGTTCCAGCACAGTGATGTAATACATTATTTTTTTGTGATTTTTCTCATTTTATATTCATTATCAGCTTTCCAACCATCCAAATACCCGGGCTGGGAATGCACAGATCTTCGGCCAATAAAACGGATTCCTTTGATATCGACATAAATCTGCGACTTGGTCATTTTGTAAGATCAAAAAGACCTTTGAAAGTAGATGTTTGTCCTGGAAACCAATCCATAGGCTGTTTCTCTGTTTAAATTGAGCCTGTTGACTTTGAGAGAGGCACACAATCAATTCCCAGTCTCTGATTACTCTTTCTGGGGTTAACTGCATGTGAAAACCCTTTAGATATATGGTATAAGTATAGTTTGATGATGCCTTTCCCTTCAAATATAAGCAATTTTAGGCAACATTAAGGGTTAAATCCATTTTATTATTGCATGATAATCATCGTAACAAGACCATCAGCACCCTACAGTGAAAATCCGCGCCACAAACTCATTTCATGATGGCTTGTATATGGTTGGTGATTGCAGATAGCTTGATTGCGGAGTCACAATTACTTTTTCATGTATATTTGTGCAAATTGTATTTATGTAACCTTCTGACCAAAAGTAACTGACTTGATTGCATGGAGAGATAACGACGTTACAGTGGTTACAATTTCTCACCATAGTGTGAGTCAATCACACTGCTCCACATGTGTAATGGCAGCAGTCTGTAAAGATCAACATAAAAGTTAGACGATAGATAGAAAATCATACTTCACTCTCAAGGCCACTACAGTAGACACAACAGCTATAGGATGCTCATTTAAAGTAAAGAATTAAAAACATTTCTCAGAACACACTTTTTTTAAGCATGTGATTGGCGGTAAGACTTGATACTCTCTTAAAGTTCATACTAAAGTCATTTTAGTCTTATTTTAGTCTTGGAATTTTCCAGTTTATTTCATTCTTGTTTTTAATTCCTGGTTGACTTCAGTATTAAATTGTTCCCACTGAGGAGGAAAAAGAGAAATCCTAGCCTTTCCTCCTTTTCCAGGCAGTTAGCAGCACTCCAGTGGCCAGAGAGAAGACAGGAGACAGCTTGAAATAGATGCGTTCACGAATAGACCCATTTAGAGCAACATCTGAGCCAGGAGTCGATGTCAAATTTTGACTTGTCACGCGTTGGGCTAGCCCTCAACCACAGAGCATGAGGATACAGCAAGGGAAGGCCTGGAGATCCAGAACTTGTGGCTGGGTTGGGATGCATTATCAACATCAGTGAAGCAGAGGGGTTACTCGTCTGCTCTCATTTAGACCAGTACGTCCAACGGAAAGAAACAGGCCCTAAATCAAACAATTACAAAAATGGTCCAAGAGGATCAACTTTTAGTTGAACATTTCTTCTGCCTTCGACTTTAGTGCTGCTTTTTATGGCTCAAGCAAGGCTAACAGAATCCTTGCTAAATGTTTTCCAGCCTTGACTGGTTTGAGTTGTGAATCTTGGCTGAGCCTCCTCGGGACATTAAACACAGTGGCAGCATGACAGGTTTCTGCATTTGGCCATGGCAAAGTTTCCCTTTTATTCAGGCTCAACAGTGCCAATGTATGTATGTCAGGCTCAACAGTGCCAATGTACGTATGTCAGGCTCAACAGTGCCAATGTACGTATGTCAGGCTCAACAGTGCCAATGTACGTATGTCAGGCTCAACAGTGCCAATGTACGTATGTCAGGCTCAACAGTGCCAATGTACATATGGGTGAATTTTAACATAGTAAACACCCTGCTTTGACCTCTGAAGCAATGAGATAATGACAATCATGAAGCATTTTAAAGTCCTGAAAAGCTCAATCTATTGCTTTACACTAGACATACATATTTTACAGTTTAGTAATTTAGCAGACACTCTTATCCAGAGCAATTTACAGGAGATATTAGGGTTAAGTGCCTTGCTCAAGGACAGATCAACAGTTTTTGCACCTAGTCAGCTCAGGGAATTGAACCAACAACCTTTTGGTTACTGCCCCAAAGCTCTCAACCGCTACGTTACTTGCCACCCTGTATACACTTACTATCAACCTTCTAATAACCTCTGGTACTTTTATAGCTATCATTACAATACTGTCAGGCACCAGAAAGGATTCTGGTCAAGGGGACAAACCTCAAAGGAGTCCCCACCACCCTTTTGCACGTTCTACCAGAGTCTTGCTAACAATCGAGGTTCGCTCTTTAATGCAACAACATGCTATTCCTCCAGAAGCCTCCATATAATTGAGTGACCTAATTGCTATCATATTGCAGAGAGTAGAGTCCCGGGGGAACACTGGCCTTTGTTTGGACATCTGGAAGCAGTTGGTGCAGTGTTTGTACAAGGCGTTCACATCACATACTGTAAATGGACTTATTAAATACATAAGCATAGACAAGCAGATTAGAGCAAGGGAAAAGAAAATTACCTTTTACATTTTAGTTGACAGCTACACAAAATGCAAACCACCGTAATTAAAGGAGCCACTGAATAACCTGGTCCAGCTCCTATAGACATTCTCAAATGTGTTTTTCTGTACAATATGCATATATCTTGGTCCCGCTTTAAATGACGTTCAGCTTATAAAGGCTTCACAAAGCATTCATAATACTTTCATAAGGACTACATAAGTGTTACAAAGAATCTATAACCATATGTCATGCTTTATAAAGGGTTCATAAATGTGGCATACGTGTGCGACATAATCCTCTATGTTGTGACATAACCCACCATGTGACATAACCCACCATGTTGAATATGATATAAACATGTGCTTTATAAAGGGTGAACTGGTATGCTGAAGGACGGCATACTCTCTAAAGTGAAGTCATGTTAGTCACATTACACCTAATCTCATTCCCAGACACTTCTGCCCAACTTGGCCTTCATTAGTTAAGTTTAGGTTTAAAATACAATTTTAAGTTGTGGAAATGGGCAGGGTTTAACCATAATTGTGACTTTTTTGTGACTGTCTTAACTAGTGATGATGACAAATACTTTAGTAAGGTCACTCATATATAATTATATGGTCACTCCCACTAAGGCCAACTTTGAATGGTTGATATCCCAGGCTTATATGTGCTGTGTGTGCAATAGCCTGGAGATGACGTTACACCAAGAAACACTTACCTTCATGAAAGCCCACAACCTAAAGACATTGAAGAAAGTGGCTTTCTTCTGGAACCAAGTTACATGTTCCTCAGTACACAAACAAGCACACAACAAAAACAAGCCATACCGTGCGGGGCTGGGCCCAGTCAGGTCTTTGACACATTCACCCACTCCCCGCTGAAAGATCAGCCACGACATGTTGGCACTCTGTAACAAGTTGTAATCAAGCCCTGGTCTCCAGCATAGGAAGAGCTGGTGCTCTCATGCATGTTTCACTGTTATTTGCGTCGAAGCGAGCATATAAGTAGTTTAGCTTGTCCGGTAGGCTTGTGTCACTGGGCAGCTCTCGGCTTTGCAGACCCTGCCACATCCGTCGAGCATCAGAGCCGGTGTAGTATGACTCAATCTTAGTCCTGTATTTACAATTTGCCTGTTTGAAGGTTCATCGGAGGGCATAGCGGGATTTCTTATAAGCTTCCAGGTTAGGGTTCCGCTCCTTGAAAGCGGCAGCTCTAGCTTTTAGCTCAGTGTGGATGCTGCCTGTAATCCATGGCTTCTGGTTGGGGTATGTACGTACAGTCACTGTGGGGACGATGTCATTGATGCATTTATTGATGAAGCCAATGACAGATGTGGTGTACTCCTCAATGTCATTGGAGGAATCCAAGAACATGTTCCAGTCTGTTCTAGCAAAACAGTCCTGTAGCTTAGCATCTGCTTCATCTGACCACTTTTTTATTGATCTAGTCACTGGTGCTTCCTGCTTTAATTTTTGCTTGTAATCAGGAATCAGTCAATTGAAATAAATAAATTAGGCCCTAATCTATGGATTTCACATGACTGGGAAAACAGATATGCATCTGTTGGTCACAGATAAAAAGAAGGTATGGGTGGGGATCAGAAAACCAGTCAATATCTAATGTGGCCACCTTTTGCCTCATGCAGCGCAACATCTCCTTCACATAGACTTGATCAGGCTATTGATTTTGGCCTGTGGAATGTTGTCCCACTGATTGTGGACTTCAGGAAACAGCAGAGGGAACACCCCCCTATCCACATCGATGGAACAGTAGTGGAGAGGGTAGTAAGTTTTAAGTTCCTCGGCATACACATCACAGACAAACTGAATTGGTCCACCCACACAGACAACATCGTGAAGAAGGCTCAGAAGGCTGAAGAAATTCGGCTTGTCACCAAAAGCACTCACAAACTTCTACAGATGCACAATCGAGAGCATCCTGGCGGGCTGTATCACCGCCTGGTACGGCAACTGCTCCGCCCTCAACCGTAAGGCTCTCCAGAGGGTAGTGAGGTCTGCACAACGCATGACCGGGGGCAAACTACCTGCACTCCAGGACACCTACACCACCCGATGTTACAGGAAGGCCATAAAGATCATCAAGGACATCAACCACCCGAGCCACTGCCTGTTCACCCCGCTATCATCCAGAAAGCGAGGTCAGTACAGGTGCATCAAAGCTGGGACCGAGAGACTGAAAAACAGCTTCTATCTCAAGGCCATCAGACTGTTAAACAGCCACCACTAACATTGAGTGTCTGCTGCCAACACACTGACACTGACTCAACTCCAGCCACTTTAATAATGGGAATTGATGGGAAATGATGTAAATATATCACTAGCCACTTTAAACAATGCTACCTTATATAATGTTACTTACCCTACATTATTCATCTCATATGCATACGTATATACTGTACTCTATATCATCGACTGCATCCTTATGTAATACATGTATCACTAGCCACTTTAACTATGCCACTTTGTTTACATACTCATCTCATATGTATATACTGTACTCGATACCATCTACTGTATCTTGCCTATGCTGCTCTGTACCATCACTCATTCATATATCCTTATGTACATATTCTTTATCCCCTTACACTGTGTATAAGACAGTAGTTTAGGAATTGTTAGTTAGATTACTTGTTGGTCATTACTGCATTGTCGGAACTAGAAGCACAAGCATTTCGCTACACTCGCATTAACATCTGCTAACCATGTGTATGTGACAAATAAAATTTGATTTGATTTGATTTGGACTTGCGAAAGTATTCGGCCCCCTTGAACTTTGCGACCTTTTGCCACATTTCAGGCTTCAAACATAAAGATATAAAACTGTATTTTTTTGTGAAGAATCAACAACAAGTGGGACACAATCATGAAGTGGAACGACATTTATTGGATATTTCAAACTTTTTTAACAAATCAAAAACTGAAAAATTGGGCGTGCAAAATTATTCAGCCCCTTTACTTTCAGTGCAGCAAACTCTCTCCAGAAGTTCAGTGAGGATCTCTGAATGATCCAATGTTGACCTAAATGACTAATGATGATAAATACAATCCACCTGTGTGTAATCAAGTCTCCGTATAAATGCACCTGCACTGTGATAGTCTCAGAGGTCCGTTGAAAGCGCAGAGAGCATCATGAAGAACAAGGAACACACCAGGCAGGTCCGAGATACTGTTGTGAAGAAGTTTAAAGCCGGATTTGGATACAAAAAGATTTCCCAAGCTTTAAACATCCCAAGGAGCACTGTGCAAGTGATAATATTGAAATGGAAGGAGTATCAGACTGTCAGGACCCGGTTACGAACCTGGGTCTCCGGAGTGAGAAACAGTCACTTAACCAACAGAGCCACGAATAGTCAGCAGAACCCAGAAGATGAGGCAGACACAGCAGTACTTAAGACGGTGTATTTAATAAAGTAAAAAAGGAGAAGTCCTTCAATACAAAATGGCAAACCCAAAAGGTGGTAGGTATAGCACAAAAAAGCCTCAAGAGATACTCAAAAACAAAAACAGAATTCCACAAGAGCGTCCACCGGAATCGACAAGAGTACACAGAACACTAGGGCTGGGTGCTAACATACAAACACAGAGCACAGAACTGAGGGAAACAAAGGGTTTAAATACAATCAGGGGAAACGAGGCACAGGTGCAAATAATAATGGGGATCAAGGGAAAAAACATAAGGTCAAAAAGCACAATGGGGGCATCTAGTGACCAAAACCCGGAACAACCCTGGCCAAATCCTGACATCAGACCACTGCAAATCTACCAAGACCTGGCCGTCCCTCTAAACTTTCAGCTCATACAAGGAGAAGACTGATCAGAGATGCAGCCAAGAGGCCCATGATCACTCTGGATGAACTGCAGAGATCTACAGCTGAGGTGGGAGACTCTGTCCATAGGACAACAATCAGTCGTATATTGCCTTTATGGAAGAGTGGCAAGAAGAAAGCCATTTCTTAAAGATATCCATAAAAAGTGTCGTTTAAAGTTTGCCACAAGCCACCTGGGAGACACATCAAACATGTGGAATAAGGTGCTCTGGTCAGATGAAACCAAAATTGAACTTTTGGCAACAATGCAAAACGTTATGTTTGGCGTAAAAGCAACACAGCTCATCACCCTGAACACACCATACCCATTGTCAAACATGGTGGTGGCAGCATCATGGTTTGGGCCTGCTTTTCTTCAGCAGGGACAGGGAAGATGGTTAAAATTGATGGGAAGATGGATGGAGCCAAATACAGGACCATTCTGGAAGAAAACTTGATGGAGTCTGCAAAAGACCTGAGACTGGGACAGAGATCTTCCAGAATCTTCCAACAAGACAATGATCCAAAACATAAAGCAAAATCTACAATGGAATGGTTCAAAAATAAACATATCCAGGTATTAGAATGGCCAAGTCAAAGTCCAGACCTGAATCCAATCGAGAATCTGTGGAAAGAACTGAAAACTGCTGTTCACAAATGCTCTCCATCCAACCTCACTGAGCTCGAGCTGTTTTGCAAGGAGGAATGGGAAAAAAAATTCAGTCTCTCGATGTGCAAAACTGATAGAGTCATACCCCAAGCGACTTACAGCTGTAATCGCAGCAAAAGGTGGCGCTACAAAGTATTAACTTAAGGGGGCTAAATCATTTTGCACGCCCAATTTTTCAGTTTTTGATTTGTTAAAAAAGTTTGAAATATCCAATAAATGTCGTTCCACTTCATGATTGTGTCCCACTTGTTGTTGATTCTTCACAAAAAATACAGTTTTATATCTTTATGTTTGAAGCCTGAAATGTGGCAAAAGGTCGCAAAGTTCAAGGGGGCCGAATACTTTCGCAAGGCACTGTATATACTGTACTCGATACCATCTACTGTATCTTGCCTATGCTGCTCTGTACCATCACTCATTCATATATCTTTATGTACATATTCTTTATCCCCTTACACATGTGTGTATAAGACAGTAGTTTTGGAATTGTTAGATAGATTACCTGTTGGTTATTACTGCATTGTCGGAACTAGAAGCACAAGCATTTCGCAAAGATCTGTGAAGAGCACACTCCTCCAGCGTGCCAGAGGTCATCGAATGTGAGCATTTTCCCACTGAAGTCGGTTATGATGCAGAACTGTAGTCAGGTCAAGACTCTGGTGAGAATTACGAGCACACAGATTAGCTACTCTGAGACAGTTTCTGACAGTTTCTGCAGAAATTCTTTGATTGAAACTGTGGGTTTGCACATCAGCTGTCTGGGTGGCTGGCCTCAGATGATCCCGCAGGTGAAGAAGCTAGATGTGGAGGTCCTGGGCTGGCGTGGTAACAAGTAGTCTGCATTTGTGAGGCCAGTTGGATGTACTGCCAAATTTGCTAAAATTACATTGTAGAGATGGTAGAGAAATGAACATTAAATTCTCTGGCAACAGCACTGGTATACATTCCTGCAGTTAGACAAAACTACACATTTTAGACTGGCCTTTTATTGTCCCCTGCACAAGGTGCACTTGTGTAGTGGACATGCTGTTTATTCAGCTTCTTGATATGCCACACCTGTCAGGTGGATGGATTCTCTTGACAAAGGAGAAATGCTCACTTACAGGGATGTAACCAAACTAAATGAGAAGATAAGGAACACCATTCGATTCGTATCATTATAATCCTCTTTAATTTACAAATCTCATGACATGAATATGAGACATGGCTTTCTCTAGTGGGATTTTTGATGACCCTGCCAGCAAGCAACATTTTGGGTAGCTAGAAATTGCTGTAAAGTCACTGAAATTATTAGAAATAACGATTGAGGGAGCTACAAACTAATTTAAATTTTTATAAATAAAGGTTAACTTACTTGTTTTTTGCTGTTTTGTGGCTCCACAAGTAGGTATTTGATTTGTGAACTCATCACATGATCAGCGTCTCGTCAGCAACACCAAAAAAGTACTTCCAGGTCACGTAATTTCAGAAATGTTCTAAATAAATGTCCCCCGCGTAATAGTAGAGAAGTGTCAATAACCTATATTTTTTCATGATATATGAACAGTTATTGTCTAAACATTAAATTATTCATATTTGTTCATGCTTATGTGACATTTGCATTACATTTGAGGTTTAAAACATATTCCAAGGTCAAATAAATGCCCCAATGCGAATCACTGTATATGGAATACATATTGGCTTAGAGCAGGTATTCCCAAACTGCCGTTATCTTCACATTTTCAAACGGTCCATTTATATTTTCCAACGGGGCTATACATTTGGGTGAGATATTTCTTCAACGAAATAACAACACAATGTCAAATGCACGTAGCCTAGTCAAAAATATCCAATCACATTAACCATTACTCGCGGTGTAACGTCTGCTTCCAACTCACACCCTCAAACATGTAGATCCCCTGAGCGCAGCTCACTTTCCAGCTCACACTCTCAAACACATAGATCCATAGGGGAGGGTCCGGGTAGGCGTCTGTCCACGGTGGCGGCTCCGGCGCGGGACGTGGACCCCACTCCAACAAAGTCTTAGTCCACTTGCATCGCGTCCTTTGATTGGCGACCCTCGCCGCCGACTTTGGCCTAGTAACACTCCCGCCTGTCCACCACTGGACTAAGGGGCAGCTCGGGACTGAGGGGCAGCTCGGGCAGGTAGATGGCTCTGGCAGATCCTGGCTGGCTGGTGGTTCTGGCAGATCCTGGCTGACTGGCGGTTCCGGCAGATCCTGGCTGACTGGCAGATCCTGGCTGACTGGTGGATCTGGAAGATCCTGGCGGCTCTGGCGGATCCTGGCTGACTGGCGGGAGACTCCGGCAGCGCTGGACAGGCGGGAGACTCCGGCAGCGCTGGACAGGCGGGAGACTCCGGCAGCGCTGGACAGGCGGGAGACTCCGGCAGCGCTGGACAGGCGGGAGACTCCGGCAGCGCTGGACAGGCGGGAGACTCCGGCAGCGCTGGACAGGTGGGAGACTCCGGCAGCGCTGGACAGGCGGGAGACTCCGGCAGCGCTGGACAGGCGGAAGACTCCGGCAGCACTGGACAGGCAGGAGACTCCGGCAGCACTGGACAGGCAGGAGACTCCGGCAGCACTGGACAGGCAGGAGACTCCGACAGCGCTGTAGAGGAGGAAGGCTCTGGCAGCGCTGGACAGGCGAGGCGCACTGTAGGCCTAATGCGTGGTGCTTGCACTGGTGGTACAGGGCCTAGGACACGCACAGGAAGCCTGGTGCGGGGAGCTGCCACCGGGGGACTGGTGTGTGGAGGTGGCACTGGATGGACTGGACCGTGGCGTACTGGAGAGGCGTACTGGAGATCTTGAACGCAGTGCTGGCACCATCCGTCCTGGCTGAATCTTCACCCTAGCCCGGCAGATGTGAGAAGCTGGGATGTAGCGCACCGGGCTAAGCATGCGTACTGGGGACACCGTGGGAACCACCGCGTAACACGGTGCCTGACCAGTACCATGCCCGCCACGGTTAGCACTGCTAGGAGCACTGTAGTGCTGAGATGGCACAGGATGTGCAGGGCTAGGGAGATGCACAGGAGGCCTGGTGCGTGAGGCTGGCACAGTCTTCACCAGACAACTAGCACGCACCTCAGGACGAGTATGGAGAGCTGACCCAGGTGCAATCAAATCCCTGACACGCTCCGTCGGGCGAATGTCGTGCCTCATGCATCAAACCAGCAACACCCTCATATCTCTCTCCACCAATTTCCCCATTAACTCCTTCACAGTCTCTGCTTCGCTCACCTCCAACACCAGCTCTGGTTCTGATCTCCTCCTTGGCTCCTCACGATAAACAGGGGAAGTTGGCTCAGGTCTGACTACTGACTCTGCCACACTCTCCCTGTTCCTCCCCCCAAGAAATTTTTGGGGCTGACTCTCGGGCTTCCATCCACACCGCCGTGCTGCTTCCTCATACCAGCGCCTCTCCGCCTTCTCCGCCTCCAGCTCTTCTTTGGGGCGGCGATATTCTCCAGGCTGAGCCCAGAGTCCTTTACCATCCAATATCTCCTCCCATGTCCAGAAATCTGGATTTCGCTGCTCCTGCTGCTGCTGCCTGTCACCACGCCGCTTGGTCCTGTTGTGGTGGGTGATTCTGTTAAGGTTTTCTTGCGGTGAAGGAGAGGCGGACCAAAATGCAGCGTGGTTACTTGTATACATCTTTAATAAAGCTGAAACCACGAACAGTATACAAAAACAATAACCGTGAAAAAACCTAAACAGCCTATCTGGTGCAAACAAACACAGAGACAGGAACAATCACCCACGAAACACTCAAAGAATATGGCTGCCTAAATATTGTTCCCAATCACAGACAACGATAAACACCTGCCTCTGATTGAGAACCACTTCAGGCAACCATAGACTTTTCTAGATAACCCCACTATACCACAATCCCAATACCTACAAAAAAAACGACAAAACACACCACATAATTAACCCATGTCACACCCTGGCCTGACCAAAATAATAAAGAAAACACAAAATACTGAGTCCAGGGCGTGACAGCAGGTTTGTTATCCAGGCGGCAGGTAGTCTATTGGTTAGAGCGTTGGGCTAGTAACCGTAAGGTTGCTGGATTGAATCCACAAGCTGACAAGGTAAAAATCTGTCATTCTGCCCTTGAACGAGGCAGCTAACCCACTGTTGCCCAGTAGGCAGTTAACCCACTGTTCCCCAGTAGGCCATAATTGTAAATAAGAATCTGTTCTTAACTGACTTGCCTAGTTAAATAAAGGTAAAAATAATAACTCCTTTAATGGCCTGCCTCCAATTTCTGAATTGGAATATCAGAGTATCCCAATTCGCCAGGGCAAATTGGGCTGTTAAAACAATGATGCCCTTTGCAACCATGTACCTGTGTGAGAGTGGATTCTCAGCCCTCACTAGCATACAGGCACAGTGTGTGGAAAATGATCTGAGACTCTCCAATACAATCCAACATTGCAGAGTTATGTGCATCCTTTCAAGCACACCCTTCTCATTAACCTGTGGTGAGTTATTCACCATTTTTGAAACAAATAAGTTTGTATATGTAAGACGGTTAAATAAAGAGCAACATTATTGATTGTTATTATAAACTCAGCAAAAAAAGAAACATCCTCTCACAGTCAACTGTGTTTATTTTCAGCAAACTTAACATGCGTAAATATTTGTATCAACATAAGATTCAACAACTGAGACATAAACTGAACATGTTACACAGACATGTGACTAACAGAAATGGAATAATGTGTCCCTGAACAAAGGGGGGGGGGGTCAAAATCAAGTAACAGTCAGTATCTGGTGTGGCCACCAGCTGCATTAAGTACTGCAGTGCATCTCCTCCTCATGGACTGCATCAGATTTGCCAGTTCTTGCTGTGAGATGTTACCCCACTTTTCCACCAAGCATCTGCAAGTTCCCGGACATTTCTGGGGGAATGGCCCTAGCCCTCACCCTCTGATCCAACAGTTCCCAGTCGTGCTCAATGGGATTGAGATCCGGGCTCTTCGCTGGCCATGGAGGAACACTGACATTCCTGTGTTGCAGGAATTCACACACAGAACAAGCAGTATTGCTGGTGGCATTGTCATGCTGGAGGGTCATGTCAGGATGATCCTGCAGGAAGGGTACCACATGAGGGAGGAGGATGTCTTCCTTGTAACGCACAGCGTTGAGATTGCCTACAACGTGAACAAGCTCAGTCCGATGATGCTGTGACACACCGCCCCAGACCTTGACGGACCCTACACCTTCAAATCGATCCTGCTCCAGAGTACAGGCCTTGGTGTAACGCTCATTCCTTCGACGATAAACGTGAATCCGACCCCATAGAGTCACATTTTGTTGCCTGTTTTTAGGCAGATTTAGCGTAAGTCAGAACTGTGACTCGGCTACACGCTACCATCCTCCACTTACTCCAACCAGTTACTATCAAAATGGGACTTCTATGTTGTCAATTTTGGCTAGTTTAGTTTTGCTGATGTATGTTTGATTGATTTGGTTGTTGGATCGTACACATCTTCCTTAAAGTGCATAAAATACCCCTTTTTGAAATTCCACGTGGCTGTTTTTACAGCGTGTGGAAATTTCACATTTTATGCTGCATCTGAAGTTAAATCGCTCAACTGCGGCGTCATCTTCATATTTCCTGGCAGTAGTTGGTGCTTTTGTTGGCTTTGTTTATTCTGGAGCCAGAAGAGCCACACACTCATCCCCTCACATTCAGAATCAGATGAGCATTTTTGCCACTTTAATATGGGGTCATCTCTGTTAGATCGATCCAGTCCGAGAAAGAGACTATACGATGATATCTCTTTTTTAATAAAAGTAGAAAGAAATCCTTTGACAAAAGGAAAAAATGTAGAATGGAAAAATCTCTATATGTATTCCAATCTAAACCTCTTGTAGTTTTTTATTTTGGACCCTTTCTGTACGTATCTCTGATCTGAAGCGCAAATTCCCCCATCACATTGACACCAAGTACAGTAACAGACACCAAGAAATTATATTTCACCCTAACAAGAAAACTAATTTGTATCATTGCAAGAAATCATTGGATCAATAGCAAAGAAGCAGTGAGTTCACCCAGGGATTTCTCTGTCAAATCTGCAGTACATTGAAGTCATAACAGTTAAGAGGCCAAGAATAATTGCAAGAGTGAAGCACCAGGCTGATGTGTAAATACTTGGTGAACAGGCTGGGGCAACTGTCTTAGTAGCAGGTCCTGCGCAGCACAGTGTGTAATTAAAACGTTCCTTTGTACGATTTTATAGTTTTCATGAATCAGGCTTTAATTATTTCTCTCCTCATCTATATGCAGTTGGGCCTTTGAAAAAACAACTGACTTGGTCTCTGAGGCATTTGTTTTCTTTGGATCTGTGGATGGTGCCATTTCAGTATGAAAGAGCTACAGCTCGTGGCTCAGTCGCTATGGGAGTCGCCCCATTAGTCATTCATTCAATGGCTTAGTTTCAAAACACTACTCACACTTGGCACCACTTCTTTTCTGTCTCTGTGAGAGCTGTTCTCCTCTGGTTCTCTTTTATTTTATTGTCTCCAGCTCTTGATAGCTAGAGCAGAGGAAGGATTGCTCGAGCCATTACTCACTATGTTTCCATAGGGAAGTTGTACGTATATTTCTTAAGGGCCCTGTCCTAAATTGCACTCTACATTCAAAAAGTATCTTTCAAGTAATCGGACTCAGTGTATGTTAAAATGAGTTAGTGCTGTACAAACATTCCCTTATGTTTATTTGATTGTGGTGTGTATGCAACGTATGCGATATCCCTGTTAATTAAAGCATTTCTGCACTCACTCACCCTTAGACAAAAGTGTTGCTGGTCTTTTTTTTTATTGTGAATCATTAAAATGAAATAAAACTTTACTTCCTTTCCAAAGCTGAGACTGTATTTTTCCAAGATCGGTTCCAACAAACCTATATTGAGGGTAATGGCTTGAGGAATGATTAGAGTCAGATATGTCAAATCCTGCAGCCAAGCCTAACAGAAGACATACCCTTAACCGCAACTGCTCAGCTTTTCTTTTTTTATTCTCCTGGAATTAAAGTGCTTTGCTCTGCTGGACTCCTGACGTAAGTGCTATAAGTTGACAGTGATTTACATGCTATTGTTAGTACCTTTTTTTAAGGACAGGGGTGATGGCATGGATAGAGATGGGGCAATGCTTTGTTCTCTTCAGTTTATGTAGATAAAACACAACAACACAACGAGACTGCAGGACTGCTAATGTGTCTATTATACAGCAATGGTCTGGGGTTTCACCTAGCCACCCTCACTAAACGGTGTGCCTGCTAACAACTTTACATTGAGCCATTTCAAAGCAGCCAGTGTACAATTTTATGGCCAAGGTAATACCATCAAACTGCCAAACAGCCACAACTTTGAGATAGATCAAACATTTAGTGGTGGTGATAAATGGTCACACATTTCTCATGCAATTGGTCATAATAACCAGGGGGAATTGCAAGGTAAATCAAGGTAACTGACTAATAGAAGTAATTGATTATAAGTAGAAGTTAGATTTGAACAATTTCGGACAAATTAACAGAGGTGGTTGACTGAGAAAAACACTGAAAGGTCAGCTAATAAACTTTTCCGTCAAATGCAAAAGTATATTGTCCCTTGGACTGGTTGTGTCTACATACTGTGTATGCTTACGCGTATGTGCATTTGGCAGTAACCATTTTATGCATCATTACATTTTCAAATCTGACATTTTTTACCATCCAAGAAATGGCAATATTTTCTCTCTATGTCCCATGTTCAGGTGTTCCAGGAGGCATGGATGAGGCAGACCAGGGGGGTGGAGGGTTATGAGGAGCCAGAGGTGCTATAATTAGCTCCTCTTTAGGTCTTGGTTGTGTCTGCTCTGTCAGCCAACCGGCCCTGGCCTTATCTGGGCTTCCAAACCTCAAGGCCACAGACACATCACTGACTCCCTGGAGTTTACTGGCTTCTATCAGAACTCTTATCACAGTATCTCCCAGTTCCCCACAGCCAGATGCCCCCCACAGCTCCTCTTCCACTCCCGACCTTCAGCCAGGGAAAGACTGCTTCCAAAGTGCATCACTTCCAAGGCAAATGCTTTTGTTGGTCTGGGGACAAGTTTTACAGCAGAATAGATATTGATTTCAATTGAGAAATCTAAATGAATGAGATTTCACATTCAATAGACATCTCTGAGTTGAGAAGGAAAACACTGACTGCTGCTTCAAATGAGTAACTTACTAGTCATTCCTCATTGTCAAAATGAGTTTTTCAAAGAAAAACAGAATTACAAGGCATATACAGTACTGTAAATGTAATTTATATTGAATGAACAATGGAAATATAAAAATAACAAGGACACGTCACTGAGTTGTAGCATAGCTTGTTTATTATTTTGTATACTTTTTTTGCATAGGGAAACACACTCACTTCCAGTAATGTATTTATGAGCATTTGCTAACAGCGATGGCTGAATACAATGTTATAATGAAATATTGGTAAAGCTGTACATTTCCCCCACACCAGTTCAAAAACACATGGCAAATGTAGTTTTCCTATATGAGAGTCATTTCAAATCATTAACAGACAAGTTATTACCGACCTTTGCTGATTCTTTTGTACTAAAGTTTTCAAAAAGGAAAATAAAATCACAAGCAGTTCAAAGTGACCCGTGTGTGCTATGAATCTGTTCTCTGCTCTATTCCACCAGATGTGTCAGAACTAAATGTCCACATGCTCTTTCCTGGTGTGAAGTGTGTATGTCTGTGCAGCAAGCAAGTGATTAATGAATAACTACTATGGTAATATTTGTAAAGAATAATGAGAAGGAAAAAAAATCTTAAAATTTAACACTGCATTACAATGCTCTCTGAGAAACATCTTGATCTCTTCCCTCCTCCAGCCAACCAACTTCATCACACTGAGAAAAACAGCATGCTTAAAGAATGAATCAACATACAGTACAGGTCCAGAAAAATATGAAAATAAACCAATTGTCAAGAAAAGGTAGGGGCACCAAGTGGACTTATGCAGCATTCACATGCTAGTCGGAACTAGGAAGCTCTGAAATTTCAGATTTGCTAACTGGTTGTAATTATACACGTGCCGCATTCAACTAAGTTAGCAAGTTAGACATTTCAGAGCTTTTCCAGTTCTGACTAGCACATGATTGCGGCATTAAGCAGTTGAAGATCAAGTGAGATATTTGATTTGTGTAGAAAGAGCCCTCATTAAAATGTCGCCGTGTTCTTTCCTCTATTGTGGGTGGGGCTTCTTGGTGTTGACATGTCAGTAAGTCTGTGATATGGATCATCAATAACATGAACAGATCTCCATAACTGCACTTGGTTTTTATGGCTTTTCACCTCCATAGCAAAAGGCCATTGCCATTGGCCAGTGGGTGCCCTTCACCTTGTAACAGAGTACAGTAGGACCTCATTGGGACAGTTTGTGTGGAAAGCTATGAGCAGAAGCCAATGTGAGAGTGGGGCTCAGGCACTAAACACAGTCCCACACAAAGTCAGAATGACCTCCAGCAGCTTAGAGTACAAACACTATGTACATCAGAACTTGAGAAGGGCAATGGCAGAAAATAAATGAAAAAGAATTAGCAGTAAAATGACAGGCACTGCTTGTTGAAATCATTTTTGGTATTCAGTATTCACATGTAAGTGTTGCTTTACCTGCTGGTTTGTTGAAAGTAAAATATAGAGACCAAACATAACATTTAGCTTTATACACTGTGTGAACAGAAGCACATTTCACCACAAAAAAACTATATTGTGACACCTCTCTGAGAGTTGTGGCCTCTATTCTGTGCTTGATGTCTCTTCATACAGTAACAAGAGGATTATGGAGAGTGTTTACCACTCACCTTCTCGTTTGAGATTTTACCTCAGTTTGCATAAAAAAACACCACTAACTGATCATTGAGGGGAATAGGAAAAACAAAACACAATAAAAGTAAAACCACTACTTTTATCTAACTGATCATGGCTTGGCTCACCATCTACTGATCCCCTAAAACTCTCACAAACATACAAGTCTGGTCATTCTACACTTTGGACTGACGTGCTGCTAACAATTTCATCTCTCTGAAGAAATAATCTTGAAACTCGAACGGGACCATTTTAATCCAGTGCCAATTCTAATTTTAGGTAAATAAATCATCTTAAGAGTCTGTCTGGATAGTGATTGTTGCTAAGAGTAACTACGAACGTATGAATCGATATTAATAGGTATCAGATTCCCAGGTGTTTACCCTGACAGGGTATACCAGCCCTTCATTGCATAGGGGAATTCAGAGTTCCGGCACAGAACACAATAAACTACATCATTCTAATCTTTATACTGTACCAATTGCATAACGATAAATTACATCAGTTAAAAAAACGTGAAGGAAATTCAAAGGCCAATATAGTAAATTAACTTTTTCCATATTCTAATCTTCAAGGTTATGGTGCACCATGTGTAAAGACTTCTATTGTCATTCTGGACCCATACCTGTTGCAGCTGCAGCATGAGCTACGACACACACCTCCTGTCGCCTCACATCAATCAATAGCAAGTCTCTGGGTGGAGCAGAGCAGTGCATCCTTGAGTAAAACTAGAGTAACATTCACAACAACGCCTCACTGCCAGAAGAAAGGCACTCGGAGCAGTGTGGGGCTTCACACCTGCACCACCAGAGGACTGTGCTTCATCTGCACACCGTTCCTGACCAGAAACACACACAAACACACTGACCACACCTTGTATGGACTACGGCAAAACTATTACGACTGTCAGCCCTGACGTTGATTGTCTAGGACTGAACCAATAACTTTTCAAGGCTGAATCCCACAAACCAAAAATGTACCACCTGGGTGGACTTTGAAGTGATGCACTCAGCGAGTTCTGTAACTATAAACGGCGACAGGGGCGACACACGGGGAATAATATCCGTAGCTTGTTACAAGCAGCTGTTTTCTCACTTTCTCGCTCCGTCTCTCTCACACAATCAGCATTCCTATACATCAAAGGTTGAGCTTCAGAAAGATTTCCAGAGAAGTACATCTTTAAAAGTTTCCTTAAACAAAATAGTCAATACCAGTTTATCTAGTGCAATCGTCCAAATAGAAGGAAAGTATGTGAGTTCTCTGAAGCACGACAACAGTTCAAAAACAGAAATGCAGAACTGTTAGATGTATTGTGGGGGGAAAAAGCAAAAAGAAATGGCAATGGAATTTGCATATCCCCTTGAGGCTTACTGAATTTTTGTCTCTGTTTAAAATGACAACAAGTGATGCTGAAATTACTGTCCAGGTTTCAGGATTGATAAAATCAAATACAGGTACCTTCTTTAAAAAGGCATGCAGCAATTGGTGGTGAGCTCACACCAACCATAGCAGATCCTTAAGAAGTAATTATTATATTTTGTGGCTTGGCCACAACTTAAGACAACTAAATTTAAACACACAACATAAACATGTACTTTCTTATACAATACAGAAAAAACGTTTTTTTTTATATACATTTAGTCTTTTTCATTCTCATTGATATACTGTAAGCATTTATACATAGGATAATGAGTCCAAAATGTAACAATCCTACAATAATCACAATAATTACTACAAAAACATTAGTGAGGGTTTTGAAATAAAATAAGATCATATTTTAAATGTGTCAGTATTTGAATGCATATCTTTCAGAGTAAGTTCAACCATCACCTGTGGTCACTTTAAAAAGTGTTGGGGGGTAGCACCCTGCTCTAGCACCCTGCTCTGTCGGTGTCATAACAATATACTGTATAGCTGTGTTTAGTTACAAAAAGCAAATGAAATAAGAAGACTGTGTGCTGAACACCTATTGTAGAACCACTGTGCTGGCTAGACGATGGTGGCGTCAGACCCCTGTCCCTATGTGTCCCAGTCAGACCCCTGGCCCTATGTGTCCCAGTCAGACCCTGTCCCTATGTGTCCCAGTCAGACCCCTGTCCCTATGTGTCCCAGTCAGACCCTGTCCCTATGTGTCCCAGTCAGACCCCTGTCCCTATGTGTCCCAGTCAGACCCCTGTCCCTATGTGTCCCAGTCAGACCCCTGTCCCTATGTGTCCCAGTCAGACCCCTGTCCCTATGTGTCCCAGTCAGACCCCTGTCCCTATGTGTCCCAGTCAGACCCCTGGCCCTATGTGTCCCAGTCAGACCCCTGTCCCTATGTGTCCCAGTCAGACCCTGTCCCTATGTGTCCCAGTCAGACCCCTGTCCCTATGTGTCCCAGTCAGACCCCTGTCCCTATGTGTCCCAGTCAGACCCCTGTCCCTATGTGTCCCAGTCAGACCCCTGTCCCTATGTGTCCCAGTCAGACCCCTGTCCCTATGTGTCCCAGTCAGACCCCTGTCCCTATGTGTCCCAGTCAGACCCCTGTCCCTATGTGTCCCAGTCAGACCCCTGGCCCTATGTGTCCCAGTCAGACCCCTGTCCCTATGTGTCCCAGTCAGACCCCTGTCCCTATGTGTCCCAGTCAGACCCCTGTCCCTATGTGTCCCAGTCAGACCCCTGTCCCTATGTGTCCCAGTCAGACCCCTGTCCCTATGTGTCCCAGTCAGACCCCTGTCCCTATGTGTCCCAGTCAGACCCCTGTCCCTATGTGTCCCAGTCAGACCCCTGTCCCTATGTGTCCCAGTCAGACCCCTGTCCCTATGTGTCCCAGTCAGACCCCTGTCCCTATGTGTCCCAGTCAGACCCCTGGCCCTATGTGTCCCAGTCAGACCCCTGTCCCTATGTGTCCCAGTCAGACCCCTGTCCCTATGTGTCCCAGTCAGACCCCTGTCCCTATGTGTCCCAGTCAGACCCTGTCCCTATGTGTCCCAGTCAGACCCAGGCTGGAGGGTAAACTGAACTGGAGAGGTGAGTGTGGAGCAGTGCAAATCTTCACAGGAAATGTCATGAGGCTCCAGCGTCTGCTGCTACTGTACAGTTAGAACCAGAGGGGAACTTTACAGAGGATAATTGATCTATTTCCACTAATTGTATTGAAAACGTAGAAATGTAGTATTTTGAAATGCCTAATAAGTCGACATACAGTAAGCTTCAGAATTCTTCAGAGCTATCAAACATTAGCACTTTGGAGCCCTCAGATACTACAGCAGTAATTGGACTTTGTGCTGAAAACTAGAAGGAGAATATTGTGACTTGATTATGGGCCTTGGGCTCCATATAGATCATTGACTGTACGGTGTTGTGTATGGTTAACACATCAGTTGGTCTTTTCCTTTTTGGATGAATGAAAGACCCCAGGGACACACACTAGTCACACACAAGCCATAATGTGGGCATTCTTTGATCAGGAGCAGACTCTTGCCTCAACACATGACCTGTTTAACAAATATCAAATTGCTTGCTGAATGATCGCAGCATTTTGTTGAGCTTGAGGATCGTATGGATTTGATGGAATGCCTTTGCTACAGCACTCCACTTCAACCTGGGACTGTGGACCGGGACACATAAACCGTCATTACCAAGATCTTAAGACGGGCATGTAAACAATACCTCTTGTTCTGACATTTTTCTTTAATTCTCAATTGCTTGCAGCAAAATGTTAAAAGCTACCAGCATTGCAATATCCATTACAGAAACAATACTGTACACTGCATAACAAACTTTTACATGGCCTTTTCTGACCCTGCTGAAAAAATACACAATATCCTCTCTTGTTCAATATACTCCCATTACACTACGTAGTAAGAAATGATAAATTATCATCTACCCTCTAATTAAAAAAACACAAAAAACTAATGAAGCATCTTGGCATCTTTCAGTAAAACATATATATTTTTAAATCAGCAAGTCAGCTATGAAGAGATTTTGTGTTGTTTTCATTCTCTATACTGTGATTCTGACTCGGTCAGTTGATACTTCTGAAGTACAGGGCTACTATTCAAAACAACATAAAGTGGATTTGTAGATTCCACACAATGGACCTAAATGTGGAGGACCTCAAAATGAAACTACGCACTTACTCACCATCTAAATAATAATCTACACGTGGTACATATAGCTTAACATTCGATTGTAGCCAGTGTTATGAAACTTTATTTTACTGATTTTGATAATTTAATTTCAAACCAATCCAGGTAGTGTGCATATTCGCAGTGAAATAATTTGACCCCCTAACCCCATGGAAATGCAGTGAGATGCAAAAACATTCATCTAAGTCACAGATTACTGATCAAGGTATACAATTGGGGAGGGGAATTTTTCATGTTATTATTGCATCTCACAGCACTAGTTTGTCACACATTTCTACTCCCTTCAGACAATTCTATCTAGTAGTGCATTAATAACCCTTTTTTTGCTCTCCTTTGATTTTCAGTCTTCCTAAATTAGCATTTTTGAACACACCAAATAGTCTCTCTCTCTTTGCTATCAGGTGATTTATGGATGTGCAATCTGAGAACCGACAAAGTACTATGGTAGGTGAGGCTACATAGCCAAACACACACACACACACAAACATTTACACGCACGCACGCGCGCACACACACACACACACAAACACACACACACGCTTTCTCTCATACATAAAACACAAACACAAAAAGAGAGATGTGAAGCACTGTGCACTGCTCAACATTGACACATTACGTAATAACACAGTTAGCATTCCATGTAAAGAATTTGTCTCTGAAACTTCAGCTTTAACCTTAAACAATTCCAAATTAGTAATTTCCCTTGGCTTAATATATGTATAGAGATTAATTATTTTGTGATGTTCCCGTTTGAACAGATATTAAAGTGCTTGGATTTGCCTTTCTGCGTATAGGGGATTCATAGGATGTACTGTAAGAAAATAGGGGGAACAAATGTACCCCATATTCAGCTCTGGTCATCTGGTGCCAAAGATAATGTCTGCAGGGGCAGAAGTAGCCATGGTGCTGGAGGAACTGTGAGCCCAGCTCAGTGCTTTACATCTCTATTCCATGCTAGGAGCCTGATCACTGGTCACCTACAACACAACCTTCACAGCTCTCTACCCTCTCTAGCCCTGACCTCCAGTTGCAGAGTCAATCAACCAAATCAAATAAGGCAAAAATCAACATATTGAATTGGAGCTGGGATGAGCAACTCCAGTCCTCTGACTCCAATAATCAACTAATCATGATCTTCAGATTAAAATACTTTTTGTTTAATCAGCTGTGTTTGCTCGCATGGAGAAAAGTTGCCCCTCCTTGAATTGGAGTAATTGCACATTTTCACTCATTCTTGCCACACATTCTTTATCATTGAAGAGCTTTAAAAAGGGGGCAAAATACATCTTCAGCAAATGCTGAGCAGAGGAAACAAGAATTGCATATTTCACATACTGTATTACACCAAGCTGGAAGACATAATGAGAGGGGAAAGCCACAATAGTTAATAAAACAAAGAAATGAACATGATTCAAATGCAGCAAGGGTTCCATGTGATGGAAAGACAAATACTAGTCTATAATACTAGTCTATAATACTAGTCTATAATACTAGTCTATAATACCCACAAAAGGGAAAAGGGTGAAAAGACAATCCAATCTGTCACTACTTTAATCTACTATTGTATTAATCTAAACTGGATAATGACAAGCAATCAAACATGCAGCAATGTTTTTTGTCTTTTTTGCAGCGTTACCGGTTATACTAAAAAGAGAAATGAATTTACATTATTTTTATCATGTATTATTGTTCTTAACTAAAGGCAAGGCACATAATGTGTTATATAAAATATCGTGCAAAATAGAAGTTAACAATAGGGAATAAAAAATCCAAACAAATAGGTAAAAAGGTAAGAACCCATCAGTATTATTTACTCTCTGTTCCATAGATTAGAGGGAGGAGGAGCTTGGGGGGAGGGGCTTGTGGGGGAGGGGCTTGTGGGGGAGGGGAAGCTTCAGAAGGGGAGTAAGAGTTTCTGCCATGCACCCATGTCAGCATCATGGTGGTCAATAGAGCTAGAATCTGATGATTTTCTTTTGAAAGCACCATGCATGAATATATATCAGTGTCATTTCATATCAGCACCTTTTAAACAAGTCATTGTAGGTATTCTGTATATAGATAACAGATGTGAATTGGAACACCATTGCAAAGCCGTATTTAAAGGTTAGCTTTTTGAAACCAGTATTTATGACATTATTCCCTAGAAGTGTTTCTGCTTTAAATGAGCCATATCTGAACTATACAAACAGTTGGTTTTCTGGGCTATACTCTCTCTCTCTCTCTCTCTCTCTCTATATATATATATATATAGTGCTTTGATATGTTGGTTTCATGATGTCATTGCTGATAGCAGGGTTTTATGTTGTGTCTTTTCTTGGCTTGTCCCCAGCTAACCATCAATGTGCTCAGAAAGGTGCATTTGGCTGGAGACGGGTTAGGGCTGTGAGCTCTCCATGCCTTCTCCCCCTCTGTGCATCACACCTCTCTCTCCCACCACTTCTGTTGCCTGCCTAGAAGTCATTGAGGCTTGCAGTACTTCATACAAGCAAAAACTAAAATACAAAGAAAGGAGAAAAGAACTTGTGCTACGTCTTAGGCACTTTTCATGGCTGTATATATGGTTTGGGTTTGATTGAGGAGTCTCAAGCCCTGATGTTGTTTTCTATTTATAAAGATGAATTCTGCATTCATCCAAACATATGCTGCAACAATGTCTGTTGTCACAAACTTTGCATTGCATCAGCAAATGAGACCCAGGGACAAAACCTCTAAAGATAGGTCTTACTAAATAGACTGGTAATGGACACTGCTGGCCAGTCAGTTGCTCCTTCTCAATGAGCCAGAATTCTGCCATGTGCACACATGGAAACATGCAGAGCCATTGGCATAGAAACCATTAGGTCTTGGGCCAATGGTGGCACTATCAACGGTTAACTTCACAGCCACGCTTCTAATGATCTCATCGACTCATCTAAAGTCTGTGATCTGCTGTACAAAAGACAATCATGAATTCATTTTGTTTTTCGATGATATAAAAACAGCATGAGTAAAAGAATAAAGATGTGACGTAGATACACAGAATGTAGAGAGAGATCCAAAATGTCGTGATGCCATAAACCTGTCAGGATTCCCTGTACCTCAACATATACAAGGAAACTTCCACTAGAGCATAGAATATCTGAAACACAGTAGGGTTGGATTGTTCTAATCGATAGCTCAAGACAGAAAACACTCATAGCTCATGTACCCTGCTACCTAAAGAACACAACATAGTAGTTTCTACAACATAATCCTAAAACTACCTTTGACTTGCAACATTTTAATATGAATAGGCCAAAAGATAGCTGCTAAAAAAGAAAAAATGCATTAATTATAGTAGTGCAATGCCTGTAATGTCCAACGCAATTTAAACGGAATACACAAAAAAATAAAGAAAACATCTCCCCTCCACACCCAATACTTTCTCAATAGTGACAAAACTATTTTTGTTCTCCTTTGTCACTGTGCAGAATAAACCCCAGTTATCTACATGAATCCAAACTTTATGCAGTATTATCTCAAGAGTGGGGCAAGGATAGGGAGAGGTTGTTTCATTATGTTTGAATTGTATACACACACAAACAAATGTCAACACAAATACACAACAGTTGACAGGCACAAAAGGGTGTCTCAGTTATTGTGAAGACTTACAAACACCTGTTACAGTACCTGTCCTTTCGCGATGCTCTGTACTGCTCCAAAACCTGATCCTTCTGATCCATGCCTCATAAAAGATACTTACAGTGCATTGCAAAAGTATTCATCCCCCTTGGCGTTTTTCCTATTTTGTTGCATTTACAACCTGTAATTTAGATGGATTTTTATTTGGATTTCATGTAATGGACATACACAAAATAGTCCAAATTGGTGAAGTGAAAAAAAAAAAAAACAGAAAAGAGGTGCGTGCATGTGTATTCACCCCCTTTGCTATGAAACAAGGGGCACCACCAAGCAAGCAGCACTATGAAGACCAAGGAGCTCTCCAAACAGGTCAGGGACAAAGTTGTGGAGAAGTACAGATCAGGGTTGGGTTATAAAAACATATCCCAAACTTTCAACATCCCACGGAGCACCATTAAATCCATTATTTAAAACATGGAAAGAATATGGCACCTCAACAAACCTGTCAAGAGAGGGCCGCACCCCAAAATTCACAGACCAGGCAAGGAGGTCATTAATCAGAGAGGCAACAAAGAGACCAAAGATGACCCTGAAGGAGCTGCAAAGTTCCACAGCGGAGATTAGAGTATCTGTCCATAGGACCACTTTAAGCCATACAATCCACAGAGCTGGGCTTTACGGAAGAGTGGCCAGAAAAAAAACATTGCTTAAAGTAAAAAAAAATAAGCAAACACGTTTGGTGTTCGCCAAAAGGCATGTGGGAGACTACCCAAACATATGGAAGAAGGTACTCTGGACAGATGAGACTAAAATGTAGCTTTTTGGCCATCAAGAAAAACACTATGTCTGGCACAAACCCAACACCTCTCATCACCCAGAGAACACCATCCCCACAGCGAAGCATGGTGGTGGCAGCATCATGCTGTGGGGATGTTTTTCATCAGCAGGGACTGGGAAACTGGTCAGAATTGAAGGAATGATGGATGACGCTAAATACAGGGATATTCTTGAGGGAAACCTGTTTCAGTCTTCCAGAAATTTGAGACTGGGACGGAGGTTCACCTTCCAGCAGCACAATGACCCTAATCATACTGCTAAAGCAACACTTGATGGGTTTAAGGGGAAACATTTAAATGTCTTGGAATGGCCTAGTCAAATCCCAGACCTCAATCCAGTTGAAAATCTGTGGTATGACTTAAAGATTGCTGTATACCAGTGGAACCCATCCAACTTGAAGGAGCTGGAGCAGTTTTGCCTTGAAGAATGGGCAAAACTCCCAGTGGCTTGATGTGCCAAACTTATAGAGACATACCCCAAGAGGCTTGCAGCTGTAATTACTGCAAACGGTGGCTCTACAAAGTATTGACTTTGGGGGGGGTGAATAGTTATGCACGCTCAAGTTTTCTGTTTTTTTGCCTTATTTCTTGTGTGTTTCACAATAAAAAATATTTAGCATCTTCAAAGTGGTAGCCATGTTGTGTAAATCAAATGATACAAACCTCCCCAAAATCCATTTTAATTCCAGGTTGGAAGGCAAGAAAATAGGAAAAATGCCAAGGGGGGTGAATACTTTCGCAAGCCACTGTAGCTCAGTGTTTATAAAAAAAAGACCAAAAAAATGGACTGTGTTAAAGGAAATCTTGAACCCCCCCCCCCTTTAAATGAAGTAACTACATGATTGTCTATCAAATTTGATGAAAAGTAGACTTTTGTTTCTGCAGGTAAAGGGAGGTAACTGACCATGTGCAACCAGCCTCCCCTCCCCTCCCCTCCCTACTTTCAAAAAGAATTACCGTCCCAGAAGAAGTGTGGAAAAGTCTGATCACAGGAACTGAATTCTTCTCTTTCTTGTTGATTAAGAAAATAAAGGATACTTATTTTGCATATATGAAGAAGCAGCACCTGTAGCGGGGGGGGGGGGGGGTACTGGGGTCATGTCTCTGCCCCACAGTTCATTTTGGCTGCCCAAACATCCTCTTCTCTTTCTCTCCTTGGCCTCTCTCTCTCCCCCTCTGTCTTTATTTTCCAAAAAGGTGTTGTGAAGCACATTTTATGTTGATATACATATATAAATATATATGCACACATATATTTATATATATATACATACTGTATATATACTGCATATATATACATTTTCCCTCTTGCATCTCTTTTTTTCTTTTTCTTAATTCCACAAAAAGTGTTGCATCTCAAATCCACGTGTCCTTGCCCTTTCCACTTATCCTTGTGTTGTTTAGTTCCCCAGGTACCAGGACTGAAAAAAAGAGCAAACATTTTCAGATTACATATGCATGGCGGATATTTTTCATTGACATTCAAAGAAGACAATAAGAAAACATTGTTTCTCTAGATTTTCACATCTGAGTACACTGCAGATTATTACAGTCAATGTACAGGTAACTGCCCAAATAATAGAAAAACTTGATTAAATGAGGGATATTAAGTATATTGAAAGCAGGTGTTTGCACACAGGTGTGGTTCCTGAGTTATTTAAGAAATTAACATCCCATCATGCTTAGGGCCATAAAAATGCTGGGCAGGCCATTATTTTGACTACCATGGCAAGGCCCCAATCCACAGGGCAAGAGCAGGGCCAGTTTAATGCAGGGGCTTATCAGGGCTGTAGCCCCTGGGTCCAGGCCTGTGGGGGGCCCAAGAGGCAGCCTAAAAAAATCCTCAGATGGGGTGAGGAGAGGAGGTAGAGGCCCACGTGGGTAACTGGGTGGCCCTGCCTTGATTGGGTAACTGATTAATACAAATTTTAAAAATGAACTGCATAATAAATGTGACTGCTCAATTGTGTGAGTCTGTGCTCAAGCCCGTAGTTTATAAAAGAACAACTGTGATTTAAGTTTTACCACAAGCATATAAGGTATCTGCCAACATTAAGGAAACACCAACATAGAAACTCTATATCAGGTGGCGAGAAAGGAAGGCCCAGGAAAATAATTAAATACTCCAGCTACCCAATACTGTTCACTCTGCTTCTGCACGGCAAGCGGTATCGGTGCATCAAGTCTGACACCAACAGGCTTCTGAACAGCATCCACATGCCATAAGACTGCTAAATAGCTAACTAAATAGCTAACTAAATAGCTAACTAAATAGCTAACAAAATGGCTAACTAAATAGCTAACTAAATAGCTAACTAAATAGCTAACTAAATAGCTAACAAAATGGCTGCACAGACTGAGTCTGAGTTGACCTTGTATTTTATTCTTATTTTTACACTGTCTCTATGCACACTCACAGGGCTGATACTCCAACACATAAAAACAAGCACTCTATCATTTTCTCACACATACATAATATGCACATACAGTTATCCTGCCTCTACACACACCCACTAACATACAATCATCATATAACGTACGCTGCTGCTACTCTGTTCATCATATATCCTGATGCCTAGTCACCTTACCCCTAAACATATCTACCTCTGTCACTCCAGTATCCCTGTCACCTTACCCCTAAACATATCTACCTCTGTCACGCCAGTATACCTGTCACCCTACCCCTAAACATATCTACCTCTGTCACGCCAGTATCCCTGTCACCCTACCCCTAAACATATCTACCTCTGTCACGCCAGTATACCTGTCACCCTACCCCTAAACATATCTACCTCTGTCACTCCAGTATCCCTGTCACCCTACCCCTAAACATATCTACCTCTGTCACTCCAGTATCCCTGTCACCTTACCCCTAAACATATCTACCTCTGTCATGCCAGTATGCCTGTCACCTTACCCCTAAACATATCTACCTCTGTCACGCCAGTATCCCTGTCACCTTACCCCTAAACATATCTACCTCTGTCACGCCAGTATCCCTGGCACCCTACCCCTAAACATATCTAACTCTGTCACGTCAGTATCCCTGTCACCCTACCCCTAAACATATCTAACTCTGTCACGCTAGTATCCCTGTCACCTTACCCCTATACATATCTATCTCTGTCACGCCAGTATCCCTGTCACCTTACCCCTAAACACATCTACCTCTGTCACGCCAGTATCCCTGTCACCTTACCCCTAAACATATCTACCTCTGTCACGCCAGTATCCCTGTCACCTTACCCCTAAACATATCTATCTCTGTCATGCCAGTATCCCTGTCACCTTACCCCTAAACATATCTACCTCTGTCACGCCAGTATCCCTGTCACCCTACCCCTAAACATATCTACCTCCATCACTCTAGTATCCCTGTTACCTTACCCCTAAACATATCTACCTCTGTCACGCCAGTATATAGTATGCTTACTTACTTTATCATGTTCTTCTTATTTCTTGTTTTTATATATTGTGTGTTTTTGTTCTACCTTGATATTTTTAGTATTACATTGTTATTGATTACTGCATTGTTGGGTTTAGAGCTCGCAAGAAAGGCATTTCACTGCATGTGACATTAAAACCTGAAACTAAAGTGCCTTAAAAGGATGTTGCGCCACCACAAGCTGCCAGAAGAGCTTCAATGCCCCTTGGCATAGATTCTAAAAGTTGACCTAAACCATGCCAGGAAAATGCACTACACACCATAACATCCCTTGTTAACTCAAGTGTTTCCTTTATTTTGCCAGTTACCGGTATGTCTACAGTCAGGAACAGTGCAGTTTGGGCAGCATGCGAGACAAACATAGGCTACAGCTTGTTGCTTTGTGGCCATAGACATACAGTGCCTCCGGAAAGTATACAGACACCTTGACCATTACCACATTTTGTTACATTACAGCTTTATACTAAAATGGATTGAAATGCATTCCAGGTGACTACCTCATGAAGCTTGTTGAGAGAATGCCAAGAGTTGCATCAAGAATGCCAAGCGGTCATCAAGGCAGAGGGTGGCTACTTTTAATAATTTGTTTAACACTTTTTTGGTTACTACATGATTCCATGTGTTATTTCATAGTGTTGATGTCTTCACTATTATTCTACAATGTAGAAAATAGTAAAATAAAGAAAAACCCCTGAATTAGTGGGCGTGTCTAAACTTTTGACTGACACTGTATTTATAGTATGTATATATTGGCTCCTAATATTGTACAATCTGTGTGTCGCTTCATTGGCCTGGGCTATTGTTTGTTTGAATTCATTACCAGGTTGATCTCATTTTGTGACGTCAGAGTAGCCAATCACTTCGGTAATTTGTGTGGTATTAAAGAAGATTCAGCTATTCAGTCTTCTGTCATGCAAATGATGTAGAATTGCATGAAATGTGTTTTTAAGAGGCTGATTTTTTTCATACCCTGCAAAAATGATTCCCATGTGTAGAAATCCTAAAAAACGCTTCTGCTCAACTGCAGCCTATGCCACATGGCAAACGTTATTGGCTTTATTATAAAGGGTATTTTTCTTCAACAGTAAATTTACCACGCATCAAATTGCATCTTGGTGGACGCGGGGGGGGGGGGGGGGAGGTGGCAATAAGAAAAAAACAAAGCCCAGGGGGCCTATGATTTCTTAATCCGGCCCTGGCTACGAGTGGTCACTGAATGGTTTGATGAGCATGAAAACGATGTCAACTATTAGCCATGGCCGTCTGTCCCCAGATCTCAACCTAATTGAACACTTATGGGAGATTCTGAAGCAGAGCCTGAGACGGCCTTTTCCACCATCATCAACAAAGCACCAAATTATATAATTTCTTGTGGGAAGAATGGTGTCGCATCCCTCCAATAGAATTCCAGACACTTGTAGAATCTTTGCCAAGGTGCATTGAAGCTGTTCTGGCTCGTGGTGTCCAACACCCTATTAAGATACTTTATGTTATGTTAGCGTTTCCTTTATTTTGGCAGTTACATGTGTCGTATGATAAACAGTTGAACTTTTATGTCTACATCAAGTGCATAAATTCACCATAATGATGTTTTGCTTCAACAATTAATATTAAGAGGGCAAAGAATACCTGTCAGTGTGTTGAATATTATTATGCAATTGTAAACCCTGTGCGTGAGTGTGTGCGTGAGTGTGTGCGTTCACAGCGCATGTCAGTGTTGTTTTGGGCCTACTGTACAGTATGAGACGCCATGTGAATAGTAGTGATTGTGAATAATGCATGACCAGGGTAGTTTTGTGGCCAACTCCAGACACAGTGCTTTATTTTCACAGTGTTCTGCAATCAGTGTCCTCTCCACTAATGGGGCCCAAACACTTCCAGTCAGGACGACCAACCAAATGGAGCAATTAAAAATAATATGGAGTAAAAGAGCTGCTACAGCAAGAAAGATCCCAGCAGGATTCCACCCAAACCTTTAAAAAAACATACTAGGACTTTGGCATTTGCCTGCAGACCACTGAAATCTTACAAAAACAATTGACAGGACTGAATAAAATAAAACACAACATGTACCCTCAGCCCCCATCTTAACATTTTCCACCAAGGTTTATGTCATTTTAACAGCCCTCAAACAGACCTATTTAACTGCACCCAATTGTACTGATTTAATCAAGTTTAAAAAGGAAACTTCTTGCCTATTCCTTGTTAATGCTCAGGGTGATACCTTGTAGTCCATGGCTCCAGCCTCTTAACTCCTGCCTGCCCACTGTTCACCAGGTACACACACACACACACACACACACACACACACACACACACACACACACACACACACACACACACACACACACACACACACACACACACACACACACACACACACACACACACACACACACACACACAGCGAATGATAACACACACACACCGCAGTGAGCCTGCTAGTATGCTTATAACCTCGATGTAGTGGCGCTTCATCATTCACAGATGTACAAATTTGTACCTACTTATCACTGTATTCTGTGGGAATGAGGAGTGAGCTATGGAGCTATGGACAGACTCTTGGAAAAACTTTGAAATGGGGTTTGGAAACAAACTGCTGAGCAGGGTCAGGAGAAACTAAGCCAAAGCCACATTAAAGAGGCAGTATTGTAATTCAGTGGAGTTGCCTGGCTCATAGGAAAGGCCACAATGGAGGTTGCCAGTCAAAGCAGGGGGCGATGAGGGTCTGTGCCAGGGGAGTGAACTTTGGAGGGCCCCTTGCTTGTTGAGTCTATGGGGATAGAGCCTACAGTAATGACTGGAGCTGCTGTCTTCCCCGTGTCCATACAGCTGAGCTCTTAAAGAGTGCAGAGGGTAAATGCCTATACTGTAAGCTACAGGCACCATAACTTAGCAATTGACAAAAAAATGACTGCAGCATTCAACACAGTGTCCAGAGCCTTCTACTACTGGCATAATTTAATCAACAAATGTGTTAAGTTTTGGATCTCATCTATGCAATGAATTAAAATGGCCGCATGCCGTTGCAGTATTTTGGAAGGGGGGAAAATATACAATCTACCTCCGCTCTCAAGAAGCCAGTCATGATTCAATATATTTTGAGTTTACGTTATAGAAACACAATACTTGCCTCAGTGGAGCCCGGCAATTTACATTGTGAATTCCCCCCTCTCATTTAGGCATTTCTGTGGCAACCTCCTGGGTCTCTCTCTTTACAAATAAGCATAAGCTTTGCCAGACCTCTCTGCATTGGGCTTAGACTCCTTCCTCAAAACAGAACACGTCTCTCTCTTTACAAATAAGCATAAGCTTTGCCAGACCTCTCTGCATTGGGCTCAGACTCCTTCCTCAAAACAGAACATGTCTCTCTCTTTACAATATATTGTAACAGTGATGAACTGCTTTGCAAAGGCCCAGATTTAGGTCAATAGCAGCAGCCCTAGGCCTGGAGTCACAGAGAGCACAGAGAGCCCTGAGGTTGTGCTGACATTACGGTCAGTGAAGCTGGAGCAAACAACCAGCTGTGTCCAACTCCTCTTCATACTTGAGAAAGGAAAGACACATCTTTAATGGGAGCGATATGGACATGTAGTAGTGAGACTGGAGACTGTTTGAAGATGCAGTAGTACTGGCCCTATAGTCCAACAAAGTAATGCACAGGCCAAACCAGAGCACAACACACTATCAGCGACATATTAAAGTGAAGTGTGAGGCTACAGTAAATCAATAAAGTAAATCCCTCAATTATTCATGGACTCTCATTGTAACAATTCATGTGACTATGAATGAACTTTGGACAACAGTGAAGGGTGGGGCTGTTGAGCAATCAGTGAAGCAGTAGTTCACTCTATGACCTCTTGGTAGAAGCCTCTCTCCCATACTACTCGTTTCTTCACAACCAATTCATGGTAAATACGTTCATCCAATTGCCTGTGATATGAACGACGCATCTCAACAGTGTAACATGGCAATGAGTATAGTTACTAATATAAAAACAAATTAATACAAAATGTTGAAGACATCTTAAAGTTGAAAGTAAAAGTCCTTTAGGTCCCTTAAAATGTTATGATTTAATGGTGAATTACGAGGAAATAGGAATTACATTTAGAGAACTGAGCAGGTTCCAAATATGCTGCAAAGAAAAATTGGTAGTCTTCTCTTTTGTTTAGGAAAGGCGTTCACCTTTTCTTTCAGCACTCTTGTTGCATAACTTGTTTAATTAACTTCATTATTTGCATATTATACACGCTTCCGAGGAACCAAAAGAACATTTTAGTGATTGGAAAGACAAGCAACCACAGCCATTCAAGGTTAACTGTGGTGAGTGTCTCACTCCAAAAACAATATTTTGTTTCTTGCAAAATGTTTCCCCCGGTGGGGAAAGCATAGCTATGAAAATACAGAGCTGGGACAGAGCTCCACAGTTAGAGGGTAGCAGGAGAGCTCCACAGTTAGAGGGTAGCAGGAGAGCTCCACAGTTATAGGGTAGCAGGAGAGCTCCACAGTTAGAGGGTAGCAGGAGAGCTACCCAGTTAGAGGGTAGCAGGAGAGCTCCACAGTTAGAGGGACGCAGGAGAGCTACCCAGTTAGAGGGTAGCAGGAGAGCTCCACAGTTAGAGGGTAGCAGGAGAGCTCCACAGTTAGAGGGTAGCAGGAGAGCTACCCAGTTAGAGGGTAGCAGGAGAGCTCCACAGTTAGAGGGAAGCAGGAGAGCTCCACAGTTAGAGGGTAGCAGGAGAGCTACCCAGTTAGAGGGTAGCAGGAGAGCTCCACAGTTAGAGGGAAGCAGGAGAGCTCCACAGTTAGAGGGACGCAGGAGAGCTACCCAGTTAGAGGGTAGCAGGAGAGCTCCACAGTTAGAGGGTAGCAGGAGAGCTCCACAGTTAGAGGGTAGCAGGAGAGCTCCACAGTTAGAGGGACGCAGGAGAGCTACCCAGTTAGAGGGAAGCAGGAGAGGTACCCAGTTAGAGGGTAGCAGGAGAGCTCCACAGTTAGAGGGTAGCAGGATAGCTCCACAGTCCCCTCAACGCAGCACACCATTGTACTGAACTCACTGGCCTTACACTGAGTGTTCAAAACATTAGGAACACCTGCTCTTTCCATGACATACACTAACCAGGTGAATCCAGGTGAAAGCTATGATCCCTTATTTATGTCACTTGTTAAATCCACTTCAATCAGTGTAGATGAAGGGGATGAGACAGGTTAAAGAAGGATTTTTAAGCCTTGAGACAAATGAGACACGATTGTGTATGTGTGCCGTTCAGAGGGGAATGGTCAAGTCACAACATTTAATGTAAGTGCCTTTGAATGGGGTATGGTAGGAGGTGCCAGGTCCACCGGATTGAGTGTGTAAAGAACTGCAACGCAGCTGGGTTTTTCATGCTCAGCTGTTTCCAGTGTGGATCAATAATGGTCCACCACCCAAAGGACATCCAGCCAACTTGACACATCTGTGGGAAGCATTGGAGTCAACATGGGCCAGTATCCCTGTGCAACGCTTTCAACACCTTGTAGAGTCCATGCCCCAACGAATTGAGGCTGTTCTGAGGGCAAAAGGGGAGGTACAAACTCAGCATTTGGAAGGTGTCCTTAATGTTTTGTACATTCTGTGTATATTATTATATTACTATGCTGCTTTTAAGGCATTATTTTTTTATATATTTTTTTATTTTACCTTTATTTAACTAGGCAAGTCAGTTAAGAACAAATTCTTATTTTCAATGACGGCCTAGGAACAGTGGGTTAACTGCCTGTTCATGGGCAGAGCGACAGATTTGTACCTTTGTCAGCTCGGGGGTTTGAACTTGCAACCTTCCGGTTACTAGTCCAACGCTCTAACCACTAGGCTACCCTGCCGCCCCGATGATGATGTGATGTTATATTTTCAGAAAAAAACAACCTTACTACTATCCAAAAGAAAATGATGTGATAATTAAAATGTAAATAGTGACACACACACACACACACACACACACACACACACACACACACACACACACACACACACACACACACACACACACACACACACACACCATGCACTGGAGCAGGTTTTCCATCTAAGCCTGAGCAATCAATCCCAGCTTTTTTGCGCAGTGGACGGATCGCTAGAAGAATGACTAGAGCTGGATAGGCTTGACTGTTTCTTTCCCACTCCCTGAAGTCCAAGTGCATCCTGCAATTACATCATGTCTGGTTTCCCTTAGCAACCAGACAGTCCAGGACGTGACCATCCTGAATAGGCTCCTCCATCCCCTCCCCCTCCCCTCCTCTCAGTTAACTGCAATTTTTCTAACTATTGACCTTTTTCACAACTGCCACCAGTTTGACGCCAAAACATTGACAACAAATACATATTAAAATGGTGAAATAAATAAGTGTGTATAAAATATAAAAGGATATTACATGCTGAAACCCTCATGTTAAACACCAATTGTATTCACTAAGTTGAGGGTTTATATTTAGGATAAGGTTTTACAGAATTGTCATTCTATTGTTTATTTTACAATCATTTATTATTTTATATATTTTACATGTGATAAGGTCACACATAGGGCCAACGATAATTACAGACATCTGTGATAATCTGAATTATCCAAAAGGGCCACGAGATGTCTTGTGATAAATTACAAAAAATCCTTGAAACTGACCGGAATTATGGTAGTTTACTGGTAAACGTTGAAAGTTTCCAATAATATACCTTCCCTTTGCAACCTTAGTTACAACAAAATAAAATGTAGCCTGGGGTGTAGCATTGTCCCTGTCTTATTGGCATTACACTGTGTTGGTTACTATTGCATGTGCAGGATCCCTGTGTTCTTTCATGTTTCTCCTGGCCAGATCTGCTGACTCTGCCATTGTGCTTTAGATCTAATTCACCTCTCAAGTTACATTCCTAAACACACACACACACGCAGGTAGGCAGGCAGGCAGGTAGGCAGGCAGGCAGGCAGGTAGGCAGGCAGGCAGGCAGGCAGGCAGGCAGGCAGGCAGGCAGGCAGGCAGGCACATGCACAAACACACCTCTCGTAGCTCAGCGGTCTCTTTCTCACTCATTCTCTCTCTCCCTCTCTCACTTTACATCATCACACGCCTCACTGAGGTGCACTTGCCCTTTTTATGGAGCAGGGAGCACTGCAATGCAGCAGCAAGCCCCAAAAGCCTCCGCTCTGCAGCCACATTGGGACATATAGAGGTACTGTGTTTAGTTGGTCTTTTAGTCTTGCAAAACAGCAAAACAGTGAGACCAACTTTAACGTTTATAGTTTTCCAAATTAAAGACTCATCTATCTCTAAATGGAAGTGACCACGAATGTTAACCGTGAATAACTAGAACCTCACTCGGAGGTAAATGTAAGCTTGAAGAAGAGAGAAATGCTTTTAGCCATGTGAATCTCTCTCACACAGGGAAAAGCCCTGTTACATCAAATGGGTCCTGGGCTGGCCGTGAACATTCAGACCCTGAGGCAGATCCTAGCTAATGCCCTCAGATCTATAATTGAACATAGACATATGGTTTTGATATCAGAGGGAGGAACAAAGCCAGGGGGTGAGAGAGTTTACAGCTCTGAACTGCCATGAGCAACAGGAGTAGAGGCCTTTGGTAGGTATGACATCAGCAACTTTCTTAAATCATAGTGATAAGGAATATTCAAATAAGTATATAGATCAACAAGTGTGTAACAGAAAACAGAGAAATCGAAGTTGCTTTTCTCCAGTTATCTGTGCTCTGTACCTGTGCCTGGTAGAGTCCGCCAGGGTCTCGAGGTCCAATCCCTACAAAGGGGCGGTTGGCAGGGGGCGTCCCTGGAGCTGAGTATGCTGAGAGAGAGAGAGAGAGAGAGAGAGAGAGAGAGAGAGAGAGAGAGAGAGAGAGAGAGAGAGAGAGAGAGAGAGGACATTTAGAACTTCATGGCTTGTTATGTAAATCACTGTAGGCATTAGGGATTGGCAAGTGTGTCGTGCACACCGTTATTTGAAGGGAATTGGCCTGCCTCAGTGTGTTTCCAGACAGGCAGAGTTTGCATATAGACACTAAGTCCAATTGTCATCCAAATTGTCAATTTGGAATATGCATGACTTGGTAATACTTGGCCACAATACAAACCTCAGAGCATATATCCAAACTGATTTTGATCATAACTTATCTTAGTCACATAGTAGGTCACTGATCACATCATAGTAGGTCACTGATCACATCATAGTAGGTCACTGATCACACCATAATAGGTCACTGATCACATCATAGTAGGTCACTGATCACATCAAAGTAGGTCACTGATCACATCAAAGTAGGTCACTGATCACATCATAGTAGGTCACTGATTACACCATAATAGGTCACTGATCACATCACAGTAGGTCACTGATCACATCATAGTAGGTCACTGATCACATTATAGGAGGTCACTGATCACATTATAGTAGGTCACATCACAGTAGGTCACTGATCACATCATAGTAGGTCACTGATCACATTACAGTAGGTCACTGACCACATCATAGTAGGTCACTTATCACATCATAGCAGGTCACATCACAGCAGGTCACTGATCACATCACAGTACGTCACTGATCACATCATAGTAGGTCACTGATCAGATCATAGTAGGTCACTGATCACATCACAGCAGGTCACTGATCACACAGTAATAGGTCACTGATCACATTACAGTAGGTCACTGATCACATCATCGTAGGTCACTGATCACATCATAGTAGGTCACTGATCACATTACAGCAGGTCACTGATCACACAGTAATAGGTCACTGATCACATTACAGTAGGTCACTGATCACATCATAGAAGGTCACTGATCACATCATAGTAGGTCACTGATCATATCACAGTTGGTCACTGATCACATCACAGCAGGTCACTGATCACATCATAGCAGGTCACTGATCACATCCTAGTAGGTCACTGATCACACCATAATAGGTCACTGATCACATCACAGTAGGTCACTGATCACATCACAGTAGGTCACTGATCACATCACAGCAGGTCAATGATCACATCATAGCAGGTCACTGATCACATCACAGTAGGTCACTGATCACATCACAGTAGGTCACTGATCACATCACAGCAGGTCACTGATCACATCACAGCAGGTCACATCATAGTAGGTCACTGATCACATCCTAGTAGGTCACTGATCACATCACAGTAGGTCACTGATCACATCACAGCAGGTCACATCACAGCAGGTCACTGATCACATCACAGTAGGTCACTGATCACATCACAGTAGGTCACTGATCACATCATAGTAGGTCACTGATCACATCACAGCAGGTCACTGATCACACCATAATAGGTCACTGATCACACCATAATAGGTCACTGATCACATCACAGCAGGTCACATCACAGCAGGTCACTGATCACATCATTGTAGGTCACTGATCACATCACAGTAGGTCACTGATCACATCATAGTAGGTCACTGATCACATCACAGCAGGTCACTGATCACATCATCGTAGGTCACTGATCACATCACAGTAGGTCACATCATAATAGGTCACTGATCACATCACAGCAGGTCACATCACAGCAGGTCACTGATCACATCACAGTAGGTCACTGATCACATCACAGCAGGTCACTGATCACATCTCAGCAGGTCACAGATCACACCGTAAGAGGTCACTGATCACATCATAGTACGTCACTGATCACATCATAGTAGGTCACTGATCACATCACAGCAGGTCACTGATCACACAGTAATAGGTCACTGATCACATTACAGTAGGTCACTGATCACATCATAGTAGGTCACTGATCACATCATAGTAGGTCACTGATCACATCACAGTTGGTCACTGATCACATCACAGTTGGTCACTGATCACATCACAGCAGGTCACTGATCACATCATAGCAGGTCACTGATCACATCCTAGTAGGTCACTGATCACACCATAATAGGTCACTGATCACATCACAGTAGGTCACTGATCACATCACAGTAGGGCACTGATCACATCACAGCAGGTCACTGATCACATCACAGCAGGTCACTGATCACATCACAGCAGGTCACTGATCACATCATAGTAGGTCACTGATCACATCCTAGTAGGTCACTGATCACATCACAGTAGGTCACTGATCACATCACATCAGGTCACATCACAGCAGGTCACTGATCACATCACAGTAGGTCACTGATCACATCACAGCAGGTCACTGATCACACCATAATAGGTCACTGATCACACCATAATAGGTCACTGATCACATCACAGTAGGTCACTGATCACATCATAATAGGTCACTGATCACATCACAGTAGGTCACTGATCACATCATAGTAGGTTACTGATCACATACCAGCAGGTCACTGATCACATCTCAGCAGGTCACAGATCACACCATAATAGGTCACTGATCACATCATAGTAGGTCACTGATCACATCATAGTAGGTCACTGATCACATCACAGTAGGTCACTGATCACATCATAGTAGGTCACTGATCACATCATAGTAGGTCACTGATCACACCATAATAGGTCACTGATCACATCACAGTAGGTCACTGATCACATCATAATAGGTCACTGATCACATCACAGCAGGTCACATCACAGCAGGTCACTGATCACATCATCGTAGGTCACTGATCACATCACAGTAGGTCACTGATCACATCATAGTAGGTCACTGATCACATCACAGCAGGTCACTGATCACATCATCATAGGTCACTGATCACATCACAGTAGGTCACATCATAATAGGTCACTGATCACATCACAGCAGGTCACATCACAGCAGGTCACTGATCACATCATCGTAGGTCACTGATCACATCACAGTAGGTCACTGATCACATCATAGTAGGTCACTGATCACATCACAGCAGGTCACTGATCACATCATCATAGGTCACTGATCACATCACAGTAGGTCACATCATAATAGGTCACTGATCACATCACAGCAGGTCACATCACAGCAGGTCACTGATCACATCATCGTAGGTCACTGATCACATCACAGTAGGTCACTGATCACATCATAGTAGGTCACTGATCACATCACAGCAGGTCACTGATCACATCACAGCAGGTCACGAATCACAACATTAATAGGTCACTGATCACATCATAGTAGGTCACTGATCACATCATAGTAGGTCACTGATCACATCACAGTAGGTCACTGATCACATCATAGTAGGTCACTGATCACACCATAATAGGTCACTGATCACATCACAGCAGGTCACATCACAGCAGGTCACTGATCACATCATCGTAGGTCACTGATCACACCATATATATAATAGGTCACTGATCACATCACAGTAGGTCACATCACAGAAGGTCACTGATCACATCACAGCAGGTCACTGATCACATCATAGTAGGTCACTGATCACATCACAGTCGGTCACTGATCACATCACAGTAGGTCACTGATCACATCACAGCAGGTCACATCACAGCAGGTCACTGATCACATCACATTAGGTCACTGATCACATCACAGTAGGTCACTGATCACATCACAGTCGGTCACTGATCACATCACAGTCGGTCACTGATCACATCACAGTAGGTCACTGATCACATCACAGCAGGTCACTGATCACATCACAGTAGGTCACTGATCACACCATAATAGGTCACTGATCACATCACAGTAGGTCACTGATCACATCACAGAAGGTCACTGATCACATCACAGCAGGTCACATCATAGTAGGTCACTGATCACATCACAGCCGGTCACTGATCACATCACAGTAGGTCACTGATCACATCACAGCAGGTCACATCACAGCAGGTCACTGATCACATCACAGTAGGTCACTGATCACATCACAGTCGGTCACTGATCACATCACAGTAGGTCACTGATCACATCACAGCAGGTCACTGATCACATCACAGCAGGTCACTGATCACATCATAGTAGGTCACTTATCACATCCTAGTAGGTCACATCACAGTAGGTCACTGATCACATCCACAGCAGGTCACTGATCACATCACAGCAGGTCACATCACAGCAGGTCACTGATCACATCACAGTAGGTCACTGATCACATCACAGCAGGTCACTGATCACACCATAATAGGTCACTGATCACATCACAGTAGGTCACTGATCACATCATAATAGGTCACTGATCACACCATAATAGGTCACGGATCACACCATAATAGGTCACTGATCACATCACAGTAGGTCACTGATCACATCACAGCAGGTCACATCTTTGGTCACTGATCTATGGACAGTTAAGCACTGTTCATTTATGTCAGCATCCAACAAACTTTGTACTGTAACTTTCCAATACAGATTGACTGAATGGATCACTAATGGAAGCTGACATAGTGGAGGAACTTGCAGAGATTTCAATCAAAATCCCACATGAGGATTTATTGGTATTGTTACAGCGCCCTCACGGCAGTAGGTACGCATATTGATCTGTCCTGTGTGTCTCTTAATTAGATGATGGTGATTAATGACGGTAGGAGTAGGAGTTGTATTACAGGTCTGCAATGCCTGAATGCTTTCTCTCTCTCTCTTTCTCATAAAGGATTGAGAGACAATAGCTTCACCCTTCAGGTGCTGAATCATTTATGCTTTGTTTTTTATAATCACATCCAGCACATAAGTGTGATGGGTTGAGGGCACAGGTTTTAGAAAATGACATGAATCATCCAATCAAATTAGCCATTATCTGTATAACAACCCTACACACACACACACACACACACACACACACACACACACACACACACACACACACACACACACACACACACACACACACACACACACACACACACACACACACACACACACACACACACACACACACACACACACAAAAACAATAGTCACCGAAGACCTAGAGGCTGGGAGTAGCAGGCTCACCAACGGCCCACTTACTGGGTGACGTGGGGGAGTTGGCTCCCCCGTCCGAGGTGGTGGTGCTGGACTTGGAGTCGGAGGGCAGCGTCAGACGGGGCATGCCGGGGGGCGGAGGGGGCGCCAGCATCTGGGAGGAGATGTAGTGACTGGGCAACTTCACTTGACCACTGCCATTCAGCTGTGAGGGGAGAGAGGAGGGAACACGTCAGCTGTGAAGGGAGAGAGGAGGGAACACGTCAGCTGTGAAGGGAGAGAGGAGGGAACACGTCAGCTGTGAGGGGAGAGAGGAGGGAACATGTCAGCTGTGAAGGGAGAGAGGAGGGAACATGTCAGTTGTGAAGGGAGAGAGGAGGGAACACGTCAGCTGTGAAGGGAGAGAGGAGGGAACACGTCAGCTGTGAAGGGAGAGAGGAGGGAACACGTCAGCTGTGAAGGGAGAGAGGAGGGAACACGTCAGCTGTGAGGGGAGAGAGGAGGGAACATGTCAGCTGTGAAGGGAGAGAGGAGGGAACACGTCAGCTGTGAAGGGAGAGAGGAGGGAACACGTCAGCTGTGAAGGGAGAGAGGAGGGAACACGTCAGCTGTGAAGGGAGAGAGGAGGGAACATGTCAGTTGTGAAGGGAGAGAGGAGGGAACACGTCAGCTGTGAAGGGAGAGTGGAGGGAACACGTCAGCTGTGAAGGGAGAGAGGAGGGAACACGTCAGCTGTGAAGGGAGAGAGGAGGGAACATGTCAGTTGTGAAGGGAGAGAGGAGGGAACACGTCAGCTGTGAAGGGAGAGAGGAGGGAACACGTCAGCTGTGAAGGGAGAGAGGAGGGAACACGTCAGTTGTGAAGGGAGAGAGGAGGGAACACGTCAGCTGTGAAGGGAGAGAGGAGGGAACACGTCAGCTGTGAAGGGAGAGAGGAGGGAACACGTCAGCTGTGAAGGGAGAGAGGAGGGAACACGTCAGCTGTGAAGGGAGAGAGGAGGGAACACGTCAGCTGTGAAGGGAGAGAGGAGGGAACATGTCAGTTGTGAAGGGAGAGAGGAGGGAACACGTCAGCTGTGAAGGGAGAGAGGAGGGAACACGTCAGCTGTGAAGGGAGAGAGGAGGGAACATGTCAGCTGTGAAGGGACAGAGGAGGGAACACGTCAGTTGTGAAGGGAGAGAGGAGGGAACACGTCAGCTGTGAAGGGAGAGAGGAGGGAACACGTCAGTTGTGAAGGGAGAGAGGAGGGAACACGTCAGTTGTGAAGGGAGAGAGGAGGGAACACGTCAGCTGTGAAGGGAGAGAGGAGGGAACACGTCAGTTGTGAAGGGAGAGAGGAGGGAACACGTCAGCTGTGAAGGGAGAGAGGAGGGAACACGTCAGTTGTGAAGGGAGAGAGGAGGGAACACGTCAGCTCTGGGGGAGTTGGAAGGAATAGGGGAGCATCACTGCTGTAGCACAGATGGTAGAATACAACATGCCACTGCACTGGTCCTGTCTCTCTTCAACTATTTCTCTCTCTCTCTCTCTCTCTCTCTCTCTCCATCAGCACTGTGTGTGTGTGTGAGTGTGTGTGTGTGTCACAGGAGGTTGGTGGCACCTTCATTTGGAGAGAACGGGCTTGTGGTAATGACTGGACTGGAATCAGTGGAATGGTCTCAAATACATCAAATACATGGTTTCCAGGTGTTTAATGCCATTCTATTAGCTCCGTTACAGCCATTATTATGAGCCGTCCTCCACTCAACAGCCTCCACTGCTGTGTGCGTGTGTATGTGGGAATTAGGGAGGGAGAGAGGAGGGAGAGCGAGTAATGTCCAGAGCACTGCACTGCTCAGCTAGTCATCCATCCACCCGTCCATCCATGGCTGCTCTTCCCCTGGCTGGCCTGGCTTTCTCCAGAGGAGAGGACTGCTCACTCACTGTCCTCCACAACAATGGATGAGCAAGTGAGTCAGCTCCATTGTGGTGCCGTGCACTCGTCCTGTGTGATTGCCTGGCTGCAGTCGCACTGCAGCAGGGGGAATTTCAATGACTCTGCAGAAACTTGGCCGAGCAGAGCCCAGCGTGGCTGCTGCTGGGGACACTTCTGATACAAGTAAAAGTCTATCCTCTCCTCTCTCCCTGTGTCAGACTTGTGCACTCTGCCAACATCAGCATCACTGCCAGAGACGTACTGGAATTTCCTTCAGGTTCATTCCTCTAGTGCAGCCCCCCCCCCCCATTTCCCTCCGTTCCTTCACCTTCACCCCTTTCAAGTCAGTACAGAAACAGTACGACAGCTCCATTGAGCAACCTGGCTTGTAATTCCGGCCTATTTAAAGCAGGGAAGAGGAGTCTTTCGCATGTGGTGCAGTGGCAGGTCCTCTCAGGTCTGTGTCACATATTGGTAATGAGTGTAACCATGTCTGAGTAGCTGGTCTGGTCCCAGGATCAGCAGGGCTAGCAGGCTGAGTCTAAACAGAGCAGGAAGACTGAAGGCTTATTTTCCTCTATGTGACGGGAGATTCACCACGACTGTACTACTAGACAGCCACCACATTGAATAACGGTAATAATCGAAGAAGTTGGCTAAAACACATACAGTTATTACAATGATTTTATGGCTAGAGATCTATTGATTTGTTGCCGTCTTCTGGGAGAGTTAATCAATCTGAGAGTCACGCAGGGTTGTGGCGGCTCCATCCTGCAGTCTGGAGCCGAGGGGAGGAGGAATAACAGCCACGTGAGGGAAACCTGCCGCTCTCTCAGGTTACGTCACCTACAGGAGAGTATCCCCAGTCCACTAGTAAAGACCACGGTGGGGGAGAATATGGGAATATAAGGGCATTTCATACAGTCTACAGGTCATTTGAGACAGGGTGACGACATAGGAAACATGAAGCATGAAGGAATTAAATATCAAACAAATGATTAGGTGAATCTATAATAGCTGCTGCCTCTGTAAAAGCTAATGGTGATCCAAATGAACAAACAAACAAATTCATATAAACAACAAATGGAAATAACACAGTTCTCTGAATAAACCACACACCCTCTGAGTGAGTGAACTTTAATTAACATTACCTCAAACTTAAGGTCTTGCCATGAAATCATGGTCCAAAGACGATGTCACACTACAGGTTCTGCTAGATGAACACATAAAACATGGTAAATTGGAGGCCAACTCTCTCTACTGGGTTCCTATCTAGTATGAGTAATGAGTAGGGGGCATAAGTTTTACTGACCAAATGACCTGACCAGGACAAACTCGGGGCCCTAGTTAGAGTTGTTAGATGGGCTGGACTCACTGGGCTGGGCTGCTGGTTGGACGGGTCACAGGCCAGGGAGACCAGGTCCTTCAGCGGGTCTTGGGAGCTGAGGTGTGGCGGGTAGCGGATGGCGGTGTGGGGGAAGTAGGAGGTGGACTGGGGCAGGATGGAGGTGGTGGGGAAGTGCAAAGATGAGGAAGGGTGCGGACTCCGAGAGATCCCTGCACAGAGAGAGAAAGAGAGGGAGGGAGAAACGAGAGGAATAAATATAGAGAGAAAGAAAGAAAGAGAGAGAGAATATGTCCATAATTATACTTTTTCATGGTCCACAATGATGATACGCTTGAGATAAGTGACATTGAAGATGTGTGCTTTTGCAAAAACAATGAAATGACTCAATCTTTCCGACTCTCCCTTGGTACAGTATCTGTTGCGTGAGCTTACGACATTTTGTATGGCAACTATTATTTATCAGGACCACGCGCTAACATAGCCAATTCGTTTTAACAGCAGCTTTAATTGTTCATGCATCATCCAGCAGACGTTTGGCTGGGGAACGCTGCCTCCTCATAGATTACTCTTCATTGTCTCCACAAATAATTACCTGTCAAAAAGTGTTAACGGGCAGTTCAGTTTTAAAAACGAAGTAATGCATTGTCTACAAGGAAGCTTGTCTTGTTTAAAGCACAAAGCCTGCAGTCAGTACCTACACCAGGATAACCTCAACAGGTACAGACATTTAAAAAAGGCTAACTTTTAGACAATATCTTAACTATGAAGAAGGGTCGATTTTCTGACGTATGAAACATGTCTTTTCTGACGTATGAAACATGTCTTTTCTGATGTATGAAACATGTCTTTTCTGACGTATGAAACATGTCTTTTCTGATGTATGAAACATGTCTTTTCTGACGTGTGAAACATGTCTTTTCTGATGTATGAAACATGTCTTTTCTGATGTATGAAACATGTCTTTTCTGACGTATGAAACATGTCTTTTCTGACTTATGAAACATGTATTTTCTGACATATGAAACATGTATTTTCTGATGTATGAAACGTATTTTCTGATGTATGAAACATGTCTTTTCTGACGTATGAAACATGTCTTTTCTGACGTGTGAAACATGTCTTTTCTGAAGTATGAAACATGTATTTTCTGATGTATGAAACATGTCTTTTCTGATGTATGAAACATGTCTTTTCTGACGTATGAAACATGTCTTTTCTGACTTATGAAACATGTATTTTCTGACATATGAAACATGTATTTTCTGATGTATGAAACATGTCTTTTCTGACGTATGAAACATGTCTTTTCTGACGTATGAAACATGTCTTTTCTGATGTATGAAACATGTCTTTTCTGACGTATGAAACATGTCTTTTCTGATGTATGAAACGTCTTTTCTGACTTATGAAACATGTATTTTCTGACATATGAAACATGTATTTTCTGATATATGAAACATGTCTTTTCTGACGTATGAAACATGTCTTTTCTGATGTATGAAACATGTCTTTTCTGACGTATGAAACATGTCTTTTCTGACGTATGAAACATGTCTTTTCTGATGTATGAAACATGTCTTTTCTGATGTATGAAACATGTCTTTTCTGATGTATGAAACATGTCTTTTCTGACATATGAAACATGTCTTTTCTGACGTATGAAACATGTCTTTTCTGACGTATGAAACATGTCTTTTCTGACGTATGAAACATGTCTTTTCTGACGTATGAAACATGTCTTTTCTGATGTATGAAGCATGTCTTTTCTGACGTATGAAACATGTCTTTTCTGACGTATGAAACATGTCTTTTCTGATGTATGAAACATGTCTTTTCTGATGTATGAAACATGTCTTTTCTGATGTATGAAACATGTCTTTTCTGACATATGAAACATGTCTTTTCTGACGTATGAAACATGTCTTTTCTGACGTATGAAACATGTCTTTTCTGACGTATGAAACATGTCTTTTCTGACGTATGAAACATGTCTTTTCTGATGTATGAAACATGCCTTTTCTGACTTATGAAACGTATTTTCTGATGTATAAAACATGTCTTTTCTGACGTATGAAACATGTCTTTTCTGATGTATGAAACATGTCTTTTCTGATGTATGAAACATGTATTTTCTGACGTATGAAACATGTCTTCTCTGATGTATGAAATGCATTCTCTCTTTTCCGACTGCATTCTTCTCACAATTCACATCCGAGGAGAAGTACGCACGTCAGGCTTGGTAGATTGTGGCAACAGTGACAAGATGTCTCCTGTAAATGTGTGTGGGTGGGTGACATGTGTAAGACTGTGTGTACTGACCACTGTGCACTGCGATGACGGGCCGGTGGTGCTGTGTGAAGCCGAGACGTGGGGAGCTCTCCTGGGGAGACGGGCTGTCCATCTCTGTCTTCTTTACTCCAGGGGACATGCCTGGACACAGAGACAGAGATACACAGAGGGTGTTACTGACGCCACTGCGACTCCCATAATAATAATGACTGTCTGGTGGAAGATATTGAAAAGACCCTACATTTCATTGCCAAGTTCAATCTGCTACTCCACGGCTGTTGTAATGGCAGGAGCTCACCACAGGGTGGCAGGGTGCATTGAGATGACCCAGTCAGTCATTATCAGCTCTGCAGTAAGATGCAGTAAAGCAAATACGCTCCAAACTAACTTCCTCATTGGGACGAAACAATAGGATCAGAAACAAGATTATGTTCTGGTCAGATCTACCTCAAATCAGGTTCGCCTAGGTAGATCACTCACATTCCCAAGAGGCCTGCAGTGCCTGATACCCGAGTTGCTTACATGTGCTAAACAAATGGGTCTCTGTTGCAGTGATATTACTGTCCTACTCCTCCGTGTTTAGTTTGCTATCGCACTCTTGTTGATAACAGAATGTGTGCTAGGAACACTTTCTCCACCCAGCTCGGGCCTGTTTTAGATCAGTCTTAAGATTGCACAGCTCTTTCTTTGTTTCCTTCTTTGGAGTTGCAGAGCATACAGTGTACATGTTGTTGCTGTGCAGTGGAAGAAACAATCTGTCAGTCATGGAGTGATGACTTTGAGGTTTCTCTCTCACACATTATACAGTTATGCCCCTCTAACTCTAATCATTTTCGAAGAAAGAGATGGAGAGAGAGAGCAAGGAGAGAGAGAGAGCAAGGAGAGAGAGAAAGGAGAGAAAGGATAGAGAGAGAGAGAGAGAGAGAAAGAAAGAAAGAGAGAGAGGAGGGGAGGGAGAAAAACAGAAAGAGAGAGAGGCTTATCTGACAGCTTCCCCTTCCCCTGGTCTGCCCCAGCCATCCGCCCCTAGCCCTCTGTCTCAGAGCAGAGTGAGTGAGCAAATCACATCTTTTCGGGAATGTCAGAGGGCAGGGGTGCAGATGAGGTTCAACAAGAGACTTGCTCAGAGGATAAACACGCACGTCCGGCTTAGTGCTGGGGGCTAGGCAGGGGCAGCCATTACAGCACTGATGTTAATTACCTGATCACACTAATCTGACTGATCTCCCAGCTCATTCTCCAACCCACACATCTACCTACTGTATTTGGCACATTACATTTACATTACAATATCTTGAAAATGTATATCTTTTTTAAGAAAGTCTACAGAGTGATGCTGCTGTCCAGAGCCACAACTCTACAGGAGGCCAGGCTTTACCTTCCCAATCCAATCCTCACGCTACAGACTGACGCAAGCTTCCCCTGACCTGGGGGAAGGTGCACAAACATTCCCCTCTCAACCGGTATACCAGTTTCCTCCGACACATTGGTGCGGCTGGCTTCCGGGTTGGATGCGCGCTGTGTTAAGAAGCAGTGCGGCTTGGTTGGGTTGTGTTTCGGAGGAAGCATGGCTTTCAACCTTCGTCTCTCCCGAGCCCGTACGGGAGTTGTAGCAATGAGACAAGATAGTAGCTACTAACAATTGGATACCACGAAATTGGGGAGAAAAAGGGGGTAAAAAAATAAAATAATAATAATTTGGGGGGTGTTCAGTTTGTCCTGTGACACACAAGTGTGTAATGGAGAAAAAAAGTTGTTCATTCCACCTGAGACACCTGCAGGGAGTGCAAGTCACAGCCAGGGTCACCACTGTGCAGTGCCCCTGGAGCAATTAGGGTTAAATGTCTTGTTCAAGGGCACAGCAACAGATGTTTTTCACCTTATCACTTCCGGTATTCGTACCAGCAACCTTTCGGTTACTGGCCCAATGCTCTAACCTCGAGGCTACCAGCCACCCATAAAGAGGAGCTTGTTAGGGCTGTCTAGACAGGAAGAGAGAGAGCACGACATGAGGGCTGGACGAGACTCATACAGGGCCTGTGATGGGGTCGGGCTGGAGGGAGGGGCCGGCTCTGCTCTTCTGACCTCCACAGCTCTGGTTACAGCATCAGCAGCAAGGGGTGCTCTTGGGGCCAGGGGCCCAGCCGGGGCTACTCTGGCTAACAGCACCACAAAGCCCCGGACACACCACTAGGCCTCTTAACAGGCCACTGGACACTATTAGTGTAGTGTAGAGAGTTCAACACAATTAAACAGCATCACCTCGCAGCATTGATTATATGGGAGGCCTATAAACTCCCTTAACAGCACAAACACACAGTGTGTTAAAATGTTTCATGTGTGTGTGTTAAATACTCAGGTAAAGATGGTGATCCTCTTCCCCTTCCTGCTGCTAACCCATGGAGAACCGCCTCATCGCTCATACCAATGATGCTGCCGCACGTGTAGTGCACTTACCAGGCAGGCCCCACTCCCTCAGCACACCTACCTGACGACCTGGCACCGCTCTTACCCACACTCAACCACTGGAGCACACTGTGCATGCTGTAACCTACTCCTCCTCTTTTTACCAGAAGCAGGTCAGTGCTGGTGGGGGAGGACAGCCATACTGTACGATACACATATTGAAAGGCATATTGCCATTTCAATATTTAAAATACTGCATTAAACAATCATCTTGAAACAATTGATTGTATCTAGATGAGAGATACACAGTAGCTTTACTGTTTGCTAGATATCTTTGTTAGGAAAATCATTCCATATGAGCAAACTGGTACGTGAGCCTGAGGTGAGAGGAAAGCAAGAAGATAGCTACTGCGACGTTGCATCTGTGGATACTGCTCCAAGGTACCCTGGTCCACTTGGCTTTTTGTCGACTTTCACAAAAAGTGTTGGTTCATGAATTAATTACGACGTCAGGCTCAATTTGGGAAATTTGAAGCTGCGTATTTCGCGGCCAAGGCTTACTGTGCAGCAGCTCATAACATGATATATTTGTCATTTGCTCTTTTGCACTGTGTCAGTAGCTTTCAAGGTACCTGAAGTGAAAGTATGGCCTGATATTTCAGCTGTTTTCCCACGGTGATTATGAAAGGTATGAATGTTTCTTGATACCCGTAATAAATCAAATGAAAGATGGACACCAGAACTCAGTCACCCTTTGTTATCACTGAAGAGTTGGAGGATAGCCAGTGTCCTCAACATGACAGACTACGTCTGTACTAACTGATGAGCAATAAACACTCTCCTTGGACAAAACTATACAATATCTAAGAGATTGTGTGCATGACCAGAGGGGATGCTGACCTCCTTCCAGGTCTTCCTGCCAGTTGCGGGAGCTGCTAGCCGGGGAGTTGGGAGAGGTGTAGTACTCCCCTCCAGGACTGGTGTCCACATCATCCTCCATGGAGCCCGACTTGTGCCTCTTACTCCTGGATGTCAAACAGAGGGAGAGAGGGAAGAGGAAATAAGGGGAAGGCAATGTGAAACATGGAGAGCTCCTGGTGGAAACTGTGTACAGTGTCTAAAGTTTGTACACTAAAACTACACCCTCTAAAGTCCATTGCACGCAAAATGGAGCTGTGAAGATGAAACCTCATTGAGCAAGCAAACACTGAGTCGAGAGCGCAGAGGTCCCGTGGGCACATCATTTCCGCACGTAGAAATCTTCATTCACGAGCAGTGATTTTTGTTCTGTTTTGTCAAGACTCAGAAGTTACCGAGCTCTCACAAATAAACCACATGCTCACATGGATTTCTCCTCTCACACCCTAAAATCATGCTCTCACAACTGCAATCTTTTGCTATAATTTTATTACAGGTGAAAATTTGAGCCAATGAACATGGTCGTCAGTAGTTAACACTAGGGTTGTTGCGGTGACTGTATTACCGCCACTCTGGCAGTCATGAGTCACGACCGCAGTAAAATTCCATGTGACCGCTGAGTCACGGTAATCTCCTCATATGCACTCTGGACAGAGGGTCGGAGAGCCCATGGCATACAGAGTTTGAGCAGAATATTGGGTCTCCCGAGTGGCGCAGTGGTCTAAGGCACTGCATCGCAGTGCTGAGGTGCCTCTACAGCCTGGGGTGTGTCACAGCCGCCCATGACCGTAATCCCCATAGGGCGGTGCACAATCATCACAATGCCATCCGGGTTAGGGGAGGGTTTGGGCGAGGAGCTTTCCTTGGCTATTGCGCTCTAGCGATTCCTTGTGGCCAGTCAAAACTGTTCGCTGCTCTGGCCCCCCAATGGTGGAACAAACTCCCTCACGACGCCAGGACAGCGGAGTCAATCACCACCTTCCGGAGACACCTGAAACCCCACCTCTTTAAGGAATACCTAGGATAGGATAAAGTAATCCTTCTCACCCCCCCCCCCCTTAAATGATTTAGATGCACTATTGTAAAGTGGCTGTTCCACTGGATGTCATAAGGTGAATTCACCAATTTGTAAGTCGCTCTGGATAAGAGCGTCTGCCAAATGACTTAAATGTAATGTAAATGTGGCGGGACGGGCACTTGCAAGCTGACTCGGTCACCTGTCAAACAGTGTTTCCTCCGACACATTGGTGCGTGTGTTAAGTGTATGTTAAGAAGTGTGTTAAAAAGCAGCGCAGCTTGGTGGATCATGTTTTGGAGGATGCATGTCTTGACCGAGCCCGTTGGGGAGTTGCAGCGATGAGACAAGATCGGAACTACCAACTGGATACCACGAAATTGGTGAGAAAAAATGTCATAAAAATAAATACATTTGAAAATGATTTTTAACATTGTTTTAGCGGAACATCACCTCTCGCACAGCGGGAGCACGCTCCTCAAACACTGGTTGATGCTTGCAGTGAAATAAGTGTTGTTATATTTATTTCTCAGCTACCGTGTGACCGGTAGTCTTTTGCATGACAATAACCAGCTGATAAAATGTAATGCCGACCACAGCCCTAGTTAACACAGCCACAAAGCCATAATTAGCAGAATACTTTGAGATACAGATTTTATTACTTTTAATCTAGCAGCTTTTCTGCAGTTACAATGAGAGAATGACTAACCATCTTTTCTCTCTCCATCCCTTTCTCCATCCAAGCCCACTTTCACAATGCGGTGGTTAAGTTATTCTCTGCTTAGCTGACAGAGATAGGAGATACTCTGTTTCAATGACCTTGGCTCTCCACTATGCACAGCACTCTGGGGATTTCCTAAACATGACTTCTACCCGTAACTTAGTGGTACTGAGAGTTCCTCTAATTGCTTTGACGTTGAATGGAGTCATTGTTGTTAGGACATTTGTCAAGTAGAGAGGATGACATGTTCTTGACTTTGACCATCTGCTGTCTATTTGGTTAGAACAATGGTTCTATACAGAGGATGGCTCTATACTGAATGTGCACAAGCAGTGTAGGTAAGGGATGAAGCTCTCCAGACGAGGGTTGGGCATGGAATGACAGCAGGCTGTTTAATACTGAGCCATACTGACTGGTACAACTTGCCTCAGTCCCACATAGTATGTTATCATTTATTTGGCTAAATTATTATCCATAGTTGCCTCTTTTAAAACAACATTGTGCCTTACACAAACTGGCACATATGTATCCCTCCACAACTCAGGACATACAGTTTGTATCCCTCCACAACTCAGGACATACAGTTTGTATCCCTCCACAACTCAGGACATACAGTTTGTATCCCTCCATAACTCAGGACATACAGTTTGTATCCCTCCACAACTCAGGACATACAGTATGTATCCCTCCACAACTCAGGACATACAGTTTGTATCCCTCCACAACTCAGGACATACAGTTTGTATCCCTCCACAACTCAGGACATACAGTATGTATCCCTCCATAACTCAGGACATATGTATCCCTCCACAACTCAGGACATACAGTTTGTATCCCTCCACAACTCAGGACATACAGTATGTATCCCTCCACAACTCAGGACATACAGTATGTATCCCTCCATAACTCAGGACATACAGTTTGTATCCCTCCACAACTCAGGACATACAGTTTGTATCCCTCCACAACTCAGGACATACAGTATGTATCCCTCCACAACTCAGGACATACAGTTTGTATCCCTCCACAACTCAGGACATACAGTATGTATCCCTCCACAACTCAGGACATACAGTATGTATCCCTCCATAACTCAGGACATATGTATCCCTCCACAACTCAGGACATACAGTTTGTATCCCTCCACAACTCAGGACATATAGTTTGTATCCCTCCACAACTCAGGACATACAGTTTGTATCCCTACACAACTCAGGACATACAGTATGTATCCCTCCACAACTCAGGACATACAGTTTGTATCCCTCCACAACTCAGGACATACAGTTTGTATCCCTCCACAACTCAGGACATACAGTTTGTATCCCTCCACAACTCAGGACATACAGTTTGTATCCCTCCACAACTCAGGACATACAGTATGTATCCCTCCACAACTCAGGACATACAGTTTGTATCCCTCCATAACTCAGGACATACAGTTTGTATCCCTCCACAACTCAGGACATACAGTTTGTATCCCTCCACAACTCAGGACATACAGTTTGTATCCCTCCATAACTCAGGACATACAGTTTGTATCCCTCCACAACTCAGGACATACAGTTTGTATCCCTCCACAACTCAGGACATACAGTTTGTATCCCTCCACAACTCAGGACATATGTATCCCTCCACAACTCAGGACATACAGTTTGTATCCCTCCACAACTCAGGACATATGTATCCCTCCACAACTCAGGACATACAGTATGTATCCCTCCACAACTCAGGACATATGTATCCCTCCACAACTCAGGACATACAGTTTGTATCCCTCCACAACTCAGGACATACAGTTTGTATCCCTCCACAACTCAGGACATACAGTTTGTATCCCTCCACAACTCAGGACATACAGTTTGTATTCCTCCACAACTCAGGACATACAGTTTGTATCCCTCCACAACTCAGGACATACAGTTTGTATCCCTCCACAACTCAGGACATACAGTTTGTATCCCTCCACAACTCAGGACATACAGTTTGTATCCCTCTACAACTCAGGACATACAGTTTGTATCCCTCCATAACTCAGGACATATGTATCCCTCCACAACTCAGGACATACAGTTTGTATCCCTCCACAACTCAGGACATACAGTTTGTATCCCTCCACAACTCAGGACATACAGTTTGTATCCCTCCATAACTCAGGACATACAGTTTGTATCCCTCCATAACTCAGGACATACAGTATGTATCCCTACACAACTCAGCACATACAGTTTGTATCCCTCCACAACTCAGGACATACAGTTTGTATCCCTCCACAACTCAGGAAATACAGTTTGAATCCCTCCACAACTCAGGACATACAGTTTGTATCCTTCCATAACTCAGGACATACAGTTTGTATCCCTCCACAACTCAGGACATACAGTTTGTATCCCTCCATAACTCAGGACATACAGTTTGTATCCCTCCACAACTCAGGACATATGTATCCCTCCACAACTCAGGACATATGCATCCCTCCACAACTCAGGACATATGTATCCCTCCACAACTCAGGACATATGTATCCCTCCACAACTCAGGACATATGTATCCCTCCACAACTCAGGACATACAGTTTGTATCCCTCCACAACTCAGGACATACAGTTTGTATCCCTCCATAACTCAGGACATACAGTTTGTATCCCTCCACAACTCAGGACATACAGTTTGTATCCCTCCACAACTCAGGACATACAGTTTGTATCCCTCCACAACTCAGGACATACAGTATGTATCCCTCCACAACTCAGGACATACAGTTTGTATCCCTCCATAACTCAGGACATACAGTTTGTATCCCTCCACAACTCAGGACATACAGTTTGTATCCCTCCACAACTCAGGACATATGTATCCCTCCACAACTCAGGACATACAGTTTGTATCCCTCCACAACTCAGGACATATGTATCCCTCCACAACTCAGGACATACAGTATGTATCCCTCCACAACTCCGGACATACAGTTTGTATCCCTCCATAACTCAGGACATACAGTATGTATCCCTCCACAACTCAGGACATACAGTTTGTATCCCTCCATAACTCAGGACATACAGTATGTATCCCTCCACAACTCAGGACATACAGTTTGTATCCCTCCACAACTCAGGACATACAGTATGTATCCCTCCACAACTCAGGACATACAGTTTGTATCCCTCCATAACTCAGGACATACAGTTTGTATCCCTCCACAACTCAGGACATACAGTTTGTATCCCTCCACAACTCAGGACATATGTATCCCTCCACAACTCAGGACATACAGTTTGTATCCCTCCACAACTCAGGACATATGTATCCCTCCACAACTCAGGACATACAGTATGTATCCCTCCACAACTCAGGACATACAGTTTGTATCCCTCCATAACTCAGGACATATGTATCCCTCCACAACTCAGGACATACAGTATGTATCCCTCCACAACTCAGGACATATGTATCCCTCCACAACTCAGGACATACAGTATGTATCCCTCCACAACTCAGGACATACAGTTTGTATCCCTCCATAACTCAGGACATACAGTTTGTATCCCTCCACAACTCAGGACATACAGTTTGTATCCCTCCACAACTCAGGACATACAGTTTGTATCCCTCCACAACTCAGGACATACAGTATGTATCCCTCCACAACTCAGGACATACAGTATGTATCCCTCCACAACTCAGGACATACAGTTTGTATCCCTCCATAACTCAGGACATATGTATCCCTCCACAACTCAGGACATACAGTTTGTATCCCTCCACAACTCAGGACATATGTATCCCTCCACAACTCAGGACATACAGTTTGTATCCCTCCACAACTCAGGACATACAGTTTGTATCCCTCCACAACTCAGGACATACAGTTTGTATCCCTCCACAACTCAGGACATATGTATCCCTCCACAACTCAGGACATACAGTTTGTATCCCTCCACAACTCAGGACATATGTATCCCTCCACAACTCAGGACATACAGTTTGTATCCCTCCACAACTCAGGACATACAGTTTGTATCCCTCCACAACTCAGGACATACAGTTTGTATCCCTCCACAACTCAGGACATATGTATCCCTCCACAACTCAGGACATACAGTTTGTATCCCTCCACAACTCAGGACATACAGTTTGTATCCCTCCACAACTCAGGACATATGTATCCCTCCACAACTCAGGACATACAGTTTGTATCCCTCCACAACTCAGGACATACAGTTTGTATCCCTCCATAACTCAGGACATATGTATCCCTCCACAACTCAGGACATACAGTTTGTATCCCTCCACAACTCAGGACATACAGTTTGTATCCCTCCACAACTCAGGACATACAGTTTGTATCCCTCCACAACTCAGGACATACAGTTTGTATCCCTCCACAACTCAGGACATACAGTTTGTATCCCTCCACAACTCAGGACATACAGTATGTATCCCTCCACAACTCAGGACATACAGTTTGTATCCCTCCACAACTCAGGACATACAGTTTGTATCCCTCCACAACTCAGGACATACAGTTTGTATCCCTCCACAACTCAGGACATACAGTTTGTATCCCTCCACAACTCAGGACATACAGTTTGTATCCCTCTACAACTCAGGACATACAGTTTGTATCCCTCCATAACTCAGGACATATGTATCCCTCCACAACTCAGGACATACAGTTTGTATCCCTCCACAACTCAGGACATACAGTTTGTATCCCTCCACAACTCAGGACATACAGTTTGTATCCCTCCATAACTCAGGACATACAGTTTGTATCCCTCCATAACTCAGGACATACAGTTTGAATCCCTACACAACTCAGCACATACAGTTTGTATCCCTCCACAACTCAGGACATACAGTTTGTATCCCTCCACAACTCAGGAAATACAGTTTGTATCCCTCCACAACTCAGGACATACAGTTTGTATCCCTCCATAACTCAGGACATACAGTTTGTATCCCTCCACAACTCAGGACATACAGTTTGTATCCCTCCATAACTCAGGACATACAGTTTGTATCCCTCCACAACTCAGGACATATTTATCCCTCCACAACTCAGGACATATGCATCCCTCCACAACTCAGGACATATGTATCCCTCCACAACTCAGGACATATGTATCCCTCCACAACTCAGGACATATGTATCCCTCCACAACTCAGGACATACAGTTTGTATCCCTCCACAACTCAGGACATACAGTTTGTATCCCTCCACAACTCAGGACATATGTATCCCTCCACAACTCAGGACATACAGTTTGTATCCCTCCACAACTCAGGACATATAGTTTGTATCCCTCCACAACTCAGGACATATGTATCCCTCCACAACTCAGGACATATAGTTTGTATCCCTCCACAACTCAGGACATACAGTTTGTATCCCTCCACAACTCAGGACATATGTATCCCTCCACAACTCAGGACATATGTATCCCTCCACAACTCAGGACATACAGTTTGTATCCCTCCACAACTCAGGACATACAGTTTGTATCCCTCCATAACTCAGGACATACAGTTTGTATCCCTCCATAACTCAGGACATATGTATCCCTCCACAACTCAGGACATACAGTTTGTATCCCTCCACAACTCAGGACATACAGTTTGTATCCCTCCACAACTCAGGACATACAGTTTGTATCCCTCCACAACTCAGGACATATGTATCCCTCCACAACTCAGGACATATGTATCCCTCCACAACTCAGGACATATGTATCCCTCCACAACTCAGGACATATGTATCCCTCCACAACTCAGGACATATGTATCCCTCCACCTTCCACAGTGGAGTCCTGACCAGGGGCATCAAACTCCAATGTCTATGTATCCGTTGTGCTGGCATAGTAACTGGACCAGTGGGAGGAGGTGATGTGTCCCATCTCAAAAATGTCCTTCATCTTGGATCCTGCTAAACACACACCTAGTCTTGCTCTCTGTGTATGGTTGTTGTGCGTGAGAGTAATGGGTCTGTATATGCAAGTGTAGTGTGTAGTGTAGGATATACAGTATGTGTTGTGTATATGAGTCTACAGTACTATGAGTCTGTATACACCTTGCATTACAGGCCCGTGTATTGTTTGCATACACTTTTCTTGCGTGTGATTTAGTGCAGTGTTTTGTTATCTCCCTCCCCTCTCTCTCGTCTGCTCAGATATGTGGTGCTCTCCAGACCAGTGGTTCTAGGCAGGGATGGACTACACTGGTCGTCTGAGCTGGCCCCTCTACTCTGCACTCAGGGATGTCCAGTGCCCATGCATTGACTCGGTTAGTTCCCCCCCACACACACACTGTTAAACACCTAGACACAACTGAGATGTTTGTGTAAATCATGCATTGATGTCACCTGAATAAAAATTCAAGCTACAGGATTTTAAGTTGGGATTCAGCCCTTCGACTCCATACTAAATCTACTTCAATCCTCTGTATCTTTCTGTCTTCTCTTCAGATTGTGCTGATGCCCCACTGTAAGAACCTGGAGATCTTCACTGGTTCTGAGGGAGGGGACGTGGCCACCAACAGTGCCTGGGACACGTTCCAGCGTTACCGCTGTCTGGAGAACAGCCAGAGCTTGGTCAAGACCTTCTCCAACTCCATCTAGCCTATCAGCTGCACCAAGGAGCTAGAGGTATGGCACCTTAAACATACCTGTACGCTCATCTATCTGTTTCTTAACTAAAGTTCTAAAGAAGGTTTCTTGTTCATCAATAACACTGACGAAGGGCCTGGATTTGTACGCCTCTGCTCAAATCAAATCAAATTGTATTGGTCACATACACATATTTAGAGGATGTTATTGTGTGTGTAGCGAAATGCTTGTGTTCCTAACTCCAACAGTGCAGTAGTATCTAACAATTCACAACAATACACACACATTTAAAAGAATGGAATTAAAAAATATATAATTATTAAGACGAGCAATGTTTGAGTGGCATTGACTAAAATACAGTAGAATACAGAATTTACATATAAGATGAGTAAAACAGTATGCAAACATTAAAGTGATTAGCCTAGTGGTTAGCGCAACCAAAAGGTTGCTGGATCGAATCCCTGAGCTGATAAGGTAAAAATCTGTTGTACTGCCCGTGAGCAAGGCAGTTAACCCACTGTTCCCCGGGAGCCGTGGATGTTGAGTAAGGCAGCTTCCCGCACCGCTCTGGTTCAGAGGTGTTGGTTTAAATGTGGAAGATACATTTCAGTTGATGGCATTCAGTTGTACAACTGACTAGGTTTCCCCTTTCCCTAGTGTTCCATTTAAAGTGACCAGTGATTCCATGTCTATGTACATAGGGCAGCAGCCTCTAAGGTGTAGGATTGAGTTACTGGGTGGTAGCTGGCTAGTGATGACTATTTAACAGTCTGATGGCCTTGAGATTGAAGCGGTTTTTAAGACTCTCGGTCCCAGCTTTGATGCACCAGTACTGACCTCGCCTTCTGGATGATAGCGGGGTGAACAGGCCGTGGCTCGGGTGGTTGATGTCCTTGATGATCTTCCTGTGACATCGGGCGGCTGTAGGTGTCCTGGAGGGCAGGCAGTGTGCCTCTGGTGATGCACTGGGCAGACTGCACCACCCTCCAGTGGTTTTGGGCGGTGAAGTTGCCGTATCAGGCGGTTATACAGCCCAATTTTGCATCTGTAAAAGTTTGTGAGGGTCTTAGGGGCCAAGACAAATTTCTTCAGCCTCCTGGGGTTGAATAGGCGCTGTTGTGCCTTCTTCACCACACTGTCTGTGTGGGTGGACCATTTCAGTTTGTCAGTACCCCGAGGAACTTGCAGCTCTTCACCTTTCCACTGTGGTCCCGTCGAGGTGGATAGCGGCGTGCTCCCACATAGTGACGTCTGACATTCCATATTGAGGGAAACATGCCACTGATCTGTGCTATTTCATCTTTCCTCGATTCCTTGCATCCTTTTTACGTGCCTCCTTCTAAAACACCATCAGAGGAGAGGACCCTAGGTTCCTCGCCTCAGACCTCCAATCGGTTTTGAGAAACATTTGAGTAGAGAGGAAGTGAGGAGTTAAGCTGAGAATCTTTGGGACAGAGCTCATGTCATTGTTTTAGGTGAAATCTGACCTTGAATGATACATTTTATCGGTTTGCAGCACATATATCTTTGTTCTACTTGTGCTCTTTCCCCAGATGGCTCTGAATTGCTGATTACATCTGATCTGAGACTCCCTATGCAATTTGACTCCTGTATTACTGCCTGTACTCAATACAACTTCCAATGCCAAATTGAAATAATTTGATAGACAATGGTAGTTCCCAATCAGACAATTACTATAAAACTAATTTGTTTTCCTCAATTAAATGTTTGGTGAATGCATGCCGTTGCTTTGTCCTCAGTCCTCCTTTGAATGCTGTGTGTATCCTGATGACATGTAAACCTGGGTTTAGCTGGTTAATGAAATTAGTTTACATTCTATTATTTGGCACTAGTTCTGTTCTGTTAATGTAGCATGTTCTGCCCCCTGAAATCCAATTGAGAAAAACATTTGAATTGAAACCCAAAGGTTCCAAGACCTGAGCAATTTGAGAGTGAGAACTTGACAAAGACCGATGACTATTGTTAGAGGACAATTTCATGGTTTCACATTTATTTTGTACACGTTTGAACCATGTTTCTTTGCTTACAGTTCCATATTTTTTGATTCAGACATTTTCCTTTTAGATCTGCGGCAATGATGTTCTGCTCGCTCAAAGTAACACCTGCAAGCTCTCCACTGGCCTGTCCGCTTGTGGGCACATCCTCTGCTCTCTCCACTGGCCTGTCCGCTTGTGGGCACATCCTCTGCTCTCTCCACTGGCCTGTCCGCTTGTGGGCACATCCTCTGCTCTCTCCACTGGCCTGTCCGCTTGTGGGCACATCCTCTGCTCTCTCCACTGGCCTGTCCGCTTGTGGGCACATCCTCTGCTCTCTCCACTGGCCTGTCCGCTTGTGGGCACATCCTCTGCTCTCTCCACTGGCCTGTCCGCTTGTGGGCACATCCTCTGCTCTCTCCACTGGCCTGTCCGCTCGCGGGCACATCCTCTGCTCTCTCCACTGGCCTGTCCGCTTGTGGGCACATCCTCTGCTCTCTCCACTGGCCTGTCCGCTTGTGGGCACATCCTCTGCTCTCTCCACTGGCCTGTCCGCTCGCGGGCACATCCTCTGCTCTCTCCACTGGCCTGTCCGCTCACGGGCCCATCCTCTGCTCTCTCCACTGGCCTGTCCGCTCGCGGGCACATCCTCTGCTCTCTCCACTGGCCTGTCCGCTTGCGGGCACATCCTCTGCTCTCTCCACTGGCCTGTCCGCTTGCGGGCACATCCTCTGCTCTCTCCACTGGCCTGTCCACTCGCGGGCACATCCTCTGCTCTCTCCACTGGCGGGCACATCCTCTGCTCTCTCCACTGGCGGGCACATCCTCTGCTCTCTCCACTGGCCTGTCCGCTCGCGGGCACATCCTCTGCTCTCTCCACTGACCTGTCAGCTCGCGGGCCCATCCTCTGCTCTCTCCACTGGCCTGTCCGCTCGCGGGCACATCCTCTGCTCTCTCCACTGACCTGTCAGCTCGCGGGCACATCCTCTGCTCTCTCCACTGGCCTGTCCGCTCGCGGGCACATCCTCTGCTCTCTCCACTGGCCTGTCAGTTCGCGGGCACATCCTCTGCTCTCTCCACTGGCGGGCACATCCTCTGCTCTCTCCACTGGCCTGTCCGCTCGCAGGCCCATCCTCTGCTCTCTCCACTGACCTGTCCGCTCGCGGGCGCATCCTCTGCTCTCTCCACTGACCTGTCCGCTCGCGGGCCCATCCTCTGCTCTCTCCACTGACCTGTCCCCTCGCGGGCGCATACTCTGCTCTCTCCACTGGCCTGTCCGCTCGCGGGCCCATACTCTGCTCTCTCCACTGGCCTGTCAGCTTGCGGTTCGCATCCTCTGCTCTCTTCACTGGCCTGTCCGCTCGCGGGTGCATCCTCTGCGCTCTTGATTAAACGTTTGCTCGCCAAATGATGTTTAATATTACTCGACATCGTCATTTCGTGCACAATGGACTGTAGAGGCTGATTTGACGCGATAGCACGCACGCACGCACACACGCACACACACATAGTATACAAGTGGGTCAAAAACAGCAACCTGAAGATGACCGGTAGAAAACTGAGTAGCTCCACGACCCTCAGGTAAACCAGTTCATTTACAGTCTCATTTTGTCCCAGCTTTACTTGCCTTTTACAGTGACAAATTACACAATAAATCACTGCTGGTGTTTTGGCAGTGGTGTACACGTCCAGATAAATCACAGTCTGTGGTCACCTGAGGAACAGCCATTGTTCTTTTAGTTAATGTGTTGTGCTTTCAGCAAAAGGACACTGCTCTCTGTGCACCCATGAAAAGAAACCAGTCTTCCTCTCAAGTGGTGGCACATCCAGCCGCTCATTTAGGCAAGGCTCATGTTAACCTGGAATGTATTTGAACAATCTGAATGTGAGTGTATTCACAGGGTCGAGTAATATCAACATTAATTCAAGAAGTGTACGGTGCCGCGGGTTTGTGCCTTTGTAGTGTATGCAGTTTGTTCATTTCCAGTCTAGATTGTGTGCATGTGTGTGTTTGGGGCAGGTACTGACCCGCTGGAGGAGGTACTAGGCAGGGTTCTCCTCATGCCCACCCCTGAGGGGTTGAGGTCGTAGGCCAGGTGCCCCTGCAGCTCCCCCAGGGAGAAGTTAGGGCCTGCCCCGGTCACCACCGGAGCTGCATGCAACAAACACACAGAGGGGACAGGTCAGTCAGGGGAGGAACATGTCACACACTGTACATTACTGTCAATTAAACATGCAATTATCCATGGAATCATACTCAAACATCTGCATAGAGGACAAGTAGCACCATCCTCAAGCTCACTCATACATCGCCGCTGAAGAATTGTGCCGCTGTGTGAGCAAAGATATTGTGTTGTATCTGTGTGCCTTTCTCTGTAACAGCTCCAAAGAGTGGACAATCCCAGCTGCAGTCTACTACCATACTTCAACGCTCAGGACAAGAGCAGGAGAATGTGGAATTATGGGTCTGGGGCTGTGTGGCCATCTATCAGCCTTTACCCCATTTCCCGTCTCAGGTTTCCACTAATGTACTTTATATATCCATGTGCATTAATGGCTGCCTGCTGCTGTGCTGTGGTCTGGCTGGAGTGGACAGAGATGTTGTTGCACTATACTACACTAGTATGTACTGTATTGTACCGAGCAGTGGGGCGACACAGTGAGCTCGGAGAACAATGGCCCATTTGTTAGGGCAGGTATGCTTATTAACAGTGGGATGGCGTCACTACAGATCCCTCGGCGATCAATCTCTCCCTGACTACACACTGTACCGAGACGCTGGAGAACACAACACAAAAGGAGGATTCATGGATCTCCAGTGTAGCAGTTCCCTCACGTGCACCTTACAGGAACCTCAGGCCAAAGAAGAGTAGCCAGGGAGGGAACTGAACACGGGCAGGGGTGGTTGAAAGCATAGAAATTGAATTATTAGAACAGGAATCCCCATTTATGTGAGGGATTCTATTTCTATAGTTGAGCTGGATAGCCGTGGTGATGTAAACAAGCTCAGTAATTACAACACATTCTGCTCTGTTTAATTACACTGGTAAAGTAGGTCAGTGGAGAATTCACCCTCTCTAAAAGGCAGCTAATGTCTCCTAGGATATGCATCCCACATGAGGCCTGGGTAAATAAAGTGGAGTGCACTTAAAAGTAACCGATTAGTTAAATAAGCTAATTATGTAGTCTAAAATCTAAATCAATGCCTTGGGGGCAAAACACGAGCATCAATATTAGCGTAAATACATAATACAAGTGTTGTGGAGTTTGTGACATGAAAACCAAATGTGAATGTGACACATAAACAGAGGTGCAGGTGATAGTTCTTATAGCATAGCGCCATGGGCAGCTGAGGATTTGGGGAGTCGGGGGGTGAATCTGAACTAGCAGTCTTTTTCCCAGGAGAGGCCAGCTGGCAGGTGGTTAGATGAAGCCTTTAACTTCTACATTGATTCCAATTAGTCAGTCAAAATGCCACATGGAAAACAGAGAGCCAGTTTGACAGGTGTAATGTGAAAACAGAGTGTCACGGTCGTCATTAGGAGGAGACCAAGGCGCAGCGTGATAAGTGTACATTCTAATTTATTAAACTAATGCAACACTGATCAAAACAAACCGTGAAGCAAAATGACTAGTGCAAACAGGCAACTGAACAGAATAATAACCCACAAAACCAAAATGGAAAATGGCAACCTAAATAGGATCCCCAATCAGAGACAACGATAAACAGCTGCCTCTGATTGGGAACCAATTCAGGCCCCCATAGACCTACATTACCTAGACATACTAAAACCCCATAGAATTACAAAAACCCTAGACAGGACAAAAACACCTAGACATACAAAAACTAAACCAACCACCTGTGTCACACCCTGACCTAACCAAAATAATAAAGAAAACAAAGATAACTAAGGTCAGGGCGTGACACAGAGAGCCAGTTTGACAGGTGTAATGTGAAATGTGTTCCCTATGCATCATAATAACTCACTCATTTAGTTTAGATAATTATAGCTACAGCATTCTACATCAGCTGTGTGTGTGTGTGTGTGTGTGTGTGTGTGTGTGTGTGTGTGTGTGTGTGTGTGTGTGTGTGTGTGTGTGTGTGTGTGTGTGTGTGTGTGTCTGTGTGTGTCTGTGTGTGTGTCTGTGTGTGTGTGTGTGTGTGTGTGTGTGTGTGTGTGTGTGTGTGTGTGTGTGTGTGTGTGTGTGTGTGTGTGTGTGTGTGTGTGTGTGTGTGTGTGTGTGTGTGTGTATGTGTGTGTGTGTGTGTGAGGTGTTATCAGCTTTCTGTTCCCTCAAGATCAAAAAGTAGACTGAGGTAAGAACAAGGCTGACAAGTCCATCTGCGGCAGCAGCCGGGGGAAATCCCTTCTGGTTTTAGTCCTGGCCAAGGTGATGCTACACAGGCTGGTGAAAAACATCACAGAGGAACTGCTGCCAGAGTCACAATGCAGCTTCAAAAAGAACAGGAGACGGTCGACATGATATTCACAGCACAGCAACTCCAGGACAGGTACCGAGAACAACATCAGGACCTTTTCATGACCTTTGTCGACCTCTCCAAGGCCTTCGACACTGTGAGCAGGGAACTACTATGGGGCATTCTACTTAAATTTGGCTGTCCAGACAAATTTGTCAACATCCTTGTCCAGTTCTATGATGGCATGATGGCATAAGAGGGCAGGAGTCAGTGCCCTTTGGAGTAAGCATCAGTGTGAGACAGGGCTGTGTGCTGGCACCTGTCCTCTTTAACACCTTCCTCCTATGTGTCACCCAGCTTCTCCACAAGGAGCTTGAGGACAGCAGCAGGAATGCGGTGGACTTCAGGATGGATGGAAACCTATTCAACATCAGGAGGCTCCAAGCCACCACCAAGGCTCCGGCTGATGACTGTGCCCTTGTGATCCACACTCTGGAAGACGTTTAGTCCGTCCTTGTAATGGCTGTGAGGGTCTGTAGCAGGATGGGACTGTCTATCAACACCACCAAGACAGAGGTGGTCTGTCAATGGAGATCCGGCCCTCCACCCACCTTGCCTGTCTTCACCACTGAACATAAATCACTGACAATAGTGACAACAATCCTTGGTATCAGACGGATGCAGCTACTGACCACACTGGACTGGCCTGAGGCTGCAGGGGAACTCACTGCTCTGGACTGTGCTGACCACTCTGTCTCTCATTCCATGTACCACAATGCTGCCGTTGGCGAGAACATTCTCACCTTTACTGTTAAGGCAAGGCTGCAAGTTACGTATACCAACACAATATAATCTAGCACTCTGGTACCCATTTTGTCTTCTACATAAGTCACATCTAATGCCCATGTTGTGAATGGCTTCTGTTCATACAAGGATTTGTACATTGCTAGACATGACTGTCTTATTGACCTGATCGCCAGCGAGGTGAGACGTCTCACCAACAGCACACATGCAGAAACATTCTTGTGTAAAGGGAAGCTGGTTTGATGTTCATGTGTTTTCCTGTGTGCCAAATACGGCAGATATTGTTGTTGTGGGGGGAGGAAAGAAAGAGGTGCTCATTTTGGAAGTGGTCTGCTCATTTTACGGCTACATGGAGCAGGCCTTTGCCGAGAAGCTGCGGAAGTATCCGCCTCTCGCGGCACTCTTGGCCAGCCTCGGGTGGAGGTACAAGAAGGCGGTGCTGATATTTGGCAGTCTTGGACAGCCTCGGGTGGAGGTACAAGAAGGCGGTGCTGATATTTGGCAGTCTTGGACAGCCTCGGGTGGAGGTACAAGAAGGCGGTGCTGATATTTGGCAGTCTTGGACAGCCTCGGGTGGAGGTACAAGAAGGCGGTGCTGATATTTGGCAGTCTTGGCCACGTACACAGGCCTGCAGTGCGTGGTCTCCAGATGGTGGGCCTGACAAAAACTAGGGCAAAGCAATTGGCTATGTACTACTCTGTTTCAGTTGTCGTGGGCAGCCGAGCTGTTTGGAGAAGGATTTGCTTCCTGTACCTTTTGAGTGCCATGAATACAGGGACCTTTGAAATGTTTGGATCCTTTTTTTTGTAGTGGATTCAAATAAAGTATTTCAAATCGGTGTGTGAGTGAATGTACGCTCATCAGAGCTTGTCGTTCATACTGAAGAGCATTTATTTTGAATGAAAGATGAAGACCCTTCGGAGAAAGGCATTATCACTGTGGAAACCGAAAGCGTGATCAATTGCATATGACAGATGGGTGAGCTTCACTCCCTTCAGCTCCCTTCACTTGCACTGCCTTTCAAACCTGATTAAACTCCAATTCTAAACATAATGAAATAACGTATGTAAATGATGACTCAGATTGGAGGGTAAGTGAATAGAGGTCTCAGGTGGTGACTAGTGGGGTCTGTGTGGCTGGGAGACGATGGTTATTCATACAAAGTGATTAGAGGCTGGCCATGTGGGGGCTGTGTTAATGTGGCCCTAATTCACTAACGCCAAGCCTGGTGAGCACAGCATCCCCAGCCAATCACAAAGCTCAAAGCACACAGCACAGAACACGCAGCCTTGGCATTGTGAGTAGAACATATTAAATGGATAAAACATCTGCACAATCCACAATCCACCATGAGACAGATAAAACAACATGAGTGATGAGGAAGTCCTAAATAATGTCATCCTAAAGCCCTATGATCTGATTCCCGGTCAGAAATCATATTGAGTGTCTGATGGGGTGTAGACAGTAAGGAGGGGTTTACTCTGCATGTTGACTGTGATTAATGCTGGAAGTGGATTACGTTAGTATCTCCCGCAATCCTGGACCTGGATGTTCCCTACCATCTGTGTCACCTCAGCTGTTATACCATCCATGTGTTTCCTACCTCTGTGTATCCATCTGATGGGGTTACGGTTGAATAGCAGTAGTAGAACAGGCAGCAATGTAGAGACTAGGAGCTGAGCTACTGAGGGGAGCAGAGTGACTGCTGCCAGAGAGACTGGGAGTTTCCACCCGCTGCCTGGGGGCCAGAGTTTGTGAGCTAGCTCATTTTTCACGGAAGAGGGCTGTCAGAACTTGAATCACCATAGTTTATGTGACACATGTCCAGCTCCTAAGCATGTTGCTGTGTCAGTTATGGGACTTATAAGGAAAGCAGCCACACATGACGTTTTAAGAAAGAACGGTAACAAAAAGATGTTAATGCACCAACACACTCTGTCCATCCATTCAACCACAAATATATATAAAAAACACACGTAGCTAAATAAAAGGTGTAAAATCTTACTTCTGGACACTTGCACCAGCTCTGCTACATTAAACACTCCTGATGTCACAAAGCTTTCCTGAAACTCAGGAGCATCTGGAAAACACAGAGATGAGTCACCATGGAGAGTTCTGTGACATAACACAACAAACATTACAGTAACGTCTCACTTTTAAGAGACATCACAAGACAAAGTCACAACACATGGCAGAGTATCAGCAAGCCAGTAAAGCACATGCCCATAATGTTTGAGCCTGACAGCAACCTGGAATCTATTGGATTCCAAATATTACAGTGAAAGGTATTGCGTGTGCTAGATGAATAACAAGCTCAGTGCTTATGTCACTGTCTGGCAGTGTGTAAATGTGTATGAATGTCATTGTGTGTTGGTATTTGGATGTGTGTGCGAGTCGATGGGGCCCCTTACCCATGGTAGCAGCTCGGCTATCCTCCTGATCTGACCCAATACCTGTGCGTGGGCTACTGCTCTGCTCTGACTCTGAATAGAGGGAAGGAAAGGAAGAGAGAGGGGGGAGAAAGAGAGAAACAGGGGGTGGGGGGGGATATATAAGTCTAAACCCAACATAATTGGTTTCAGTTTCTACCATGTAAAAGGCTCATTTGAGGGTGATTAAGTAGTTAGAAACAGTCTACAAAAATGAACACATTTAGTGAGGAATAATGGGACAAATATCAAATAAGTACTATATTGATGTAAAAGTTTATAGATAGTGCTAAAGCTATTATAACCAGTGTGGTTTCAGAAAAATAAATTGGCCTGCCACAAAAATGTGAAACATGATCCAAATCGCTCATTATAAAACTGCCTTGTCTGGCAAGTCTAAATAGATTCTCAATGTTTTTATTTATTTAACTAGGCAAGTCAGTTAAGAACAAATTCTTATTTACAAAGACAGCCTAGGGACAGCGGGTTAACTGCAGAACAACAGATTTGTATCTTGTCAGCTCAGGGATTTGATCTTACAAACTTTCGGTTACTAGTCCAACGCTCTAACCACTAGGCTACCTGCAGCCTCAACAATTATGCACTGTCCTATGGGACTCCCAATCACGGTTGTGATACAGCCTGGAATCAAACCAGGGTGTCTGTAGTGGCGCCTCAAGCACTGAGATGCTGTGCCTTAGACTGCAGCGCCACTCGGCAGGCTAATCTTTTTGTTCTGCCAAAATGTACACTCAATAAAGCAACACAACAATGGCAAGGCCACACAATCCAATACAATATACTTGTATATCTGCTTAACCTGGCAAATGCAGATAATACAAGCTAAATAAATAGAATGCAGTACAAACCAGAATGGGGATTCTTAGTGCGAAATCACAGCATACTAGATTTACCACAAAGAGTCAAAGGGAACAGTGGTAAAAATGTCAAAGTAAATAAATAGGGCCCTCCTTTATCAGATGGGCATGATTCCACTAGCGGATCAAAGCCACACACATTCCACAAGTTGGAGTTTAGAGTCTGTGGAGAGAGCGCCTCGTTGTAATCTTCACACTGACTCCCCCATCAGTAGAACGAGCACTCTGCTTACTCTGGACTTCCCTCTACACTGGACGCGTGAGCCAGACACCTACTGCGATGTGTGACAACCACAGCAGACGGCACCACCACACAGGTAGCAATGACTGTCTTCTCCATGAAGCTCTGTAGTGAATGGCATTATTTCTACCTTATCCCCCTTTTACGTTCTTCCACAGCCACTTCGATGGTGCTCAAGCTTATAATCACTATCACGGGGCGATGTGCTAAGGAATTGGCAGGCAGCATTCAAACTGATTGAGGAGTATGGTCGACCTCTGGGCTGTGGCTTGTTCTGTGGCTAATCTACTGTAGTAGAAAGACAACGGAAAAAAACTGCAAAAAAGAAACATAAACAAAAACAGCCATCTTGATTTGACTGGCCAAGTCAGACATACCCTGCCAATGAAACTTCTCCAATTGTTTCTCTCCTCTGCTATCTTTAATACTCAAAACACTCTTGCCAAAAGCTGCAGCGGATTCTAGGCAGGCCACCCTCAGACAAAATCCCTGGCACAAAGAGCAAAATAAAGAGGGAACTATAGCAAGAGAAGGAGAGAGACTGGCACACACACACACACACACACACACACACACACACACACACACACACACACACACACACACACACACACACACACACACACACACACACACACACACACACACACAAAGACTCGTAATGCCCCAAAGACATTGCTGGGGAAAACAAATACATAGTTAATGCATTTTCTTTATCATATTTTTGAAAAGATATATGGGTTTGTAAGGGTGTTTGGATGTGGCCGAAACAAGAGACCATCCATTTTCTCTCCGAAAGTAGTTGACTGCCATTTTGTTAACTGTTAACATTGTGTCTTTATGTTTACAAGTCATATTGTTTTGATGGTTTTATCATCCCAGGATTGTAAGAGTTAATGAACAAATCACCAACACCTCTGAGATACCATTCAAATGTGAGAAATTCATAACTGTCAGATAGGATAATAAATGGACATTGCAGCTGTTCCCTCGTGAGCTTGAACAGGGTTCAATGAGGGCAAAATTGATCTACTTGTCCCTAAACTTGTTATTTAAAAAAAGATCAAGATAAACACTTTGAAAATGTGTTATTACGCACTTTTAGAATTTAACTATATCTCTCCTCTCTTTCTCTCTCTATCCTCGCCCTCATATCCCCGACCTCATCGCTACACATTTATTATTAATATATATATATATATATATGTTGTGGCACTTGTTGTTGCTATTTTCTTTCCAAGTAAGTTATTTCTCTGGCCAGGGTTTGCTAAACTAAACATACATTTTGGCAGACATTTCATGTGCAGAGGACTTTAGTGTTGGCAGCCATTTTAGATTGCTCTTTCTCCCATCTCTCTTTCACTCACTCACTCTCTCCCTCCCCCTCTCTTTCTCTCTCTCGCCCAGAGAAAGAACACACAAAGTACAACTAACCCTGTTGAAGAGTGCCAGCATGCTCCTGTGCCAAATCACCCCTTCAGACGAAAGACGAAAAGAGAGAGAGACAGAGCAGTGCCACTTAATTGTTGTTGGCAGACAGAGAGAAAGAGAGAACGAGAGGAAGAAAGAGAGAAATAGAGAGGGGGAGAGATATGCACAGAGAGAGGCGTTTGATTGAGAAATACATTTTTGCTATGCAAGTGACTTAACCAGAAACTCATTTTAGCTGAGTTACTCTGCAATCAGTGTGTCACAGTTAAATTACAACACAGAACAGACAGCATTACAAGCACAGGGAAGCTTCCCTCATCAGTCCAACCAGGGGACACATGCTTGTCTGAAGTAAACTACCAGAGATGTGGTCCAAGCTGCAAGTATACTCGTAACTGAGAGATTCTTGTAACACAACCCTTTGTACAGTATATATTTTCCCATAACAGGAAAACCACAAGGCTGGTGAATTTGAATTTCTACAATGCACCCAGTATTTGGTTTCATTTTGATCTCATGACATTATTGTAAATACAGTGGCTGGCTGGCTAAAACCAACACTGCCAGCTGAAGTGGCCAGAGGAAGCTAAGCTCGGGATTTTGAGGCAAGGCTATCTATTCACATTTCCCATGGTGCCTGGGCAGATTTGGAGAGACAATCTTTGGCTTCTCCCAAACCCACTACCCATCAGTCACTAGGTGAGAGGAGCTGTTTCTCCAGCAGGAACGAGAACCGAAGCTATGATGATGTGACAGTGGAACAACATAGGTCAAAACACGGAAACAATTATGACCTGTCTGTTCCCTTATCACTTCATATGAATCACAGACATGCCTTACTGGAGCAATTAGGAAAAATAACTTCATGAACACGACCCACCCACTATGAGGCTTTAATATGTAGCGATAACAGACTAATTCATTACAATTATCAAGCTTCTGGTATAGAGATAGCTACCTTGTATCGATCAAATCGATTGTCTACTTTAAAATCTCTAATGGAATAGAACAGTCAATTCAAATCCAATGAGTAACTGGTCGCCTCTCTAGTGTGTAACAAGCTAATCACAGTAATGTTCTTTTTAGCACAATTGAGCGTGCTGCAGCAAAGCTCATCTAGGCTCTACTGATGTACTGTGAGACCACTGTGGGAAGGCACCCCCTTCAGTATAGGATAGAACTTATGTCCCTCATATTCAGTTCTCAACCACAGTACCGTACACATTCCCCAAAACATGAATATCTACAGTTTCCTCATTGTTGTAGTATGTTCAAGCATATCGTATGATTTACTAGTTTGGAGTAATATGGGAAAATGCAGATAAATAAAATAATATCTAGTGCTTGTGCCATGATATAACACCAGGGGCTCCCTCTTGTAATCTTTCTCAGCAGTCTGTCTCCGTGTTTCTCTGTGGTAAGACTGTTCAGTTCACTGCAGCTGAGCTCAGAGAACAAACCAATCAATGGAGTTCTGCCCCAGCAACAGAGCTACCGAGCTCCCCCCTCTCCCTTCATTTTACCTCTCCATCTCTCTCCGTCTCTCCCTTCAACAACCCCAATCAATTTCACATCTTCAATTAAAATTTCAAACCAAGTTTTTTTGGAACGACAAGAACAAAGCCAACGCAGAGATATTACAGCAAACAAAAACTTTGATAGCCTCTTTCCCTGTCTGTTCCATTTCTTTCCCTGTCTGTTCCATTTCTTTCCCTGTCTGTTCCATTTCTTTCCCTGTCTGTTCCATTTCTTTCCCCCTCTTGCTTGCACTTCTTCTCCCTCTCTTCTTCCCCCCTCCATTTCAGCCCATGCAGAAAGTCTGAATCTGCATGGGCAGCCCCAGCAGCCCTCCCCACCCACAAACTCCCTGGTTAACATTTAGAATGGGAGACACCAAATAAAAGAGGACTGGCCTGCTGGACCAGAATCCACATAGAAACCAATTCTACGGAAAACGTTTATTGGCCAGATGGTCTAACCATGGTGTTGTTAAACTAATCCGAATTTATTCAGAATAAGGCACAGAGGCTAATTTATATTCAAAATAGCTAACCTCTCTTGCAAACAAAGCAACTGCTGACTGCACTGGCTTGGCTGGTAGATGGCTGCTTTAATCCTGCTTGTACTATATATTTCAAGGTAGATTTTCCTACAGTTTTAGCCTAAAGCTGGGTTGTTGCTGAAACATACACAGTGAGGGTCACTCGCTCTGATTACACAAGTGAATGTCTTTGCAGAATTATAGAACCCTCAGTCAGCTTGGAGAGCATTCTCCTTTTAATTCATTCAGAAAAAAATGCTGAGCGTGAGAGAATCAGGCGCTGCAGTACTGACTTTAATTTGACGCAGCCATCCTTTTATGTGCTGGAGCACTGAAGTGTTCTATATGGAGTCTAAGAGAGAGAGAGAGGCTACGCTGAGGAAAACTGAGCAGAGGAGAGCCCTAAGTCACCTCTGTCAAACACACCGCACAGCTCTCAACCTGATAAACAGCACCAGCCCACCGTAAAACAGACAGACGAACATACAGGGATCTGGAGAAGAAAAAGTGAGACGCAAGCACAGAGAAGGATGAAGGGAGAGAGAATGTGATGACAGCTACAAAGTCAAGTAGGGTAGAGGTCAGGTTGTCGTCAAATAGTGTCACGATACCAAAAAAGACAACTAACATGAATGGGCAAAGTCAGGCAGCTGAAAAATATGTCAACAGTAAAGAAGCACACTACGGAGCTGCAAAAAGCCAAACTTCCAGCCCCGCTGCTGGCAGACAGAGATTCCAGGAAAGGACTTGGTTACAGTGAATATCAGAAAGTCAGGCATTGGTGTGAAAACGGTGGGCTCTGATAATTGGACCAGCTGACCTTTCCTTGCAGTAGAGTGCAGCTTCCTGTGGTAGTGGGTCTTTAAGGAGTGGGGGCGGCATGACAGTAATAACACATCAGGCATTTTTCTCAATCAGGAGAGGAATAGCTCCCAGCTGGGGGAAGGATACTCACTCAGATACAGAGGACACAGTGTCTGCATGTGGGTATGCACGCACACACGCACACACTGCTCATGCAGGGTAAAACAAAACACACACACACTGCTCATGGTGCAGCACACAGTATGACCAAAGACAGCAAGGAACACAAACGCGGACTCTGCCATGATTTGCAGTCAAATGAACGACCCCTCTCTGAGTTCCCTCTTGGTACTTGTTACCACATAGGAAGTCAAACGAGAAACACTGGAAGAGATATTTTGTAAGAGGCAGAAAGTGATCATTGAACTTCTAGAGTGAAAAAAGCCATGGACTCTCCCGACTACAATTAGTGCTGTCAGCGTGAGTCGTGCCACGGAAGGTCAGGGGATTTTTATTCCAACAGGGAAAGCTATTAAACAACTATAGTGACTCGTCCTGGGCATTAATAGCTCCAGAGAAGGCCTCGCTTGTGTTGTGTGTAAAGAATTATAAAACTTTATTTTTCTTGCTTTTCCACAAACCACAATATAAAAAACCAGATGCGAACGCTGTGTTCTTTTCAAGTTATTTTTGGAAGGATTTCATAGACATATTAAAATATATATTTATATGTAAGGTTTTAAACCACCCACCATCCCTTTTGGATCGGCTATAAAGATTTCTCCCTGCAATTTGAGCGCAACATGTCATTTGCGTGGACACGTGGAGCGGTGGGCACACAACCTCGCACATGAAATAATGAATGATAAAACACACGCACATCTTTACAATTAACCACAATCTGAATGTCTTACATCATTTTCTTTCCATCCTATGAGAGTCTTTGGTATGTGGCTAAAGTAGGAGAACAGCATGATGGGGGCTCTCAGCCAAGCTTTTTTCCCCTATAGTTCATGTATTTAACCCTTTATTTCACCAATCTGATTTGGTCACCTGATAACATACAGATAACATTCATTTGTCACCTGATAACATTCATTTGATCACACTTTTGTTGCTGAGAATATTCATGCACATCAGAAAATGCAAATTTGTAGTGTATTTGTAGTGCCTGTTTGTGTTGGAGACAGCTCCAGGAGTCTTCCCACCACCAGGACTCTAAATAGAAAGGAATTACCACCATGCAGGCAGGCTGTCCTTCACACTCCCTCTGTCTTCCATTCACAGCAGATTCCATTTCAAATAGGCTTTTCTGGCTTGGCAACAATAGAGTATATCTATAGCATCATTTCACAGTGGTGAGAAGCCACCGGCAAGCTCGCTGACCCCTTTCTCTACACCCTCTGTCTCTAGTTTTAAGTGGACTGGAAGGACAATAACGTGAGCAAGACAGCTGAATTGATGGCAAACAATAACATATATCAGACCACAATGGTACGCTCTAGGAACAACTTCATGGACAGACCCCCCAAGGATGTTAATGTCTCACTTCACTGCTCTCTGTTTTCCCAGCTAATATTTTACACAGAGGGCCAATGCCTTGTTATTCTGTGTGGTCAATAATCACTTCTCACATACTGTTCACCAAGCCAGTTAGTTATACTAGTATAATATATCATTACCATTTAAAAAGACTTTCCCAAGTAGCCCTGGCCTGGGTGTGTGTTCATCTGTAACCACATGGGGCAGTGTGGAGGGTCAGTAGTTTCATGGGGCTCTGATGCAGAATTCACTACTGATACAACATGCTTTGGCTTAGATGACCCAGCCACAACCACTACTATAGTACGGTGAGTGTAGAAATGTACAGCTGTTACATACACACAGGATGAGTCTGATGAGTGTTTCTGCAAACCAGCAATGGATCTTAGGCTAAGCTGCATCTACTGTAATACATTCAATTAAAGCACTAGTGTAATCAGCAATGACTGTATATATGAATGGACAAAGCCATTGATCATATGACACCATTCAAGTTGCAGGCTAGCTCAGTGCTGCCCCCTTTCATTGCCCCCTTTCATTGAGTAACTCAAGTTAAAAGGATGACCGGGATACTGTAGGCTGCCATTAGCAACTAAATTATCCTTATAAAGTCTTCTGTGTACAATCTGAAAAATAATCAGTTCAAGGACATACATCTGGTCGATTAAAAGCAATTATTGGTACCATGATTGTCTTCTAAACATATTTCTATTCACATGAAGAATGACGAATAGGGCTATTTTCCCATTCATTTGAATGGGGATCCTGTTTTCTGCTAACAAGCCTGTCAGATTTCAACTTCCATGGCTTCAATGAGAAGGTGCAGTTTTTCACCCCTGGTAATCAGTCACTACAGGACATTTAATTGGCAGATGCAGATGCTGTCATCCATCCTATTGGTGCAGCATTGAAGTGAGCCAATGAAGTCAGGGAGGCTGATGAGAGCCAGACATAGGTGGTCTGACACTCTGGAATCTTTACGCCACATGTTAGGGGTGAGCCAGCAGCGACCAGAAAGAAAAAGGGAGGTCGTTAAACGACCAGAGTGGTTTTTGTAAGATTGTTTGTGTTCTTTTGACGAGCACCAATCTGTGAGCTGTCAAAGTGCAGTCTGGGAACAAAGAGGAGAGAGACAGAGACAGAGAGATTTATGTAGGTCTCATGTTTAGTATAGATACAGATTCTGCTCAGTCTAATATGCTGTTGAAGAAACTTCTTCAAACTGGAACATTTGCTGAAAGTACTGCCTTGGAAGTGAAGCTTCACTTAACATTCTCTCTGTTCACACCACTAATCTCAGCACTCCTATCAAACTTGCAGTGCGTGCCACAAGTGTCGAGAGAGAGAGCAGAGGATCAACACAGGAGGTCATCTGAGGCAAGCCTCCTCCCACAGATAGCTGGGTGTCTGCCTGGTGCCTGCCTGGGTGATATGATGTGTTGTATGGATGGATGGCAGCTCCACTTGATGGACTGTGGCTTGGCACTGGTGACTGAAGGTTTAACCTCAACTACAAGGAAAAATGAATCCCTCTGGAGGGAAATGGTCTTGTGAAAAGGGGATATGAGAGGCCTGGGGTCTGGAACTGGGACTGACTCATATCTTGGGTATGGTGGATATAGACTTTGAGAGGTAGACCTACTGAGCACATTATAGCTAAATAATTCAGCAAAAAGCACATAAGTCTGGATTGAATCAATTCAATAAAGCGGTGGGGGAATGGGGTGACCGAGTATATAGAAATACTGTATCTGCATGACGCCACGGCTTCGTGATTCTTAGATACCACCCCAAGACATGAGTTACACCACGACAGTTATCTAGCTACCTTTCCCCCTGACGTAGTGTTCCCACCCCTGACGTAGTGTTCCCATCCCTGACATCCCTGACTTAGTGTTCCCACCCCTGTGTTCCCACCCCTGACGTAGTGTTCCCACCCCTGGCGTAGTGTTCCCACCCCAGACGTAGTGTTCCCACCCCTGGCGTAGTGTTCCCACCCCTGGCGTAGTGTTCCCACCCCTGGCGTAGTGTTCCCACCCCTGGCGTAGTGTTCCCACCCCTGGCGTAGTGTTCCCACCCCTGACGTAGTGTTCCCACCCCTGACGTAGTGTTCCCACCCCTGACGTAGTGTTCACACCCCTGACGTAGTGTTCCCACCCCTGACGTAGTGTTCCCACCCCTGACGTAGTGTTCCCACCCCTGACGTAGTGTTCCCACCCCTGAGGTAGTGTTCCCACCCCTGGCGTAGTGTTCCCACCCCTGGCGTAGTGTTCCCACATCTGGCGTAGTGTTCCAACCCCTGACGTAGTGTTCCAACCCCTGGCGTAGTGTTCCAACCCCTGACGTAGTGTTCCAACCCCTGACGTAGTGTTCCCACCCCTGACGTAGTGTTCCCACCCCTGACGTACTGTTCCCACCCCTGGCGTAGTGTTCCAACCCCTGGCGTAGTGTTCCCACCCCTGGCGTAGTGTTCCCACCACTGACGTAGTGTTCCCACCCCTGACGTAGTGTTCCCACCCCTGGCGTAGTGTTCCCACCCCTGGCGTAGTGTTCCCACCCCTGGCGTAGTGTTCCCACCCCTGGCGTAGTGTTCCCACCCCTGACGTAGTGTTCCAACCCCTGACGTAGTGTTCCAACCCCTGACGTAGTGTTCCAACCCCTGACGTAGTGTTCCCACCCCTGACGTAGTGTTCCCACCCCTGGCGTAGTGTTCCCACCCCTGACGTAGTGTTCCCACCCCTGACGTAGTGTTCCCACCCCTGGCGTAGTGTTCCCACCCCTGGCGTAGTGTTCCCACCCCTGGCGTAGTGTTCCCACCCCTGACGTAGTGTTCCAACCCCTGACGTAGTGTTCCCACCCCTGACGTAGTGTTCCAACCCCTGGCGTAGTGTTCCAACCCCTGGCGTAGTGTTCCCACCCCTGACGTAGTGTTCCAACCCCTGACGTAGTGTTCCCACCCCTGGCGTAGTGTTCCCACCCCTGACGTAGTGTTCCCACCCCTGACGTAGTGTTCCCACCCCTGGCGTAGTGTTCCCACCCCTGGCGTAGTGTTCCCACCCCTGACGTAGTGTTCCAACCCCTGACATAGTGTTCCCACCCCTGGCGTAGTGTTCCAACCCCTGACGTAGTGTTCCAACCCCTGACGTAGTGTTCCCACCCCTGACGTAGTGTTCCCACCCCTGGCGTAGTGTTCCCACCCCTGACGTGGTGTTCCCACCCCTGACGTAGTGTTCCCACCCCTGGCGTAGTGTTCCCACCCCTGGCGTGTGTTCCCACCCCTGGCGTAGTGTTCCCACCCCTGACGTAGTGTTCCAACCCCTGACGTAGTGTTCCCACCCCTGACGTAGTGTTCCAACCCCTGACGTAGTGTTCCCACCCCTGACGTAGTGTTCCCACCCCTGGCGTAGTGTTCCCACCCCTGGCGTAGTGTTCCCACCCCTGACGTAGTGTTCCCACCCCTGACGTAGTGTTCCCACCCCTGACGTAGTGTTCCCACCCCTGACGTAGTGTTCCCACCCCTGACGTAGTGTTCCCACCCCAGACGTAGTGTTCCCACCCCTGGCGTAGTGTTCCCACCCCTGGCGTAGTGTTCCCACCCCTGACGTAGTGTTCCCACCCCTGACGTGGTGTTCCCACCCCAGACGTGGTGTTCCCACCCCTGACGTAGTGTTCCCACCCCTGACGTAGTGTTCCCACCCCTGACGTAGTGTTCCCACCCCAGACGTAGTGTTCCCACCCCTGACGTAGTGTTCCCACCCCTGACGTAGTGTTCCCACCCCTGGCGTAGTGTTCCCACCCCTGACGTAGTGTTCCCACCCCAGACGTAGTGTTCCCACCCCTGACGTAGTGTTCCCACCCCTGACGTAGTGTTCCCACCCCTGACGTAGTGTTCCCACCCCTGACGTAGTGTTCCCACCCCTGAAGTAGTGTTCCCACCCCTGACGTAGTGTTCCCACCCCTGACGTAGTGTTCCCACCCCTGACGTAGTGTTCCCACCCCTGACGTAGTGTTCCAACCCCTGACGTAGTGTTCCAACCCCTGACGTAGTGTTCCAACCCCTGACGTAGTGTTCCCACCCCTGGCGTAGTGTTCCCACCCCTGACGTAGTGTTCCCACCCCTGACGTAGTGTTCCCACCCCTGACGTAGTGTTCCAACCCCTGACGTAGTGTTCCAACCCCTGACGTAGTGTTCCAACCCCTGACGTAGTGTTCCCACGCCTGGCGTAGTGTTCCCACCCCTGACGTAGTGTTCCCACACCTGACGTAGTGTTCCCACCCCTGGCGTAGTGTTCCCACCCCTGACGTAGTGTTCCCACCCCTGAAGTAGTGTTCCCACCCCTGACGTAGTGTTCCCACCCCTGACGTAGTGTTCCCACCCCTGACGTAGTGTTCCCACCCCTGACGTAGTGTTCACACCCCTGACGTAGTGTTCACACCCCTGAAGTAGTGTTCCCACCCCTGACGTAGTGTTCCCACCCCTGACGTAGTGTTCCCACCCCTGACGTAGTGTTCCCACCCCTGACGTAGTGTTCCCACCCCTGACGTAGTGTTCCCACCCCTGAAGTAGTGTTCCCACCCCTGAAGTAGTGTTCCCACCCCTGACGTAGTGTTCCCACCCCTGACGTAGTGTTCCCACCCCTGATGTAGTGTTCACACCCCTGAAGTAGTGTTCCCACCCCTGACGTAGTGTTCCCACCCTTGACGTAGTGTTCCCACCCCTGACGTAGTGTTCCCACCCCTGACGTAGTGTTCCCACCCCTGAAGTAGTGTTCCCACCCCTGACGTAGTGTTCCCACCCCTGACGTAGTGTTCCCACCCCTGACGTAGTGTTCCCACCCCTGACGTAGGCTACGTGGTGGTGTGTGTCACATCCAGGGGTGAAAGCGGAATTCTTCCCGGGCCAGGACCTCCTTACTAAACAATTTCATGGGCCTAATCATAGTATTACATATAGAATCCCTATTGATTCAATAGGATGTCTGTGGGCCTAGTCGTAAAGATGTGTCATTTAACTTTTAAAATGTATGACCTTTAATTCTGGCATCAACTAGTCATGATGTTTACATCTGATTTATAAAACAATCACTTCAAAGGGCTCCTTTACGAGGTTACCCGGGCACGTTCATCCACTCACAACATATCTTCTAAACAGTGGTGAACGGAAACAAAACACCAACAAGTGTAATGACATTTGGCGATTGTCATTAGGCCAGAATTGAAGTGTCCATCGCTGTCCGCACGTGTCTCTGTGTCGCCCACTTCTCTGCCTCGGCAAAATGTCAGTGTTCTCGTCAAACCACATCACATTTTGGAGTCATACCACCTGTTTTCATGCCTCTGACATGGTAATGATAAATACTAGTGAAACAGCCCGCCGTTTTCTTGACATTTTGTTTTAATTATTGTGACAGGCTCATGTTTTACAGTTACGGCATACCCCCATTATTTATTTTGCCGGGACGCTGTACCATACTGCTCTACTTTCACCTCACAGCTCCCCAGTTTAGAGGGAGGGAGGGTTGATTATCTGCAGTGCCAGAAGCCTGTCCTGGGACTCTGCGCTGCCTGATTACACTGAGGAGACGTTGGGCCTGTTGACCATATCAGATTTAGTGGAATTAGGGGAAGCCTCACTGCCATGAACATTGTCATTATCACCAATCTACACCCTACAGTTAACTACCTTAACCTAGTTAGAGTCACCAAGATAATAGAGTGGGTTGTTGTTGCTGAAACCCTACTCTGATTAACAATGTAGAAATGGAATGAAATAACAGATGGTTGTCATTCCTTTTGCATGGAAATGATAAAACAACACATCAATCAAGACTGAGGCTCCTTCCATCTGTATGGGATTAAAAAAAACATGCGATAGACCGTTATGGTTCTAATCAAAATGAGGGTGGAATCAATCACAAATGCAATCCACGAGGTTGAAGAAGTTAGAAAGTCACTTTAAGAAGAGTTGAAAGACTTTCTGTGTTGACATGCTGTTCTCTCCATATATCACTAACTGGTGTGTTATTGTAACTTTAATATCATACTCTGAACTAAGATTCACCCTCTCTGGCATAACGGTTGTTTCAAAAATATGATATTGTACTGCGCCATAATGGCTACTGACAGAGAGAGAGAGAGAGAGAGAGAGAGGGAGGGAGGGAGGGAAAAGGGGACGGAGTAGAGATTGAGGGTGTGACGTAGCACTTGTCCTGAAATGCCCTTTCTTCATTACGTGACTGTTATTCCCCTCCCCCAACTCTCTCTCTCCCCACCCTTCTCTTGTTTTTCTCTCTCACTTTCCCTCCCTGTACAGTTTTATTGTATGATTTGTGCAACAATGCAGCAATGTGGCAAACATTTGCATTAACGTCAAGCCATCTGGACTCGTCATTAGAAAGGGAGCTATATCTACTCTCTCTCTCTCCTCTTTAATCAAGTCTGTTGGTTTTCTGAGCTATATCTACACTGTCTCTCTCTCCTCTGTAATCGAGACTGTTGGTTTTCTGGGCTATATTCTCTCTCTCTCTCTCTCTCTCTCTCTCTCTCTCTCTCTCTCTCTCTCTCTCTCTCTCTCTCTCTCTCTCTCTCTCTCTCTCTCTCTCTCTCTCTCTCTCTCTCTCTCTCTCTCTCTCTCTCTCTCTCTCTCTCTCTCTCTCTCTCTCTCTCTCTCTCTCTCTCTCTCTCTCTCTCTCTCTCTCTCTCTCTCTCTCTCTCGTAATCGAGTTTGTTGGTTTTCTGAGCTTCTTCCAAGTAACAAAGTAACAATTAGTAGTATAAATCAAACAAAAAAATGACTAAATATACTAAACACAAATATTATTATGCAGTACAGTTCCTGCGTTAAGCAACAACAAAGTATAATTCAGTGTACAAAGTCCAGTGTGTTCAACTTGTCCCTATCTTGGCACTAACAAAGTGTTACTATAGTTTTACACGTGGTAATACACTACACTGGCTTCGATGCCTGTCTTGATACATATATAAAATATTAATACAACTCAAAAGTAAAACAAAACAGTAATATCAGTGTTTTTTTTTTTTTTTTTTTTAAACTTCAGTGACAATTTCCTTCAATGTGTTTTGAAAAGCATTTAGACTACAGTTGAAAATCATCTCGACTAGTGATGGGGGACAAAATCGATACACTACATATCAGCCGAGAATTGTCATTTTTTACCATATATCGTATCGTATTCTTTTAACAATAACGCGATATATTTTTGCGCTAGTTGACTGCTCCAGAAATCCAGTGTTTTTCCTTCATTGCTTGTTCTCTATATTCTTTTTAAATAGGGAGTCCATTTGTTTTCAGCACTTTTATTTCATTTCTTGTACCTCTGCAGCAGAGATATGGTGAGCAATGTCTTTGGAACATCCAATTGCAATAAAATTCCAGTATCGAATCACAATTCATATCGTATCAGCACCTACGTATCATGATAATATCGCATTGTGAGGTCCCTGGCAATTCCCGGCCCTAATCTTGACTGCTCTACAATAGCAGACAACCCCTACAGCATGTTACTGCATGAAACTAGGCCTATATTCCCATGGAATGGAGCAGCAGCACTGTGCTGTGCAGATCTGAGTGCTTGGGGACCGTGCGGCCCAGTGGGGCTAAGAATAGCATGGAAACCCTGATCAATATGAGAGAGGCCGACAGAGAGAAACACAGCCAGGAAACCCAATCTGCTAGCAGGATCATTCAGTTGCAGTGCGTGTGTCTGGGGCTGCAAGGACGGCCAAGTTGCAGGTATTCTGCTTGGACAGCCAGGTTGCAGGTATTCTGCTTGGACAGCCAGGTTGCAGCTATTCTGCTTGGACGGCCAGGTTGCAGGTATTCTGCTTGGACGGCCAGGTTGCAGGTATTCTGCTTGGACAGCCAGGTTGCAGGTATTCTGCTTGGACAGCCAGGTTGCAGGTATTCTGCTTGGACGGCCAGGTTGCAGCTATTCTGCTTGGACGGCCAGGTTGCAGCTATTCTGCTTGGACGGCCAGGTTGCAGGTATTCTGCTTGGATGGCCAGGTTGCAGCTATTCTGCTTGGACAGCCAGGTTGCAGCTATTCTGCTTGGACAGCCAGGTTGCAGCTATTCTGCTTGGACGGCCAGGTTGCAGGTATTCTGCTTGGACGGCCAGGTTGCAGCTATTCTGCTTGGATTGCCAGGTTGCAGCTATTCTGCTTGGACGGCCAGGTTGCAGCTATTCTGCTTGGACAGCCAGGTTGCAGGTATTCTGCTTGGACGGCCAGGTTGCAGCTATTCTGCTTGGACGGCCAGGTTGCAGCTATTCTGCTTGGACGGCCAGGTTGCAGCTATTCTGCTTGGACGGCCAGGTTGCAGCTATTCTGCTTGGATGGCCAGGTTGCAGCTATTCTGCTTGGACGGCCAGGTTGCAGCTATTCTGCTTGGACGGCCAGGTTGCAGCTATTCTGCTTGGACGGCCAGGTTGCAGCTATTCTGCTTGGATGGCCAGGTTGCAGCTATTCTGCTTGGACGGCCAGGTTGCAGCTATTCTGCTTGGACGGCCAGGTTGCAGGTATTCTGCTTGGACGGCCAGGTTGCAGGTATTCTGCTTGGACGGCAAGGTTGCAGGTATTCTGTTTGGACGGTCAGGTTGCAGGTATTCTGCTTGGACGGCCAGGTTGCAGGTATTCTGCTTGGACGGCCAGGTTGCTGGTATTCTGCTTGGATGGCCAGGTTGCAGCTATTCTGCTTGGACGGCCAGGTTGCAGCTATTCTGCTTGGACGGCCAGGTTGCAGCTATTCTGCTTGGACAGCCAGGTTGCAGGTATTCTGCTTGGACGTCCAGGTTGCAGGTATTCTGCTTGGACGGCCAGGTTGCAGGTATTCTGTTTGGACGGCCAGGTTGCAGGTATTCTGCTTGGACGGCCAGGTTGCAGGTATTCTGCTTGGACGGCCAGGTTGCAGGTATTCTGTTTGGACGACCAGGTTGCAGGTATTCTGCTTGGACGGCCAGGTTGCAGGTATTCTGCTTGGACGGCCAGGTTGCAGGTATTCTGTTTGGACGGCCAGGTTGCAGGTATTCTGCTTGGACGGCCAGGTTGCAGGTATTCTGTTTGGACGGCCAGGTTGCAGGTATTCTGCTTGGACGGCCAGGTTGCAGGTATTCTGCTTGGACGGCCAGGTTGCAGGTATTCTGTTTGGACGGCCAGGTTGCAGGTATTCTGCTTGGACGGCCAGGTTGCAGGTATTCTGTTTGGACGGCCAGGTTGCAGGTATTCTGCTTGGACGGCCAGGTTGCAGGTATTCTGCTTGGACGGCCAGGTTGCAGGTATTCTGCTTGGCCGATCCAGATGGGAGCTGAGCTGCTGCCTGTGACTGACACACACACAACTCACCGCATCACAGATCCACAATCCAGACCTCTAAATAAAAATACCTGAATGGCTGTGGTTGTGTGTGCGTGTGTGTTTTAAAATAACATTTAAAAAGGTTCTCCTTTTTAGATCAAACGATACTAAACATATTCACGTCATCAAATAACTGAAGGTCTACAGTAGCCTCAACAGCACTCTGTAGGGTAGCACCATGGTCTAGCCGGAGGACAGATATTTTCTGTCCTCCTCTGGGTACATTGACTTCAATAAAGAACCTAGGAGGCTCATGGTTCTCTTCCCCTTCCATAGACAGTAATTATGACGACTTCCAGAGGACATCCTCCAACCTATCAGAGCTTGCAGTATGAACTATCTTGTCCATCCAATCAAAGTATCAGAGAATGAACCTATTTCTGAAAGCATACGCTACAGCTAGCTAGATAGCACTGCATAAAGTGTGGTGAGTAGTTGACTGAAAGAGAGAAAAAGACAATAGTTGAACAGTTTTTAACTAATTGTTTTCATCAAAAATTAAGGAGAAGCAGCAAAGAGATAGAGAGAGAGATCTCGGTTACCTTTCAGGAATGCTATTTATGTTAGCTAACTGGCTAAGGCTATCCAACACTACAACTCTTCCAAGTCAAGGTAAGCTTTCCGCTTTATTCATTTCACTGGTTCTATTTTGTTGATTATAACGTTAATAAGGTAACAAGGAAGAATAGGGAAGAAGGAAGAAAGACTTGAACATAGACAAAGGCATTACTGCAAGGCCTTCCGAATAACTGACTCAGTCATTCACAGCATAATTATGGTAATGCTCCAGAATGTACATGTTAACAGTATGTACCCGCTCAAGACATCCAATTACTGTCCAAACAGTGTACTGTACAAAGCCAGTCATTCAAACGGTCGATGCTGTCACTCACTTGGAGAATAGGAAACGTCCAATTGAGCCAATGGATTGCAGTTCACGACCCCAACAAATGAGGCCTGTCTTTTTAATCAAAACAGACTTAATTAGTCATCAATGCGCACGCCATTGATCATGTGGTTGAATGTTTTCAGCGGACACTTGCGGCTGTAAATCTGTTAATCTGCTGGAGTGACTCATAGTGAGGACGCTCAACTACATGGCATCAGTGGACTTTGTTGCCTGCCTGCCTGCCTGCCGTGGATGGGGTTTGGGGCTGGTGGGATGGGGGGGGGTCATGGGTGAATGCAGCTGTGTAACTCAAACCCTGAAAACAGCTGGTGCCAGCACTTTCTCTCTCTCTCTGAGTAATCTCTCACATGATTTTTATTCCAAATAAACATGCATATAAAATATTCCATATTTTTCGGGTGGGCTTAAGTATACAAGTATAGGCTTTCCTGTTCTCAATCAATGTAATAGGGGATAGGATTGAGGGAGAAGGCAGAGAGGGAAAACATTTGTGCAGTCCAACATTTATATTTTGAGTTAAATGTAACCCGCAACCTCTAAGCAGGCCAGCATTTAAACTTGTGAGCAGTCTACCCTCTCCCACTTGGACCCCGTGTCCATAAAATGTGATCTGGACAAAATAATGGATAGTCAATTCACTTTTTCTCCAATCTCTGGACTAAGCAGCCGTTCCATACTTAGAACATTATCCAGAGCCAAAAAGGGAGTATTGTTTCAGGCCCCTACAGAAACGGAACAAAAAAGATGAGTAACTTTCACCATTCATCATTCTTGTATATCACTGCCTTTTCCAACGTAAGCATTATTTCCTGCTCCATATCCGTCTCTGCTCTAACTCTCTCTCTCTCTGCTCTAACTCTCTCTGCTCTAACTCTCTCTCTCTATCTCTGCTCTAACTCTCTCTCTCTCTGCTCTAACTCTCTCTCTCTCTGTGCTCTAACTCTATGCTCTAACTCTCTCTCTCTCTCTCTCTGCTCTCTGCTCTAACTCTCTGCTCTAACTCTCCCTCCCTCCCCCCCTCCCTCCCCATCTGTTTCCGTCCAGCTACTGTCTGTGCTGCCCCTGCCCTGCTCTTGCCAATGACCCACTTGCTCTGTTTGCAGTCTACAGATACACAGTGTCAGCTGGCACATGGAAGATTTGCCCAGGCCTGTCCCAAGTCCAGAAGCCATGAGTCGCCTTCTAGTCATGTGCAAAATGGCTCTACTACCACACCTCAGCTCTAAGAAAGGAAAACAGAGACATCATAACCAGACCGTATGACAAAGAGTAGTAAAATCCTGAAAAGAGCTGTCTGGGCAGATACAGTGCGGCAGGACTTCAGCAGACTTCCTGTCATTCTGCAGGCCCTCCAGTCTGGGCAGATACAGTGCGGCAGGACTTCAGCAGACTTCCTGTCTGTCTGCAGGCCCTCCAGTCTGGGCAGATACAGTGCGGCAAGACTTCAGCAGACTTCCTGTCTGTCTGCAGGCCCTCCAGTCTGGGCAGATACAGTGCGGCAGGACTTCAGCAGACTTCCTGTCTGTCTGCAGGCCCTCCAGTCTGGGCAGATACAGTGCGGCAAGACTTCAGCAGACTTCCTGTCTGTCTGCAGGCCCTCCAGTCTGGGCAGATACAGTGCGGCAAGACTTCAGCAGACTTCCTGTCTGTCTGCAGGCCCTCCAGTCTGGGCAGATACAGTGCGGCAGGACTTCAGCAGACTTCCTGTCTGTCTGCAGGCCCTCCAGTCTGGGCAGATACAGTGCGGCAGGACTTCAGCAGACTTCCTGTCTGTCTGCAGGCCCTCCAGTCTGGGCAGATACAGTGCGGCAGGACTTCAGCAGACTTCCTGTCTGTCTGCAGGCCCTCCAGTCTGGGCAGATACAGTGCGGCAGGACTTCAGCAGACTTCCTGTCTGTCTGCAGGCCCTCCAGTCTGGGCAGATACAGTGCGGCAGGACTTCAGCAGACTTCCTGTCTGTCTGCAGGCCCTCCAGTCTGGGCAGATACAGTGCGGCAGGACTTCAGCAGACTTCCTGTCTGTCTGCAGGCCCTCCAGTCTGGGCAGATACAGTGCGGCAGGACTTCAGCAGACTTCCTGTCTGTCTGCAGGCCCTCCAGTCTGGGCAGATACAGTGCGGCAGGACTTCAGCAGACTTCCTGTCTGTCTGCAGGCCCTCCAGTCTGGGCAGATACAGTGCGGCAGGACTTCAGCAGACTTCCTGTCTGTCTGCAGGCCCTCCAGTCTGGGGAGATATTTCAGACTTTCCCAACCTAGCCTCATAGGAGTGGAAAGGACATCTCTCTGGTGAAAAGAACCAGAGTTAACATTCTTCTATTTAGAATGGAGACCATTTTGAACATGAACAAGCAAGTGAACCTTCACTAATCATGAACAATAGAAGAACTTACACATGATTCATTCTTCCACAACAGGTCCTGAGGTAACCATAACATACTGCAACTCCTGAGGCATAAACATGACTGGGCCTCTTCTGGCCCCTGAGGAGTGGATGAGCCACTGAGTTCAGAGGCTGAAGGTATCAGGGGAGGTGAGACAGATTTATTATTAAAACCTACTCGAAATGTAGCCTCATATTGCCCCTGTTCAGTCCTCCTCTCCCCATCTCTGTCCTCATGGCTGACATATCAATCTGTCCTGACTGCAGATAGTCACTCAGACAGTCAGGCCACAGAGGCTACACACTCTGTGCCACTGTGCTGTGATTAAGCTAGAAAATAGCTTTTTTTTGGTTGACTAACAACACAACAAAAGCCTGTGAAAGAGGCGAATAACTGATTCTCCAGATGTTTGCTCTGTTAAATTAATGCCAATTCTTATTTCCCCATTGATGTGAAAATTCATGGAAGAGGTCCTGTCTGTTTTTATGAATCACACATCTAATACATCTTTTAGAAGGGATGGAGCAAACAGCTTACGGTTGCCATAAGGCTGTTGTCATTTCGAATACAGTAGGAGTTGTTACAGCCATAATGTTTCTAACTCAGTTAGCCCTGTCTTGGCACTATGTGGTTTAATGCAGCCTGGCGACACCAACGAAGCCTTGTGACTTACTTGCATAGACCATAGACCATAGACCATAGACCATAGACCATAGACTTCCTCAATCATAAAGGCAATAAAGGCTTCCTTAGAAAAGCAGACAATATTATCAATAAGCAGTAAACACCCTGTGTAACGTAAGGGTTGCAAATGGACCATTCTAGCACGTTTTAATTATTGTGTGACACCAGGCAGCTGCCCCATTCTGTCAGATGTAGAGTGTGGAGTGGAGCGTTTTTTAATCAAGCTGTAATTAATCAGGAGGGGGAGGGGAGAGAGGGGGAGCTGAGTAAACCTAAACAACCATGTAATTACCCATTCTCTCTCTTTATTCCCTGTGTAGATCCACTCCTGCTGCTTTTCCATCCCTCCACCCCTCTCCTCCCTCCACCTCTTCATCTTCCTCTTGTTGCGGATGGGCAGTATGCCAAGCATGCCATCAGTGGCAGCGTCAGTGTCTCCATGCCACCAGTGATACCAGCTGCCAGGGCTCCATGCAGCCTATAGACAGCTGGCACTGTGCTGGGGACACTGAGGAGAGGGAGGTTCTGGGGGTCCGGGGGATGGGATGGACGTGGGTTGTGGGAAAATGGGGGTTGGGGGGCAATGTAATGTGAAAGCCTGTGATGAGTTAAAGACTGAATTAAGATGTGTATCTGCTCTCTTTCTTTCCTACATAGACTCTCCTGAGACTACAAAACAGTTTAAGACCTGACCTTTGTCCTCTGTTGAATGAGGTAGTCCTACATCATCTGTTTAGACAGTGTCTAATGATACAATAAACAACAACACAAACGCCTTCCAACCTGACAACGTCCACCATCTCTGCCCTGCTTGTCTACCCCCTCCCCTCTCAGAGGCACCAGGTGTGTATTGATTCACAGTGAACAGCTGCCACCTAACCAGATGGACAGCTGCCTGCCTTGTCGACTAGCTGTTCTGTCTCTTCTATCTCTCTGTTGCTTATTTGTTTGTCTCGTCAATAGCAGGAGGCCCGGCAGCTGCTCACCATCAACGTGTCTTCATCTTTGCTGAATTCATTTTGTTTTTGTGTAATAAGGAGAAAAACAAAACAATTCTTAAATGACAGACAAGCATGCATGTTACACACCCATGCACGCACGATACACACACAACTAGGACTGTTACGGTGACCGTATTACCGTCAAACCGGCAGTCACGAGTCATGACCGCAGTCAAATTCCACGTGACCGCTGAGTCAAGGTTACTAGGCTTCTCCAAACCTGCACTCTGATGCTACTGATGGTTAGTGGCCTAAAAAACTTTCTAATGGCCAGTCACTAACTGCTTGGTACTCAGGGCTCTATTGTCCCTCTAACCACTCTGACATCAATGCAAATGCAATCTAAAATCATATCACACACTTCATGAGAGCCCTGGAATTCAGAGTTTGAGAGGACTGTTGCGCAGCGAGAGCTAGTTCCTCATAGCTGGTTGATGCATTGAATGAACAGATGCCCAGCGTTTGGGCAAGAAGGCAAGAAACAGTGCATGCATTGTTTGGCAACTTTTTCAAATCATAGTCGCATGTATCATGTTTAGCCTAGTCCATAGGCCTATATGTTTTGAGAAGGTTGGTATCACAACTAAAGTCACCAAATAACTCTAAGCGTAGCATATAGGCTAAGGACCCCTGGAACAGGGTTGGAGAACCCGTAGTCTACAGAGTCTAGTGAAACAAGACCCCTGGAACAGGGTTGGAGAACCCGTTGTCTACAGTGTCTAGTGAAACAAGACCCCTGGAACAGGGTTGGAGAACCCGTAGTCTACAGAGTCTAGAGAAACAAGACCCCTGGAACAGGGTTGGAGAACCCGTAGTCTACAGAGTCTAGTGAAACAAGACCCCTGGAACAGGGTTGGAGAACCCGTTGTCTACAGAGTCTAGTGAAACAAGACCCCTGGAACAGGGTTGGAGAACCCATAGTCTACAGAGTCTAGTGAAACAAGACCCCTGGAACAGGGTTGGAGAACCAGTAGTCTAAATAGCCTAGTGAAACAAGAACCCTGGAACAGGGTTGGAGAACCCGTAGTCTACAGAGTCTAGTGAAACAAGACCCCTGGAACAGGGTTGGAGAACCCGTTGTCTACAGTGTCTAGTGAAACAAGACCCCTGGAACAGGGTTGGAGAACCAGTAGTCTAAATAGCCTAGTGAAACAAGAACCCTGGAACAGGGTTGGAGAACCCGTAGTCTACAGAGTCTAGTGAAACGTGTTCTTATAAGCCCAGTCACAACGAGTTTTGACTGAACGCTTTTTAAAAGAGGATCCCAGCTTTCTGGTGCTGTTATATTTATTGCTCAGTTCTTAAAATGAACCACATGAATCCACTTTACAACCGCTGTGGCCTACTTGGCATATTAAAAACGTAACTAGAGGTAACCTCCATTCGCTATTCGAGTGCAGTGTGCGGATCATATGTTTTATTTTGGTGAGCCATTCTAAATAAAAAATAATTCCACACATATATTAATAGGCTATGTGTAAAGACCAGATTAAATTCAGTTTAGTCTGATGGGTGAGAACATTATCAAGTGCTTTTCAAATTGTGAATGAGAGACTGATGAAGTGTGTGCAGCCTGCACAAGAAACAGAGCAGAGAGCATGCCTTTCATGTAGCGTTTCCCAAACTCGGTCCTGGGGACCCCAAGGGGTGCACGTTTTTGTTTTTGCCCTAGCAGTACACAAGTGATTCAAGTAATCAAAGCTTGATGATTAGTTTATTATTTGAATCAACTGTGTAGTGCTAGGGGAAAAAAAAACTAAACGTGCACCCCTTGGAGTCCCCATGACAGAATTTTGGAAATGCTTCTTTAAATCACGTTTTTTCAAATCATCATTAGATTTGCATCATGCAGCCTTAGAATGTTTTAGAAATCAAAACATATAGCCTAAGGTTTGTATCACAACTAAAGTTGAATAAATCATTCTAAATGAAGCATTAAGGAGGACCTGTTTCAATTGATCACTTTGTTAAACTGCGCTCAACACGTGCACACTCCCTTAGAAATAGTTTGCAAAAATTATATTTCTATTTAATTAGGCTATGTTCAATTGTATTCTTCTTACTATAAAGTAATAAAATAAGCAAATTTTATTTGCAGCAAATTTTATTTACAGCAACTCGCCCAAGCCCCCACCATTTCTCCTTCTCCCAAATCCAGTCAGCTGATGTTCTGAAAGAGCGGCAAAATCTGGACCATTAGAAATCAGCCGGGCTAGACAATCTGGACCCTTTCTTTCCAAAACTATCTGCCGAAATTGCTGCCACCTCTATTACTAGCCTGTTCAACCTCTCTTTCGTGTCGTCTGGGATCCCTAAAGATTGGAAAGCAGCTGCGGTCATCCCCCTCTTCAAAGGGGGACACACTCTTGACCCAAACTGCTACAGACCCATATCTAGCCTACCCTGCCTTTCTAAGGTCTTCAAAAGCCAAGTCAACAAACAGATTACCGACCATTTCGAATCCCACTGCACCTTCTCCGCTATGCAATCTGGTTTCAGAGCTGGTCATGGGTGCACCTCAGCCACGCTCAAGGTCCTAAACAATATCTTAACCGCCATCGATAAGAAACAATACTGTGCAGCTGTATTCATTGACCTGGCCAGGGCTTTCGACTCTGTCAATCACCACATCCTCCTCGGCAGACTCGATAGCCTTGGTTTCTCAAATGATTGCCTCATCTGGTTCACCAACTACTTCTCTGATAGAGTTCAGTGTGTCAAATTGGAGGGCCTGTTGTCCGGGCCTCTGGCAGTCTCTATGGGGGTGACACAGGGTTCAATTCTTGGGCCGACCCTCTTCTCTGTATACATCAATGATGTCGCTCTTGCTGCTGCTGAGTCTCTGATCCACCTCTACGCAGACGACACCATTCTGTATACTTCTGGCCCTTCTTTGGACACTGTGTTAACAACCCTCCAGACGAGCTTCAATGCCATACAACTCTCCTTCCTTGGCCTCCCAACTTCTCTTAAATACAAGTATAACCAAATGCATGCTCTTCAACCGCTGCCTGCACCTGCCTGCCCGTCCAGCATCACTAATCTGGACGGTTCTGACTTAGAATATGAGGACAACTACAAATACCTACAAATACCTAGGTGTCATATCAAACATCTCCAATCCAAAGTTAAATCTAGAATTGGCTTCCTATTTCGCAACAAAGCATCCTTCACTCAAGCTGCCAAACATACCCTCGTAAAACTGACCATCCTACCGATCCTCGACTTCGGCGATGTCATTTACAAAATAGCCTCCAATACCCTACTCAATAAATTGGATGCAGTCTATCACAGTGCCATCCGTTTTGTCACCAAAGCCCCATATACTACCCACCACTGCGACCTCTACGCTCTCGTTGGCTGGCCCTCGCTTCATACTCGTCGCCAAACCCACTGGCTCCAGGTCATCTACAAGACCCTGCTAGGTAAAGTCCCCCCTTATCTCAGCTCGCTGGCCACCATAGCAGCACCCACCTGTAGCACGCGCTTCAGCAGGTATATCTCACTGGTCAACCCCAAAACCAATTCCCCCTTTGGTCACCTTTCCTTCCAGTTCTCTGCTGCCAATGATTGGAACGAACTACAAAAAATCTCTGAAACTGTAAACACTTATCTCCCTCACTAGCTTTAAGCACCAGCTGTCAGAGCAGCTCACAGATTACTGCACCTGTACATAGCCCATCTATAATTTAGCCCAAACAACTACCTCTTCCCCTAATGTATTTGTTTATTTTGCTCCTTTGCACCCCATTACTTCTATTTCTACTTTGCACATTCTTCCACTGCAAATCAACCATTCCAGTGTTTTACTTGCTATATTGTATTTACTTTGCCACCATGGCCATTTTTTGCCTTTACCTTCCTTATCTCACCTCATTTGCTCACATTGTATATAGACTTATTTTTCTACTGTATTATTGACCGTATGTTTGTTTTACTCCATGTGTAACTCTGTGTCGTTGTATGTGTCGAACTGCTTTGCTTTATCTTGGCCAGGTCGCAATTGTAAATGAGAATTTGTTCTCAACTTGCCTACCTGGTTAAATAAAGGTGAAATAAAATGTTTAAAAAAATAAATATTATAAGCAAATCTTGTCTGCTAAATGAACTAGTGTAGCCTAAAGCCATTTGGCATAGCCAGATCAGGGCCTAACATAAGGACGACTCACAATATGCTATTTTGTTATTCTGAAATAGGCTACAATTTCTTCATATCATAATGTTTCTTTAGACCTGCCTAAAATAAAGAATAGATTTATTGTGATGGTGGAGGGTCTATTAAATGTATTTATTAGTCTTTTTAACATGTTAATGTTCCAAATGTCTGCATCAGTGGCTTGTAGGCTGTGTGAAAGCCCAGAGATGCTAAATGTGTTTATATTCATTAACGGGCAACTACCATTAGACCGGGAGTTCATTACATGACAGTTACCCCACTGACAAAATGTCATGACCACCACAGCCCTACACACAACACACGCCTGTCCTCCCCATGCACACACGCATGCATTCGTGTACACACAAACACACACACACCATCGCATACAAATTGGGTCTGTGACAAAAAGCATGCCCAAAAGCTGTACTATTCTGGTCTCTAGAGAACCCTGAACTGTAATACTCCCTGGCGTTTAATCTCCGTCCCGCTTAAGTAAAACTAAAACAATACCGAGCCATTAATATAACAGAACATTGCAGGGAGACATACGCTCACATGCAGAAGGGAGAATAATAATGGAATCCGTTAAACAGGAAACACAACTTTAACATAGTCGTCCTTTGGGAGTAGAATAGAAACGCAGACAGCCTCCCTCTATTCAGTCTGTTCAGTGTGTTCAGTCTGTTCAGTGTGTTCAGTCTATTCAGTGTGTTCAGTGTGTTCAGTCTGTTCAGTGTGTTCAGTCTATTCAGTGTGTTCAGTCTATTCAGTCTATTCAGTGTGTTCAGTCTATTCAGTGTGTTCAGTCTATTCAGTGTGTTCAGTGTGTTCAGTCTATTCAGTCTGTTCAGTGTGTTACGTGTGTTTAGTGTGTTTAGTGTGTTTAGTGTGTTCAGTCTATTCAGTGTGTTCAGTCTGTTCCGTGTGTTCAGTGTGTTCCGTGTGTTTATTGTGTTCAGTGTGTTTAGTGTGTTCAGTCTGTTCCGTGTGTTAAGTGTGTTCAGTCTGTTCCGTGTGTTACGTGTGTTTAGTGTGTTCAGTCTGTTCCGTGTGTTACGTGTGTTTAGTGTGTTAAGTATGTTCCTTGTGTTACGTGTGTTTAGTGTGTTCAGTCTGTTCCGTGTGTTACGTGTGTTTAGTGTGTTCAGTCTGTTCCGTGTGTTACGTGTGTTTAGTGTGTTCAGTCTGTTCCGTGTGTTACGTGTGTTTAGTGTGTTCAGTCTGTTCCGTGTGTTACGTGTGTTTAGTGTGTTCAGTCTGTTCCGTGTGTTACGTGTGAGAGATAATAGAGGTTGCCATGACAGGGGGAATAACTGAGATGACCCTCATGTTCCACTTGTTAATGCCAGGGGGTGACAGGTGAAAGGCAGTGGAGACACCCCTTCCCTCTCCTCCTCCTCCCCTCTTCCCCCACCAAGGACACTTCATCCGACAGCTTAAGCCTAATAGATGTTTACTTAAAGTGAAAATATGTGGCATTTACTGTAGATGTGTTACTCTTTCCAATCAAGTTTGTTCATGTGGGTACTGTAGATCAAAGCACTGTAGCTATAGCAGCATCTATATGTGTTGCTACAGTAACACAAATACAATTCTGTATGACTGAGTCAGTAAATACTGCATATCAGTGGAGGCTGCTGAGCGGAGAACGGCTCATAATAATGGCTGAAACGAAGCGAATGGAATGGCATCAAACCATGTGTTTGATGTGTTTGATACCATTCCACTGATTCCACTCTAGTCATTACCACGAGCCCGTCCTCCCCAATTAAGGTTACACCAACCTACTGTGCTGCATATTGATGTGACCAGTATCCCATTCTTTTTGTTTAACTTGTGTTCTCTACTTGTATCCCTTCTTTTAAAATCAATATTGACAATGTATCGCATACTGGAAGTGAAAAATAAGAGAACAATGAAAACCACAAATGTGCTCAGCCAAACAGTCCGACCACAGTCCTCCTGGGTACAGGCAGACAGACATGGGGGTGAAGAGGCATACAGAGCATTAGAGAACCAGTCATGTTGAGTAGCTGAGGTCAGGGAACAGAAACAGAAGTCACCTATACGTGTACAGTGTATTAGAAGAGAATTACAAGGACAAGTTTCACATTTTCTGTAAAATTAGAAAGGTCTGAGTGGGGAGGGGAAAACTAAAAACTAGCTGTTATTGGCAGACATTTTTGGAACTCTCTTTCTTATTGGTCTATTAACTAATGATGTCACCAGGCAGGCCAAAACTACATCCCACCAAAACAGGCAGAAATTTCAAACAGCTCTTACACTAAAAGGGCATTATCATCATTTTCACAATGTCACATTATTATTCCAACCTCACAGTGTGAAAATAAATCTAAAATACAGAAAAATCTAATTTTGGACTGCACCTGGCCTTTAACTTACAGAAAATCAAAGTTGACAGATCTTTGCACAGAGAAAAAGTTTGCACTCTAGCGATTCCTGTGGCGGGCCGGGCGCATGCACGCTGACACGGTCGACAGTTGTATGGTGTTTCCTCTGACACATTGGTGTGGCTGGCTTCCGGGTTAAGGAGGCATTGTGTCAAGAAGCAGTGCGTCTTGGCTGGGTTGCTCTCAACCTTCACCTCTCTTGAGTCTGTATGGGAGTTCCAGCTATGGGACAAGACTGTAACTACCAGTTGGATACCACAAAATTGGGGGGGGGAGTCTTTTTTCCCTTTTTTCCCTCGCGGGCCAGATTGAAGTACTTTGCCCCATCTTGAGCTATACCATGATATCAACTGAGGTTAACTCAGGCCCAAGCCTGCTGTGGCTCATATGCACAAAACAACATTCTACAGATGTAGACAGTGAATTAAGCCGACAGAAAAAGGCAATCCATAGATATGGACATGATAAACCAGGCTGAAGCTAAAGAATTTGACTCCCTGTCCCTCTCCCTTTTCTCAGTTTATGGAAGAAAACCAGATCAGATCACATTAGAGTAAAGGAAGGATGTGCATGACAATTGAAGATACATGTACTGTTGTTAAATACAAGATTAATGGGTAACTAACTTCTAGTATGGGTGTGCAATGCTGGGTTTGTAAATTGTGTAAAACGCAACACGGTATTGTGCAACTGTTTCACATTGTTTAGGGGTGAGCTGACAAGTTTAGTATTTTTGATTTTACAGTCAGATAAGGCCCAATAGATCATACCCAAATGTCAGTTCAGAAATGCGTGAGATTAACAGCCATGTTTCTCTTTGTTGGTTTTAGTGAACAACTTCCATAAAGGGACTGAACCCATCACTCTGACTGTACCACATGTTGTCTGTTTTGTCATATGGCTCATGTGTAACATCAGCGGGTTTGGCTCACCCCTACATATGAAGTCACACACACACACACACTGTAGGCTAGAGGGAGAGATTGAGAACTGGAAACAGATGGATAGAGGGCGAAAAGCGAGATAGAAAGAGGAGGAGGAGGAATTATTGCTGCCAGCTGTGAGCCTTAGCTATTACAATCCCACATGAAATTGTCAGTGCCTATTTATTCCATAGGGAACATATATTCAAAGGTCATGATGGTTGGAGAGAAATAAAAAACACACCTCATTCACAGACTGTAAATTACAACTCATAGTGTACATTTGGACTGAAGAGAAACTGCAATTGTTATTGTCGAACTGTAAACGACTTGCCCCCAAGACACACTTGACTGTCCAGATGACCATACCAAGCCTAATGGGGGCATATTTGAGTTGAACTTTCAGAGCTCCAAAACATCATCATAAACTAAAACATTCACTACACTGAAGAGTCACAGACGCATTCTCAGCGCAATGTTACTAAAAGATTCAGTTTGTGTTCAGTTTCAGCTCAAATACTGATCTAAATAGTAACTCCTCACTTTACAGTAGTTCAGCCTTTAAACCACTAAATTCCAATCCTGCTATTTCCAACAGCAGTCCCTCTGCAAAGCAACCACTTCTGGTTCATTTGGCTGTCAAAGTAGTCTACAATCTCCCTGTTTAACTGCAGGGATTAAAGGAAGGGTCTTAATTGCTTCCTTTGAGAGCAGAAAAGATTAGATCAAGGGAGATGATGAGGCGATGATGAGGCCAACGAGAAACTAGGCCGAGACACAGGGTCTCGTAGGATTCTCCCACCAAATGAAGAAATATGGGCATTTACAGACTCATTTAAAGACTCGTACATTCATTGGTTCTATGTAGGACTTTTCCAGGAATTTTGAGTGTACTCATTAGACATGTTGGAGAGTAAATAGCTTGCCTTAATAAACGTATCATATTCGTCCAAATCTAGACCATTAGGTGATGTACTGAAGACTTCGCCACACTCCCAGAAAGTCAAACTATCACATATCTAGGAGAAGGAACGTTTCTTACATTCTTCAGAACATTATTCACCATCCTCGGCTGACAAGCGCACTGAACTTCCCCACCTACAAAAACAATAGAGAAAGCACTGAGGCTTTATTTTGAACTCTCTGAACTAAACAGCAATCAATTTATTCTACTTCGTTTTTATAACGCACCCCTGTCAAACAACAGCTCTGTTTTCAAAGGGAATGCAAATGCACTATGGGTGGACTGGTGTATAGAGGGGGTGGGTGGGTGTTGTGGTACAAACTGTTTATGCTTTCAATCTGTATTGGAATCTGTGTTGGAGCTGTATTGGAGCTAACTGTACTTTCTGCCATTCAACTACCATGCTTTCAATTGATGTTATTGAGGGGCTATCTAATAGACTTGTTTCCTGTTCTTCTCCTTGGATAGATATGGGGTCAGTCCTAGTGAAGTGTGGGTATCAAGAACATGTGCTTTCATCTGTGATTTCCCTGAGTGAGTGTGTGTTTGTGTGTGTGTGTGTGTGTGTGTGTGTGTGTGTGTGTGTGTGTGTGTGTGTGTGTGTGTGTGTGTGTGTGTGTGTGTGTGTGTGTGTGTGTGTGTGTGTGTGTGTGTGCGTGCGTGCGTGCGTGCGTGCGTGCGTGCGTGCGTGCGTGCGTGCGTGTGTTTGTGTGTGTGTCTGTGTGTGTGTGTGAGCACCTTCTCCCCGAACACTGAAAGGAGGCCAGAATGTAGGCTAGGTCTCAGTGAGTGGGAGAACCTGCCAAGTCTTTCTCTGGAAACTCTCTCCGTCTGAGAGGAGCAGCAGCACTTCTTCATGTCTGCATTTCATCTGTCACTTCTATCCTTCAGCGCTTTGATCAGCTCCAACGCTACCGACACTCTGAGGCCTGGAGGCTGGAGGCCTGCTTCTAGCCATCACCTACAACAGGCTTCACAGAGGCTACGAGGGAGGAGAGGACCAAGATGAGTATATGTTAGCCTCCAACGTGAGCTTCTTCTCAGCTTCTTCTAATCTGTCGGGGACACAGTCTAGCAAAGCTGAAACAAAGAGCCTGCACCATTCACAGCCAATAGCTTCATGAAATGACTTCTTTTTTTTTGCTTTGGTATACTGTATTGTTATAGATGTAGACTGTTACAAACTAATTGTGGCTGAGATTGCATTATTTCTCTAGTGAGAGAGCAGGTCACCTAGTGGTTAGAGGGGGGGCAGGTAGCCTAGTGATTAGAGAGGGGGGGGGCAGGTCACCTAGTGGTTAGAGAGGGGGGCAGGTCACCTAGTGGTTAGAGAGGGGGTGGCAGGTAGCCTAGTGGTTAGAGAGAGGGAGGGCAGGTAGCCTAGTGGTTAGAGAGGGGGGGCAGGTAGCCTAGGGGTTAGAGAGAGGGAGGGCAGGTAGCCTAGGGGTTAGAGGGGGGGGCAGCAGGTCACCTAGTGGTTAGAGGGGGGGGCAGGTAGCCTAGTGGTTAGAGAGGGGGTGGGGCAGGTAGCCTAGGGGTTAGAGAGAGGGAGGGCAGGTAGCCTAGGGGTTAGAGAGGGGGTGGCAGGTAGCCTAGTGGTTAGAGAGGGGTGGCAGGTAGCCTAGTGGTTAGAGAGGGGGTGGCAGGTAGCCTAGTGGTTAGAGAGAGGGAGGGCAGGTAGCCTAGGGGTTAGAGAGGGGGTGGCAGGTAGCCTAGTGGTTAGAGAGGGGGTGGCAGGTAGCCTAGTGGTTAGAGAGGGGGTGGCAGGTAGCCTAGTGGTTAGAGAGGGGGGTGGGGCAGGTAGCCTAGGGGTTAGAGAGAGGGAGGGCAGGTAGCCTAGTGGTTAGAGAGGGGGCAGGTAGCCTAGGGGTTAGAGAGAGGGAGGGCAGGTAGCCTAGGGGTTAGAGAGGGGGGCGGGCAGCAGGTCACCTAGTGGTTAGAGGGGGGGGGGGCAGGTAGCCTAGTGGTTAGAAGGGGGGGGGGCAGGTCACCTAGTGGTTAGAGAGGGGGGGCAGGTCACCTAGTGGTTAGAGGGGGGGGGTGGCAGGTAGCCTAGTGGTTAGAGAGGGGGTGGCAGGTAGCCTAGTGGTTAGAGAGGGGGGGCGGCAGGTCACCTAGTGGTTAGAGAGTGGGTGTCAGGTCGCATAGTGGTTAGAGAGGGGGTGGAAGGTAGCCTAGTGGTTAGAGAGGGGGTGGCAGGTAGCCTAGTGGTTAGAGAGGGGGCGGCAGGTCGCCTAGTGGTTAGAGAGGGGTGGCAGGTCGCCTAGTGGTTAGAGAGGGGGTGGCAGGTAGCCGAGTGGTTAGAGAGGGGTGGCAGGTAGCCTAGTGGTTAGAGAGGGGGTGGCAGGTAGCCTAGTGGTTAGAGAGGGGGTGGCAGGCAGCCTAGTGGTTAGAGAGGGGGCGGCAGGTCGCCTAGTGGTTAGAGAGAGGGAGGGCAGGTAGCCTAGTGGTTAGAGAGGGGGTGGCAGGTCACCTAGTGGTTAGAGAGGGGGTGGCAGGTAGCCTAGTGGTTAGAGAGAGGGAGGGCAGGTAGCCTAGTGGTTAGAGAGGGGGGGCAGGTAGCCTAGGGGTTAGAGAGAGGGAGGGCAGATAGCCTAGGGGTTAGAGGGGGGGCAGCAGGTCACCTAGTGGTTAGAGGGGGGGCAGGTAGCCTAGTGGTTAGAGAGGGGGGGGGGCAGGTCACCTAGTGGTTAGGGGGGCGGTAGCCTAGTGGTTAGAGAGGGGGCGGCAGGTAGCCTAGTGGTTAGAGAGGGGGTGGCAGGTAGCCTAGTGGTTAGAGAGGGGGTGGCAGGTAGCCTAGTGGTTAGAGAGGGGGTGGCAGGTAGCCTAGTGGTTAGAGAGGGGTGGCAGGTAGCCTAGTGGTTAGAGAGAGGGAGGGCAGGTAGCCTAGGGGTTAGAGAGGGGGTGGCAGGTAGCCTAGTGGTTAGAGAGGGGGTGGCAGGTAGCCTAGTGGTTAGAGAGGGGTGGCAGGTAGCCTAGTGGTTAGAGAGGGGGTGGGGCAGGTAGCCTAGGGGTTAGAGAGAGGGAGGGCAGGTAGCCTAGTGGTTAGAGAGGGGGGGCAGGTAGCCTAGGGGTTAGAGAGAGGGAGGGCAGGTAGCCTAGGGGTTAGAGAGGGGGGCGGGCAGCAGGTCACCTAGTGGTTAGAGGGGGGGGGGCAGGTAGCCTAGTGGTTAGAAGGGGGGGGCAGGTCACCTAGTGGTTAGAGAGGGGGGGCAGGTCACCTAGTGGTTAGAGGGGGGTGGCAGGTAGCCTAGTGGTTAGAGAGGGGGTGGCAGGTAGCCTAGTGGTTAGAGAGGGGGGGCGGCAGGTCACCTAGTGGTTAGAGAGTGGGTGTCAGGTCGCATAGTGGTTAGAGAGGGGGTGGAAGGTAGCCTAGTGGTTAGAGAGGGGGTGGCAGGTAGCCTAGTGGTTAGAGAGGGGGGGCGGCAGGTCGCCTAGTGGTTAGAGAGGGGTGGCAGGTCGCCTAGTGGTTAGAGAGGGGGTGGCAGGTAGCCTAGTGGTTAGAGAGGGGGTGGCAGGTAGCCTAGTGGTTAGAGAGGGGGTGGCAGGTAGCCTAGTGGTTAGAGAGGGGGTGGCAGGCAGCCTAGTGGTTAGAGAGGGGGGGGCGGCAGGTCGCCTAGTGGTTAGAGAGAGGGAGGGCAGGTAGCCTAGTGGTTAGAGGGGGGGGGTGGCAGGTAGCCTAGTGGTTAGAGAGGGGTGGCAGGTAGCCTAGTGGTTAGAGAGGGGGGGCAGCAGGTCGCCTAGTGGTTAGAGAGGGGGTGGCAGGTCACCTAGTGGTTAGAGAGGGGTGGCAGGTAGCCTAGTGGTTAGAGAGAGGGAGGGCAGGTAGCCTAGTGGTTAGAGAGGGGGGCAGGTAGCCTAGGGGTTAGAGAGGGGAGGGCAGGTAGCCTAGGGGTTAGAGGGGGGGGGCAGCAGGTCACCTAGTGGTTAGAGGGGGGGGGGGCAGGTCACCTAGTGGTTAGGGGGGGGGGCGGTAGCCTAGTGGTTAGAGAGGGGGGGCGGCAGGTAGCCTAGTGGTTAGAGAGGGGGTGGCAGGTAGCCTAGTGGTTAGAGAGGGGGTGGCAGGTAGCCTAGTGGTTAGAGAGGGGGTGGCAGGTAGCCTAGTGGTTAGAGAGGGGGTGGCAGGTAGCCTAGTGGTTAGAGCGTTGGGCCAGTAACCGAAAGGTTTCCAGATCGAATCCCCGAGCTGACAAGATAAAAATCTGTCGTTCTGCCCCTGAACGAGGCAGTTAACCCACTGTTCCTAGGCTGTCATTGTAAATATGAATTTGTTCTTAACTGACAAGCCTAGTTAAATAAAGGTACAAAAATAAATGGCTTGGAATAAGTTTTGAGACAATTGGGACAAAAAATGTGCATTCTGACCATAGAAAGTCAAGATAAAGGTATGTCTCATCATCTACAACAACGTATGGATGCAGATAGGTCATCAACCTCTGAGAAGTGACTTCTCATGTCTCATTTCCCCAACCACATGAAAGCAACTCAAAGTTATGCTCTGTAAAACAGAAACCTCACTGGGTTCGGGACTCCTGCGTCATAAACCCATAAGTGCGTCTGTGGGAAGTTTCACTCTGAGTGTTTTGTTTACTGTACACATACAGTGTAATACCATAAATGACAGAGGGCTGCTGAAAACCGGATGCTTCACAAGGTTACAGTCCCTCTACTGAATGAATGTACTGTGCAAAGTTGGAAACAACGTGACTCTTGTGTGTCAAATTGTCACTAATATGATAATGATCTAACTGTATTTACTGAAGATGGGGGAAAGTTCTAAGTGTACGTTCCCATTAGACAGAACTATGATGTACAGATACTGTAAATAACACTGGCTGAGAATGAGAAGTGCTTTATATGAATGTAAACCTTTAGGACCCAGGACTAATGAAAATAAACATCTCCCCTGCTCCAGTACTGGGCCATGGCACTCGGGTTTGGGGAGGCTGTTGGATTGGCCAGCTGCTCTGCGGCTACAGTAAGGTCCTGGAGGTTTTCAAGAGATTTCATTAGAAACATCAACAGTGGGAGAAGCAGGGCGGCCAGCTGAATTAGCTTCTTTCGAACCATGATTCATGGAATCAGGTGGTTTACTGAGTGACTGGAATGGGAGTATAAACAACAGCTCCAGGACTTGGGGCTTATTTTCCTCTCAGTGGTGCTCTTTTGTCTCTGATACACAGGCGTAACGTAACACGGCTCTGCGGAGAGGATTCTGACGAGTGACGCCTGACGCCCTCCCCCAAATAACAGTCTGGCAGTGTCGGGACAAGGCGACTCAATGAAGCTGTCTTTCTGTATGGCAACAGCTGCACATAGATTCTGATTAAAAAAGATATATTGAGACTGTGAGACCTCCTCACTCTCTCTCTATGTGTCTGCCAAACTCCCCTGTCCTCCCTCTCCTTCCCTCCATCCAACACTTTCTCTCTTTCTCTTTTGTGAATAGCTGGGAGTTGGGAAAGAGATTCCCAGTCGTTGTTTGGCCTGAATAGAGGGACCTGGAATAGAGGTAACCTCCGATTCCCAGAGAGACTGATGGCCTCATCGCCTCCACACAGGATCACTACTCAAATCCACTTCTCCTCAGCTCCAATTAGCTGTGGTGGGGAGCCATGCTCTGCTCTGTTCTGTCTGACCAGACCACAGGGCCTGGGATAGACCAGGAAGGGAGGGAGCCTAATGTTAGGTCACTTACGTCCCACCCTTCCCAGCAATTAGGGAGCATATGAGTCTGCAGTTGGTCTGGAGCTGAAAAACAGCAATGGGAGGGTGTTAGCACCAGCAGTCTATACCAGGGTTTCCCAGACTCTGTCTTGGTCCTAGCACGACACAGCTGATTCAAATATCCAACTCATCATCAAGCTGTGTAGCGCTAGGACAAAAAACAAAATGTTCACCCAGGGGGGCCCCAGGACCGAGTTTGGGAAACACTGGTCTGTACCACCTTGACTAGACTAGAGAAAACGTTGCTGCCTGCCTGACTGCCAGGCATCAGGGATGGTGAGCTGTTTGTTAGCTGTAATGTTATGAGTCACGTTATGAGTGGGGTTTCAGCAGCACAGAGAGGATTTGGTCTCATAATGGTTTGGTGGGGGTGTTAAATAGCACACAGACAGGGAATCAGAAAGCCCTGTTATAACACAGAGACAGAGAATCAGAAAGCACTGTTATAACACAGAGACAAAGAATCGGAAAGCACTGTTATAGCACAGAGACAGAGAATCAGAAAGCACTATTATAGCACAGAGACAGGGAATCAGAAAGCCCTGTTATAACACACAGACAGGGAATCAGAAAGCACTGTTATAACACAGAGACAGGGAATCAGAAAGCACTGTTATAACACAGAGACAGAGAATCAGAAAGCCCTGTTATAACACAGAGACAGAGAATCAGAAAGCACTGTTATAACACAGAGACAGGGAATCAGAAAGCCCTGTTATAACACACAGACAGGGAATCAGAAAGCCCTGTTATAACACAGAGACAGAGAATCAGAAAGCCCTGTTATAACACAGAGACAGGGAATCAGAAAGCCCTGTTATAACACAGAGACAGGGAATCAGAAAGCCCTGTTATAACACAGAGACAGGGAATCAGAAAGCACTGTTATAGCACAGAGACAGGGAATCAGAAAGCACTGTTATAGCACAGAGACAGGGAATCAGAAAGCCCTGTTATAGCACAGAGACAGGGAATCAGAAAGCCCTGTTATAACACAGAGACAGGGAATCAGAAAGCACTGTTATAACACAGAGACAGGGAATCAGAAAGCACTGTTATAACACAGAGACAGGGAATCAGAAAGCACTGTTATAGCACAGAGACAGGGAATCAGAAAGCACTGTTATAGCACAGAGACAGGGAATCAGAAAGCCCTGTTATAGCACAGAGACAGGGAATCAGAAAGCACTGTTATAACACAGAGACAGGGAATCAGAAAGCACTGTTATAACACAGAGACAGGGAATCAGAAAGCACTGTTATAACACAGAGACAGGGAATCAGAAAGCACTGTTATAACACAGAGACAGGGAATCAGAAAGCACTGTTATAACACAGAGACAGGGAATCAGAAAGCACTGTTATAACACAGAGACAGGGAATCAGAAAGCACTGTTATAACACAGAGACAGGGAATCAGAAAGCACTGTTATAACACAGAGACAGGGAATCAGAAAGCACTGTTATAGCACAGAGACAGGGAATCAGAAAGCACTGTTATAGCACAGAGACAGGGAATCAGAAAGCACTGTTATAACACAGAGACAGGGAATCAGAAAGCACTGTTATAACACAGAGACAGGGAATCAGAAAGCACTGTTATAGCACAGAGACAGGGAATCAGAAAGCACTGTTATAACACAAAGACAGAGAATCAGAAAGTACTGTTATAACACAGAGACAGGGAATCAGAAAGCACTGTTATAGCACAGAGACAGAGAATCAGAAAGCACTATTATAGCACAGAGACAGGGAATCAGAAAGCCCTGTTATAACACAGAGACAGAGAATCAGAAAGCACTGTTATAACACAGAGACAGGGAATCAGAAAGCACTGTTATAACACAGAGACAGAGAATCAGAAAGCCCTGTTATAACACAGAGACAGAGAATCAAAAAGCACTGTTATAACACAGAGACAGGGAATCAGAAAGTCCTGTTATAACACACAGACAGGGAATCAGAAAGCCCTGTTATAACACAGAGACAGAGAATCAGAAAGCACTGTTATAACACAGAGACAGGGAATCAGAAAGCCCTGTTATAACACAGAGACAGAGAATCAAAAAGCACTGTTATAACACAGAGACAGGGAATCAGAAAGCCCTGTTATAACACACAGACAGGGAATCAGAAAGCCCTGTTATAACACAGAGACAGAGAATCAGAAAGCACTGTTATAACACAGAGACAGAGAATCAGAAAGCCCTGTTATAACACAGAGACAGGGAATCAGAAAGCACTGTTATAGCACAGAGACAGAGAATCAGAAAGCCCTGTTATAACACAGAGACAGAGAATCAAAAAGCACTGTTATAACACAGAGACAGGGAATCAGAAAGTCCTGTTATAACACACAGACAGGGAATCAGAAAGCCCTGTTATAACACAGAGACAGAGAATCAGAAAGCACTGTTATAACACAGAGACAGGGAATCAGAAAGCCCTGTTATAACACAGAGACAGAGAATCAAAAAGCACTGTTATAACACAGAGACAGGGAATCAGAAAGCCCTGTTATAACACACAGACAGGGAATCAGAAAGCCCTGTTATAACACAGAGACAGAGAATCAGAAAGCACTGTTATAACACAGAGACAGGGAATCAGAAAGCCCTGTTATAACACAGAGACAGGGAATCAGAAAGCACTGTTATAACACAGAGACAGGGAATCAGAAAGCACTGTTATAACACAGAGACAGAGAATCAGAAAGCACTGTTATAACACAGAGACAGGGAATCAGAAAGCACTGTTATAGCACAGAGACAGAGAATCAGAAAGCACTGTTATAGCACAGAAACAGGGAATCAGAAAGCACTGTTATAACACAGAGACAGGGAATCAGAAAGCACTGTTATAACACAGAGACAGGGAATCAGAAAGCACTGTTATAACACAGAGACAGAGAATCAGAAAGCCTTGTTATAACACAGAGACAGAGAATCAGAAAGCCCTGTTATAACACAGAGACAGGGAATCAGAAAGCACTGTTATAACACAGAGACAGGGAATCAGAAAGCATCAAAGCACTCTGCTTGAAAATGTCAAATATAATCCTCCTATCTCATTAGACTCTCCAAATATTATTGAGCTTGTTGAGTGGAATTTGTTATTGATAACTACAAATAAAAACATTTGTGGTAGGTAGATATACACTCTATGGTCTATATATACACCTGTTTGGGCCTAAGTTCAAATGAAAATGATCACCAGTCATCGCTAGGCCTACTTTAAATGGTTCAATAACCATTGGCCCTCAATTCTGAAGTATAAAGTTGAGTACCTGAAAAGCATTATCTGAAAACAGTATCTGCATTCCATTTTTTATTTAAAGACAAAAAAAAACAAGTGTTCTTTTGGACATGTTACTAAATCCAAGTCCTCATTTAAAGATCATGATTTGAGTCCAAATGAACAGATATTGATGTATACCTAAGACCCCTTGCTGTGCTAAAATTATACTTTTATGCAAACACAAAGATCTCTTTAGAAAGCCAATGAATAACAAAAACAGCATTTCTCTAATTGAGTCAGTGTTGCATGGTGCTACTAGTAATCAGACACATTAGTATCCTTACGCCTCTGACAGTTTGCCTATCTGAGTTCTCTCACATGTCCACTGACACCTCTCCAATGCAGAGAGCCGCTCCAATGTAGAGAGCCGCTCCAATGTAGAGAGCCTCTCCAATGCAGAGAGCCGCTCCAATGCAGAGAGCCGCTCCAATGCAGAGAGCCGCTCCAATGCAGAGAGCCGCTCCAATGCAGAGAGCCGCTCCAATGCAGAGAGCCGCTCCAATGCAGAGAGCCTCTCCAATGTAGAGAGCCTCTCCAATACAGAGAGCCGCTCCAATGCAAAGAGCCGCTCCAATGTAGAGAGCCTCTCCAATACAGAGAGCCGCTCCAATGCAGAGAGCCGCTCCAATGCAGAGAGCCGCTCCAATGTAGAGAGCCTCTCCAATGCAAAGAGCCGCTCCAATGTAGAGAGCCTCTCCAATGTAGAGAGCCTCTCCAATGCAAAGAGCCGCTCCAATGCAGAGAGCCGCTCCAATGTAGAGAGCCTCTCCAATGTAGAGAGCCTCTCCAATGCAAAGAGCCGCTCCAATGCAGAGAGCCGCTCCAATGTAGAGAGCCTCTCCAATGCAAAGAGCCTCTCCAATGCAGAGAGCCGCTCCAATGTAGAGAGCCTCTCCAATGCAAAGAGCCGCTCCAATGCAGAGAGCTGCTCCAATGTAGAGAGCCTCTCCAATGCAAAGAGCCGCTCCAATACAGAGAGCCGCTCCAATGCAGAGAGCCGCTCCAATGTAGAGAGCCTCTCCAATGCAAAGAGCCGCTCCAATGTAGAGAGCCTCTCCAATGCAAAGAGCCTCTCCAATGCAAAGAGCCGCTCCAATGCAGAGAGCCTCTCCAATGCAGAGAGCCTCTCCAATGCAGAGAGCCGCTCCAATGCAAAGAGCCGCTCCAATGCAGAGAGCTGCTCCAATGCAGAGAGCCTCTCCAATGCAAAGAGCCGCTCCAATACAGAGAGCCGCTCCAATACAGAGAGCCGCTCCAATACAGAGAGCCGCTCCAATACAGAGAGCCGTTCCAATGTAGAGAGCCTCTCCAATGCAAAGAGCCGCTCCAATGCAAAGAGCCGCTCCAATGTAGAGAGCCGCTCCAATGCAGAGAGCCTCTCCAATGAAAAGAGCCGCTCCAATACAGAGAGCCGCTCCAATGTAGAGAGCCTCTCCAATGTAGAGAGCCGCTCCAATGCAGAGAGCCTCTCCAATGCAAAGAGCCGCTCCAATACAAAGAGCCGCTCCAATACAAAGAGCCGCTCCAATGTAGAGAGCCTCTCCAATGTAGAGAGCCGCTCCAATGCAAAGAGCCGCTCCAATACAAAGAGCCGCTCCAATACAAAGAGCCGCTCCAATGTAGAGAGCCTCTCCAATGCAGAGAGCCGCTCCAATGCAAAGAGCCGCTCCAATACAGAGAGCCACTCCAATGCAGAGAGCCGCTCCAATGCAGAGAGCCGCTCCAATGCAAAGAGCCGCTCCAATGCAAAGAGCCGCTCCAATGCAAAGAGCCGCTCCAATACAGAGAGCCGCTCCAATGCAGAGAGCCGCTCCAATGCAGAGAGCCGCTCCAATGCAGAGAGCCGCTCCAATGCAAAGAGCCGCTCCAATGCAGAGAGCCGCTCCAATGTAGAGAGCCTCTCCAATGCAAAGAGCCGCTTCAATACAGAGAGCCGCTCCAATACAGAGAGCTGCTCCAATGCAGAGAGCCGCTCCAATGCAGAGAGCCTCTCCAATACAGAGAGCCGCTCCAATGCAGAGAGCCGCTCCAATACAGAGAGCCTTTCCAATATAGAGCCCAGACTCAGCACAATGCCTGCATTCTGCCAGCACACTCCCAGCTCATCGATCCACTAGATTAATTACCATAGAGCTGCAATGTCTTTGACTTTCCCCCGTGACCTCCCTCTCCTTCTCTCTCTGTGTCTGTGTGCGCGTGTGTGGGTGTCTGTCGTGTGGCTCAGTTGGTAGAACATGGCGCTGGCAATGCCAGGGCTGTATACACTCGATACTGTTAGTGGCTCTGGATAAGAGACTCTGCTAAATGACTCAAATGTAAACATATGAATGTGTGTGTGTGTGTGTGTGTGTGTGTGTGTGTGTGTGTAAGCCACGGTGGTAATAGGGAAGGATAGGGTTGTGAAGGTGACCACACAAGCTCCCGCTCTACGTCATTCCATATTGATATATGGAGCTGGGGGGGGGGGGGGGGGGGTCAGTCCCATTTACAAGCAGAATGAAAGTGAGAGACTCCTGCCAAGATCATTCTCACCCAGGTGTTATTTCTGTCCACTAGGAATGGGAGCCCTAAGGACCCCAGGTGGTAGAGAGAGAGTATCCATAACTACATTTACAGTAAACAAAAGGCTAACTCATATTTGACCATGTAGACTAATGACTTATTTAACTTTAAACATACGTGTTTGAATATTGGTAATTAACACCACTTCCCAATTGATTCATTCCTATGCTGAACCACGTAGCCTACCAATGAACGTAGCCCGGGTTCAAGCCAACATTGATGTTGCTTCAATTAAATGTAAAGGCCATTTATACTTCATTTTCTTTCCATATCAGTCATACGATTGCACCTTCAAAATACTGGCAGTGATCTTTGATAACAACCAGAGGGGGAAGGCTGGATGCTCACAGTAACATTTGTAGCTGTCCAAGGTGATATAATTAGCTCAAGTGTCTATGACAATCTGTTTCATTGGCTGTTAAACAACTCCAGGTATGAGAGCAGAACACCTCCCCCCATCAGAGGAGAACAACACTGCTGAACTTGACCCTTTGGAGGCCCGCTCCTCCTCCCATCCCTTCTAAATGTCCGTTGCCAGAGTCGCGGAGCACATTCCTCTGCGGCTGTGTTGACTGAACATGCGTGTCTGTGACTGAGCCTGAGAGAGCGGGATCTCTCTGAGCCTGAGCCTCTGCAGCAGGAAGCGGCCGCCACAGTGCAGGTTGCAGATTTACGGTATGCTGCTCAACGGTCACAGAGACAAGTGTACAGTGTGGTAGTTTAGTGTGTGTGACATAACAGCATAATGTTACAGTGCACACACACAATGTGTTTTTTGTGCAGTGCCGTGGCAGCAGATGGAGGAGACCGGAGATGGGAGGGGTTCACGGGCAGCTCGAGGCAGAGAGGCTGAGCTCGGCTTCTCAGTAAGTGCTCACTTAGAACTTGGCACTGTCTCCTCACAAGAGTGTTGGTCAAACCACCGTACCATCTATTGTGACAATTTTTATGCTATATTGAGCTTAATAAAAAGTCTTCAAACACAAGAAAAATTCAGAATGACAGAAGACAAGTAGAACCTGTTAAAAGAGTTGGTACAGTTACATTGGGTCATCATTTATTATTCTGCAATAAAAACCTATTAACACAAATATGAGTAATAAGCCAAACAGGGGAGTTGTGTAAACACATTATTGCTGCAAATGAAACTCTGATTAAGATAGAGGCAGAAAACAACAAGCTTAACCCAGCATCATCCTTGGGGATCCAATGCATGCGGGAGTACTGCACTCTGCTCAATTAGTAAAGATACCAAAACACAGGCCAGCAAATGAGCAGGGACCAACACAGCCCAGCTGGTGTTGCTGTTTGATGGCTTAACACTGCTAACACTGCTCTCCCTGTCCAACCCAGAGATGAGATCAGGGAGGGAGGGAGGGAGGAGGTGGAGAGAGTGCTCTGAGGAAGGAATCAGAGCACAACATATCCTTGGAACTGAAAGGGGGTCTGTGCCTTTAAGAACAAATGCTGACTGGTTGCCTCTCTGCTCTCCCTCTCTCTCCCCCTCCTTCCTTTCCTTTCCCTCTCTCAGAACTAGCCTCCTCCCTCCTGCCCTCCCTCTTTCTTTGGTCTGAGTGAAAGTGAAAAGCTGCAGCTCCTTATCAGAGTGTTTACAGCCAGGAGTTTGTAGGCTATTAGGCAGGTCAGGTGACAGGGAGGCTGCGCTGCACCATGACCCAGACATCTCAGGGTGAAGGTTGCCTCAGGGAGGGGGGGGGGGGGGTGACAGGGTTTACTGGTGGGAGGGGCCAGAGCCAGCCAGGCCAGAGGTAGATAAGTGGCAAACACACAGCCCAGCTAGTTTATTTGGTTCCATGGAAGTTGTGGGAACGTATGTTTTTGGTTCCATATAGGTTGTGGGCCAAAACTATATGTTTCCTGACTTGTAAAACTGAAGAGAACATTTCGCCTGTTCTGGGAACGTTTATTTTTAGGTTGCAGGGAGGTTCTGAGAACATTTTACTCTGGTTTCTTTAAAGTTTCTTGGGAGGTTTTATTAACGCTCTGAGAACAGAAATGATAGGTTTTGGAATAACTTCCTTAAAACTTTCACTGAATGTTTCATTAAGACTTTTAATAACACTGTCAGCTTATTTTGTTTTAATTTTTTAAAACTCAAAATACAGATAGGACACATGGAAATTCATTTCCTCAGGCATTAATCATGTAAACATATTTATTTTTGTTTGTGACAAGGCATTAGTGAGAATTTAACATATAATCTTTTGCTCTTGATCGGTGGAATTAGTCCAATTCATCACCAGGATGAAGCTAGCATGACATGTTTTTTGCACATACAAAGCTGTTCATTTTAGTCTCTTCAAACAGAACCAATTTCAAAGGAATCAAGCACTCATTAAGATCAGGTGTGGCCAATTACTGGGTGCGGCCAACACACGTGAACAAACGCAACAAGATAAAGGATAGAGCGAGTTATGTTGATGCTGAGAATGGAATGAATATGTTTTTAAATAACATTCTTAGAACATTCTCTAAACATTACTACAGTTTTTAACATTCTCAGAACAATTTGAGAACATTACTTTAAATAGAACCATGAGGAAACTAGTTTCCTAACCAGTTGACGAACGTTCCTAGAACATTACAAAAATTTAAATGAAATGTAACCACATTTGAACTTTTAGGAAATGTTCTGTTAAGGTAATGAAATAAAGTTTCATTAAAATAAAGTTTTTTTGTCAACTTCCGTAAATGTGCTGAGAATGTTCCAAAGCCAAGCAACTGTCCTGCACCATTCCTAGAACGTTGTGGGAAGGTTGTATGCAAACTAACCATAGGTTAATCACGCTCTCACCAAGCTCTAAGAAACATATGGTTCTCATAACATTATGTGCTAGCTGGGATGGTTCTCAGAGTATTATGTGCTAGCTAGGAGCTCACAGCTGAGGACAGAAATCATTTCCAGCACTAGCTCAGCTATCAGGCTTCCCTCTCTTCTCCCTCATCTTCCTTTTTCTGTTCACCTCAGGAACAGCCATATTTATTCAATCTAAACAAATACAGCAGATTTTTTTTAACCTTTATTTAACTAGGCAAATCAGTTAAGAACAAATGTTTATTTACAATGATGGCCTACCGGGAAACAGTGAGTTACCTGCCTTGTTCAGGGGCAGATTGACCAGCACAGAAAGGGGCAGGGGCAAATTGACCTGAGATTGACTAGCACAGAAAGGATTTCAGCTTTAGGCCTATCATATTCAGAGTCAAACGTGGACAAAATCCTAAATAAAAGATGTTAATAATTAAGAAGAAAATAAACTAAGCTAACAAGCTTGAAAACTCTTGTAAAAAACATATTCAGCTAAGAATGTATAGCAAAATGAAAGTAATTACTGATAATGTAACACAACACACACACAACCAGGCCATAGAGAAGACCCTGTCTGTCTGCTCAAACACAGAGGGGCTGAGGAGGGTCTTCTGCAGTGCTGATTCCCTGCATTCAGTATATCGTATAGCAAAACAATGATTTTACCTGCATATGGAGCCAATTGCTTCCCATAATATTTCAAAACTGTTTGCATTGTAACATAGGCTGACAGTAGCAGAGGATTTATTTTTATGATCATAATTGTATTTGATGACAGGCTTTGCTCCTCCCTGCCACTAAAGAGGTCGAATAGAACAGCCTATTCGCTTAATAGTGGGCGCACAGGCTCATCTGGGGTTATGTAGGGTGACCTGGCAGGCTGGTTGAGACCTATGGCAGGGGCCAGGGAGGGGCTGCCTCCTCTGATGGAACAGCTCCTCCTTGGCCTCTGCCATGGGTCCCAACCAGCCTGCCAGGTCACCCCACTCTGAGCCAAGTACAGAGGATGCAGAGAGTGGCCCTGTCTGATGGCTGCTGGCTCTAGCCCTGAGAGGCACCCTGCCTGCTTGTCTGTGCATCAGCTGGTGCCCAGCTTCCCCCTCTAACTACCAGGCTACAACCTTTTATTAAACACTGTACATTTTAACACATCTCTGAGGCTGGCGTTCGAAATCCATGCTCATTTCAAATGATCTACACTGTCAGGACTTGGCTCCAGTCCATTTGTCTCTTTCTACTTTCCTCTCTCTCGCTCGCTCTCTCTCTCTCTCTCTCTCTCTCTCTCTCTCTCTCTCTCTCTCTCTCTCTCTCTCTCTCTCTCTCTCTCTCTCTCTCTCTCTCTCTCTCTCTCTCTCTCTCTCTCTCTCTCTCTCTCTCTCTCTCTCTCTCTCTCTCTCTCTCTCTCTCTCTCTCTCTCTCTCTCTCTCTCTCTCTCTCTCTCTCTCTCTCTCTCTCTCTCTCTCTCTCTCTCTCTCTCTCTCGCTAACTATCTGTCTCTCTCGCTCTCTCTGGGTGGCAAGTAGCTTAGTGGTTAAGATCGCTGGGCCAGTAATTGTAATGTTTCTGGTTCAAATCCCTGAGCTGGCAAGGTGCTAAAATCTGCTGTTCTGCCCTTGAGCAAGGCAGTTAATCTCCATTCAGACAATCCCCCGCACCACTCTGACTCAGAGGAGTTGGGTTAAATGCACAAGACACTATTCAGTTGAATGCATTCAGTTGTACAACCGACTAGGTGTCCCCTCACTCTCTCAAGACCAACTTCTACAGTGATGTGTGACTCAGTAAAGTGGTTGTTCAAAAGATCCTCCACTGAGTCAACAGTTGTTCACTACGCCACAGCATCTGTGTAGACTTCCTCCACTGACATGACACTGATGCAAAAGGAACCGTTGATAAAACACTAGCGAGAATGTGAGTGCAGTGCAGTACCTCTCTCCTGTACGAAGTAGGCCAGGTAGAGGTCCAGCTCCTTGACCGAGACACTGATGTGGTGTGGCTGGACACAGAGGATGGGGTTGTTGCACGGCCCAGCCTTGACCAGGCGCTCTCCGTCCGTGCTCTCCAGCGGGATGCCCTTGAACAGGATGACCATGACCAGGTCCAGCCTCCATACCTTGTCGGCCTGACGCAGGCAGTCGATCCTCCTCATCTTGCCCTTCTGGTCAGGGTTAGAGAGGACGCAGCAGGGGGGCTTCTTCCCTGTGATGGACAGCACAAAGTCCTCGCGGCACTCAGGCCGGATGTCCTTGCGCAGTTTGGCCAGCAGACGCGACGCCCACTTCTGCTTGACCTCGGGCTTCTCTCCCAGCAGCTCGTCCTTCACTGCCCGCTCTTCGTCCTTAGTCATCCTTTTCTCGTGCTTCTTGAAGTACTTGCGTTTGCGCGCCTGCAGGTTGAACCAGGTGTAGGCGAAGGCACGCACATGCGGCAGAAGGGCCTCGATGAACGGATGAAACTCATCCTGGATAAGTGGACAAGAAGAAAGGGGTAAGTACTACTTTCTACATAAATGTACCAGAAGCGACCATGCTGTATGAACCGTAACCTATAACAGTGTATACAGTACTTGTGTATGGAACCAATTACTGTAAATAAAGAAAAGTGCAACCATAGTGGTTCTTTGTCTCCATGCTCAGTGGAACACCACCACCAACAGTAATCATTTATTCAATTATGTTCTGTTGATTATTTGCCTTCTTTTGGTCAGATTTTCAACAAACAAAATATACATCTGCATGACTTTGGGGCACCTCACAAGCCACAGTTGCTTTGCTGTTTAGCCCACAACGATTGAGCAATGTTCTCTTGCTATCTCTAATTACTTCCATATTTTCACTGAGCAAAAATCCCATATGCACCAGCCTGCCCCATAAAAGGCATTCAGAGATCATTTGCACATATAATATGCAAAACGATATAGTCTAATGTATAGGCATGGTGCCTACGTTCATGTGTTTGCATGTCTGCAGGTTTAGCCAAACAATGTATAGACTACGGTTTGTTTATGAGCACATCATAGGCTATAAATGCATGCATATGTATGTATGTGTTTGTTCTTGCTCATGAAGGCCCATTAATTGAGTGATTGTGTGCAAAGGGGTAATCCATCCAAATGTAATGAAATGTCATTTGCACATACAAGCTGAGTTAAAGATTTATTGCGAGTACAGTGCTCAAATCTGTACAACCCACTTCTCATGCTGCCCTTTAGGTTTTGTGTATTTGCCCTGGTATCCATGAAGTTTAACCCTTTATGGAATACCGGTGTCACAATATCAACTCTCCGGTGATCATCATCTCTATCAATTAACTGTAACATTCCAAAATAGAACATTGTAGGATATCCTTCCTCAAAGGGTTAACGTTGTTGGTTAATGGCGTCTCGGTGGGCTTCTTGGTGTCCACACAGAGAGATGTTGGAGTGGAGTGGAGTGTGAAGGTGCTTCAGAGAGCCCATACAGGCCCTTGGAGCTGGCCCAGGGAGCGTAATTGGACATGACTGTATTACACTGCAGATCTCATGCAATTAACAGTCTGCAATACTGCTCTCAGAAGCACAACATTTTAAATGCTTCCAACATCCTCAACCCTGGCATCCTGCTCTGAGCAGACGACATCGGTTTCAGATATATCTATTTTTTTGTTTAAATCATTCCTCCCATACCAACATTACATTTGATCCAGGGATGGCTAGTGTATTATTGTACGACAGTTTGCATTAACTAAAAGATGCATCATGTCCTTGAGGGCGTTCTGTATGATTAAGTATATGCTTTTTGAAGTTGAATCGAAATAAAGCATCTGTGGTGACAGAGACAACATCCTTTATTTCACGTTTATTTAGTCTGGCTTCACTGTGTTCCTATTCAGGACAGTTATAAAACAAATATATTGAACACAGCGACTCCACTGAGAAGAGGAAACCAGTTGTATACATCCTATTTTAAACAGTAACAGCAGGACAAATTGTGTTTTCATGTCCACTTCACTTATGTCAACTTTATATCTAAACAGGGTTCAAAGAAAACAGTTGGCTGTAATTTTGGGGTTCAGAGTCCTTTGTCTTGGCTTGCTGAATGCAGAGCGCACATACACAAGTATGTACAATCAGTGCCGGAAAGAGGGATCATGGAGAAGAGATAGAGTTACTGTGTAAATGTTCCAAAGCTAACAAGTAGAGCAGAGAGAAACTCTCGTGATAGAAACCAGAGGCCTGGAAACCAGACAGACAATCTGGGGCTTTATGAATTTCAAAAAAGAGAAGGCAATTCAACACTGCCACGGGTACAACAAACTCACAGTATGTCTATTTAACGGTTACATAACGTTTGTTTTTAGTAGAGAACGTTTACAGCAGAGCTGCAGCTCTCCAGTCAAGATGAAGAGAGGTTCGCTTCCATTTCAGGCATTCATAATCATATGTGTTTTAGCCAAATGATAACACCACAAAACGTTTAGGAGGGAGAAAGACTCAAGATATTGTAACAATTTGAGTACAAGGCCAAGTCCATTTTCAATGTGTGGTATACTTCTCAATTGGGTGCCTATTTTGCCTATTTGTGTCTAGCTCGCACAGACAAGACTCCTGACCATGGATGTTCCCCTGTCTGGCCCATGGATAGAGTTCCTCTCATTAAACACATTGAGCTGGAATATGAACACCAACCAACCCTGCAGCAAAAGTAAACACTAACATACTTTCATTGAGGTTAGTTCCTATTTTTGAAATATTTCCATGACATTTAGAGTGAACTCCAAATGTGCATTTCTGGACTTTAGGGCATGTCCCTCTTCTCCACTTATCCCTGCCTCCCTTTTATGAGGTCTTTATGTTTTCATAGCTCCCTCCATCCACATACCCCCTGGCTACAGCATCCATCTGTGCAAACTAGACTTTTACAGGCCCTAATGGTAGCCTCTAGCCACACAAACCTGTCCTTCTTTCACCTGTGCCCTACTGCCTCTCTGTCCCAACCCCACAGCAACACAGGACAGTTTCTTAACTGTACAGGTGAATAGAGGTCTGAGACCATCATTTAAAAGTACTAGTGTTGCCTTATCGAACGTTAAGGTAATTAACGTTATTTATGATAAGGGTTACTTACATGGAGAAAATCGGACCTCTCTGAAATCAAAATGGATGGCCCTCCCCCTAAACCCTCCCTGAAGCTTGAAAAAAAAGAGTGACCCTCACCTATGCCCAAAATAACAACTAAAACAAAGTGGATAGCAGAAAACATGTCTATACCGTTTACCATCACTTCTTGGACTGACCAGAGCCTTAGATATGCAGTTTTAAAAGCTGTTTTTCGTCCTGTAAGCATTGCATGGCAGCACAGGAATTTTGATAGTGTACAGGGCTGCAGGCCAGAACGTTGTGGGTTTGCAGACCACTGTGGACAAGGGTAGGGGTGGAAAGATCTCCTTTATAGTAAAAGCATTGCATGAGTCTATCATCGTATTTCATGCAATTCTATGTCATTTTACATATTAGCAGAATCTTTTTTAATACCACACCAATTACAGAAATGACATGCTAAGAATGGACAGAGAGATAGGTCCATGTGTTCATCTTATTTCTCCAATGCCAAATCAGTGTGACATGTTTGCAACGAAGCTCTCCCTGTTTGCAAATAATAAAATCTGAGACGTCATAAGGAATCTGAGCATGTTACTTGCAGAGGTTAGGCCTACCTTTCCACCCCAGACAGATTAAGCCTACTGATGCAGAAGATTTTAAGCTTAAACTGCTGGCTACTCTTCTTCCGTGGCTTAACCCAGCTAGTGTAGGTAACAAGGTAGGTAGGTGTTTCCCTAAATGCTGTCTGGGTTGAAACATCTTCTACACAGAAAGTGAATATCTCAATTCATAGTGACAGAATTAGATTACTTCCAAAGCAAATTCAATTTTTGTCTCCTCGGCTATAGAAGGTTGTAGCTCAGCCTCTAAATTGTCAAAGAACCGAACCAATTATATCCCCTTTATGCACCGGGGCCACATCATTCCCGGGCATTTTACAGCTTGTTTATAGCACACAGCATCACAGACCTAAGCTCTGTTATAGATAACTTTATATAACCAATCCTTATATTATTCCAAATCTTAAACTAACAATGGGTAGGCCTGTGCTTTTTGCCATTTTCTGTAATTAAATGTAAGCCTATGGCATGCATACCTTCTCATACGCTCTCAATTCCAGTTTTGGTTTTAATTAATTTAACAGCCTTCACTGACACAGAGGTAGGCTATTTAAAGAGTGCATGGTGGGTGAAGGAATAGACTGACAAAATCAATGTGTATAGCTGCCTATAGCTTAATTTAGTCTGTCTAACAGGTAGGCCTACCTCTTATTTCTTAAATAGGAAGACATATGCTCTAACACAAAGCCCTCTTGTTGTTAGTAAAGTCTAATTAAAAATGAGTACGGTGTAAATTAATTATGCCTACTCGAATTTGCCTACTTTCAGCACCATGAGCTGTCCATTTCCGATTGGTTGTGCCGCGGCTGCTGCTTCAAGTTTCAGCCCCACAATGTAAGTTATTCGAAACTGGCTTATTGTGAGGTCAATAACTATGACAAATACATAATGGGCAACAAATATATTGGGATCATCAACTAGGGATCATCAACAGGGATCATCAACTAGATTCAGTCATGGGCCGATTTGTTCTTGAGCGGATGGTCGGGGGCCAAATTCGGACTTGGGCCGCCAGTTGGGGAACCCTGGGGTTATAGGCTAGTCCGTGCACAAGATAACGCATTTTTGGACTAGGCCTATCCCCCAAAATAAGCACACTTAATATTGCGTGCCCAGAGTTGAATCAGAGATGAGGGGTGGCATCGGGCACACATCGATATATAGTCTAATAAGCAACTAATTCTACAACACTGAGAAATATAGACATTTCATCAATTACAAATTACATGACCCTCCCCTGGACTAGATTTAAAAAATACTAAACCCTTCCCTTCACTGAAATTGAAAAAGCATGACCCTCCCCCATTTTCCTCCAGTTAACCATTCTGTAAATGTTGATCCATCCATAACTACAGAACTAAAGATGAGATTGAAAAAGCTGTGCAGAGTAAAGGAGTTGAGGGAAGGAGTTGAGCAGCGGGCCCTCTCTCTCCTTTCCATATTGGGCAGGGACCTGCTCCAATGGAATGCTATGGCTTTTCTACAATCAAAATCAGAAGGTTGCCTTGACTTCAGATTTGTTTACACTCTGACGATGAGAATGTTATTGATGAACAGAGGTGATGAATGAGTTCCCATATGGCAGACCGACTGCAGATCTTTGATCAGAGCCTGGGTCTGAAGGCAGCTCAGCGCAGAGCAGAGGCCTGCTAAGATATCTGTCCTGTGCACCTATCAGTTTGGCCATTCAATAGTATATACTGGTGGCTACTGACTGGTGTCAGAGTGGCCAGAAATAACCTGAGTCCAGAGCCCTGCTCACAGAGGAAAGACATGGCCATCACAGCTGTGTTTGTGCAGTAATTGAATCATTTTGTTTTTGCAGAGCCCAGGGAGATGTGTTTTTATTCCTGCTCGTTGCTCGGATACCATTTTTATTATGTCTTAAACAGAGAATGTAATTTCTTTGCAAATCCTTTTCCGAGGAGACAGGGATCGGAGGGGGGGTTGGTCTTTCTAGCGAATGAGAGAATGGTGGAGTTGTGGTCAGATGCACAATGTTGCCATGGTCACACTTTGTGCCAAGCACGTGCCACAACCCAAGCAAAGAAGGAGAGGGTGGAAAGTAGTCTTACAGTTGATGAAGTAACACATCTAAGCTATGGAACTTTCAAATGATTTCTACAGAATCTACCACCTTTGTCATCAGGAAGGTTGGTATAGCCTTACCCTATTTTGCATTGTGAATATTGTAGGTACGGTATTATAACATCAACTTAAACTGAAGAGCTGTATTTTTCCCCCCATATTCTCTTTATCGAGGCAAGAGTGATGCTGAATTCATTATGCTCAGAATTTACACCTTTCTAAGCTTCCATGACAAGAATTCCTCCCTCCACAACCCATCCTGCACTGTAACTACAGCAATCGCCAGAGGCTCTGAATCAAAATGGCAAAATCTCCTTCCCTCTCTCATTCCAATGCTAATGGTCGTAGAATACTAAAACAGCTGATTGCCAAGAAAAAAATGCTCTCTGCTAGTACCAAAGGCCTTCTAACCACACTACCAGCCAACTACACCTACAAAAAGGCACAACACTGGAGAGGAGGGAACCAGATTTAGAAAGAAAGCGACGAGGGCGTGACTGGGTAAACACTGACCATCCATGAAAGTGTCTGCAGTGTCCATCTCCTCCAGACCATCAGCACAATTCCACTCTTTTCCTTGGTCAGTTATGGTGTGAAAAGCATTGTTCCCGTCAAGAACAAACGATCAGTAATAACCCCAAGACTGCACCAATCTCACCACTCATCTCTATTACAGGAATGTACCTGCGTGATACTGAATGTAGATATCTAAATAACTGTTAGCTCCGTTACTGAGTAATAAATCGTTAGGGAAAGTGTGTCGGCCTGTTTCCAGCAGGGCCTGGTAGGGCTGTGAATGTTAAGTGGGTCAAAGGGGATGTTGTGTTGACTTCCAGCAGTGAGTCATCCTGCCTAGTAGCTGCACAATCGCTGAGTCAGCCCTCAGCCACGCACAGTGACAATAGAGGGCAGGGAGGAGGGATGGGCACTGGAACAGAGGCAGCAAGCTACAGAGGAGGGAAGACTCACTGCGGTATTTGGGTTCGCTCACTCTGTCGATCTCCTTCGCTGTCCCACATGGAGGCTACAGCTTTGTGACGGTCTCACAACTATGGAGGTGCTCCGTCAACTGAAAGGGAACATTCTGACCTTTGAAATGTTGATCTAACAAACTCTATTTTGTGTTTCGTCGGTATAAGTTCAGAGTCAAACACACCATACTCACTATGCGGCAGTATGGGTTCAGAGTCAGACATGCCATACTCACTATGACTCAATTAAATACTGGGAAAAACCCATCTGCAATTTCCGCGTCAAAGTTCCTTATGAGTGTTGATGAACAGAACACTCATTCTCTCCCAAAGTGAGAGAGATATGTACATGTGGTGTATGTGGCCAGGGGTGTAAAGTACTTAAGTAAAAATACTTTAAAGTACTACTTAAGTAGTTTTGGGGGGTATCTGTACTTTACTTTAATATTTTTCACTACTTTTACTTTTACTGAACCTATTTCTTTAAGAAAATATTGTACTTTTTACTCCACACATTTACCTTGACACCCAAAAGTACTCGTTACATTTTGAATGCTTAGCAGGACAGGAAAATGGTCCAATTCACACACTTATCAAGAGAACATCCCTGGTCATCTCTACTATCTGTGATCTGGTGGACTCACTAAACACACAGGCTTTGTTTGTAAATGTGTGAATGTTGTAGAGTGCCCCTGGCTATCCGTAAATTAAAAAACAATAAAATGGTGCCCTCTGCTTCGCTTAATATAAGGAATTAGAAATGATTTATACTTTTACTTTTGATACTTAAGTATATTTTAGTATTTACTTTTGATACTTAAGTATATTTCAAACCAAATACTTTTAGACTCAAGTAGTATTTTACTGGGTGATTTTACTTTTACTTGAGTCATTTTCTATTACGGTATATTTACTTTTACTCAAGTATGACAATTGGGTACTTCTTACACCACTGGTTATGGCCATTGTCCATGGCTCTTCTTCTTCTTCTTAGAAAAGACTGAACATTGCACCTGTTTCCCACAGTCTCACTGAAAGTAGTGAGGGTGCATCATTCCTTGCCATTATTTGAGTGGCAAATAAACCTCATTAACTCCACTGCATGCCATTAACAATACATGCTTTATGTTGACGGATCTACACTATAAATACAAAAGTATGTGGATGCCCCTATAAATAAGTGGATTCGGCTATTTCAGCCACACCCGTTGCTGACAGGTGCATAATATCGAGCACACGGCCATGCAGTCTCCATAGACAAACATTGGCTGTAGAATGGACTTACGGAAGAGCTCAGTGACTTTCAACGTGGCCACATCATAGGATGACACCTTTCCAACTAGTCAGTTCATCAAATTTCTGCCCAGCAATAGCTGCCCCGGTCAACTGTAAGTGCTCGTATTGTGAAGTGGAAATGTCTAAGAGCAACAACGGGTCAGCCGCAAAGTGGTAGGCCACACAAGCTCAAAGAATGGGACCACCGAGTACTGAAGCGCAAAATCGTCTGTCCTCGGTTGCAAGTTCCAAACTGCCTTTGGAAGCAATGTCAGCATAAGAACTGTTCGTCGGGAGCTTCATGAAATGGGTTTTCATGGCCGAGCGGCCACACACAAGCCTAAGATCCTCATGCGCAATGCCAAGTGTCAGCTGGAGTGGTGTAAAGCTTGCCGCCATTGGACTCTGGAACAGTGTAAACGCGTTCTCTGGAGTGATGAATCACACTTCACCATCTGGCAGTACGACGGACGAATCTGGGTTTGGCAGGTGCCAGGAGAACACTACTTGCCTCAATGCATAGTGCCAACTGTATTGTGCCAACTAATGTTTGGTGGGGGAGGAATAATGGTATGGGGCTGTTTTTCATGGTTTGGGCCAGGCCCCTTAGTTCCAGTGGAGGGAAATCTTAACGCTACAGAGTCTAGACGATTCCGTGCTTCCAACTTTGTGGCAACAGTTTGAGGAAGGCCCTTTCCCATTTACGCATAACAATGCACCCGTGCAGAAAGCAAGGTCCATACAGAAGTGGTTTGTTGAGATTTGGGTGGAAGAACTTGACTGGCCTGCACAGAGCCCTGACCTCAACCCCATTGAAAATCTTTGGGATGAATTGGAATGCCGGCTGCGAGCCAGGCCTAATCACTCAACATCAGTGCCCGACCTCACTAATGCTCTTGTGGCTGAATGGAAAAAAGTCCCCAAAGCAATGCTCCAACATCTAGAGGAAAGCCTTCCCAGAAGAGTGGAGGCTAATATACCAGCAAAGGAGGGGACCAACTCCATATTAATGGCCATGATTTTGGAATGAGATGTTCGAAGAACAGGTGTCCACATACTTTTGGTCATGTAGTGTAATCCCTGCGTCTGCCTTGGGATTAAGTAGCACAAGCAGCCGTGTGTCTGGGCTGCTTTGAGACGGGCCTCTGTGGGCCTTCAACACATCCCATGAGAGCCCCTAACGTGGGAAAGGAGACTGTGAGATAATGACCATGCATGCCTGTGTGTACATAGGACGATTGAACATGTGAGGGTCTGACTGTCTAGGCTTGGCAAAGGGCTGTTATAGTAAAAGACATCCTGAGAGAGTAACTGATAATGTCGTCTTGCCTCGTCTTCAAAACATCAAGCAAAAGTTCTTTCAACGTGATAAAACATAATTTAGTAGCATGGGAATGATGGGGGTAGGTTTTCTAATGACAAGTCTCAAGATTTGAAAACCGTTCAAGAAATCACAGCATCATAACCATTCCAGTAGTGAAAATAAACTGTGACATTGGGATCAAAATACACATCTACAGATTTACTCTCTTAATTTGATCACCCTGTTATTTCAGAGAATTTTCCTGCGCAGCAGGAAATTGTAGTGTATTGAAGGCTTCTGAAGTTCGTCATTTCCACTTTCACATGTCAGACTTGATTTGCCCTAAAGAAAAATTGATCAACCACTACAAAAATGTCCATTAATTATAATCAACATAATAATTCACATGTTCTGTTGCTGCAGGATTATTTTCCAGCTGTGAGAAACTGGTCAAATTAAGATAGCACATGTGTGTAGGCAATTTCAATTTCAATTTCAGTCATGACTGGTTCTGTGATCTTTTAGTTTGTTTGTGGGAGGGAAAGAGTTTGGTGTTTCCTATGCCATTCTGAGATGTCATCAACCATATGTTTTAGATCCTCGGGTGGTGAGAGACACCCAGTAATGTCACGACGAAAGATTCAAGAAGTGCAAATTAGGGCTGGGTGATATATCAAATTAATTTGATTAATTCTAATGTATGTTTTTTCATGATATTCCAAATACCTGTATCACAAGAATCAAGCATTTAATTTTTTTCATTTTATGAGCATTTATGTCCACTTCTTCTCATGTTGTCGTTTCGGTCTCATCTCCTTAGTGGCTTTTGTGCCGTGTGCAGGGCCAGATTAATGAAACCACGGGGCCCTGGCCCATGGGGGGCCCAAGAGGCAGCAAAAAATATACAAATATAAAATTAAAATAAAAACATTATTATACGTGCAGTATATATTTTATATTTTTTCACTGCAAGTGCCAACCACAAGAAGACTCAGGAGCCTGCTCTCAATGAGTGTAGACTGCCTGCTGCTGCCTGCTGCCGCTCTGCTAATCTTCAGAAGGAGGGAGGAGAAGAGGTAGGGGCCCACGTGGGTAACTGGGGGGGCCCTGCCTTGATTGGGTAACTGATTCATAAAATATAAAATAAAAACTGCATAATAAATACATGTGACTGGTCAATTGTGTGAGTCCGGGGCTGGGCCCAAGAGGCAAAAACATTACGTTTTTTTTTAAATTATTATATTTTATTATCCAACCACAGGAGCCCGCTCTCAATGTTCAAAATACACCAGAGAGCATCATTTAGCCACAGAGAATCAATAGTTTATAAAAAAAATAACTGTGGATTTAAGTTTTATCACAAGCACAAAATTAGAGAAACACCTACATTGAGCGTCTTTAAAAGGGTGTTTGCCGCCACCATGAGCTGCCAGAACAGCTTCAACGCGCCTTGGCATAGATTCTACAAGTTGACCTAAACCATGCCAGGAAAATGCACTACACACCATAACATCCCTTGTTAACTCAAGTGTTTCCTTTATTTTGGCAGTTACCGGTATGTCTACAGTCAGGAACACTGCAGTTTGGGCAGCATGCGAGACAAACATAGGCTACAGCTTGTTGCTTTGTGGCCATAGACATATAATCCATAGAAGGGTTTTGTAACCTCTTACCCTGGTAATTTGACTGGGTAGACTTGCAATGGATGTCAGTCTTGACTTGAATGGGAACTGCTATCTATGGATTGTATTTCTAAGGTTGGTTGCAGCTGTCGGGGGCCTGCCACTAGCAACAACAAAGATGAGAAATCACTTTTTCCTCTCAGACAAGGGGTTTCAACTCGCTATTTGCATTAGAGGTTTGGTCCAACAGAATCGATCATTTGGACACCAAAACACAATGCGACAATATTTGCCTAGTCTGTTTTATAAATGTGCAATAAGCATAAAACACAATTATGAATGGAATGGACAACTTGTTCTCATTCTGAGGAATAAGCTGGGCCACTTGATTTCAACATCTGAACATGGTGGACAGGCTAGCATGCTGTTCAAACAGTTGGAGACAGACAGAAGGGAGCATTCATAACAATTTAACTGTTCTGCCCTGTTAGCTATAAAATATACTGAACAAAAACATAAACGCAACATGCAACAATTTAGTTACAGTTCAAATGAGGAAATCAGTCAAGTGAAATGAATGTATTAGGCCATAATATATGGATTTCACATGATTAGGAATAGAGATATGTATCTGTTGGTCACAGATTCCTTAAAAAAAAATGGGACTCAGGATCTCGTTGTGGTATTTTTGTGCGTTCAAATTGCCATTAATAAAATGCTATTGTGTTCGTTCTCAGTAGCTTATGCCTGCCCATACCATAACCCCACCGCCACCATGGTGCACTCTGTTCACAACGTTGACATCAGCAAACTGCTCGCTCACACCACGCCATACATGTGGTCTGAGGTTGTGTGGCCGGTTGGACGTACTGCCAAATTCTCTAAAACAACATTGGAGACGGCTTACAGTAGAGAAATTAACATTCAATTATCTGGCAACAGCTCTAGTGGATATTCCTGCAGCCAATTGCACACTCCCTCAAAACTTGAGACATCTGTGGCATTGGGTTGTGTGACAAAACTGCACATTTTAGTGGCTTTTATTGTCCCCAGCACAAGCTGCACCTGTGTAATGATCATTCTGTTAATCAGCTTCTGATATGCCACACCTGTAAGGTGGATGGATTATCTTGGCAAAGGAGAACTGCTTACAAACAGGGATGTAAACAAAATTGTGCACATAATTTAAGAGAAATAAGCTTTTTGTGCATATGGAACATTTCTGGGATCTTTTATTTCAGCTTATGAAAAATGGGACCAACACTTTACATGTTGCGTTGATATTTTTGTTCAGTGTAGATCCAAGTAGGCTAAACCTGAAATATAAAGATTCCTATAAAGATTAGCTGGTTACTCACAAGCACGTGGGCTTGTGCTTGAGAGATCTGTTCGAATTTTCTATTATGCCTATTACAAGAAGCGAATGTGCATTATGCATATGTAACAGTATAACTTTAGTCTGTCCCCTCGCCCCGACCCGGGCGCGATTCGGGGACACTCTGCACACGTCAACAGTCACCCTCGAAGCATCGTTACCCATCAAAAGCCGTGGCCCTTGCAGCGCAAGGGGAACCACTACTTCAAGGTCTCAAAGCGAGTGACGTCACCGATTGAAACGCTATTAGCGCGCACCACCGCTAACTAGCTAGCCATTTCACATCGGTTACACATAGTTCTGGTTACATTTGTAACAAAAGGGTCATTTTCATAGACTTAAAAGCCAGATCAGTGATTATTGCAAAAAAGCAAGTTAAACTATTTTGATAAAATAATGACATTATTAGTGGGTCTTATGATTGTGGACACATAATTTCACAAGCCCTGAATTCATTAGATTATTGCTTACTGTTTTAAATACAGTGTATTTGACCTTATTGTATCACAAAGCTTATTTAGAGAAAACATGACAATAAATGAGATATATATTTGTATATCCCCCATAAGTTTGAAAATAATAAAGATGTGATTTTTAGGCCATGTTGCCCAGCCCTAGTGCGAATACAGTTTCACAATTACACAGTTTGAAGCAAAAAAAATCAAACGTATCTCTCCACCTCCGTCGGTGTCAGAATGATGAACCGAAGCTGAAAATACTCTGCTGATTCAAGGTGAAACCCCTGATAAGCCCACTTTCCTGGAAATGCAATATGATTCATTTTTTGTGTCCGTGTCTCACTTCTAATAATCCTCTCCCAGAGAGAGAGAGAGAGAGAGAGAGAGAGAGAGAGAGAGAGAGAGAGAGAGAGAGAGAGAGAGAGAGAGAGAAGCTGTCAAGAAATGATCTGGTTTGTACCATGAGGTCCTCTACCCATGAGGACTGAAAGTCAAGTTCTGAGAGCAGGATGAGACTGCAGCTGAGACCACCACCACGGTTAGGTTGTTAGGCCCTCAGTGTGGGAACAAGACCACTGCTGCAGCCTGCCATTGAAACTGACAATACTGCCAGCCCGGCTCTGATCGCAGGTGTGCTAGTAGGGCAGGAACAGACAGGCAGTCAGACATTAGCTCCATTGATTGGTGCAGCTTAACAGAAAATGGCACAGTGGAGTCATGTCTCAAAATCGATAGCTTTTCAACACCTTTTGCTCTCCCTCTTTCCCAGCTCTCTCTCTCTCAATTGAATTCAATTCAATTCAAGGGCTTTATTGGCATGGGAAATATATGTTAACATTGCCAAAGCAATCTCCCTCTCTCTCTCTGGCAGTGTTTTTTCTGTGGTTCTGTAGGCTACAGAGTAGACATATGCATACTCTATCTGATCAATGATCCATTTGTTCTTCATTAAATTGTACCAAACACTTTTTAAATTCATTTAACCTTTATTTAACTAGGCAAGTCAATTAAGAACAAATTCTTATTTACAATGACGGCCTAGCAAGAAGCAAAAGGCCACCTGTAGGGACGGGTCTGGGATTATTTTAAAAAGAAGAAAGATACACCACAACTTGGCTGGGGTGATATACCGTTTATACCACATAGCGGGGTATTTCCAAATATCGACAGGATCATTTTCAATACCGTTAGGGGGGAGGGGCTACAAATCAAATCAAACTTTATTTGTCACCTGCGCTGAAATGCTTACTTACAAGCCCTTATCTAACAGTGCAGTTCAATAAAAAGTTACGAAAAAATGTACCAAATAAACTAAAGTAAAAAATTATAAAAGTAACACAATAAAATAACAATAACGAAGCTATATACAGGACGTACCAAAACCGAGTCAATGTGCAGGGGTACAGGTTAGTCGAGGTAATTTGTACATGTAGGTAGGGGTGAAGTGACTATGCATAGATAATAAACAGTGAGTAGCAGCAGTGTAAAAAACAAATGGGGAGGGGGGTGTCATGGTAAACAATCCGTTGTGGTCATATGATTAATTGTTCAGCAGTCTTACGTCTTGGGGGTAGAAGCTGTTAAGGAGCCTTTTGGTCCTAGACTTGACGCTCCGGGACCGCTTGCGGTGCAGTAGGGTGTCTCATCGATGTCGGTGATAAGGCCTACCACTGTTGTGTCATCAGCAAACTTAATGATGGTGTTGGAGTCGTGTTTGGTCACGCAGTTGTGGGTGAACAGGGAGTACCTGAGGGGTCTAAGCACATGCCCCTGAGGGGCCCCAGTGTTGAGGATCAGCGTAGCAGATGTGTTGTTGCCTACCCTTACACCACTGCTTATAACTACAAGTTAAGTATAACTACGACAAATCTAAGAAGAGTCAAATAAATAATATCCAGCTTAGGCTCCAGGTATACATTTGGTTTGCTAACTTACTAGCTAAGTGGCTAGATGTCAAGATCAAGTTTCTTGGTTACAGCAGAGACATTCAAGATCCTTGTTGCCTAAATTGTTTTGAGAGTAAAAATAAAAAAACATTTGTTTTCCTTTTTTTTTTAAATAGTGCCCCTTGTGTGCACTTCTGGTAATACTGTGTACCTCGGAATGGTACAGAAACACTATGACGGTATAAAAATCAGAATACCAACCAACCAGACAACAACACAACATGGCAGCAAGCATGACAACAACACAACATGGTAGCAACACAACAGAGAGATAAAACTATCCAGTTTGAGTGATTTTTGCAGCTCGTTCCAGTCACTAACTGCAGCGAACTGAAAAGAGGAGCGACCCAGGGATGTATGTGCTTTGGGGAGGATGAGGGTTGTAGTATGTATCTCAGATAGGGAGGAGCGAGGCCAATGAGTGATTTATAAATAAGCATCAACCAATGGGTCTTGCGCCGGGAATACGAAGATGGCCATTCTTCCTACTGAACCACATTACCTTTGTTTCGGAGTTGTTCAGAACAAGGTTAAGGGCAGAAAAAGATTGTTGGACACTAAGAAAGGTTTGTTGTAGAGCATTCACAAAATCTGGGGTAGGCCAGCTGAGTATAAGACTGTATCATCTGCATATAAGTAGAGAAGAGAGCTTCCTACTGCCTGAGCTATGTTGTTAATATAAATTGAGAAAAGCAGGGGGGACTAGGATCGAGCCTTGGGGTACTCCCGTGGTAACAGGAAGGGGCTGAGACAGCAGATGTTCTGACTTTAAACAATGAACTCTTTGAGGGAGTTAGTTAGTAAATCAGGCAGGAGACCCCTTAGGAGACACCAATACTCCTTAGCCGACCCAAAAGAATGGAATGACCTACCGCATCGAAAGCTTGGGCAGTCAAAAAATATAGCAACACAACATTGCTTAGAGTCAAGGGAAGTGGTGAAATCATTTAGGACCTTTAAGTTTGCAGTGACATATCCATAACCAGAGTGGAAACCAAATTGTGTACCAGAGAGAATTCAACAGACCACAAGAAAGCCAGTCACTTGATTATTAACAAGTTTTTCCAAAACTTTTAATAAACAGGGCAAGATAGAAATTGGCCTATAACTGTTAGGATCAGCTGGATCTCCCCTTTAAATAAAGGAGGCACCGTGGCAACCTTCCAAGCACTGGGACATTAATGATTTTGTATCACCACCACATGGCTCAGAAGAGCATGATTGGTCAAGTGTCCTCAGTCATGCATTGCTGAATCTCACAGCAGAGCAAAATGTTTTAGCAGCTACACAACCACTTGAGCTCTGACCTTGTTAAGTGCAAAACAATTGGCCTCTGATTTAGAGGATCAAAGTGCCCAAGTCCCCCTTGAGCCTGAAAATATGGGCCGACTCCCATAGCTTCCTATAGACTCTACAGTTCCAGGCCTGGGAGACACGGACCAGCACGCTGAGCCCTACTTAAGCCAAGCTCATGCCTTTGCCCCAACTCAATGACAAGGTCAGACAGGGCATGACCCCGGGACTAAAATTATTTCTGAGGCCGTGCACACTGACAATGAGACTGAATCGCCGGGGCCCACTCCACATTATGACATGGCTGACATGACCAAGATGCCACCGTCTGCAATCTGCATCGCATGACATCCATCAGAACACGCATTAGACTAAGTGACATCTTTCTGGGTTCAACTACACTCTAAAGGCCCAATCACAGATGCTGTTATTCGCTCAGTAAGCAATGAGTAATAATACAAAAACATATTCATGACATCATGACAAAACTTTCTAGTATTACTGTCGTATAATTCCATTCATGCAATTGTTAGTTCCAGTTTGTTACACTTAAAATTGGTTTTATTGGCCATTGATTCAGAGTTGATATCTGAGATTTATTATCCTGGACTTCCCCTTGCAGTAGATATCATAAAGCACAAAACCAGGGAACCCATAGGCACACAAAGATGGCCTAGCGAACAAATAAATGAGTGTAATAGACTTCATATAACAACAGCCGGTGGCAAGACTAAAAATTCCTATGAGCTACGGCCCATCGATAACTGTCAGAGGGGGCCAATGTAGAGGTATGCAGGCATGTGGACACATCATGACTCCCCATGTGGACATGATAGCAGAAGACCCCATTGCCTCCTGTCACCCAGAGATAGGGTTGATAGGGTTCTCCAAAACATACTGTACTCACACAGACACACATACGTCATACCCAGGAAATACACACCTCTGTTAGGCCTACTGCTTGTTTGACTTCATTTGAACCTCAACTACTTGGCTATTTCACCAACTACTGCCTCGCCTGGTTCACCAACTACTTCTCTGATAGAGTTCAGTGTGTCAAATCGGAGGGCCTGTAGTACGGACCTCTGGCAGTCTCTATGGGGGTGCCACAGGGTTCAATTCTCAGGCTGACTCTCTTCTCTGTATACATCAATGATGTCGCTCTTGCTGCTGGTGATTCTCTGATCCACCTCTACGCAGACGACACCATTCTGTATACTTCTGGCCCTTCTTAGGACACTGTGTTAACTAACCTCCAGACGAGCTTCAATGCCATACAACTCTCCTTCCGTGGCCTCCAACTGCTCTTAAATGCAAGTCAATATGTGGACAACTACAAATAACTAGGTGTTTTAGACCGTAAACTAGGTGTGTTAGACTGTAAACTCTCCTTCCAGACTCACATTAAACATCTCCAATCCAAAATTAAATGTAGAATCGGCTTTCTATTTTGCATCCTTCACTCATGCTGCCAAACATACCCTCGTAAAACTGACCATCCTACCTATCCTCGACTTCCTCTACAAAATAGCCTCCAACACTCTACTTAACAAATTGTATGCAGTCTATCACAGTGCCATCTGTTTTGTCACCAAAGCCCCTTATACTACCCACCACTGCGACCTGTGCACTCTCGTTGGCTGGCCCTCGCTTCATACTCGTCGCCAAACCCACTGGTTCCAGGTCATCTACAAGTCTTTGCTAGGTAAAGCCCCATCTTATCTCAGCTCACTGGTCACCATAGCAGCACCCACCCGTAGCACACGCCCCAGCAGGTATATCTCACTGGTCCCCCCTAAAGCCAATTCCTCCTTTGGCCGCCTTTCCTTCCAGTTCTCTGCTGCAAATGACTAGAACAAACTGCAAAAATCACTAAAGCTGGAGACTCATATATCCCTCACTAGATTTAAGCACCAGCTGTCAGAGCAGCTCCCAGATCACTGCAGCTGTACATAGCCCATCTGTAAATAGCCCATCCATACTGTATTTATCCCCATACTGTATTTATTTATTTATCCCCATACTGTATTTATTTATTTATTTATTTATCTTGTTTCTTTGCACCCCAGTATCTCCACTTCTACATTCATCTTCTGCACATCTATCACTCCAGTGTTTAATTGCTATATTGTAATTACTTCGCCACTATGGCCTATTTTTTGCCTTAACTCCCTTATTTTACCTCATTTGCACACACCGTATATAGACTTTTACTGTATTATTGACTGTATGTTTGTTTATTCCATGTGTAACTCTGTGTTGTTGTATGTGTCCAACTGCTTTGCTTTATCTTGGCCAGGTTGTAGTTGTAAATGAGAACTTGTTCTCAACTAGCCTACCTGGTTAAATAAAGGTGAAAATAAATAGCATCTGGTGCATCTTCAGAAAACTATTCTGATTTGCCAGAGTAAGAACAGTTACAGACTACTGAAGTGACCTGTTGTGTTAGGTATATGGCTTATAGGTTTTAATCATCTTGATAGCGTGGACCCGGTAAGCAACACATACAATATAAGGGTGAGACCATCTGAATGTCATCTCATCCTAATCTCATCCCAGTCCAAATACATGAAAGGACAGTCTCTGAATGCTATTTCCATTCCAGCTGTTTCTACATTACAATGTTCTTCATTTAAGTGGAGACAGATTTGAAAAATGGCAGTATTTCTACAAGTATTCAGACCCTTTGACTTATTCAGCCTTATTCTAAAATGGATTTTTTTTTAAATACTCTGCAATCTACACACACAACCCCATAATGACAAAGTAAAAACAGTTATTTTTTAAATTTCAGCTAATGTGGCCACAGTGCATGTCAGAGCAAATACCAAGCCATGAGGTAGACGGAATTGTCCATAGAACACCGAAACAGAATTGTGTCGAGGCACAGATCTGGGGAAGGGTACCAAAACATTTATGCAGCATTGAAGGTCCCCAAGAACACAGTGGCCTCCATCATTCTTAAATGAAAGAAGTGTGGAACCACCAAGACTCTTCCTAGAGCTGGCCACCCGGCCAAACTGAGCAATCGGAGAAGGGCCTTGGTCAGGGAGGTCACCAAGAACCCGATGGTAACTCTGACAGAGCTCTAGAGTTCCACCGTGGAGATGGGGGAAACTTCCAGAAGGACAACCATCTCTGCAGCACTCCACCAATCAGGCCTTTATGGTAGAGTGGCCAGACGGAAGCCATTCCTCAGGAAAAAGGCACATGACAGCCCGCTTGGAGTTTGCCAAAAGGCACCTACAGGACTCTCAGACAATGAGAAACAAGATTCTCTGGTCTGATGAAACCAAGATTGAATTCTTTGTCCTGAATGCCAAACGTCATGTCTGGAGGAAACCTGGCACCATCCCTACGGTGAAGCGTGGTGGTTGCAGCATCTCGCTGTGGGGATGTTTTTCAGCGGCAGGGACTTGGAGACTAGTCAGGATCGAAGCAAAGATGAGCGGAGAAAAGTGCAGAGGGATCCTTGATGAAAACCTGCTCGTCACGCCCTGACCTTAGAGATCCTTTAAATTCTCTATTTGGTAGGTCAGGGTGTGACTAGGTTGGGAAATCTATGTTTATATTTCTTTGTTGGCCGAGTATGTCTCTGATTGGGGATCATACTTAGACAGCCCTTTTCCCCACCTTCTGTTGTGGGATCTTGTCTTTTTGTGTTGCATATGTTACACTCCTAGCTTTAGGTTCGTTGAGTTGTTTATTGTTTTTGGTGGAACATTTATAATTGAAGAAAATCTTATGCCTTTCAACGCTGCACCTTGGTCTTCATTTAACGATGGACGTAACACTGCTTCAGACTGGGGCTAAGGTTCACCTTCCAAAAGGACGACCCTAAGCACACAGCCAAGACAATGCAGGAGTGGCTTTGGGACAAGTCTCTGAATGTCCTTGAGTGGCCCGGCAAGAGCCCGGACTTGAACCCGATTGAACATCTCTGGAGAGACCTGAAAATAGCTGTGCAGCGACGCTCCTCATCCAACCTGACAGAGCTTGAGAGGATCTACAGAGAAGAATGGGAGAAACTCCCCAAATGCAGGTGTGCCAAGCTTGTAGCATCATATTCAAGAAGACTCAATGCTATAATCTCTGCCAAAGGTGCTTCAACAAAGTACTGAATAAAGGATCTGAATACTTAAGTAAAATTGACATTTTAGTTTTTTATTTGTAATAAATTTGCAAAGATTTATAAAACCCTGTTTTTGCTTTATCATTATGTTTAGAACAGATCCATTTCTAATAATTTCCACCTCTGAGAGAGAGAGAGAAAAACTATGTAATTTTGTAAACTAGACAATTATGTCAAATATTCATGTTTTGGGATGGTTTGTTATTCTTGTAAGTTACACGCAAAGCCTGAGTCATAGTTTTTAGATTTTTACATCTGTAGGTGCACCATGTAGCATAGTCAATCATAACCCCATTGTACAGTGCAAGTACAGGATATGCAGTGGACCGAACACAGTCCCTTTCCCTTCCTGAAAATACAAAGGAACATATCTATACAATACTGATGCCACTATTACAGTGCACTGTGTATAAAAAGTTAACATGGAGTCTTGGAGGGTTGTCTGCGAGCGTCATAGAGCGCACCAAAGGGAACACTGCAGAACTACTCATGACTGGATTAATAATGGATGTTAATCATGCTGCTAAAAAAAACACAACATTTGGGAGACCAGTCAACAGCCATTTAAAACCAACCTGTGTAATGAGCCAATGAACAGTGAGCCCAAAACAGTCCTCGACCAGGTCAACGGAGAATAACCCAAACAAGACAGAGAATTAAACTGACTGTGGTGAAGAGCAGACCACAGACCAACAGATGAAGCATTTCAAAGTACTGTCTACAATGTGTAACCTGTGCATATGACAAATAAACTTGACATGACAGATCGTTCTGTTTCTACAGAAGATGTTTATGTATTGTGGGGTCATACAGAGTATCAAATATGATTTGGAAGATGATTTATTAGAATGATGGAAAAACAGGAGATCTGACTGGACCCAAAGATCGTCAGATTATGCCAGTGAATAGTGAGGGACCTCAGGAGCCTCCTGGTCCAGGGACAGGCGCAGGAGCCCCTGTCTCTTCTACACCCCTGTCCTCTCATCTCCACTGCTTTAATCACATTAGGGGGTAATTTAATTGGGTTCCGCTCTCTACTGTGAAAAATCCAGGAGAAATTAACTAGGCTCTCTCTCTCTCCCTGCTCTGGCTCTCTCTCTCTCTCTCTGCTCTGGCTCTCTCTCTCTCTCTGCTCTAACTCTCTCTCTCTGCTCTAACTCTCTCTCTCTCTCTCATATATATACATTCTCCCCTCCTGTATGTCAGGGGAACATTTATAAAAGAAAGAGAGAGAGAAAGAAAGACAGAGGGGGGGATGATGAATAATCAGTCAAAAAGAGGAGGATATGGAGCCTTTCAATTAATTAAAGTCAGACGTGACTTTCAGGAATGATTGACTGTTATCCATCCCAGTTTGAAGCTTTTCTAATCAAGATCGGATAAGGCACAGGTTTTTATAAATAAGCATGAGAGTTCTATTCCAGCTCTAACAAGCCAAGTTGCTGTCAAAGAATGTGAGTTCCCTTCAAATGAGTGCTAGAAACACCTGCAGCATCCAGCTTGGTATGGTACATTTGGTTGAGGAGCAGGTATAATGTGTTTACTAAAATAATGAGAAACGTTTTTTTGAACAGGTCAGCTGTTGGATGCCAGAAGCACGGCCATTCAATATATGTTTTGCATCTTTAAAAGTTGGTCTGTAGCAAATCTGTTCAGGTGCTGTGCTAATAAACAGAAAACATATAATAACATGCGTACGTGGATTTAACATGAACAACCAGTTAGATTGTCTATGATCATAAATACAGCTGTCCTCAGGTGGCCTGACCTCTTTTACCCTCTTAACAATCAGGATGTTGTGTCCAGAAGCCTCAGGGCATAACAGAAACAGAGGATTTATGTACATTTCTATTGAATTAAAACACATAAAAGTACATTGTCGATCAAACACACTATCACAGCTTATTAATAAGCATGACTTATTTAAAATTGGTGACGGGCACATGCAAAGGTCTTTTTATATGATTTTTCTTCACAACACATTTTGTGTGTATTACACAAATTCCAATTTGTTGTGGTTAACGTTAGCTAGGTGGCTAGCATTAGCTAGGCTAGGGGTTAAGGTTAGGGTTAGGTAACATTCTAGCTAAGTAGTTAAAGGGTTAAGGCTAGGATTGGGTTAGCTAACGTGCAAGCTAAGTAGTTAAAAAAGTTGTAAGTAAGTTGTTGCAGAGTACTAACTAAATCTAACTAACTATCTAAATCAAATCAAATTTTATTTGTCACATGAGCGAAATACAGCCGGTGTAGACCTTACAGTGAAATGCTTTCTTACAAGCCCTTAACCAATAATGCAGTTTTCTTTTTTTAAGTGTTGAGAAAGTATTTACTAAAATAAACTAAAATTAAAAAATTAAAATTAAAAATACATAGAGGGGGTAACGGTACAGAGTCAGTGTGTGGGAGTACAGGTATTCGAGGTAATTGAGGTAATATGTACATGTAGGTTGAGGTAGACTATGCATGGTTAATAAACAAAGAGTAGCATCAGTGTAAAAATGGGGGGTGGGGGACAATGCAAAGAGTCTTATGGCTTGGGGGTAGAAGCTGTGAAGAAGCCTTTTGGACCTAGACTTGGCGCTCCGGTACCGCTTGCCGTGCGGTAGCAGAGAGAACAGTCTATGACTAGGGTGGCTGGAGACCTTGGCCATTTTTGGGGCAATAGCTAAAATTGTCCATGACGTGATTCAAACACGCAACGTTTGGGTTTGCTATATGGTAGCACACCCATCCTCCCCTCCTATCTTTTCTGTCTCGAGTAACCTACAGTCTTTATCTGTGATTGAAAAGCACTCTATTCAAAATCGTGGACTTGACACATACACAAAAAAAAATATTGTGTGCCAGTCATACATTTCCAATAAGCAATTTGTGTCTATTTCACAAGAATCTGTCTCTGTTGATGGAAGTGCCAGTTCTGTATTCCATACTGGGCATTGCACAATGCAAATAGAGAAAACTTGGGAGGCTTATGTGGCTGATTTTCAAAAATGACAATGAGGTGAAGTCATATAAACGCACTCTGTTAGGATATCTGAAAATAATCAATGAAGTACAGTTGCCAAAAAGCATATTAAACTTAGGCTTACTATCAATGTCTGTCTATTCATAGAAATGCACTGAGTAGAATAAACATGGTTCTTTATCTTAGAGGGCATACCAGAGGGATCAGCTTCAAAACAAAATATCATTAGGACCAGCTTTGCAATGGATAAATCTCTGTTGACTTTCCACTCAATGTTTTCCAGATTTAACTAACTCTGAACCAGATTGGGAAAGCTTTTCATCCACCACGCCATTCTAGGTAAGAGAACCGAGTGACCTGATAATGGCGGGCCAACAGCCCCATCCCCTCCCTCTGGCTCTCTCTCTCTCTTTGTCTCTGTATCTCTTGCACTCTCTCTCCCTCCCTCTCTCTCTCTGTGTCTCTCCCTCTCTCTGTGTCTCTCCCTCTCTCTGTGTCTCTCCCTCTCTCTGTGTCTCTCCCTCTCTCTGTGTCTGTGGCTCTGTGATTTCTCAAGCAGCAGTGAGTCCTGACAATGTCCCTCACGGCTTTATCCCTAACAGTTACATTCAATTACATAACATACTAGCGGGCTAATCTCCCTAATCCCTGTCGTGCCACAACAGGGCACTGCTCTTAGCCTTGAACAAAGCCTGTTCTTTAAGCTCCCTTCCTCCTCCATAAGTGTTTTGAGGAAGAAAACCCTGCCCTGAGAGCTGTGCTGGAGCCATCAGGCCTTGTGCACCCACTCATTGAGACGTGGGCTGACTGCTCCTTGAAGATCAAACCACTGAGCCTCACTGTGGCTGAATCTAACTCCCAATTGGCCTGCTTGTTACCTGGTCTCAACTATCATTTTCTAACTAGAATCTATCAAAGTTTTTTGAAAAACCAGGGTCGGGGGTGGACAAATGTTGTTTCAGTAACAAGTGTTCATAATCATAATATACAAACTTCAAAAATAACTGAAGAAATCTGCACCATTTCCGTGAGGAATTGAGGGAGCTAAAAGTTTTGTTTCAATATTTTCCCACTAAAAGTTGTATATGTAGTCTGTTTCCTGCAGACTGAATCAAAGTGTTCTCAGAACAGCTAATATGAAACAGCTTACTGTGCTTTACCAACGTTTCATTGATGAAACCTTCAAAGGAGATTATAACATTCAATCTTTACTAAACCAGGTTATAGTATTGAGAACAAATTCTATTTGTCCATAAGTGTTCCATTGACAGCCTCCTTTACAGCTTCCAACAACCTTGACAATATTTATCAATAAACATTACACCGCCTCTGAGTTCAGTTATCTGGCAACCATCAGGGCTGAAGTAAAAGGAATTTCTCTTGTGCAATATTGCCTGTTGAGTTAAGACTGGGTGAGAGCGATTTTCTTGCCCTACTTCTGCAGCCAGGCGGTGCTGGAGTCATATTAGGTCACAGCCAAATGGCCAAACATGTCCTCATGACAAGGTGAAGAATCTGCCGATGTGCCCTTGAGCAAGGCAATCCTAATTTCTTCCTGTGGCGCCGTACTACTACACTATATATGCAAAAGTATGTGGAGTCCCCTTCCAATGAGTTTGTCAAATTCCTGACTTGCTTGAGCTGCCCCGGTCAATGAAAAGTTCTGTTATTGTGAAGTGGAAACGTCTAGGAGCAACCATGGCTCAGTAGCAAAGTGGTAGGCCACACAAGCTCACAGAACGGGACAGCCGAGAGCTAAAGAGCGTAGCACTTAAAAATCATCTGTCCTCGGTTACAACACTCACTACTGAGTTCCAAACTGCCTCTGGAAACAACGTCAGCATAAGAACTGTTCATCGGGAGCTTCATAAAATGGGTTTCCATGGCCGAGCAGCCGCACACAAGCCTAAGATCACCATGTGCAATGCCAATCGTCGGCTGAAGTGGTGTAAAGCTCGCCGCCATGGGACTCTGGAGCAGTGGAAACGCGTTCTCTGGAGTGATGAATCACGCTTCACCATCTGGCAGTCTGATGGACAATTCTGTGTTTGGCAGATGCCAGGAGAACGCTGCCCATAGTGCTAACTGTAAAGTTTGGTGGAGGAGGAATAATGGTATGGGGCTGTTTTTCATGTTTTGGCTAGGCCCCTTAGTTCCAGTGAAGGAAAATCTTAATGGTACAACATACAATGACCTTCTAGACGATTCTGTGCTTCCAACTTTGTGGCAACAGTTTGGGGAAGGCCCTTTTTTGTTTCAGCATGACAATGCCCCACATGCACAAAGCGAGGTCCATACAGAAATGTTTTGTTGAGATCGGTGTAGAAGAACTTTACTGGCCTGCGCAGAGCCCTGACCTCAATCCCAACGAACACCTTTGGGAAGAATTGGAACGCCGACTGCGAGCCAGGCCTAATCGCCCAACATCATTGCCCGACTTCACTAATGCTCTTGCGGCTGAATGGAAAAAAGTCCCTGCAGAAATGTTCCAAAATCTAGTGGAAAGCCTTCCCAGAAGAGTCGAGGTTGTTATTGCAGCAAAGGGGGTACCAACTCCATATTAATGCCCATGATTTTGGAATGAGATGTTCAACAAGCAGGGGGTTGTAAGTGAACTGAGCAGAACCAAACAATTAAGTCAACAAATAAAAGAGGGAGAACAGAAAGCTTGCTGAACATGGTTTATCCCCTCCAGCTTTCCTGGCAGCCCAGGCACAAGCACTCCGCCCACAGGTGTCCTAGGACACCACCCCTGAGAGTACACTTCCCACCCCACCCTTCTGTTCCTGTCACTATTAGCATGGCACACCAGGTGAAAGGGTGAGCTTATTATCCACACAAAGAAATGTCTCTCTAAACACAGTTGACTAAAGACCGACAATGACAAACATGACTGTGTCATAGATGGCCTCATAAATTTAAAGGGATAGTTTACCCAAATTACACATTGTTTTCCTTACCCTGTAGCAGTCTATGGACAAGGTATGACAGCAATCCATGCTTTGGTTTATTTTCCCTGGCACTGTTTCCACATGCTAACATTTTACCATTTGTTGCACAAATCCCATTCAAGTCATGGGACCGATATTCACATTTATTTTGCATTAAATCCAAATCATCCAAAAGTATTTCTTTGATTTGTCCTAATTTTGGAGATACATTTCCTAAATGAATTTAACTGATGTCTGGGACTGGAACCAGTGTCGTGTGACGATTCTGAGCCAAGGAGAGTTGAGGTCCAGCAGCCCAGCAGCAGCCAGCCAGTGGGAGTCTCACGGGACTGTCTCCACTTCCGTACTTCCTGTAAATCTCTACACTTAGAGCAGCCTCTGCTTTGACAGTGATATATGATGTCATTCATCATTGCCTAAATACTCGCAAATCGTCTGCATTCACTGCCACGAAGAAGTTATTGCAGCTGAATACGTTTTGGCTATTCTTATTCTTATGCATGGTGTATTGCTTGCTGACAATCGCAAGTGCCCAAAGCTGAGTTTTCAGTCATACAGATTATAACACATCTATAATAAACTCACATATTTTTTAAATAGTGTACATTACGCAATAAGTCAACCCTGTGTAAATAGAAAACGCTGTTTTGTAGGACTGGGAATTGCCAGGGACCTCACGATAAGATATTATCACAATTCTTTTGTGCTGATACAATATGTATCGCAATTTTCATGATTCTATATGTATTGCGATTCGATAGTGTGATTTTATTCCAATTGGATGTTCCAAACATTTTGCTCACCATATGTCTGCTGCAGATGGGCAAGAGAGCCATGAGAAAACTAGTTTTGATCAGCCATGGAAATAAAAGTGCTGAAAACAAATTGTCTTCCTATTTAAAAAGATGGAGAACAAGCTATGAAGGAAAAACAGTTTTGGTGCCGGTACAGCCAACTTGACCAAAAAATGATATTGTGATACAATCAAAACAATACAAGATGTGGTCAAAAATAATATACCGATATGTAACTGTATCTATTTTGTCTCCCATCACTACTGTTTTGACTGAGTGAAACTAATCAAGGGAGCAAAACCAATCACAGGCATGGAGCAGATTCTAAGTAGTTAAGGTTCCTGCTAAACCAAATATTTAAAGATAAGTGTCACACCTTTCTAAATGTCATCTATATATCAATGTTACAATCAACAATACTTATGATTTCCAACCTGCCACACCTGCAGAACCGTTTCCTATACTGTAAACGTGTTATGCTTGTGTTCTGCTAAAGAAACATAGGAATTGATTTTGTTCTGGTTACTACAGACAGCCTGTTACAGGTAAATCGGTGCGGAACTGTACCTACAGTATGTGCACTGGGCTCCTTAAAATTCTTCCCCCTTCTGAAATCACAAATGACCTACTGCAACGATGATGGAATATTAAAACTGGGCATCTCAATAGAGGGCAGGATAGTTCCCCTTTTCACTTGTCCAAGAGGAACACAGGAGATGAGAGGGAGCATGTTGCAGAGGGCACGACCATACAGTACAACACAATACCCATCCATACTGTACTGCAGGTCTGCTGGTGGACTGGGAGAAGTCTCTTAGGCCAAACCAGAGACTACTGGGCTTCTACTGCAACAGTACAGAACCTGCTGTGCCCCCTGACCTGGATGTGATGAGATGATGGGCTATGGATTAGGCTCTAGGAAGGGCTGTTGTACTGTATGAACCCAGATAGGAGAGATGAAGGGACAGATAATAAGCCTATTTTCCACCGTGAGAAGCATCACTGGTGCTTCAACTGAGTGGGTTCTCAGAAGCATGCATTCTGAAATATACCAATAAACTACGTTGCATTCATTAGTGCCTCGCACACAATTAGATGGTTTTTCTAAGCGACTTAGTCCTAATTTCAGCTGGTAATGAAGTACCCATATTCATATCAAGGATTGAAATAAAGTGGTGGACAAGCTACTCAAAACGTCATTAATTAAAAAATACATTTAAAAAACTGTGAAGAGAGACTGGAAGTCACACGTGGCTGTCTCACATTGTCCAAAACTGAGCAAAGACATTCGAATTTCAGCTCGAGAATAAAAGCTCAAGCCATACAAAATGTGTATGATTCACCTTCTGAAAGCACCCGCAGTGGTCGTTGTGCATGACTGGATCCCAATCACAAAATACAGCTCTAGCTCCTCGCTTACCATTCCTCTCATACGGTCACAAACAACAGCCCCTTCTTCACACACTGCTAAAGCAATTGCTGTCTATACCGTTCTTTTGTATTACAGTACACAGAAGAAGAGATGTCAAAGGGATCTGCCCTCTCCACTGCCACCCCTCACCTCTAACACACACACACACACACACACACACACACACACACACACACACACACACACACACACACACACACACACACACACACACACACACACACACACAGAGCCAAGACCCTGAATTCCCCTTCTATCCCTCTGTGTTGAGACTTGTCAAGTGCCAGAGTATTCCTGATATACAATCAATATCACTGTCGGCTCAATATAAACTACGTGGCGTACAGCCTCACACAAAGACAACATGAAGCTCTGATGAGTTGAGCAAAATCCTTAAGAAACTATTCCCATTTTATTCATTCCATGGTACATTTAAGAATAAAGTTTGGTGGACATTAGAAAGAAAGAATAAGTGAACGGTTAAAACCCAGGAATTCAGTTCAGTGCATAACGAGGCTACATTGGCAACAGCAGTGGACCAAAGATATTTTAAATAAACACAGCGCTGTGCCACGGCAACAGTATATTTTTGATATCCCTCCAGTTGGACCATTTCAAAAAGCCTCTCCAGCAGCACTCTGTTTGTGTTGCCAAGAACTGAGGTTCTTCTCACGTCGACCTACTACTGAACCTCAAACACTCTAACTCTGAGTCTCAAACACCATAACTCTGAGCCTCAAACCTCCTAACTCTGAGCCTCAAACACCCTAACTGAGCCTCAAACACCATAACTCTGAGCCTCAAACCTCCTAACTCTGAGCCTCAAACACCATAACTCTGAGCCTCAAACCTCCTAACTCTGAGCCTCAAACACCATAACTCTGAGCCTCAAACCTCCTAACTCTGAGCCTCAAACACCATAACTCTGAGCCTCAAACCTCCTAACTCTGAGCCTCAAACACCCTAACTGAGCCTCAAACCTCCTAACTCTGAGCCTCAAACCTCCTAACGCTGAGCCTCAAATCTCCTAACTCTGAGCATCAAACCCTCTAACTATGAAACTGCCTGCCTTGACAAGCTTTCATCCATTTCCAAGACATAAACACTGATAGTAAACACAGCAAAGACCATGTCTTATCATATCCAAAACTCTGTCCATGTGGGTATATAATAATAGATATGATACATATTTGTACCAAATACAAATAACAACTGAATAGGAATTGGGAACACAACCACAGAGCTGAAGTGTAGCCTAATTGTTTGTGTTTTTAATTCCTTCTATCTCAGAATCATAATAGCACTTCAGAGACCCAAGTCAGTTGTTATAACTGGCTCCTGTATACCAATTCTGCGCCAGGACTTTGCAGGCCAAGGAATCCATTATAAGCATCATTCCACAAGAGAGACATTGCCAACCTGGCTGTGCCTGTCACAGACAGCTAGCTACACCCTGGTCTGGCCAAAAGTGAAAAGCCCAGAAAGCTTCCTCAGTTCTAACCTCCCCTGGCTGCCGATGAGAGGAGTCTGCATATTCAGGTGGAATTTAAACAAGGCATCATACTGTAAATATTTAAAAATTCTGCTCACCATGCTCCCTGCCGAGGAACCTGGGTGTGATATAAAATGCAGCCAACCTTCGACAGACATCTGCAACGACGGCCACATGGAGTCCCAGTCTCTATGACAAGAGCTCTAGGTTTTATAACTGCGGGCACTTTTCAGGGCCCCCGCCCTCCCACTTTCCCCACTTTCCCCTAGTGACAATCAGACAGTCAACAGGATCAACACATGAAGGCAGCTGCTCTACTTAAGACCCGTCCCATTTTTCCACTTCCTGACATGAATAAATAAAGACTTTTAAAAAGTAGAAGACCCTCCCCCAACACTCTGGAGAGGCCAATAATCTAAATAAACTTCATTAGTATGTAGATTGGCACACACAGGCAGGGAGCGACCATCACTAGATGCAGTGCATCTGATGAGCGGTGAAGAGGGACAGCACGTCCAGGACTGTTGTGCCACTCAGGACACTGAGAGGAAAAGTGGGGCAAACATTTCTGTTCCGAATGAACTCTCCCCACCCCATTCCGGCAATGATGCCTTCAGAGATACCAGTCTCTACCCAGCAGGGGTTCTTTTGGAAACTGTTGGGTTTGTGAGAGCAGCGAGCGGCACTTCAAACACAATGTGTCCAACCATGGCGAGGGGTGCAGAACATTTCAGCATAAATTAAAGAAGGGCCTGCTCTGTCTGCTACCCCCAGAACAACTGTTACACGCAAAAATTGTTCTTGTTGAGGCTGGACCTAAAAAGAATTGGGGGAAAACCTACATTTTATAACGCGCTTATGCAACGCAGGCAGTCATTACACAAAAGCAAAACTATTATGCGGGTGGATCAATGGAAACAACCGTGCAAACTATACATACAGCATGGACAAAAAGACAGGCCTGTGTTGAATGAGAGAGACATATCAATAGAGGTTTAGATCTCACATCCATTGCAACAAAACATAGAGCAAAAAAGTAGAACTTGAAAAATGACAGAAATGAATGAAAGTTTGATGCGTTTTAATATGGTGAAATGGTTGGGCTGTGTCGCGACCGGCTCAGGCCTGGCTCGGCCCGATGCTGGGTTCTCCCTCGGGGCACTAATTGCAGCTCTAACAGACTGAATGGATGAGAAAATGGGGGCATGACAGTGCACTTCCAGCACAGTGGGATTTGAGACTCACAGATCTCCAGCAGACACACAACGCATCAGCAGCATGGTCTTACTAACTAATCAAAAGAATCCAACATTGACAGATAATATAAGCTGACATGCTTCAAAGTACTCTACCATGAAAATGTATGCCTTTACAAAACAAAAGGTGGGTCATCATTTTATGTCATTCATGATCATGTGATTCACCATGATAAATTCAGGAAATATCTTCCATGAATTTCACATGTATGCTTACAAGTATTAAACCCCTGCAAACTCATTGTCTTGCCCTAATCCCTCTTAAAATGGATATTATCCTACATGTCTTTTCAAATGCTGCTGTAGGAATATCCTGGTTTGGCTGTCACTTTGTAGCACAGGGCATGCACTTAGACATGGCACGGTTTATAGACCATACTGATACTAGCTTCAGGTTATGCCTCTTAAGCCCACTACCACAACCAAGTCCCCATCCTTCAAGCAGGGAAACCTGCTGAAAATGATTTGCTAATCACAGAGGTTTAGGGGTCAGCAAAAACTCAGTCAGACCTTAAAGGAGAATCGCTTATGATTTCATGTAAATTCAACTCGGAAGTGAAGAATCAAATGAGTTTCTTGGAAGAGGTAACAAAATGTTTGCATGTATCTGCATTTGTCAGCAACAGAGAGGAAAATAAGCAGTAAAGGAATAATGCGTAATAACTTGTGTTTAGCGTTAGCAGCTTGTGTTTAGCGTTAGCAGTGCCACAGCCCTTCAGGTTGCCAGCAGAACCAGAGCGGCAGCAGTGTTGTCTGGCACGCTCTGCCTCCCTCTCTCCCTGCCTTCCTCTCTCCTTGCCTCAGACAGCCAGCAGACGAAAGGCCTCACACAAGCCTGGTACGGCCCTGCACCTCCCGCCTGCCTGCCTATCTGGCTGGTCTGCTACAGCTACAGTACAGAGTAGCAGCACACTGTGGAGCTCAGCCTGGCTCACTCCCGCTATCAGACCCTCTCAAAATCCACCCCAGGAAAAGGTGCAACTTGAGCTGGACAAGAGAGCAGCTCTCCTAAGGTGGAGGCAAGCGGGTAGTTCATGACTCACAAATTAGTACGGCAAAGTCCCTCAACCATAACTTCAACTTTAGAAAACTATAGCAGATTGCTTTTTTGTAAACAAAAATGTCTTCCCCTCATTTAGTTATTATAGGTCTATTATTCTTCAGAATTCAGATTTATTTGTACATAGGAATGTAGTATTATGTTGTGACCTCTCACCTCAAGGAAACGAGCCAATCTCTGCTGTTTTAAAATGAACTATTTAGCTTTATTAACAATCATCTAAATATTACAAACAACACTGATATTCTACTACCATTAAACAAGTCTGAATTCACTAATGTTCCAAACGTTTAAAGATATGCATATGAGCAATGCAACAACCCAGTTGGCTGCATACACTAGGAGTGTATTGCCTTCCAGACTTAATTTCAAGACCAAAAATAGAACTTCTTTTCACATTACACTTGGTTTACCAACTTCATTATTTCATTTGGATAATCTCAATGAATAAACAATACATCCAGCAGCTCATTTTAACCATTCATAACTATATACTGGACATTTCAGTAAAAATATAATGCCACTACCTGAGACATCAATAAACGTTTGTAAATAAAATAGGCCAAGGCCTTAATGCATCATTATGTTTGAACTGATACTATTCATATAAGGCAACTCCATAAGCACACTAATAATACAACTGTCACCAGTATTACTACAATGTTAAGTTAAAATACTATTGAAATATACATTCAGTAAAACATATGGAACCTGTTGCATACAGCAACATGAGGAATTTAGCCTGATATTCTTTCCTCTACTGCATTAGAAACAGTCCTTCACCATAACAGTTTAGAACCATGCAAGAAAACCCAAACTCTTCTTCCCTGGATTCCTCTTGCAGTGCATTTATTCACGGAAACTACAGTACTATTTATGTCTTCAGCTATTAAAACAAGGTAGAATATTGATTTACAATCTCTTTATTACTATGTACTTTGGAATTAAGTCAAATGTAATTCCATTTGAAAATGACCAAAAAAAGGATAATTTTACTGGTGAACTACAGTAGGCCTATACGAAGACTTTGTGGCTTATTGCGTGTAAATGGCAGCTAAAGGCTATCAATAAATTGAAGAGAGATTTTTTTTCTATTTGGACAGTTTTACCCAAGTGAAATACATCCACCTATATATTGAAATAGGCTCCTCAAAAACAGCCATGGCCTGTAATAGGCATGCCTACCTTGCAATAGAAAGGTCATAGGCTACTTCATTTATCATATAGGACAGGCAGTGCCTTTCTTTATATATCACCTCTCTCTAACTTTTACATTCAAATTGTATGCAATATTATCTACTCAATTACAACTTAATTAAATGTTAATTGGATGCATATTAGATCAACATTTATTTAAATTTATCTAGATGTCCAAAACCGTGCGTCAACCTGACTCAAAATAGGCCAAATTCTCATGCATACGACAAAAATACAATTAGAAAGAATCAACATCAGGTAAGAACTGTGGCTCTGACTTGTTCACTATAACATATTCTAAATAAACATCCTGATTTCACAGTGTGCTGAGTAGTGTTCTCAATAAACTGATAGACTATTTGGATACACAAAATACCGCAAAACACAAGAGCACACTACTTCATGAGAGAGAGAGAACAGACACTAATCCTTATCCGACGAGAAGCTATTGGTTTGTATTGCCTTTTTTATTTCCAAAGATTATAAGCATTTAAATAATTAATCAGGACATCAATACTAAACCGAAGTGCTCCCTTGCCTGACCACAGTTCTCGGGGTGGTTTGTTGTCCCTCCTAAACTCAAAAATGAGTAGAATACTTCGGGGAAAACGCTCCCATACACATAGTTAATAGTCTAATTTTTGATGATACTTTATGATTAACAATTCTGATGATACTTCCGGCATGCACAGCCTGCATCGGTCACAGCTAATGAATGAAAATGCGGATACTTTAGCCTTATACTTCTCCAAGGTAAACAAATTTCATGAAAATCTGAGACTAAAAATATACGTTAAATATGAGTCGGCATAATGCTATTGAGTAAAATAGTGATAACAAAAAGTCTGAAGTTAATAGAGGCTGAGAGACTCGGGTTTCCGCGTCTCGTTATGGACTGTGCCAACAACACTCATCCCGCCCTTTTCTAAACTGAAATATCATCTGCATTTCACAGCCACGTTCAGTCAAGACAGACGCACATGCATAATAACTCCCCCCAAAAAGTAAGGAATAATTTACCTGAGTAAGACAGAGAGGAGAGTACATCATGATGAAAAGGAACTTATAACAACTTGTCAGGTAGAAAAAGACAAACAAGTTAGTGAATCATTATTTTAAAGTTCATCATCATCATTGCACCTCCACCATCGCCTCAATTGACTTGCAGTTTACGTCCACTGAGATGTAAGCCCTCAAACAAGAAAAGTTCAACTTAAAAATACTGTAAAATAAAAAGAGTAGGCTAACTTTTAATACAACAAATTGGGAAAGCTGGGAAATGAAAATGCTCGGGCAATCTGTTCCATTTAGGAAATGGGGGGAGAAAAAATAATCAAAGAACGAGAAAATGAAAAAGAGGGAGGAATTAAATGACGTTATGAAAATAGCCCATCCCCAAAAAATCACTTAAAGAAGCAGTAACCCTGATTCCATGTGGCAATACCAACCCACGAATTAAACAAAGTAATGTGCTTAGATCAGGTGCAACACTGGTACGGATGGTTAGAAAGACAAATTGCAGAGGACTTTCTCTCGCCCATGCAATGGCGCACACTCCCTCCCTCGCATAGCCTATCTCAGCATCGAGGACAGCGACATTCCATGTGCGCTTGTAGCGTTAATTCAAAATCGTGTCTGTGGCAACTTGCTGCGTAATTGGTCTATGAACCATTTGTGTGCGTTGGTTCACAGATACAGTAGCCTGCACTACCAAGTGGCCTCATGACTAAATTACAAAATGAACTACACTTAATTGAACTGTTATTACTACACTTCATTAAGCTGCGGTCCCGTGTGGCTCAGTTTGTAGAGCATGGTAAGAAAATGTAGGCTCTCACTACTGTAAATGACTAAAATGTAATGTAATCTAAGTTCAACAGCTTTAGGAAATGATCAGAATTGCTAAGATTTGTTTAAAAAAAACTCAGATGACGTAGATATCCTAATCATGCAATTATAGCCTACCATTCAGAAAACCAAGCTTCTAGATGCATCATCCGTTGTAAAGGTAACTGTTTTCTATAATATATGCATGCACATAGGTAGGCCATGTCACACTGACATCTATACAAACTAATAATAAGCTATACACGTCTGTGCGTAAAAGCGCAGAGACGTCAGTGGTGAGCATTCTGTTACTTTTCATTGAATTCTGATGTAAGCTACTTTTATCAATTTCTACAGTATTGTATTTATTATTGTCAGATGTGACTTGCACACAAAACAAGTGGTCGGTGTAATGACAATAATATTTGGAGAACTATCCAACAAAGATGATGTCTTTCGACATTATGGACACATTCTGCTTTTGTAACTATGCACACAACAACAAGTTTTAAACTAAGGGATAGTAAAAGTAGCCAATAAAGTGTACGTATAAAGTCATTGTAGCATTAAAGTTTGAAAAGACTCCAAATGTTACACAGTTTGATTGATATCAATGGTTGGGATTCTATACTAAAATAGGCTCAATATTCCTATATCTCCCCTTAAAAAAATACATCCCCATTTCATCACGAACACAAGAGTATCAACGACTTTCCATGAAGCCAGAAGAGAAAAATGAAATATAAACTTTCTTGGTCTACTTTAAGTGAGTACCAGACCAGTTTATATCTGGCAAAGTTGAGAAAACTATTCTGAGATCAGTCTGAAGGGACAAGGTTGTCTGCATCAATATAAGTTAACACCCTGAATTGGCAATAACGTTATATAAGCCGAGTATAAACTAATAACTGAATCCAATCCATGTAGCACAAGTTTAATGTCTGTAGCGGTTCGTTGGTGGTGGTGGGTAAATCAGCCTTCATGAAGTGAATTTGAACTGCAGTTCAGACATAACTGGAAGAATTGGCCATTTTGTTATCTATGACATCCCAAAATATAACGCTCTGAATATATTTATTTGATATTTCCAAAACAGTAGGCCAGAGAAAATACATTGCTTTCACACAGACTCTAAATATCCCCATGCCAATTGAGTGCACTTTCAAAACACTCCGATTGCAACTCTGCAAGTAGGCTATGTGGGTTATAACGGCACTCGATCCGGGGACCGAGCGCCTCTGTCGGTCTATGGTTCAAATTCAAGCCGGCGCCCCTGCGGCTCTGGCTCTGGCTGCGGCCATTTTCTGCTGAACAAACTCTAACCGGGCTCAGAGTATATTGGCTTTGAACTTCAACATCCCGTGGTGAATATACATCTGCGCTGCACTACTCAAACTGGCAACAAAAAAAACTAATAACTTTCACTGCGGAGAAGTGCCAAAACGCTTTGTAGGCTATATCAATCATTACGCGCAGGTGTAACATAAATACACCATATGTCTGCATTTCTAGCCTTTCCCACAAATACTCCGCTTGGCTGAAAACCAACAATAAAAGGAGTAGCCTGCCGAGAAAGACGGAAAGGAGCAGAACACCAAAATGCAGCTCTACGCAATCTCAATTTGACTTTACAGAGTGCACACAACTGACGCGTGATCATTCTCGCCTTGCGTCTGTTGTAACATGGACAAATAAAGATGAAATTGATTTGTAAACGTACCATTTCGAAGCGAAACTGCCAACCCCCCCAGACAAGTTATAGTTTATGCAGCACCGCGGTTCAAAGCATGGTCATCTCGTCGACGGGTTTTATTATTATTATTCCATATCCATTTATCCGCGAACAGAAGTAATCCGTGGTCTTTGGAGGGGAGAATAACCCGCAGAGATCAAATAGAAACGTCCCACGCGAAGTCTGCAGCGTCAATCCCCGTAGAATCTTCGCTACAAGGTAAAATAGGACAACATAAAGATTTCCCTATAATATAGCTACGGGCTGAACGATTTCGGGTAGATTCTGCAAACTGTACACCGCTTGATGGTGTCGTAATGTATAGTGCTGTTATTGTTTTTATATCTTTAAATTACATAACTGATCCTTCGGTCTCATTGATTTGCAGCATTGTAGGCTACACATAGCCTAGATGTCCTTAATATGTGGTATCAATGCTTCGTCTGTATGTGAACGTCCTTAAAGACGTCCCGAACGATGGGCTCATAGGAGATCTTACTACAGTCGTCTCGGAGAAGGAATAGATGAAACGCGAAGGTAGTGTGTGTGTGTCTGTGTGCGCGGGTGCGTGTGTGTGTGTGTGTGTGTGTGTGTGTGTGTGTGTGTGTGTGTGTGTGTGTGTGTGTGTGTGTGTGTGTGTGTGTGTGTGTGTGTGTGTGTGTGTGTGTGTGTGTGCGTGTGCGAGAGAGAGAGAGAGGGAGAGCTAGTGTGTGTGGCTTAACGCGTTCTATTAGTGTTGCACTTGATGGCGTAGTTTATAAAAAGCAAAAGGACAACTATTGCCCACTGTGAGCCGCTATTACAAAACATGTTGTAATCTCAGAGAGATATACATTCTATAATAGAGATATAACAGCCTACAACAATATTGGTCTTGTTTTTAATGTATGTGTGTGTGTGTGTGTGTGTGTGTGTGTGTGTGTGTGTGTGTGTGTGTGTGTGTGTGTGTCACATCCTCAGTATTTATTACACCTACAAAATAGTTTGAAGATCTGTCAGCGGGTCAGGTGTTGTCAAATCTGTCATTGTTTTTAACCCCACTTTGCTCAAACCTTTCAGAGGGGAGAAGGGAACTTGACCACAAACGGTTATGCGTCCATCCTCAAGGAAAATAATTCTGAAGTTGACTATAATAGCCTAATATTCCAAACACAAGATAATTTGTAATTAATTAATAATTATTAATAATTCGTAGCCTAATAATTTCTCTATTGATATTCCCTTTTCATGAATGTAGCATAAGTATTCTTATAAATTGACTTTTCCACGAAATTAACCCTGCGCGTTCAGCTGGTTTCTGCAGCTTAATAATATATTTAGAAATATATATATATATACCAATATTCTTCAAAACATAGGAAAGTACGTGGCCTGTGACACGTTATAACTGAAAATATTTAGGGAAGTCCTGCATAAGTTTACAAGTGTGACATTTCCAAATAATTAACCCAGTGTGTTCAACTGCTTTCTGCGTTTCAGTTCATTAGGACTAAAGTGTTTGAAAACTGGGTAAGACTTTATTTTAAGGGTCTGTAAATAACCCATTTTTATGTCATTTATAAATTGTATGTTCACCATTTAGTAATCATTACCCCCACATTAGCAAACCATTTATCAATCATTAGTAACGTATTTTGTCAGTTTCAAATCTAAAGTGAGTGCTACTTCTACTTTGTAAATACTTTATAAAAGTTTTGAGTGACCAGTGGAACTTCTCGCAAAAATATGGACATGTCATTGGTAGACATTCCTGCAGTTCCTTGGAAAGAATAAGCACACAACACAGGATGTTTAAGAATATATATATATATTTTCTGAAACATGTATTTCGTTAAACATCACGTGTGAATAACTAGCTTACTAGCATTTACAAATGTGGGAGTAATGATCAATAAATGTTGATCAGACTGTTTATAAAAACCTTATAAATGGTTTATTATAGACCCTTAAAATAAAGTGTTACTGAAAAGTGTAGGCCATGAGCACATTCTTCCAAAATGATAAAGCAGTATAATATTACTACATAGTTGTAGAATTGTAACAGTGAAAATTGACCTAAATGAATATACATTCTTTGATTGAAGGATTTGGTCTTTAGTGCAATTATAGAATCTGGTTTGAAGAGATTGTCTCTCACATGCAAGCCTTTTTGTCGCTATCTAACCTGAACTAAGGATTTTCGGTAGCAATGAAATCCCAATGTATAGGCAGTTACTGGATTATTCTCCTCTTTCGATTTCCCTTCACTGTTTGACGTCAAAGGTCAAACGGCCCTGTTAATTAGAATCTTAATAGCATAATTTGATGAAGAATATTAAGGTCTTATCTAGACTAGGCTTACGAGCTTGGTTATGCACTGGGATAATACACCTGTTTGAATTTAAGTCTCAGGTTTGCATTTTAACAGTCAATTGATCATACAAAATCCATACTGGAGTATTTGTTAATATATGAGACAGAAATGAGACAATCCATTCAAGAGTTGGAGAGGCAGATTGTGTGTGTGTGTGTGTGTTTTCTTCCTTTTACTTTTAATGCACTTTTTATTTGTTAATGGTGCGATAATGTTTGATACAGTTAGATCTAGGCCCGACCCAGGCAAACTTGACATTATATTCTGTTTTAGAAAATGCTGGTTTATACAATTGAAAGCATGATTTCCATCAAATCTGCTAATGGAATACAACATAATTTGCCAGAGTATTTAACCCTTCATATGCTAAAATAAAATTGTAACTTGTTGCTCAACTCTTGGATAACATTAATTTAAAAAAATCGATTGGGGTGAAATTCATGTTGTTGTTTTTTTTACCATGCTTTGATTATCAATAACCGTAAATGTATAATTTGAAGACAAAATTCAAACCTTTCTGCCCAAACTAGTGATATGAGGTAAAACCAAATAGTATATATTTGAAACAAACAGTAATATTTTTCAAATGTCACATTACTTTGACAGTTAAGCTTAATGTCCCTTAGCTACATTTTTGAAGAATAATAATTATTTTTATTTTTCCTGACATGGGATTTAAAATACTAAATAATTTCCAGGTTACCACTAATATACGCATTGGACTTGGGGCTCTGCTGGGAGTTTACCTTATATTTTGATTTTACTACTACTTTGCCACTAAAATCATAATAAACACTGACAACTAAAATATTGTATTATTGTTCTTATTGTTATTTTTCGTATTATTAATTATAATAGGGGAGGGGGGTAGTTCAAAAATCGAACCCCAGAAGGTTCTTCAAAGGGGTCTTCGAGGATCCATTTATAGGAGTTCTTTGAAGAACCCTTTTTTAAAGTTTTTTTTGATGAACTGATAGGAGTTCCCTCCCAGTTTCAATTTGAAGAACCTCTAAAGATACACTCTAAAAATAAAAGGCTCCTGGAGTATGAGATATTTTACATTACACTGTGGGATCAATGTTATGGTTTCTTGTTTATTTGTGGTTGGTTTGTTTATATGTTTTAGGTCTGACATCCAATCAATGTTTATTATATAAAACCCCTAAGCAGGAGTAAATGCTATAACAATGTTTTTGATAGTTTTGTAAAGGACGACAAGAACAACATGAATTAAACAGGAAATAAACAGAAAACTCAACTATCTTTTGTTGAATAGAAAGCCTGTGGCCAAACGAATTCACTTGCTTGGACGACTGTTTGTTAAACTCAGCCTATACGGAATGAAATCAGAATAACTAATGCAACAGGTTTTGGCGAGCTGCTGAAATGTCTCATTAACTGTGGAGAAACATTCACTGGTCCATGTGGGTGCACGAATCAAAAGGCGACAAAAGGGAAAATACAACTCGGAAATCACAACCATCTCTAATTGGAAAGTTATTTTAACCTCGGCATACTTGTGATTGGTCACTCCGTTTTCTTTTACCTGTACTTCTTTAAAAAACGATGTTGGGTAGTTATTTTTCTATCATCTCTTATCTGTAGGTTTATTTCAAATGAAATGAGCAGAAAATCAAACTGAGGATAACTTGCAGAACGGACAAAAACGTTGCTTTTGTATTTTAGCCTGGAATGAGTTGTTATTTTAGCCTGGAATGAGTTGTTCAATCTGAAACCATGTGGCGCAAACTTAATAGAACCTCCACCATAAAGTTAGTTTTAAAATGTAAATGATGGATTTCATAAATGAGTCGTCATCAGAATACCTTTACCTCGTTACTTCCTCTCATGGATAGGCCTTACAGGCTAAATCAATTGTTTTAATATAGCCTAAACCCAAGTTATGTTTACATCAGGAATAGGCCTACTTGATTCGAACATTTCAAAGTATATTACCTTTATTATTAAAATGTAGTAGCCTATAGTTTCCATACAGTTTCTATAAAATTCTATATTTGTTGGTTCCATGGAGGCAGATCCAGCACCAGTCCAGCGTCCAGTACATGGACAGTCTGTACTGCACGTTAGAGTAGCCGTTTTTTTAGACTGCCACATCATTGCGACCGAAATCTCTAATTAGGATTTGGCCCATCAGGAGACATTATACAGCTTTTTATTTATTTAAAACAATTGTTGAATCATGAAGGAAAAAAAGTGAAGCAGAAATACATAATCTTATAATGCAGTGTGGGACCACTGACAGTAAACAAGATAAGTGGTTGGACCAACGCATTTAGGCCATGTGCAGTTGGTGCTGTTAAACGTTAAGATGTAGGCTATACATGTAATGCTCTGCAAAAATGATCGATATTGGAGAAGAATAACATCCTCCATCACCTGTAAAATCGGATTTGACAATGTCAATCATACATGTGGTAAAGAAAAAAACTGATTTAGCAAGATAGAGGAAATTAAAACATATTTTAATGGGAGCAAAACACCATCTTGATTAAATACCATACATTAGGCCAGGGGTTCCCAAACCTTTTCACTCGGGGTCCCCCTTCCATCATTGGGGAACATCCCACATCTATTTCTATGGGCACAAGCACTGTTCATGACACAAACTGTTCACACCCCTCTTGTTGGTGGAGAGAATTTGGCAGCTTTAAATCTTATTTCCTGCAATTCTACTCTCTAAAAATAAAAGGTTCCTGGAGTACCAGTCCTTTAGGGGTTTTCAAATTGAAACTGTGGGGGAACCCCTATAAATTCTTCAAAGAACCCCTCTTAATGGATCATCAAATAACCTTTTGAAGTAACTTTTGGGGTTAATATCTGAACTACCCCCTCCCCTATTATTAATAATAGGCATAACAATAACAACAATAATACAATCTTTTCGATGTCAGTGTTTATTATGATTTTAGTGGCAAAGCAGAATAAACAAATCCAAATAATGGTAAACTCCCAGCAGAGCCCCAAGTCCAGTGGGTATATCATCTGGTGTGTTGATGTTAATGTGTTGATGTTCTCCGTATCCATAGCCAGAATTATTTTGCAGTGCACGGTGATCGAACAGGTTTCCTGTTATATTCATCAGATGTGTAGTGAGGGTGAAGTCTGTGAATCCAAACATTTTTAATTATACAGATGTTTAACAAAACATGCACATGACAGTATTCAGACCTTGGTTTATGTGGGGAAAAAATATTTGGTGATGGTTTTCATACATAAACCTTGTCCATAATGTAGAGGCCTATGGGATTTTCATTGAAGAGGTAATGGATGAGGGTGGTACATGTGATCTGCATAACAATTGTCACACCCTGATCTGTTTCACCTGTCTTGTCCTCGTCTCCACCCCCTCCAGGTGTCGCCCATCTTACCCATCATTCCCTGTGTATTTCTACCTGTGTTTCGTCTTGCTTCATCAAGCCTACCAGCGTGGTTTGTCCTCGTACTCCTGCTCTCTGCAGTCCCTGTTTTCTAGTTTTTCCGGTTTTGACCATTCTTCCCTGACCCTGCCTGCCGTTCTTTACCTTTCTGACTCTGCCCTGGATTACTGAACTCTGCCTGCCCCCTGTTTTTGTCTATAAAACATCTGTGATTCGAACTGTCTGCATCTGGGTCTTGTCCTGAGTCGTGACACCAGTAGACATACCTTTGTATGCCTCCTAGTCTGTATACCTACAGACACAAAAGTGAGCAGTTCAGTCTCTGCAGCCAATACAG